>NC_090937.1:986037793-986643671 GCF_040938575.1 Ambystoma mexicanum | reverse complement strand
ACTTATACCCTGTACAGGGTTTGAGACATCACCTTATGCAAACCTGTTTGCACGTTATAGATTTCACTCTACACCGACTGGAGTTTGAAATGTCTCCTTCTGAAGCTCCCTTGAGCCAGGACTCTCTGATGGTATCTCTATCTTTACACAATATTTCCCATTACTCACAATGTACTCAGCAGAGTACAAAAGCATATTAACGTAACCCAGCATAACATAACATAATGCCCCATAGCATAACATGGCATAACATAACAGCCTCATGCCGTGTGCTTTTGCCCTTTATCCACCGCCATGCCATTCTCATTGCCCCAAAAATTGCCCCATGGCACCTGATATGCCTAATGCCACTCTCATTACCCGCAAATCCCTTTCTTCTGCACGCCAGCTCTAAACTTTTCTCCTTTTGCCTGAACATAACAGGAAGCATGTATACAGGTGTCACCTCTCTTTCTACATTCTGCCATCCGCTGTCCTGCGCATGCCAATGGCAGTATATTTTAGATAGATTTTAACACCAAAGGCTCCTTATGTATTACGCTCACCAGCAATATTAATGAAGGCTTTGTTGTTATTTTGGGTACAATGGAAATAAGTGAGTGTGCTTCCCCCAGGAGCGTGCAGGTAAGTCAGAGGGCCTCATTACGACCCTGGCGGAAAGTGACTGACCGGACCGCAACAGCGTAAATAGCGTTTCCGCCATTGCACGAAGGAGCAAAGTGCGGCCAATCACGACCCATCGGGCATGAGCATTACGCCATGGCGGAATCCGAAAGGCTGCGATGGCGGAAATGACCCCAAAACGGCCCTTACCGCCGCCGTACGCTGCACCAGGTGCAATACCGCCACCCATCTTAGCGGCCACCGTAATGAGCGGTCACCGTAACGAGCGTGCACCGCAAATTACGGCCACCGTAAATATACGGAAACGGAAGTAAAAGCATGTGGCCGGAACGGGAAACAGCACGCCGCACAACTATAAAATCCGAATCCCAACACAACCATAAAAAATCCGACCCTGACACACATCCCAACCCGTTAGCAACCCCAGTTAAAAAAATAAATATGGGAAAGGTAGCCAAGAAAGCGTGTGACCGCAAGCGGCAGGTACACTTCTCCCGAGAGGAACTGACCGTGCTCACCGAGACCCTCCAGGAAAATTCCGCCGTCGTCTTCTCCAGTCAAATGACCAGGACGGCCCTTGCCAACAAGAAGGCCATATGGGCCCTGGTGGCACAGCGCGTAAGTGCGGTGGGGACAACACCCCGCACGCCACAGCAATGTCGCAAGCGGTGGGACGACCTGCGGATCCGCGTACGCAGCATACTTTCTGCGAACAGGAACATCGCCACAGCTACCGGGGGGGGTTCAGAGTCGCCCATCAAGTTGACCCCCTGGGAGGAAATCTGCGCCTCCACCATAGGAATGGAGAGCATAGAGGGAGTCGGAGGGATGGAGAAAGGAGTGCCGACATCCGGAGAATCAGGTAGGTTGGCCAAGAGAAACAATGCGAAATCCACAAACCACGAACATGTGCAGTACCATGTGACCCCATAGTGCAATACATACTTTGCCCTGACAGCGCCCTCTAAAAGTCAGAATGAACAAACAAATCAATCAAGAAGCCATAAACAACCCCTACATGTGCAGCATGCACCCCCTAACTGCAGGCAGCCAAATGAATGCATCCTCAATCCACACGAAAATGAGACCACCTCCAAGGCCCAGTCCCAAATCAGCCTCATGTACCACCCCAATGCTTTTGATACGTTGCCATTCCAAATCCGACAGACCCATAACTAACGCTCGCCCCTCTTTACTCCACCACAGGGTCCGATACCAACGACGAGCTGCAGGACACCCCTACCAGCACGCCTGCAAAGAGGGCCAGGACCAACGTCCCAAGAGCCTCCACCTCAGGTGCAAGGATCAAGACACGGCAGCAGCAGGAATCAAGTGGCAGCACACTGGAGGGGACTGCAACAGGCACCCCAGCAGCCAGCAAGTCCACAACCCCAGCACCACAGGTCCCCCCAAAGAACGTATCTGATGGCACTGCCTCTGGTGGTAGCAGCACCATAGGTGACACAGCTGTCATGCCAGCATGCTCCGACACGGAAAACAGTGCTGGCGACGTAGGTACCATCCATGACCTTTCCCAATCCCCCTGCATGTTCCATCCCCTACACCATGACGAAACCACGCAGGGGCACCCTGAAGACGACGACTGGCCAACCCCCACAAGTCCTGTGCCAAGGCAACATGTGTTGAGCAGCCCCCCTGTCACACCACCGCAAATGTCCATGGCCCAGCAGAGGCAACAGTCCCTCGACCTGCTGATCGAGCAACAGCAGGAAGCGTCCACGCTACTCAAGGACCATGCAAATGAATGCGGGGGTTCCAGGGCAGCCATGGAAACATCCACCGAGACACTCAGGGCACAAATAGAGAAAAGTAGTGAGAGCCTCAGGGGAGAAATGGAGAGAAGCACCGAGAGCCTGAGAGCACAAATGGAGAAAAGCACCGAGAGCCTGAGGGGGGAACTGCATGCGACGTCCAAAGACGTTTGTGCTGAACTTGCTGCTGTGCGCCGTGTGCTCTCGGAGCTCTCACAAACCCTCAGAGACATGCATGGACGCGAGCAGGCAGAGACATCATCCGTGGCAAGTTCCGTCCAGGGCAGCCCCCAACGCAGATCTGGCAGGAACCTGCGCTCCACGGGCAGGGGTGCCCCTGATACCCGTAGAGGGGGCTTGCAATAGCGTCTACCCACGGACAGCATGCATATTTGGACACTGGTGTTGGGGGGTGAGGTAGTAGGGTGGAGGGGGTGTGTTGGGCTTCACTGGGTGGCGGGTCCATAGGGTGTATAAATCAAATCACATTAACAATACAGCATCTCATAATCATCCAATGACATGTGTGGACATTGATATTTGCGTACGAGGCCTTCATAGGCGTACAGTCCACAATGTGCCTGTACTACACACACACAGTGCCACAGGTCCCCTTTCCGTGTAATAGGCACCATGCGTGGTTGCTAGAAGCATGCATCTATGATGCTCTGTCGGATTGCACGTGCATCCTGTGCCTCATGGACTCCTTGAGGTGCCTCCACATCCCCACCCTCATCATCATCATCATCTTCAGGTGCATGCAGTACAGCGTCAGGGGGCATGGGCACATTCCTACGTATGCACATGTTGTGCAGCATGACACATGCCATGACCATCTTAGAAACCTTCTCATGGCTGTACATGAGTGCCCCGCCAGACCTGCTGAGGCTGCGGAAACGAGCCTTCAGTAGGCCGAATGCCTGTTCAATGACCACACGGGTACGTGAGTGGGCATGGTTGTAGTCCTCCTCATGCTCGTTCTGTGGGTTCCGGATTGGTGTAAGGAGCCATCTCTTCAGTGGATACCCGGCATCACCTGTATGAGACGAATAAAGGGTGTCAGTGGAATGATAGTGCTAAGTAGCCCCCCCCCCCCCCCTGCAAGGTCATTGACGCATCAAATGGGCCACGATGTCATGCATGGAATGAGACTCACCGAGTAGCCAGGATCTGTGCCCTGCGTGTCGCTCCATGTAGCGTGGTATTCTTGTGTTCCTCAGGACCATAGAATCATGGGTAGATCCTGGAAATCTGGCACAACAATGCGTAAATATCTTGTTGGAGTCACACACCATTTGCACATTGATTGAATGAAATTGTTTCCGGTTGCGGTACTGGACCTCCATGGCATGTGGGACAACCAATTCAACATGGGTGCAGTCGATGGCACCAATGCAACCCGGGATGCCGCCAAGTGCATGGAATCCCACTTTAGCGTTGGTAATCTCCTGGTACGTGCGTGGTAGTGTGATGTGGTCGTCGGCGTGCTTCAGGAGGGCATCGTGCACTTGGAAGAGTGTCCGTGAGAACAGTGGCTGTGAAATGCCATGCAACTGTCCCACTGTGTGCTGGTAGGTGCCTGTGGCCAGGAAGTGGAGTGCAGACACCACCTTCAGTAGGGGTGGGATGGCGGTTGGGCTATCTATCATGCTCACGAGGTCAGCATGTGTCATGTCCACAATGGCGATTATGGTGTCCCGGTCCAAACGGTAGAGGGTGTGGATCTGCTCAGCAGTGAGGTCGAACGGATCGGCTCGGAGGCGTGGGATTGCGGGCCGCCTGCGTGGTGGTAGTGGCAGTGCTTGTGGGCCTTGCTGACCCTGCCTTGCCCTCCTCCTCCTCCTTCTCCTCCGTCTCCCCTGTGCGCCCGGTTGTTGTACCTGTTGTTGTTCGTCGTCTTCTTGTAGTTGTAGCACTTGCAGTGCTATCTGGTACCCCAGGCCCAACATCGCTAGTCCTGCCGGTAGCATTTTGGAGTGGGAGTGGTTGTGGGAGGGGTTTGGGTCTGCAATATATGTGCTGTCGGCCTGTATGGCCTCCACCTGTGCTGATTGAATGAATCTGTGGCAGATGCAATCCCTTCTGGCCGAGCACGTCCCGCACGTAAGGCTGCATTTGGCCGCATGGCATCTTGGGATTTGAATCATGTATCAAATCCCGATGGCAGTGTGATGTACTTTGACTGATTTTCATGCTATGCTCCCATTGTTACACATGCTATGATTGCAGCCGCTTACATACCTGTGAAGAGTCAGTGGTATGTAGGGCTCGATCGATGGCCGACCCTCATGCAGCACAGTAACGTACTTCACCGACGGGCGTGGCGTGCCATTTGTGATTGCAGCCAGTTAGCATCATGACACACAGCCGCACTACATTGATGTAATTGTGAATGCAAGCGTTCACAGAAGCCTTTTCGACGTAATGTTGCAAGTGAGGAATTCGAAGGCCAGCATTTTGGGTTTTGAAGTAGCGGCGAGGATACGCCCACAGGTCTGGCTGGAAATGTAACGTTCTATTGTAGAATGTCCTTGGGACATGGCCCATAACGAGCAGGCAATGAATGATATGAATTGAATGGGATGCGCAACAGCGTAGTGGACGATAAGGCAGGACGTTCCCAAATCCATCTTGCTTCACAACACTACAGATCCGGCCAGGGGCACAGTGGTTTTTGCGGACTGCATTACGCACAGACGCGATGGAAGTTTCACATATTATGTGAGTGAATATTCATGCGTTTTCATTGCGGGATGAGGGAATGATGTGTGGATGCATGGACTGATGATTCCGTTTAGGGTCTGCCATGTACATGGGTTTTTTGATTCACTCCCCTTCCCCTGCGTTATGTGATGCAAGGCTGCCATAGTGGGACATACGTCTATCTGCCCTTGTCGGATCCTCCCTGTCTCGACGCGCCTTCATACACTTGTGTCTAGGCACGTTACTAATCCCATGTCATGGGTTCTATCTTGACGGACGCATGCACAGTAACCGACGTTGACAATGGTGTATTTAGCTCGATTGGTTTCGTTATGATTCGATACTGATTTAGGGGTGTGTATATTCCTTTGGAGTGGGCTAGCATGCATATGGGTGTGGATTTGGTGTGTTGAATGAAGATTGTAATGCATCATGAGTCCCGTAATGCAATCGGTTGATTTGTGTTTCTTTTGGGTGACAGGTATCTCCTGCCCTATTGCAGATGCCATCTCTACGCCACTCCTCCAGATGGTTTTTACTCTCGACTCCTGCAGCTTCGGGTGAATCAGTGGAGCACCATTTCGATCATATGGGACGATCGCCAATGGGCCACATGCCCTTACGCTGTACTGGTGGCTAGGTGCAACATTTCGGCCTTTCAGCTCGACTAGTGCCTGCCTCATGGGACGGACCTGCGGTTCTTGCCGCTTCCATGTTGCCTTTTGGAACGTTGATGTAGGCCCTGTGTGCCATGATGGTACAGGGCGTCACACAAGTGGAAGCCGGTCAATTATTGCAGATGCAGCCCTCGGTGATGATGGTTGTTTTGGTGGTATTTTGCAAATTGCTGTGGGGCCTTTGTCATTTGGATGTGCATTTAAATTGTATTCCGATATTTGTCGTGTTGCGTTGTTCTTTGCAGGTGATGTGGCGATTTTCGCTTTGTGGCGGTATGTATTGCGTGATGATCTGCATTGTGTTCCGCCTTCTGAGTTGAGTTGTGTGGTACAGTACTGGCCGCGTTTGCCTACGTAGCACAGTATGGTCACGGATAGGGGCTGCCATTGTGACTGTTTACATGATGTGCTGTTCAGGGGCGGGGGATTGGCTTTTGGCCGACTGGTGCCTGTCAGCCAGGTCGATTGGTGGAATGATGGGTTGTTCAGAATGTGGCTGGTCACAGGTGACTGTGTTTGCGTGCGTTTGTTGGAGGGGGACTGGGGTCATGTCCATTGGAATAGCTTCTGTATTGATGCCATCTGTGCCCTGCAGCTCCCATCGGCCCCTCTTGGGATGAGCCTGGCTGCTCAGTCACTCTGCCGACTTGTGTGGTACATGCTTCTGCTGATGGTTGGTTTGTTTACTGGCATGAGTACAGGGCTGGTGCAATCCCCCTCAGGATGCTGTTTTGGATGTTGCCTTGCGCTGGTGGCAAGCGATGGGGGACTACTGTTGTTTTGTGTCATGTGTTCTTGATTTTCATTTTGATGTATTGTACCTTCACATGCCTGTGCTGCGTCAGTACGGCTATGGTGACATGCCGTACATGGATGCCCACTCACGGGGCGCTTTGAGCCCCTGCATGCTTTTCTACGTTGGCATGCATGGGTGAATTGTGGATTTCACTGGTTGCATAGTGTGAGTACATTGCGCCTGCCAGGAGTTGTGCAATGAGGCCAGGGAGTGGAGTACAGGCACTCAGTGGGCCATTTACGGTTGGTTCGCGTTGCCGTATTTCTCGCCATGGCGGAATGGTACTTTACGACGTGCTTGATGGCGTTCAGTACATGTCCGCTAGGGTCAGAATTCGCGTACCGTTGCGCCATGGCGGTGATTCCGGTTTTGCAAGGCGCGCGTGCGCGTACTTGGTGCAGTTAGCGTTGCCGTTCACTGCGGTGTCGCTAATGGCATCGTACTTTACGGTGACGGGTCATGATCGCAACGAGCGGTGTTCGATGGCGGTATTGCATTTCCGCCATCATTTTTCCATTTCCGCAAGGGTCGTAATGAGGCCCAGAGAGTGGAAAACATATGAAGAGATTGGGGCCATCGAGTCGACATGATATCAAGGATTGAGGTGCGATGAGTAGGAAAATATAAGGGTTGTAAAGCGAATTAAAGGATAATATTTGTAAAGGTAGTGGGAGGGGTTTGGATCTCAGATACGCTAAAACATGTGTAGGTCTTTCTAATATAAAAGTCCTAAGAACCTAGGATTTTAAGCATGCAATGTGCCTTAAAATATGGCTGCCATTTATCAACATAATTGGATAGCCTCTCTAGGTCATTTGTGCTGTTAGCCCCAATGAGACTTGAAGTGCTTTGATAGGTGGGTTTGTTCAGCTTGCAAACGTGTGTCCCATAAATACCAACCCCTTCATTGATAAACCTGTAGAAAAAAGCACAACACCAACTCATACATGATATGGAATCTAGCAATCTACTATACTGCAACCAATTTGAAGTCCAGCCTTCTGACACTGCCCTGCTACATATGAAGGAAGTGTTACTGCCAACACTGCACAAAACCTCCCCTCCTGTTCTGCTTCTGTTTGACCTCTTGGCAGCTTGTGCCACTGTCCATCACTCATCCTGTTTTAAAGACTTAAACATTCATTTGGCATCAAGAGTTTTGTTTTCAGCTGGATCATTTCCTTCCGGCAGGAGGCAATCATAAATGCCTTTCCTGATCCATTCTCATCTCAACCTTTAAACGTCAGATATTGTGTCCCCAAGGCTGTACGCTATCTCCATGGTTGTTCCATTACTATGTAAAACCCCTGGCTGAGATTTTTATTTGTTCTCCGTCCCCTGCCATATGTATGCTGATGACACACACATTGCTTTTAAAATAACTAACCTGGCTGGAAATACCCCAAATATGTCATCCTGTCTAAGATGAAAAGAAACTCAATAGTTGATGAACACTGCTGTGTTAATGCATTGATTAAAGTAAGCCATTCTGATGGGGTCGAATAGTCTCTCGATACTCCCCTTTAACTGAACATCCACAATGGTTCCCCCCAACTTCTAAAGAGGAAGTCAAGAACCTGGACTTCTTCTACAATGACAAGACCTCCTGCAAAAGACAGATGAGGGAGCTATCAAAATCCTGCCATTCACACCTTTGCATGCTTGAACGCAGCGTGCCTTTCTCACTATGGAGCACAAGATGGAAGTTGCACAGAGCCTTGCTGTTGACCTGACTGCATTATTATCATAGTCTTCACTTGGTCCTCCTTAAATACCTCATGCACATCCTGCAACCCATTGAGAACAAGGCAACATGGATCACCCTGGGGCTAAACCCCCAGGATCACATCTGCCCTTTCTTGAAGGCCAATAATGGACTTTAAACATGTGCATATCACACAGAGGGCAATCTCTGGCGGAGGCCCCCTCTGACATTAGATTGTGCATCAAGATATACATTCCGTCAAGTGAGCAGAGGTCCACAATGGCGAGAGGGCTATCCTCTACTACTTTCAATGATAAGAAACAAGGAAAAAGGTTGCTTAGCTGTGGTGTCACCTGTCTCTAAAACAACCTACCCTTGACCATCAACTCTGAAGACAGCCACCTGAAATTCAGTAAGCTGCTAAAAACCTATTTTTCCAACAGGCTAATTGTAGTGAACTGGAAAATTGCCACCTGCCTGAGACATGAGGACAGAGACTGAGCACTTCTAATTGTTCAGGTGTCTCTTACGCATTTTGCATTGAGCAGATAATGCTCTGGTCTTTTCAAATATGCTGAAGCAGATGGCACTTTGCCCCACACGTCCTGCTTTTTTCCGGGTTGGTTGGTTCTGCATTTATTATTCTTCTGCAGTTGTTGCTGTGCCCTATATTCTTGTGTTCCATGTGTTTATAAAGAAAACCAAAATAACGACATAGATTTTCAGTGACACTTTTACTCCTTTACCCCACCCCCATATATAGTTTAACTAAAATATTCGACTTTTGTTTGTTTATTTATTTGGTAATGCATCCCGAACCCTTGGGTAGGTGGGCGCAACAGAACAAGAATACTCAAGGTTAGTTACAAAGAAGAACAGTAGGTAAAACATGTAGAGACAGGTTTCATTGCCAATTGCAGGTTACAGTGAGGCAATGATAACGTAGGTCACATAATACATAATACAATAGGTAGTGTAGAGGGTCACATAGATGCACATAGATACAGAGATAGCGGTGGCGCCCTGGCCGATGTTACTATAAGACAGTCGCATTGGATGTGAGGCAGGGGAGAGGGTGTCAGGTATCGGCCAGAGTAGGGAGACATATTAATAATGGTCGTTAGTTCGCAGCTAGTTTAACAAGTCACGTCTAAATTTAGGGTAGGGCTGTTCCATTCTTAAGGCTGTCGGGAGAGCATTCCAGGATAATGTTGCTTTAACCGGGAAACCACCACCTTTGGTTCGCTTGAATTTAGGGATCTCCAGTTGGTGGACGTTAGCAGATCTGGTAGGGCGTGTTGAAGTTCTCCTATTTATTCTTTCTGAGAGATAAGGTGGTGCTATGTTAATCAGACATTTAGAGGTGAGTGAATGTCGTTATTCAGGTGTCACTGAAAATGTTTGTTATTTATTTTTCCTTATTAACACTGCATACCGTATTCTTGCACGTACCTATATCTTGATCTGATATTATGACTTCCCCTCTACCCTTACCTGTACGTACAATGGTCTGAATGCTCTAACAATTGTAATGGTACCCAGTCCCTTGCCTGTGTCACACATGTAATTTAATTTCAAATGATGGTATGTGTGTGATTCACTAGGGCCAGTGTCTGCAGTCTGCAGCTCTCCAAACGTTTTGACTTATGACTGCCATGATCCTGCTCCCTTGACTACACTGGCTAGTGCTGATGGAAGTTGTAGGTCAAAACATCTGGTGAGCAAAAGACCCCTGCATTAGGGTAGCTCAGCCTAACTGTATCAATCAGAAAACAAAATGGTCCCCATGTTCAGGAGTACTGTCCACATGCGTGCAGGGCGTGTCCACTGTAGACTCTATTGAAAATTCTCTGTCTTTGCAGGTTCCATAGAGAGGGAGGCATCAGCCCAGCGACTACAATGACAGCAGTGGAGGCCAAACTGGCAAACCTGTTCCAGTCCGATTTCCTGTCGCTCTTGGCCACATTCCAGTAAGATTTTGATTGGGTTGTTGTTCCTCCTGGGCGTGTGTCCTTATTTGCATGAAAGGTTCAGAGCACGGTCCTCCGCTAAACGAAAAGGGTGTGTGGGTGGAGGTTAAATACTGTAGCAAATAACTGATTCCACAGCATCAGAGTAGAAGTTCATGGGCCACAGTTAATAAACAATCATAGCATACAGGGGAGGCTGACCAATACAGTAGGGCAAATTCAGCCCTGCGTTGAGGGGCCATTTTCTTTTTCTGGATTTGCCCATTGCTGATTTCCGAATCCAAAGGCAGTCCCAAAACAGTATCCCCACCTCATAACAAGGCCAAAGTCTACTGGGTTGGGTGGACACATTTCTAGGTCTGTCTAAAATGAATGTTTCACTGCTAACAAACATCGGCCCTCATTACAACTCAGGCGGTAAGGGGTTTACGGCGCCGTAAACAGCGCCGACCCTTACCGCCTGAGTACGAGGTCCCTTAGCGCCATGGCGGACTTAACACCTGCTTTTAGCAGGTGTTAAAATCCATGGCGCTAAGGGACCATGGAGTTAATTACGCCACCGTAATTTACGGTGGCGTAATTAACGCCTTCCCCACTCCCATTATGCCCTATGGGGCAAAAATGGGAATGGGGAAGGGTAAATGGGGATTGGGGACTTACCGCCCCGCCAAGGTCGGAATGGGGGGGTAAATCCGCCAACCACCATGGCGTAAACGTAGTTTACGCCATGGTGGTAAAGTCACGGCCCAGGCGGTAACTTACCGCCTGGGTTGTAATGAGGGCCATCTTCTAAATTGGTTGCTAAAAGTGACAATCAGTGCAAACGCATTTAGCAGAGCAGAAAATGTACAGAGTTTGCACAGAAAGACACGCACTATTACCCCGCTGGTTTATAGCTCATGGTATGTGGTAATACAGAAAAGCCCAAATTCCCGGCAGAAGCACAATTAGCTCACAACTAGACTGGGCACACTGCACCCCAGGGTGATTTTGCCCACGGAGGAATGTGCCCAGGCTTCAGAACGAGGCTGGGAGCGTGCATTGTATGTGTTGCTTGGTGTGCCTTCTTATGCTTTTAGTTCTGCGTTCGTTCCTGGACATGCACGGGCCAATTGTCTGCAAGAGTAGTGGAGATTCTAACCAATTCAATGAGACAAGTAGCACATGCTCTTACTCTTACAGAATATTTGAATTCTTCCCCAGCTGTGAATTTCCATTTGCACTCATACTGTGCTTTCTGCTTTTCTCTACATTGTAGTAAAATTGATAAACTGGAAAGAAATATTATCAGCCAACAAGAATTTCGGGCTGCGATTGAAAGTCGGTAAGTTCCAATTTCCCTTCTCAGGAATGGCTGATGATTTTCTTTTGACTTACACAGGCACTGATTAAAGAACTGCAGCTAATCGTATAGCCGAATGCCATGCAGTGTTCTGTGAAACACTAGATACATAACTACCCAGGGTTTCAGCCATGGCTAATGGGCGTATAACACAAACGTAGTGTAGTTGTAAAACAATGGGGATAACTTCTTGACCTTCCTGGCCCAAGCATCCAACATGGAAGACCACCTTCCAGGGAGTGATCGTGGATTGAGGAAGTCACAACAAAACTGAATTGCAAGTATTGAGCAGGAGATAAGCAAGACCTGCATTAGCAAATCAACATGAAGTAGACAAATAAAAGGTTTACAAAATTTAGCAGAATGTAAATATAGACACTTTTATAGCATTAATGTAGGGTGCAACGACAGAAACCATCTGGGGCCATGGAATATACTGTGGTCTAGGCCCTCCCTTTTCTAACAATGGGAACTGCGAAATCCCAAATCACACTCATCCCCCATAGTCTGCCTGTCCATAGCAGGGACAATGGTTCCACACGTCTTCTTCCTGGAAGTGACCTTAATCTACTTACATAAGGTGGCGAGGCCACCCTCACACTATGGGATCGATAAGGCTCCGCCAGAGGCTCTAGCATCCTCAGTTTAGGTAGGTCTAGATCTGACCATCTCACTTCTTTATCTCCTTGGAAAACTCCCCTCAGGTCCATATGCACTAGTGCCCTCTTCCCCACGGAAGGTTTCCCTGTCTTCATCTGACATATCTTATCCCCAACTAGTGTGGCTCCCATCTTTCTCATCTCTGTTTATTGTTAACGTGTCCAAAGACAAGGCTCTGTGCTCGATGTTGAAAAGACCCCCCTCTTTGCCTCGTGACTGAGCTCCTTCAAATGAATCATCTTTCCTTTATTGATTCATTTTTGGTCCTCATCTCCTGATAAGCTTTCTTTATTCTGTCTCCAGTAGCTTCTATATCAAAATTATCTTCTACGTCTACTCTAGAAGGTCATGGTATTGGTTCTTGCGTCGGGAAGAATTCTTCTATGTCTTCCCATGTCCCTACTGGATTTGGTACCATCAACTCTTTATCCGTGCGATCAAAGTTGCGTGCCCTTTTTCTTCTCTTTCATTCTATTTTGTTGTCAAATTCTCTTCGACTCTCTAACCATTTGCTCTTCCTGTTTTTTGACCTCTCTTCTTTCTTTTGCTCTACGCACTTCTTCATCTCTTCATCTTTGAATTCTTTTATCTCTTACTTTCTGTTCTTCCTGTTATTGCGCTTTGCCTATTATCATAGTTACTCTGCTCCTCTGCTCACTCCTGTTTTTTCAACTGTTCATTTTGATACAGCTGTTCCCGTCTTTGTCTACTCTTTCTTTTGGCCTCATTTTCCATGAATCTTTTCTCTTGTTCCTTATCTTTTTTATATTGTTCGTCCTGATCTTCCTTTTGCCTTACTTCCTCAATGTTCTTTCCATCAAGTTTGAGCAATATCTGACTGCCCAGTCATTCTGTATGAGCGCTACCACGTCAGCTTTGTCTTTCTCTCCTTTCCATCTCTTTGTTTACCTTACTATGTATAAAGACATACCTGGTTGGTAACTTCTCTCCTTGTCCCATTGGACTTTAAAGAATACATCCATTTCTGGAGTCTTTTCTGGACTCTTGTCGCTGCTATACGCAGGCGACTTATGTATCGGATTGCTATACCCTGTCACTGCCTTAAGCTCTCTTAATGGATATACTCCTTCATCTTTTGAACTATCGCCATTTACTTCAGACGTGGTAGGGGGAGCAGAAAGCTCAACACCCCCCTCTTTACACTGGTTAAGCATCCAGTCTTCAGGAGGTGGATCTTCCCTTTCCTCCTGGTACATTTTCCAGAGCTCTAAGCGTGCTAATCTTTTTTCCAATTTCTTTCCTGTGTACGCAGCATGCAAGTACGTAGTAATATGTTGTAAGACTGCCTTTGACAGCGATACCCCTTGTGGCCATGGTATGAACATTTTGTCTGCTTTGCCCTTAACCCATTGTGCACTATATTGCTTGAGCTTGGGTGCATGTTGTGGCAGCTGTTTACACAAGTGTATAAGCGGAGTAATATCCTCCATTATGACTGGTCACACTTGACTGTCAATACCTATCGTTATTTTACACATATAATTGCTTTTCAGAAAAATAATACAATATGTGCATGCACCAATCATCGCAGCTCCAAACCTCTATGTTTCACTTTACTTTAATCTACCTTTTCAATAAACATCATCATTCAATTAAATAAATAATCAAATTTCAGCCTTTCACCACAATCTATTGCCTTCTCGTTCTTCAATATTTCATCATTTCTTTACCACATACAACATATACAATATACAAATAGACAGACTCAGACAGACTGGCCGGCCCCAACATAAATCCTTGCCAGCGCTTCTCGTAGCTACTGTACCCCTAAATGACTCCAATCGGAGTGTAAATTGTCTTCTTTAGCAACTCTTGGTCTGCTCATATCCTATTTATGTCCCCTTGGACTTTAAAACAACTTCTTCTTAAACATCCCTTGATGAAGGATTATGGGCTTATCTTTGTGGAACACTCTTTGTCCACAACTTAAACTATGACGCTCTTTGTCCTTAACTTAAACTATTACGCTCTTCGTCCTTAAACCAAAAAACGAATACCCCTCCATTACTCTTTCACTGTTATCACTTTCCTCACTCAGTGTTCAGTCATTGTTTGCCATCTCCCTCAGTTTACTCACCATTTGCGTTTTCAGCTCCTGACCCTCGGGATCATCTCCTCCTCAACCAGCCGCTTCAGCCTTCAGTGCACTCAGCCTCCTGTAGAATTCGGGATGGGATTCCGTTTGAACCTGAGGGACCTGTCCCACCTGTACATGCAGGTTTTTTTTACTACTAATGGCCGCTATCCACAGGGAGCTTTACGTTCCTCCAGCTAAATGGCGGAGGACATCCGATAGTTCCGGGGCTCTAAAGCTTACTAGGTCAATGGGTCTTTAACCATCATCTCTTTGCTACCACGTGAACCTGTCTACCCAACACTAGGCCCTTTAAGACGAGGTAGCAATACTTTGAGATGAATGGGGATGCAGAATATATTTAAACATCAAAAATCAGACCACCGACTCAGGAAGTTGGCAAAGTAAATCTGTTTTATTTATTTTCAATTGTCTAAAACAGGGAGTACAACGAACATCAACGAACACGCTTGATCTTCTCACTCAGCGAGATTCATAAAAAACAGATTATATAGTAAAATCTTCTCATCATTGATGTCAATCTACATGGCAAACTACAAAAACCTACTTGGGAAAGTGATAGGCTTAATAGGAACATCTAGGTATACGTTCCATACTAGTCAGACAGAGTGATCAGGGTTTTAACATCAGGTGGGTAGCTTAGCCCTCCTCTAGTTCAAGTCACTTTGAACATCATCAAATACATGACATCCTATCGGTTATAAAACTATAGAGTTCTCTATTACGTGGCCCTCTATAATTGGTTGGCACCCTCGTACGCCTTAGTAATATTCCACACATGCTGGCAGCACGCAGGCTTACACTCATGTGCTGGTCGGCTGGTCTTGAGCATAGCTTCCCACCTAATTAGCCTGCCATCTATCATCCCTCTTGTCGTCTGCCAGTTAATTAGCCTTTGAACATTGGCCTTGCGAATGTTCTCTGGGCCTGGGAATAAAATGGAATACAGGCACACTTGTCTCTTGATTTCGATACAGCTCAATCCAGTATCTATTTTCATCCGACCATGTGACTCGAGACTATGGGCCTCATCACGACTTGGGCGGTAACGGTAACGCTATTAGCGCGGGCGGTATTAGCCCTACCGCCGAACTCCCCGGCGCTAATAGCGCTGGATCACGAGTTTAGCGGTAATGTAAGCCCCCATTCCCCACTGAGCCCATTCGGGAATGCCCCATTCCCCATTGGGCTCAATGGGGAATCTTCGCGCTAATACCGCCGGCGGATTTCCTGCCAGCGGTAATAGCGCAAATTTTCAGCAGATTTCCCCCCAGCTCAGAGCTGGGGCGAAATTTTGCCCAAGCCCTGATTCGGCGGACCCTTAAATCCGGCGGTAATAGCGCTACCGCCGGATTTAAGGGTTACTGCCAAAGTCGTCATGAGGCCCAATGTTTAAGAGCCTTTTGCTGTATTAACTCTATTAAATGAAAACCCTCTGATGTCTTCAATGTTCTTGCACCTCACCTCAAACAGGAATTTGTTCTTTTCACACGTTTTGTAGCATCTGCATGAACATCCAGGCTCACCACGACCTTGACTTCCTGGTCGCTTGGCCTGACAAGCCTTTCTTGAATTCACCATCATTCATTAGCTGTTTTTATTCTGTGCCACACTGAAAAAGCCTTTCTGTTCATGGGGTCCAGACTCTGCTAAAGTGCTTTTGTGGAATATCCATAGTCCATACATTCCTATACATATACATTGGCGCATCGCCACAATCTATTTAATACGTAGCCAGCCTCAAGAATACTTTATCTGCTTCCGTTATTGCCTCTGTTGAATTGTAAAATGACTTGATATCTTCTTTATTATTTCTGTAGCATGAGCATCTTCATCTCGAGCCCCAAATGTTGCTCATCTTTAACACCTTTTTTGCTTCCATAGAATGTCTGTACTCATCAGCGTCTTCTGGGTGCGTCAGCTCCGCTCTGCACAATGTCTCCATTCTTCTTCCTTGTTCGCTTTTCCCACTTCCTCTGGGATCTTATTCAAATGGCCATCATATATTTGTGTATGCATATATGGTTTTCTCAATGGGAACCTTACTTCCATGATTCTTTGCGGTATTGGTATGTTCACTGGCACTGAATATGTCTCATACTCTGACTCCCAACATATAGGCAGCATGGGTGCAGAGCTTTGAGTGGGGGTGCTTTGCTCCACCGCTACACTTCTCTAGAAAAAGTCTACACAATGATTGAGGGAGAGGGGATAGTGTTCTTGGTAAGCAATAACATCACGTTCCCAGCACTGTATTGGGTGATTAATAACTTGGGCCGTTACCACCTGGTACAGCCGAAGCATGGAGGGTTATGGTTAATTAGCATCCAATGGCAAATGCATGGGCGCTAAGGGTGAGGTAACAGTGGGAAAACACATGCCATGGAAAGAGAGAGACACATGGGTTCGGTTGATGTGAAAAAAATTATGGCCGCCAATGCAAATGTAAGCCCTGGCTCTGAGCGGAGACTGTCTTCCATATCTATGGCATGTGGACTGAGGTGCCGGAGAGAGCAGGTGCGCAGACATTGAAGATGAGGCCTGTCAACTGCGCCATCGGGGAAAGGGTAAAAAGGCTCAGAGGCAGAGGGCAAGCAATGGGAAGCAGCAAGGACGGGTGTAAGAGTAAGGGGGCAGTCCAACTAATGGAACACCTGGGGACGAGGTGCAAGCCAGCAGCTTTGAGCTCGGCTTGCATCCCTGAATAAAGTCAGCGTTCAGTGCTTTCAGGGAGATAAGAAATAAAGGGCGGCCCTAATGCTTCACAAAGCAATATTTGACGCACGTCCGAGGAAGTGTCTGGCATGTCCTCAGAATTCCAAGTATCTAAGGAGCCTTCAAAAGACGAGGGTGTTCATGTATTTAAAGCAGTGGCCTAACAGATGCAGTCGAGTATTCGTACCTGGAATGAAAGAGAGCAAAATCTATTTGAAAACGTGTGTTAAATGTAAATAATGTGCATTGAAACTTAACTAAAATCCAGATATTCACATCTAAAATTGATATCAAATCAAAAAAGGTCAACGCACTTTGCAAACCCTCTGTTCTTTTTGTTTTAAAGTAATCTATACTTTGTACATATAATAATGACAAGACTGCAATATAATATATTTAACAAATGTAAGCATTATATTCCTTTTACGATACTCCCCCATCCTTTCAGTCCTAAAAAACAATCTCACTCCAAATGTCTGTAGCGGATGATGCGTTTCAAAACATGACTGATAGCACCATCTACTGGGAACAACAGTATTGTCACTCATCTTTTCGTTTACTTTAGTGCACTAGAATGAGGAAGTGCTTTCAGGGAGCCCCAACCGTACCCAAGCGTCGTGGCAATTTTTGCAGAGGTTTTAGTTAAGCCCCTGCCCACTTAAAGCCCTGTCCGAGTTCCTCTGAAATTATTAGATTGGGTTGTAAGAATTCTCTGGGTGCTAATTACCCACGAGGTCTGCAGGCACCCTGCCGTTTTCGTGATTTAACTGTCACTGCCTCTACCCCCCACCCCCACAATTCATTTGTGAGATTGGCGCACAGGAGGCACCTCTCAATGAGGTATTGTGCCAGAAGGGAGACTTTGTGATACCTGACAAAATCACTGACAAAGTACAGCTCGCGTGCCATGGTGAGCACTCGTGTTGCACTAACACTGTCACGGCATGGAGTCCCGCCCACCCCCCTTAGCAGTGTGAGCGCTGGTATTAGGCCGCCCATGACTGCGGTATCCTTTAGTATTCGATTTTATCTAGTGATTGAATCTGATGGGCTTAATTCCTCTGAATTATGAAATCACAAATTACAAACGCCACCTCCAGTTTCCGGATTCCAGCAGGGACTTGTAAGGATTATTTTTAAAATGACAATGGCGCTTTTAATGTTGCTCATTAAAGCAAATGGTGCTGTTGGTATTAGTAGCAGCTTTGACATGAAATAATTAAAATATGTCACACTCAATTGCGTGTTCCCTGGTCTTTTTTTTTATTTACCCAAGTTCCCCCCAACTTTTCTTTGCCCAAATCATCTCATAAATAATCCTCTAGAGGGCAGTGCGCCCTTGCTTAGGTGAGGACCGACCGATTATCAAGCTAGTTTCAAACATTTAGCGCTGATTCCACTTCCGGGTGGACAACAACACAAGAGGGCAGATCTTCAGTTCTTAACTCATTCTGACTGAAACTCAAAGCACCACAATATACAAAATAAGGAAAAACGATGGCGCTCTGCCCGCATGTGCGATAAGCACACTTTGGCAGATGTGCCATAGATGCCTAACTTCGCTTCCCAAAAACAGTTCCTATTTGCAAACTGATAGACAAATAAAACGCCCCTGCGCACATCCGTATTCTCCCTCGCGCTTTTTCTATTTTGCGCTCTCATTTACACACATTCTTTCTCTTGTTCCTCCTATTCCTCTATCGATCGATCTACCTGTCTGTCTATCTATCCATACCTGTATGTCTGTCTGTCTCCCTCTCTAATAATAATAATAATAATAATAACTTAGCATTTATATAGCGCTATGAACCCTTGGGCCTCTGAGCGCTGCTTATTATTACCCACGGTGTGTGGTGCTCATTTATCGACATCGGAAGGATGAAAGGCTGAGTTTGGCTCTCTGTCTATCTAGTTATCTATCTGTCTGTCTACCTATTTAGTTGTGTACCTATCTGTCTATCTGTACCTGCCTGTCTATCTATACCTGTCTGTCTACCTGTCTATACCTGTCTGTATACCTGTCTATCAGTCTCTCTTTCTATAACTGTCTGTCTATCTATACATGTCTGTCTATTATGTCTCTTTGTCTCCCTCCACCTTTGTGCATCTACGGCTCATTCTATCTATTCTCTAAATGTATACACAGATTGACGTGGTTAACGGCTCACACGAAAACTCTATACAATTAGTACATGGATCAGAAGCAGTGCTTTAAGTGGGCCGTGGCCGAACCCCGGCAGCCTCCAAAAAGAGGTCCCACCACTTTGCAGCGGGTCATTGTCTCGCCATGGCCGTAGCCTCGATGGGAGATGAGCCCGCCATCATGCGGTCAGGCAGCTGTGACTGACAGAAGTGCCAGCCAGCCACAGCATCACTCAAACTAGTTTGCGCAAAGCTATGGCTGGCTGGCACTTGTGTTAGTCACAGAGCAGGGAACACACAACATCCCCAACATTAACACCCTTTTGTCTCCACTCCCTGTTGTGCCTGTTACAGCATAAGGCTGAGAGTAAGAATTCTGTCTCAGCTGTGCACTGTAACAGGCTCAACAGGGAGTGTAGACAAAAGGGTGTTAATATTTGAGCCATTAACCCCATGGTGGAGACATTAGCTTATCAAAGCCAAAATCTTCACCGCTTCATAATGCAGAGATGCAGTTCTCACTCTGCATGCATTTGAAGTTGGTGAGTAGCACACAAGGGGTGTGGAGGACATTGTACACTTGATAGAACAGCAGACGTAAGCTGCTATGCATACATTAGCATATGGTGTTCATCATTGCCCCTGTTGCGCAATAGCCACATGTCACCATTTGCGTTTGCTTTGGTTAGGACCCTGTAAAACCCTTGCTTGAGGAAGTGTTTTAACACATTGTGCCATGCAAGGACGTCTTCAGCATCACAAAGTTACAATATGGACAATGTACACAGCCACTCACATACCGTTCAGCACAGGCAACACAACGTCATGGAGCCTTGTATGTAAAGATGTGGTCAGGGTGAAAGTTGGCAGGCGCAATTGGAGATGGGGAGTGCATTACACATGACATGAGGAGAAAAACATGGGTTGTACTAGGTTGTGCTGTGTGTGGTGAGGCCCTACCAGTCAGTGACGGTAGAGCAATAGCAGAAGAGGAGTACAATGAAGACCACATGAAACTTGACACTTACACTGCAGTACGGTGTGTCATGTGTGCTACGCCCGTAGCCCCTTTGATGAATTGGTGGCCACCGTGCACCGCCAAATATGTGCACTGGGATGAAGTAGGTTTCACATTGTTGCCTTCGATGGGCGGTTTGTGATCATTGCATAACATGTTGGATTCAAGGGTGTGGGGATTGGTTGCAATTCGTACACTGTGTAGTCCATGCCTGGTCCTGATGGAGTGACGACTCCTTTAGTGTGTCCTGTGGGTGCAGTGGTAAAGTAGTGGATGATTAGACATGGCTGGGGTGACCTGCATGTACCTGGCCACTTGTTCACCTGCATGACTCTGTTATGTTGTGCTGGGTGTGGCCAAGGTGTACACTGTTGGGTGTATGGTAAACGGCTATAGGGTGTAGGCCAGGCAGCAAAGAGCTTAGGCCTGCACCATAGCACGCCACCATAACGCAGACATCCAGTTTTAAGTATGCATGTCTCCGAGGGTGGGAACGTTCAATAAATGGTTCTGAAGGACCTTGTAGATGTGGTAGAGCAGCACACATGACCTCATATGTGTGCAGTACCATATGGTGTACATTATTGCAGCACCTTGGACATTAGGGAGCCACATGGCGCTATTTGTGTTTGTCATGATTTGCCCTTTGCAGCACCCATCCTATGTTACGTTTGTGGATTGTGGTATGTGGCAAATGTTCCCCTTCATGAGGCCATTATGTTGTGCTGGGTGTGGGTAAGGGCTAGACTATTGGGTACATGGCCAAAGGCCGTAGGGCGTTGGCCATGCACCCAAGAGCCTATCCCTTGACGACAGCCAGCACACCATAATGCAGCCATGGAGAGTTGCCTCGGTATTTCTTAGAGGATGGTGACCTTTGAATAAGGGGTGCAGAGAGCATTTTACACTTGGTGGAACAACCAAAGTGAGGTGCTATGCGTTCACAAGCACATGGTGTAGGTCATTGTACGTGTTGCACATTAGGCAACCATATGTCAGCATTTCCTTTTGCTATGGGATGCCCTTTACATGACCCTTGCTTGAGGAAGTGTTTTAACATATTGCGCCATGAAAGGAAGTCATGAGCATCACAAAGTTGCAATTCGGACAATGTACAGAGCCACTCATATACCGTTCAGCACAGCCAACGCAAAGTAATGGTGCCATGCATGCAAAGATGTGGCCAGGGCGATAGGTGGCAGTCGCATTTGCAGATGGGGAATGCATTACACATGACATGAGGAGTAAAATGTGGGGTGCAATAGGGTGTGCTGTGTGTGGTGAGGCCCTAGGATCTTGTATGTATAGCTGGAACTCCTCAAATTGTTGCCTTTCTTGTGTGACTTGTGAGTTGTATATGCATTGTTGATTCCATGGGTGTGCTCATTGTTCACACATGGTACATTTTCCAGTGCATGGCAGGAGCTGATGGAGTGAACAGTTCTGCAGTGTGTCCACTGATTGTTGTGTTGAGATAGTGTGTGTAGCAGTGCATAGAGTTCAACTGCTTAGTGCATGTGCTTGAGTAGTGTGCATTGCGCAGATTACTAACTACTGTACTGCACTTTGAAGTATTGTATCTTTGGAGTTGGTGGAGTGCTGGGAGGAAAAGAAAATACTGCTACCTGAACTTTGTGGTGCTGGGTACCGCTGTGGGTGAATGTGAATGCTGAAATCGTGGATCGGTTTGGACAGCTGTCACCTGGAGGTGCTTTCACATGACACCAAACCTGTACTGTGAGTGTGTAAAGGTACATCTGCAGTGTAGTGCAGAAATGATAGTGTTCGATGCGGAGATCTTGGATGTGAATGCTACATGCGTGTGTGACTATTGAATACTACGTAATGCGGGAGTGTTGCATATACAATAGTGGAAATGGAAGAAGGAGTGCCTCTGCTTTACTGGGGTGTGGCCCTCGCGGTAGGCGGGAAGGCGCATGCGCTACAATCTGCCCTTCTGAACATGGTGCCTTTGCAAATGGAACTGTGGGGATTATCCAATGAGGTGTGGAGGGTGTGGTTGACAGGAAGGGGCGTGATATATTTCCACAAACCTTGATGCAGTGAGGTTGACAGAGATGGACAAACGCAGAGTTCTCATTGTGGGTGATACCTTTGTGCAGGATCTGCACAGGTATGCTGTGGAAAGAGGATTTTATACTAACTTTCAGTTGGAAGGAGTGGAGGCTTTTTGGGGCACAGTCTATGAGTGGGGTTTTGGTGCCATAGTTCTCCTTTGTACATGTGTGGGCTCTGCCGGTACTGTGGATGTTGGGGTCGTGCATTATGGAGCACTACATTTGGGGTGAATGTTGTGCTCACGTTTGCTCTGTCACCTCAAGAAGTTGCTGAGAGCAGTAATGCAGATTTTTCCCACTGCCAAGGTGATTTTCTCCTCCATACCACCAAGAGGTGCTTGGGACCATGCTAGTGTAATTTGCCCACAGCCAGAGGTGGAGAGGTGTTCCATAAACAGAAGCATGTGTGACTTTATGTGCAGTGCTGGGATGTTCTGCTCCGACTATGATAGCATTAACAAGCAAGATTTGTGGTGGTTCCAAGGAAATGGCATTTATTTGACCTCCATTGGCAATGCTGTTTTGTTTGTGATTTTCTCCTCCATACCACCAAGAGGTGCTTGGGACCATGCTAGTGTAATTTGCCCACAGCCAGAGGTGGAGAGGTGTTCCATAAACAGAAGCATGTGTGACTTTATGTGCAGTGCTGGGATGTTCTGCTCCGACTATGATAGCATTAACAAGCAAGATTTGTGGTGGTTCCAAGGAAATGGCATTTATTTGACCTCCATTGGCAATGCTGTTTTGTTTGCCACTCTGCATGAAGTGTTGCAGACAATTCTGTAGAACTGTAAGAGAAGCGTTGATGTTCAGTACGTACAAATTTCAGGAGGAGAAGGAAACAGAAAGTAATCGAAAGAGAAAATAAAAGAAAATTGCATGCAAGCACGTACATAACAAAAACAGGACAAAAAAAATAAAAGAATTAACCTTTTGTTTTCTGAGACAGTTCTACATACCCAAACCCCTACCCTGTTTTACTTTCCCCCCTCCCTAGTACGAAAACTCTGCAGATTACGCTGTACTTCCACACTTGCAGGTGCCACATCCAGCCATTTTCAGGATGGGAGCCATGGAATTGAAACTGTGGAGTGAAAGAGACTGCTCTATAAGTTTGGGGGGTCTGATTAGTATGCAAACACTGAGCCAGGTGCTCTCTTTGCACAAAGAAGTGCAGAAGGCTATGGTGGAAGTGTGCAAGGTAAGGGGCAGGCATCCTGGGTGTATGCATGAACTATATGTATTTGTTTGAAGGTAGTAACATGCAAGCTGTGCCGCTGTCATGGCCATTGGGCAAGGGCTCAGGCCTTCCTCACGCTCAGGGTCCAAATGGACCCAGTCCTGGTGCATCTTACCTTATCCCAGCCTTTCCATCACTAGAGGCGCACCTTACCTAATTCCAGCTGCTCCATCGCTGTGCGCGCACCCTACCTGCTTTCCATCGCCATCCGAGTCAGAGCCTTTCCTCACCCGATCCGGACGTCCAGCGACGCGGGAGCTTCTCTTCTTTTCTTCATCTTTGCGGTATCTTCATCCGGGGCCGCAGAACGGCCTTCGAGCATCCAGACTCTGCTCCACGCCACCAGACCGCTCCTGCAAGGGAAAAAGAACAGAACAGGTTAGAAATCTTATAAATAACGAACACTTAGCCGCTCCATACCTGAGTTTGAACTCCATTATAACGGCCAACTTACCTGCTGATTTGAGAGCTCCATCATCCTAGGGAATCCCTGGAACCACCCCACGATTCCGATCTACCATCTTCACACCTAATGGGAAGAGAAGAGACATTGCAAGAATTATTTTATTATTTTACAATCAAGGCAAAAGACTCACTGTCAAAGACATTATAATAAACAAACAATAATCATAACAAAAGACTTACCTTCCAAGTCGATTGGTCGCAGCCAGTCTGGATCGCCACTTCCTCGGGCCAGTGAAGCAACTAGGTCCACTCTACGCGCCCCTGCTGAAGGAAGCAGGACGGAGAGCTCAGCATTACAAAACAGGTGAGCTTGCATGGGAAAACTCTTGTGCACTACATTTTGGCACGAAAGGGTTGACGGAATTCACGACACGCCCACACCATTCTCATTGCCTCTCATCTTCTCCCAGGGGCAAGACCAGCATCTAGAACAGTCTACACCGCAGCAGCTGGGGAAGATAGCTGACACAGTGGAGCCAAGTCGAGGGAGGGCTCCAACCGTGCACCAACGCCCCCGAAGAGACCATGGGAGCGTAACAGCCGCGTTTGCGTGATATTTTTTTTAAAGTGTTCAGTAAGTGGGATATTGCGGAAAACAAAAAATAACTTTGCAGTGTATAGGATAAGTGGCAGGCATCCCACTGTTGTACATGCATTGTGTGTATGATATCATATGATGTGCAATTGTATGCTATGGCATTTGTAATGCCCCTACACACACGTCTTGCAAAGCGCAACTAGGCAAGGGAGGGGAAACAGAGGGGAGATAGAGTCAATGACCTTACTAGGCCAGGTGTAACTTACATCGCCCAAGTGCGTGGGTGGAGGGAGGGGAAGGTACAGTACATGGGAAGAACAAACGACAATAAGTAAAAATATGGGCCATTTGTGCCAAGTACACTGATAGGTGCACACAACAGGTGGTGGATGAACTGTGAGGCATACAGAAAACAGTCCTTAAGTGTGGGGTGTGCTAGAAAGCCAGTGCAGGGGTTCACCTGGTGGGGGGAGGTGACATGGGGCCGACATCACAGAGTCGCCAGGTAACCAGTGCAGAATGAGTGCATGTCAGGCAGTTAGCTGGGGAGAGGAGCACAAACAGCAGACGCTAAGAAAAAGGCTTTGAGGTGCTTTATGTTCGAGAGGGCCGACAGTAGAAGAGGGCAGATTTTTTAAAAGCCTCTTGCATTAGTGCAGTTTACACATAAGTACAACTATGCTGACAGTGATGTTTTGGAAAGCTGCTTTCGCTTTGTGCAATACATTCAATGCTGCTATTGGTGGTATTTTTTAAAGATTTATGTAGGAGGCGCATTAGTGGGGAACACATTTCGTAGCATTGTCGGAAGGAAAGCAGAGAGTTCCTGTTTCGATATTACACTGCATGATGTGGGTAAATGAGAACTTTGCAAGCACATACCACTGAAGTGGCACTTCATGGTAGGGGATGGGAAAGAAACCAGTATGCTTTTAAAGAACGTAATGGCCGCTCAGTGGCACATACTTTGCGCAGAGGCGCTTCTAACAGAGTTGTAAATATACTGCGGGACAAGTTTGCATACCTCCATTTTGTGGTGATGGGTGCTCATGTGGCTGAATGTGGTTGCAAAAACCTTGCAATCTTTTACTGAACTTTCTACTAGATAGTGCTTTCCAATGACTGGACACTTGCAGGCTGATTTAGTAATGGTACTTTTGAAGTGTTGTGTAGAACTAACAGTGTTAGATGCTAAGGTCTTGGATGGCATTGGTGGATGCGTGTGTGACTGTTTACCATAGCACCCGCACCCTCAACATGCATTAAACACAATTGAGCCTTTGTAGCTCTAAATTATTGAATTGAAGGATGCAATAGATGTAACCCGGTGTGCTTTATCTCATCTCTAGTTCAGTATAGTGTACTGTTTACCCATAACCATTGAGGTAGTGGTGGAGAAAAAATAGTGGAAAGGGAGAAAGGACTGCTACTGTACTGGGGTGTGGCCCTGCCGGTACTTTGGGAAGCGCACGTGCCACATTGTGTGCTTCTCACCATGCAGACCAATGGAAATGGGACTGTGGGGATTATCCAATCAGGTACTGAGGCTGTGGTTCACTGAAAGGGCCGGTCATTCAGTGTTACATTACTGTGTGTAGTGAGGGTGGCTGCAATGGTGAAACGCATCGTGTTGATTTTGGGTGATGCCTTTGTGATAGATCTACACAAGTATGCCTTGGAAAGACACTTTGATGGCAATTTCGGTTTGGAAGGAGTGGACGCCTTGTGGAACGCTGTCAATGAGCACAGTTTCGCCGATATGCATGCACTTTGCAGAGACCTGGACACTTTTGCAACTGTGGATGTCGTCTTCCTGCACGACGGCGGTATGCATATGGGTTATGTAGCTTGTCTAGGAGTGTTCTGTCGACTCAGGAAGTTGCTCAATGCAATGCTGCACCTTTTTCCCCAGGTGTTCCTCTCATCCATACTACCAAGAAGAGTATGGGACAATGCTGATGAATGTTGTTCCGAGCCAGACGTTGGGAGGTGTCTCATCAACAAAAGCCTGTCAGATTGTGTGTCCGTTCGTGGGATGTCCTTCTGTAACAATTACCCCATTAGTTGTGGAAATGCAGAGTTTTTTCATGCAAATGGCATTTCCTTGTCGCCCATTGGCAATGTGGTTTTGTTTGCCAATCTACAGTATGCGTTGAAGAGTTTACTGTAACAATGTGACCACAAGAAAACAGAAAATCTATTAAAAACAGCAAAAAAGGTGTCTCTCAAGCATCTAAAACAAAAAATTAAAAAAAAACAACGTCTTTGGAGAGCCACCCTTAAAATAGAACTCCCCTATTTTCTGGTTGGAATGTATTCCCCCACGGCGGCACGCATCATGAAAATGTCATCCAGGGATTTTGAGGATGGCCATGGAAATGGGACGGAGCAGTAGGCTGCAATACGCTCCCCTGCAACCGCCTGCCAGAGATTGTGACTCACCTAAATACTGGGCCCATCAGCAGGACAATAGCAATCGTATAAGTAGATGGTGAAATGTATGATGAAAGGTAACTAAAATATAAAGACAGTGCTATGTGTGAAGAGTTAATAAAAGCACACCAACTCAACCTTCAGGTCTGGTGTGATCATTGACAGGCCACTACAGGGGGCTATCACAACTGAAGGTGTGTGCTACGGGACGGGAAGAGCCGTTAATACGTTTTTCAATTACTGTGCGTACTGAGCCGGGTTGCCATTACTTGCAAAGAAAATGCAGCACAGCAGACTCGGTCCAACCTCACTTACAGGGCAAAGTACTGTGGCCTGCTAGTCTGCTTTAAAAAGCTACAAACAGATTGCGGACGAGCTCTGCGGTGTGGCCGTTTGTAGGACTGCTGTGGAGAACTTGCACCCGGAAAACAGGCCTTCATTCTTGAAAAACATACATACATGTACAATGGCACATTGTGGTGTGTTTGCAAGCATGTACTTTCTGAAAAACACTCCGTACCATGCACAACACTGCACATTTCCGCTGTCTGAGGGTCCGGATCGTGTCCCCGAAATAAGGGCCTGTATGTTGTTCTGCACAGGTTGTCACTTGTACTGCCTTGCTTTCCTTTACAATATGTTCTCTTACCGAAAAGAGAATGTATTTGGTGTACATGCAGCAATATATATTACATAATTTACGGTTTACACTACTGTGCGTACCAATGGGGTTACTATATAAAGTCTTTGCGTCATGATGGTCATTTTCGTCCTGCCACTCTGAGGTGCTTGCCATTGCTGCGTTAGAAAAAAAACACATTACGCTTCTGTACTATTGTATACTGCAGCACCTGTGCATTATCACACAAAGTGTAGTGTTCTTACTACATTGTGATGACGTTCAGGTCTTAGCACTTTACAGTCGTTACTCTGGCCGTTCGTGCTTTGTTCCCATTTGCAGTAGCAGTGCGGTAAGATTGTTAAAGGCAGACATCACTTCTATTCTTCATGCATTCCTTTATGGTGTACTCCCTATGCCTTTGTCCTGTTTACTTCATAAGTACACAATTTGCAAACCTACTCTTTTTTCCCTTGCAATTCTGGAAAAACTATAATAAAGCACCGTTATGGTTAAAGTGCCCTACTAAAAACGTATGAAATTCACTAACAAAAAACATTGTAAATGGGACGTTATGGTTAAGTTGCGCTACAAAAAACCTTTCCCCTTTACCGGAAAAAATGACCCTAAAGCAATGTTTTGGTTAAAGTGCCCTATTAAAAACCTATGAAATTCACTAACAAAAAACATTGTTAAAGCAATGTTTTGGTTAAGTTGCACTACTAAAAAACCTATGAAATTCAATGGAAAAAACTTTACAGGGACGATATGGTTACAGGTACAACCGAAAAACCCCAGAAATTCGCCATTTATGGTAAGGTACAAATCCATAACTCACACTACCACTGTGCACTGCAAGGGCTAACACCCATGACCTCAAACGTGACATCCCAAATGTCAATGATGACATTACTGATGCCATCACATGTGCCTTTAGTTTTCATTAAAAGCCTCCACAAGGGATTGTGAATATAATGTTGCCACACAACTATCAGAAGTCATGGGAGACCTATCATGAGATACATAATTCATTACACAATCCATTGCTATAAACACCATTGCACTACAGAGTTCTTTCTAGTATAGCAACCAACTCAAGCAGAAACATAGGCATTCTCTGCAGCATGCACCATAGAGGTCCACTATTCACATTTTTGCCATGTTAGATAGTATAATGCTGAATGCTTTAATTTCACAGTTTCACCTACTGTGAAACATGTAATAAGTAGCCTATAGCCCCTCACTTACTATATATTTGTACTACTACACACAAAACATAAAGACACCACAAAGCACACAAATATGCCCATATACCGTGAAAGTAAAGTAAGCAAAAAAGTAGTGGTTACGTACATTACCATAACTGGCAAATTCCTGGAGTTTTTCGGTTTTACATGTTATCATAACGTCCCTGTAACAATGTTTTCCCATTGAATTTCATAGGTTTTTTAGTAACCATAATGTCCCTTTAACAATGTTTTTTATTAGTGAATATATACTTTACTTAAACTCACCAATGTACAACTAACTATTGAAAATACTATAAAAAACCACCCCCTGTAAAATGAGACAGAAATGCAGAATATAATAGATTCAATTGCTCAGGATATTTAGCAGAGAGTATAAGAGCAAAAAAGTACCTACAATGTTTGTAAAAGTATATGTCTTATCAGAGAAAAAGGATCAAAAGTGACCTTACCAGTCTCTAGAGACTAAAGATGCACAAGGGGGCAATTAGGTGTTAATAACACCATCTTGATGTTCTTAGTTGGTTTGACAGCATCACACCAGGCTTCTCCTTGGTGTGTAAGCAGGTCGAACCAGGTTTGGGTGCGTGAGCTGCGTAAAACCAAGCAGCAAGAGGGCATTGGGTCGATTTGAAGTGGTGGCTCAGAGCACTTCGAGTACAGGGTTCGAGTGAGGCAGTCCAGAGGCTCACCAGGGTCTGTTCAAGGATCGGTCCGGTTCAAGGTCTTTTAAGTGATTGTTAGGGTCAGCGAGTGATACTCCAGTGGTTCGAAGTCAAGGTCCGGTGATGGTTCGGAGCTGTGATCCTGATGTTCCGATGTGCGGTTTGACGAGGCAGCAATTTGATTTTGTGCTGGTTTGAGTCTTTGGTAACCACTGCTTAGGGTCAAAAAGGGACACATTGCTTCCTGTGGTTTGAGATATGGTCCAGCTATGAGCTGTTGGTTCAAGCCGGACAGGTGACGGGCTTAGCTTGGGACGATGCAGCGGCAAACTGGTCTGGAGATGCAAGCAACAGTAGAGAGAGTGCCAAAAGCAGCACTAGTGGTCCATGTTGGTTCAACGGCTGTCAAACGTGGTTCAAAGATGGTTCAAAGTGGTTCAACAGTGAAAAACAGGTGTCCTGGCTTTTCAGGTTTTCAGGATGCTCTCAATCCAGGGGCTGAGGGACAAGATTTTTTATTTCTTTTGTATTTTATTGCATGTTTATAATACTATACACCAAAGAGCTTGACTATCAGAGATAAACAGTACAGAAATATGCAAAAATCAACAAGTTTCATAAAAGATTAGGGGGATAGTAAGCATGTTTTAGATCAAGTACAAAACAGTAAGAAAGAAGACAGAGATTGAAATTTAAGTGGGAGTTTAGGTTCCAGAAGAGAGAAAGAATGGAAATGAAAAAGGTATGTCCTTGCTCTCATTCTCCCAACAACGGGGAGGCTGGAAAACACCTGAAGGGGACCTTCACCTCCATTGAGGTCCTGGGTACTGGTGTAGCTGACAGAGAAGCAGATCTTGCTCCAGCAGAAGGTCACCTCCAACATGCCCTTCAAGTGGTTAGGGAGCAGAGCTTCCCTCTGCATTGGACATTCAATCTTCACTGGCAGAGGAGTTTGGAAAGATCAACTCTCCCAAAAGAAGTCCAAATAGATTCTTCCTTCTGCATGGATAGTCCAAAAGTGAATCAAAAAAGGAGTGGTCGGCCCCCTATTTTATAGGCAAAAGTCCACAGCTGATTGGACAAAAGCAAGCCTGCATTGAGGGGTCCAATTTGTGTCCTTGTAACAAGTGGTCTTTGCCTTATTGCATCATACCCACAGTGCTTTGTGCTAAATTAAGAGGAGACAGGAAGGAGAGGTGTAGAGAGAAACAAGATGGTGGAACCTTTCCCCAACTATGCTGAGCTCCCTCTGTTTACACTGCCCTTTGGTACAGAGCACCCTGGTGTCAGGCTGGTCCTTTCATTTACGGATTTAGGGTGGGATCTTTGATTCCTATTTACCAGGACAGCTCTTTCTGCAGGGATGTCTTGCTGGAGAAAGGTGTTCACAAAGTATCAACAGAGAGCTATCGTCTTTCCTTTGCTTGTCCTGCTAGCAGGAAGGACATGCTCTCTGACTAGAATACACGCAGCCCTTCCACAGGTGGTCTGGGCTCACAGTGCTGACATGTGTATGATTGAAATCAGCTGTGGCTTTAAATAATTATGTAAACCCTCCACCACCCACAACGGGTATGGATTATATTTTCAGATTACCCTGCCAGGTGGGGAATTTATCATAACCATTTGGAATTTGGAACATTGGTGTAAATGTAGATGCAGCCATTTGCACTGCAAGGACTTAGCTGTCACACCAGCTGTCAATCAGGGCACCTGTGAGCCCTGAATCTGCCCTATGCAACCGGAGAGCGGGAGCTGCAGATCAGGAGACTGATGTGGCAGGGAACATATGTATGTTATGCTTCTGGCATAGAGCTAATGAAAGGGGATCTGATTAGCTGGTCACCCTTTCAAAGATGGAATTAGCCACATTGTTTTATTGATTAATAAAAATAAAAAAGCCACTGCGTCTACAACCTTGCCAGATGACAATGCCTCCCAAATGCCTAGAGTTGCATGTTACAGGCTGCAAGAGAAGAGGGGGAATGAAGATATGATGAGGATACTTAAATATCTGCTGTGCAAATACTGTAGAGGACATGAATATTATTCATTGGAGTTTTGAATTCAAAACAAAGGGTTGTGAAATAACACTTGCGGCTGGTTTAGCTCATGAATAAGTAAGGCCGTTCTTCTTTAAAGAGGCAATGCTTGGAATACGTTGTCATAACTGGTGGAATGACATATTGTCCTCGCGTTCCCTGGCGACTTTGATGCTTGTATGACCATTCAGGTTCAATTTGGCAATGACAGTGGTTTCCTATGCAGCCTTCTAATGCTGCCATGCCTGGGCTATAACCGGGAAGAGTGACAGAGAGTGCATTAAAACAGTCTTCTAAGAGGGGAGAGGGAGGAGGGACTTGGAGATAATACTCTGTTTTTTTTAACAATATATACAGTGCCTAAATAAAAACCCCACTTGTAGCAGCGAACTCGAGAGGAACTGCTCACCATCCTCACCACCAAGCTATATCTCGTGCTAATTTATGGGCGTGTCAAGCTAAATAAAGAATGGCTGCCTTGTTCGTTATTATTTCTAAATTAATTCTAATTTATGTCACTACAGTCAGGATTATGTCTTGTTGGGCTTGACAGATGAAAACTGCTTCGTGCTGATGTCTAAACACTGCCTTGTTTTTTAAATACTTCTATGCAAAATGGGCTGGAACTGGAAGCCAAACTCTAAGACTTTGCATACACATTAAGACACTTTTTATTTCTGTGGAAAGCCACGTTTTTGGACATTTTCATTCACGCTCCTCGGCCCTTCTTGCGAGGGCTTTCAGGGTGAACTTGTTTAAGCAATACAGTGTTTTAGCGTAATGAATAACTTTTCACAGAGGACAATCGCGTGAGGCCCCGGTGCCGCCATTTCTGCTTCTGTGACCCACCCCATAGCAGCGTCGCGTCTCTGTGCTAAAATGTCTTTCTTAGGGGACGCCCAAGCCATCAAAACCCTGATTAACCTCTGATACTCACGAGGTGCTCGCGGTCCCCGCAACTACGGCGGCGACAAAGAGTTAATGTAAGCCATATGCCTGGGGTATTGTGGGTAGCGGTGACCCAGAAGTGAACTCTCTGATTGACAGGCGCTAACTGCCGCTGTTTCTTGCAGGTTTGGCCTGGAGATTACCGACGAGGAATTCGAGCTTTTACTTGACAGGATCCCACTTGATGAAGATGGAAACGTCAGATACCCTCAGTTCATGGCCATGTTCGATTCTCGGTATGTACATTTGCTTTCCTTATTATTGTCAGCGTGCTCAAATATTTACCATGGAGTTGTGATTTATAAAATATGTATATCTTGTCTTACCTATGGAAGTGATGCACTAAGTAGAGATTTGCATTGCTGACACGCCAATACCATGCATGACAACCTTTTAGATCCTCTGAGAGGGAGATTTGTTCACTGAAATCGGGAGCCTGAAATGTCCCTATTCAATTGCATTGGAGGTAGGGATATTTTATGCGGGAGACAGTAAAATATAGCACCTTTTTTTAACAGGAAAATCGGGAGTCTCCCGTCTAAATCGGGAGGGTTGGCTTGTATGCAATACGTGCATATGTATGATACACATCAGGCTGTGGCATTGCATACACAGTAAACATCTGCATTTTCCATATAGGTTATCTTCTCCAACAGTGGACTTGAATGTACATGAAGCCTTCTAAGCTTTAAGATGTCCTAACCTTCACCTCCACCCCAATCAACATGGAACAGTTATATTGCAGAGCACACCAGTGCATACTTTATTTCTACTGTGCCCAGGATGCTTTTGTCCTCTAGTGCCAAACACGTTTATATTCCCATCAGAAAAATGTTTGCTAGTTTTAGCAATTGTTGTGACTTAAGCACCCACCAGAGGGTCCGTGCTTAGTCACATGTGAAGTGATCACATGTGCTCCTTAATCAAAGGGGCGAGCGGTTTCCCGCTTGCCAGTTGCAGCCCAACTCCCTTTCTGAGAATGTTCTGAGAGTGTGTTTCAGTGGCTCTGCGACACAGCGTGCGCCACGGCCCATAAAGGCCACACTGCCTCCCAGGGCAACCTTACCCGCTGCGACATGAAAAAAAAATGGGTAACTCCTTCCTAATGGAAATGGCATGGGCGCAGCGTGGACAGCCACCAAAGCAAAGGAAATTGGATCACTCCTGTCTGGGGGAGAGAGAGAGGATCTGGCATAGATCGCACCACTGCCTGTGCATCCTCCCGCCTAGGGGACCCTGATGGCGGCACAGAGAGCACCGCTGCTGAATTGGCGCATCCCGGACACACTGTCGAGAATGGATGCGGCACGACCTATGGCGCTGCTGCCTTGATGTGAGTATCTCCCGCCTGGGAGAGAGAGAGTGGACATGGGCTTTGCCGCATTAATATGAATAACTCCCGTCTGGGAGGGAGAGAGAGAACGTGACTTGGCTTGCACTGCCGCCACCGCATGAATTTGTTTCACTCCCACCTCGGGGGAACATGAGAGTCGTACGACCTGACCGCTGCCAATGATTGCTCTGCCTGACGGGCCAGGAGTTGGCGCAATATCATGTTGCCTCTTCTGCGCCCCACCCACCACCACAGAATACTCCCGGCAGTGAGAGACTGGAGCTGGCGCAATGGACACCCTGCCGCTCTACAGCCCGTCTGTTGCTAACTTGACAGCGTGTCCATGACTGCTGCTGTCAACCATTCCCCACCTGCTCGGGGACACAAGGAGAAGGTCTCCACCTGCTGTGGAGAGGCCCTAATACTTGTTCTATCTCTCCCACCGTTATTTTCAACGGTCTGGGATATATACATCTTTCATTTTCATCATTAATTTTTTGAATATATTTTTTCAGCTTTTTGGATGTCTTGTGTATATTTCTTCACAATGTCTTTCAGGACCATCTGGTCGTTTACGGTACTCTACCTCTCCAGGCTCGATGCCTGACCTCTCCTTAGTCTGTTTCATTTTTGACTGCCCTTCCTAAGATGGCCGAACTTTTATTTAGTAATCTTAGTCCTTCTTCTACTTGTATTATCTACGATCCTCCATGGCGCCAGCGGTTTCCATGGTAGCCTTGGTAGGACGCGGAGCTGCGGAACTGTGTACCTGACTGTGCTCCGAGAATAGACCTCGTACAGATCGCTTTTTTCTGTACCACGGGTAAGCATTTTGATTAAACCTTCGTTTTGGCGTGAGACGTTCCCGTTCGAGCGACACTTCATTTACGTATTATATATTCTTTTCACTCTGCAGGCGCTTCTGCACGCTTGTTGCCATGCTCACTGTTGCCTGATCAGACCATCCTTGCAGCAGTTCTGCTGAGCTGATACTCTCTCCATCAGTCCGCTCTGCTACATGCACTCTATAGGTACCTGTTTAAACGATTCTGTAGTTACTTAATTATTGGAGTTCCCTGTGCTAGTTTTATGTACCGATTTTTTTTTATCTTTTTCTTAGCGATTATATATAGGTTGGATTACTTAAAGTTGCCGCCATACGCTGACTTGAAATTGAGTCATCTTGTGATATTTTCACCGCTGATGATTACTTCATCTCGCTGCTATCTATTTTGTATTCAGTATGTTAATTCACTCAGTTGCGTGTTAGTTGAGTGGTTTACCATTTCTTTCCGTAGGTCGTTCACACAGACCTAGCCTTGCTCACATTCCCTCATATATTTCCAGACACAGCGCGCCTTGCGCAGTTCACTCTGTATCGACCATAACAATTAAGTCGCAACATTTTGCATGTCGAGATTGGAACCTTCTACTCACACTGGTAACTATATATTGCTCTTATATTACCCCTTACTATGCCTATAACTTAGGTTGTTATCACAACTCACGGCCTTCCTCAATCCGTGTTCCTTATATCAGTAATTGAATGAATGTGTTGTCAATCCCACAGAATTCTGAACACCCTGCCAATTTTTTGTATATCTATATATCATTGTAACCTTGAGCAGCACTGTATTAGACTAGCCAAATGATCAACTAAGAAATAACTGCGTAACAGAGTTTCTTCACCTAATGAGACCTTGCACTACTATAAGTTTATGTGAATATTATGCACACATCATACATAAATCAGTACAATTAACCATCTTTGAAGAATAGCTTTTATTTTAACAAGCAAACTGATTGAATGTTTTTCTTTATGTTAAGAATCCAATTCGGGCCATAGGAAGAAGAGGAAAGAATCCTCGAAACGTGTCGCCAAATGAATTGGATGTCCATTTTCTCCCTCAGAAAAACTCTATTTTCATAATAACTTTTGTTTTCAACCTTGATGTGATCCTTGGATGCCATTTGTGCTTCTCTATGTTGTAAATTTCACCTTGAAAGTATTGAACCACATAATTTGTGATATAGATAATTTATTTTTATAATTTTTTCTATCGACATCCTTTCTACATTATTAAGAATTACTCTGTGACATTCTATTGATGCATGAAAATAACAGTATTGGACTTGATCCAAACATTTGAAAGTGTGCAGGGGACGGGAGGATTCCTAGGCTGAATCCTTTTCTTTTGTTTTATGTGCTGGGGTTTTGTGCCATGACTCCAGTTCCTCCCCTGCACCTGAAATTAACGAAACATAATTTTAAAACATTTAATAACCACTATTAATTTTGAGGTGTTCACTTATAACCAATCTTTCTCTACACCAGCCTTGTCCTCTTGGTAATGGGTAACCCACCTATTAGTATAGGTCTGTACTACACAAGTTGGTAGAATGGCTGAGCAGCCAGACCTATCTCAAGAGGGGTAAATGTGAACTGTAGAGATGCAACACTCAGATTCACAATTACAAATATCCAAATAACACTTATATTCAAGGTTTTCTATAAAAAATATTATTTATTTAATGGTCAGTTTTAAATAAGCCTTCTTTAAAAAGGGCAATATGCAACAATAAAGTACACTTAATAACTTCCTCAGATTTAAGATAAGCAAGTAGATAACCTTTTGGGATGCCTCACTCACTTCCTACACCCTGAGGAGACTTCAATTACTAGGACAGTCTTGGCAATCATATATCACTTTTTGCACTTAATACAATTCTGAGTTTGTGGAAAAGGAAAAGGTTAGGGAAGGAACAAGTTTAACTGGTTCTCAGAGCATGTGAATACTTATCAATCTCCCAATGAAGTCTAGATTAGATCTTTCCCAGCAATACAAGTTAAACCTATGCACCACCATCTATTTTTCACCCAGGTGTCCCAGGTGAGTGTTGGCGCTCACGGACCCTCCTCGTTCCTGTTTGTCTTTTTTAAAAAGTTTGCAGAGCCCCCTCCATGCCCGTGTGTAGTCTTGTTTTACCCCGACCCTAGCTGTCGCATCCAACTGCCTCTTCAGCCTCATCCCATCTCCCTGCCCGCTCCCCTCCCCTAATAGGCTGATTTTTCCATCCGTGTTTAGCCTGGTCACCGACACTGCCTGAGAGAACCGTTTTTTCACCAAGGCGTCCCAGGTGAGTGTTGTCGTTCAAGGACCCTCCTGGGCCTTGTTTGTATTTTTTTTAAAGTTTGCTGAGCCCCCCCTCCCAGGCCCGTGTGCAGTCTTGTTTTACCCCGACCCTCCCCGTCGCATACAACTCCCTCCGCACCCTCTTCCCTACCTGCCCCCATCCCCTGATAGGCTGATCTTTCCATCCGTGTTTAGCCTTGTCACCTGCACTGCCTGAGAGCACCTCTTTTTCACACAGGTGTCCCAGGTGAGTTATGCTGCTCAAGGACCCTCCTGGGCCATGCCCGGACCTGTCATCATGCCTCTCTGATATTGACCACTGGATGATGACCAACCACCTCATCCTCAACCCTGGAAAAACCGAAAATCCTAGTCTGCAGAAAAACAGCGCTCCTCCCACAACCAATCCCGTGGCCCAAACCATTAGGACAAACACTGGCACCCTCTAACATGGTAAAAAACCTTGAATGTACGTTGGACTCAGACGTATCCCTCACCCAACACACCACCAGCATTTCCAAAACCTGCTTCTACCACCTACGGATTCTCAGGATGATTTTCCCTTACCTCACCTATCCCCACAAATTCTCGGCCATCAATTCCAGCATCCTGTCCTGGCTAGACTATGCAAACACCTCTACCTAGGAGCCCCGCCATCCCAACTAAGGAAACTCCAAAGAATCCAAAACACGGCAGAACGCCTACTCATTGACCTGCCCGCCAGAGAACACATCAGCCCTACCCTGAGAGTCCTCCACTGGCTCCCGATTGCTCGCTGCATCGCCTTCAAAGCCATGTGTATCACCCATCGCACAGTCCACAACACCGGCCCGGGATTCCTCCGGGGCAGAATTGTCCCCTACCAACCTTCCAGGAACCTCAGATCTCGCACAGCATTTAGCCTAGTGATCCCACCCCACAGCTTCACAAAGCTTGGCGGTTCCTCCTTCTCCGTCCAAATGCCAATCATCTGGAACTCCCTACTGCTACACATTTGCAACACTGAAAACCACCTGAAATTCAGGAAGTCCCTTAAAACCTGGCTTTTCCCAATACTTTCCTAATCCATTGCCCACCGAGAATACACCACTAATAAAAACTCCCCTGCATCAATCACAACACAGGGGCTGCCAGCTCTTGCAGCGGTTTCACCTGACACACCACCACCACTTGCACAAACAACACTCCCACCGGCCAGGTACTCCAGGTAAACCAGAAGCCTTCGTTGTGGCACACCAGAAACACTATCAACCCCCCACAACAACACTCCCACCTGAAAATTACTCCAGGTAAGCCAACAGCTTTCGCTGTGTCACACCCGCAACATACTCCCACCCGACAAGTACCTGCTGCATTCTAAAACATGGGCCTCTCTACCACTATACAGGACTCTAGGATGTAGGTGTAGCCTCCATCTTTGTTTATTATGTGGTGAAATCCACCACATTGCGAATCATAGACATCTCGCCTACTACGCAGGATCCTCAAATCTAGTTGTAGCCTCCATCTTTTGTCTATTACATGGCGAAACCTACTGCATAGTGAAACCGAAGTCTCTCCCCCACTATGCAGGATCTCAAATCTAGGTGTAGCCTCTGTACCCACATTTTATATTTAGTGAAATCCTACATACAGGATCCCTTAAGCTAATCTTATCCACCAATAAATGCCTTTATAATGTAAAACAAAATGTACCGCCAGAGTTGTAATTTGGCCCATAGCCATCCAGACTGAAACACCTGACGTACCTCAACACCTCTGCCACTAGCATACAGCGCATACCATCCGAAAGGAATTTGGTATAGCTGGCCACACATTGACTCTCTCAACAATAGCAATCTATCGCTAAGCCTCAACAGCACCCACCCACGTGCTTGGGCTCTCTCTGGGTTGCTTTGTCTAGCCTTGCCAGCTGTCAGAATTCTCCTTCAATGACTACGTAGTGAAGAAGAAGAATTCTTCCCACTAATGTACCCTTCTAGATGATTCAATAGAACATACAGAGGTGTCTATTAATTGAAAGATTGGACCCAGGGACACACCAACAGCTGCAAGGAAAAGCAATGCACAGGTGAGACTTAAGGTACAAGTCAAACAATAGGAGGCTGGGGATGAGAACGAAACTAACCTGTATGGACCCCAAAAGTAGATGAATAAAACAGGGAACAAGGGCTCATAGGTAAGGCTGGTGGAAGGTGGTTCTGCAAGAATACAGAATATGGTCAGTGGCAGGGCTATACGATGAACAGAAGCAAGAAACAAAGATGGTAGAGTTCTTACCAGTGCATAGGACCCCACAAGTTCCAGAGAGTTATTCCTTAGTTTGGCAAAGTGTCCCAGTACCTGCCACGATGGCACAAGGATGCCTAATTGTCCCAGAGAACTATCCCCGCCGGCACGAGGACGCCTAGTAAACAGACACAATGAGGCAGTCTCTAGTCCAAGTGTCTGCAATAATCCCAAATCCAGGTGGAGTAGGAATCCTAGGCACAGAATGCAGTAGTTCGTGATGGGCTGAAAACAGAAGGCAAATGAGACACTGCGTTCACAAGAAGACTAGTCAGCAGGGGCTTGGCTGATGGAAGGCGTTTGCCCTGTAGTCAAAAGAAAACTGCTGTCTTCCGCTACGCAAGTGATGGTAGATGTGGGTTGCAGCGAGATCCTGGGGAGCCGCAAGCAGTATCGAGACCAACGAAGAGAAGCTATCCAACGTTGTGACCGGACCTGGAATCCAGGAAGGGTAGACAAAGCAGTTTGTGAGGCAATACGAGTCAGACGTCAGGCGGGCAAAGACCGAAGACAAAATCAGAAACCGAAGGCAATCCTAATAAGCAGACCAGGGTCAGAGGTAGTAACCAGAACAGGCAAGGAGCAGACCAAGTCGAAGATTCGAGAAAGCAAAACACCAGGCAGAGCTTTGAAGTACGGAAACAAATTCGGAAGCAAGGAGCCAGAGAGGGCTGAGCTAGATAAAGGGCAGGTCACATGATGCTGAAGCTACGGACCTAACGTGATTTGTTTGCAAAGCGGACGCCACCATTTCCATGGCAACCACCAGCAACCAGGAAATTGAAGCTTGCACAGCCTACGTCTCTTGCTGGAATAAGGTAGCTTTGCAGGACACCATTTGTAACGGAAGCTTGTATCAACACTCTCTGGTTTAACGGCTACGCGAGATATGGGTCTTCTGACCCGGATCTTGACACCAGCCACCTAAGCCCTAGACCAGCAACATGCACACATGCATCTCCGAAGCTAAACTCCTTAGAATTTTCCACTACACTGACTATTGTCACAGAGAGAGTTCCAAACAAAATATTGCATTGAGGTCACACACGTGGGGAAAGAGCACTATATAAAAATACCAAAATAGAATACAAAATACAATAATGCACAGTACTAATACATGTATTTTCCCATTGTCTATAATTCCACACATGTTCCTATTTTGTAATGCCATAGTCCTATACACATTTATCCGTATTACTAGCACAATTGTGCAATAACCAGGCTAATGCACATATCTGGTTTCAGGGTAATGCACAGTTTTGCTGATTAAAAGCCCCGTCCCTCGCAAAGCGTTTGAATGTCCCAGGCAAAATCTTATGAGGTTTCCAAATATCAGACCAAATCTCAAAGATACTAAATTTCAAAGGCTAAGTAGTCCAATTTATGCCCAGAAGAAAGAAAACTCGAGAACCCATCAGAAGACACAAAGCACTACCAGACCCTGCAGCGAAGGAAGCAAGAGTGGACGGCATAATCAGAAGAGGAGTAGTAATGATGGAAGGGCCTAAGGAGAACAGTGGACCACACAACACTACTTTAAGGATCAGGTATTACTGGACGACACAGATAATTAAGGAACAACAGTGTGAAGAATTCGACCATCCGCACAGTGGGTGTGCGCTTGCCAGGGATTTTTTGAAATTTTAAATGAAATTGAATGATGATAGATCAACCTCCATAAAATGAGTGGGGCTAATCCGCAAACATTTTCCTAGGCTCACAGGCACAACATACGCATAGACCTGTGTACTCTAAGATCCATCGAACCACTGCACGCAGGCTGCACAATCCATTACTACGTTGGAAATCTGGTCTACGTGGACAAGAAATGCACCACACTTCGCTGCCGGCCAGCCCTTTGGACTTTGGCTATTTGCTCAACAGGACAGTCGAGGCCTTTGGTGTGAGTCAATGCTCTGTTTTAAAGCACAGTGAACTTCTGCAACACATTGGTATTTGAGGAAACATAACAAGGCTGTGGGCTTATTGGGCAACACATCTTTGAGCATTCACCAACACTTGGGTTTGGAAAAAACATTCTTGAAGGGTTCTATCCTTTCCTGCAAAGCAGCAGGAGACAACACAGATGAGTATGGGGCATATGTCTCATAGGGGGACAAACACAATTTCTTGTTGTATAAGCGCCGTACAAATGCACAATAAATAAATAAATAGCCCTCATTGAATCACACAGTGGCTGGTTCTCCCCTATAGTCAAACTGGAACCACCACATCCTCACTCAGGATCTTCCATCTAAATAGCATTTAATGCTACGCCACTTGTAGTTTAATCCGCAAATCTAGAAAAGGGCACCCTTTCCTCTTCTCAGGGGCGCACTTGCTGTTCCTAACTATTCCCAGGGGTACACTGACAGTTTTACTAGAGACACTCATGCCATCTAAGCCACGCAAGACAGGAGCTATGACAGGACAGTAGTTTCCGAAGGATACCAGGTGGTTTCCGCAGCTGCCCATCAACTGTCGAATTCTATTTTCACCAACATCAAGAAAATCTTCGACCTCTTTCCTTTTAGAATTACCTCGCTTCCTGACTCTTCTGCCTTGGGTTGCCTCTCTTTAGTGTTCTGATCCAAGCTTGAAATCGTTGTTTTTTAGGCAAAAATATTGCCCTGGAATTACCTTTCTGTCTTTCCTTTCTCACCACTCCATACTTTTTCATTTTTATAATTTTATTCTTTCTTCTCCTTCTATTTTTCTCGGTTATTTTCTAGATCATGTACACCTGTTGCCTATTTTTCCTGTATTCTTTAATATTTTCATCAGACCCTGTGCACAGTGTCGTGTTTCATCATTGAAGATAAAGAGCACTGTATTTTATTTTTATGAAGAGAAGGAAGGAAGGGAAGAAGGAAGGCAGGGAGAGAGGAAGGAAGGAAGGTAGGGAGGAAGGAAGGGAGGGAAGGAAGGAAGGAAGGGAAGGAAGGAAGGAAGGAAGGAAGGAAGGAAGGAAGGAAGGAAGGAAGGAAGGAAGGAAGGAAGGAAGGAAGGAAGGAAGGAAGGAAGGAAGGAAGGGAGGGAGGGAGGGAGCAAAGAAAGGAGGAAGGAAGGAGGGAGGGAGGGAGGGAGGGAGGGAGGGAGGGAGGGAGGGAGGGAGGGAGGAACGGAGGGAGGAAAGGAGGGAGGAAGGAAGGAAGGGGGAAGGAAGGAAGGAAGGAAGGAAGGAAGGAAGGAAGGAAGGAAGGAAGGAAGGAAGGAAGGAAGGAAGGAAGGAAGGAAGGAAGGAAGGAAGGAAGGAAGGAAGGAAGGAACCTACGTGAAGTTAGGTCTTGTGAATTGTGAGCAGTCATTACAAATGCACTATATGTAAAGTTGTTATAAACCACATCTGCTAACAAACTCTACTGCTCATATGGTGTCGCGTCACTCTCTCACTCTCTCTCTTTGAACACACCCCACACTGTAAATTATTTGCACTGGCTACAAAAATGAAGCTGCTTTCACTTCAGCATAAAGGAATTCATAAAGTGCAGTTGTACATATGCAGACATATTCCACTTTAATCGATAAAAAATGTTTCTTGAAGATCATTTAGGCAGTAGATTTTCTGAACCTTTGTGTAATTTGTTTCCTTGGGCTTCATGTGTTTTCTTCTGGAGAAACACAATGCGTGTTGCGTTGATTGATGTAAAATGACAAAGGCTAATGATTCTCACCCTATCGACGACTGATACTTGTTCCATTACCAGCATGCCACCACCAAGAGGCACTTCATTTGTTATGGGCTGTTGTACATTTTTTTTTTTACAAATGGCATACATGAAGACCATTGATTGATTGACCATTGATTGGCATTCCATTGACCATTGATTGGCGGGCAGGAAAAAAAGTGGCAGTCATTCCGTTACCGCCACTTTTCCTGCACCCCCAAACTACAAGTTTGCCGGCAGGGATGGAGCATTTACCCTCAGCCAACAGCTGGAGGAAAATCCAATCCCTACCAGCAAAACACTGCTAGTATTACCAGTACCGGTAATACCGGCAATTCCCCCATAGAGTCCTATGGGACTCCATTGAATGGGGAATACCCACCCTTACTGGCACTTGGAATATGCCAGTAATTCCGGAATTCCAAGTGCCGTCAACGGTAATACCGTTTGACGGTAGCCCCCTGGAATTACTGGCGGGATTCTGGCAAACTTAGAATGAACGTATATGAATTAGGGAAATTGACCGGAACCGCAGGCGTTGAAGTGCTTGTTGCATCATTGTAACCCAGCAGAAACCGTGCAGCAGATGAATACCCATCAGCACTGTTTGACTCAAACTGTTCTGAGTGGTGAATACCCAAGGAAATCAGGCCTCAGCTCCAACCTAAACCCGAGACGAAGGTCTGAACACCATCACTCCCCTTTCATCTAGGGGCAAATTAGGACAGGTATCATTTGTATGCACTCTATCCCAAAGGCCGTCACTATGTATATCGGTTCATAAAAGTTCCCGTAAATTAACACATCTCTCTTTTTGCTGTATTTATCATAATGTTTGGAGGGAAACAAAATGAAAGCCAACAGTGATGCCACCTGGCTTGACACCTCAAGGGACACCGAGGAACACCAGCTCAGTGGGCCGATAGCTACTGCCTGCTGTCCACAAGATTATGCAGAGTCAAAAGCTGCAGTAGCCAATGGCCTGCTGTCTTCCTGGGCGTTTACCAACAATTTGCCTTCAGGCCATCACACACACACACACACACACAACTGCAGGACATGTACGGACATACATGCACTTGTAACAAGGTTTATTTCTTGTCTTCGAGTTGCAAATTGTTTTGCCTCTAATTTCTCTTTTAAAGGATAGTCCCATAATCGCATATGGGCCATGCTGTGCACCTGCAAGCCTGAAAGCATGCATATTTGAAATGGTCACAGTGTTTCATTGGTCAGTTTGTGTAAAGAGAAGCAGCAACCGAAAATCTGTACGGTAAAAATAATTCAAAGGGGAAAAAATCACTGCACCCTTTTGCGAGGGAACACCAGATTTACATGTAAAATGGTCTCTTACGGTCTCGAAGCACCGAACTGACACAGAGTTTGTTACATTTCAAGAAGTAACAGGTTATATAGCGGAAAACCGCAGAATTTGATTATGTAGGTTACAATGTTATCCCACCACCCGCATTGGCTACCACCTATGGAATTAATACCCCCCTATAGTCCCTTGACCGATAGGCTGCATCTTATCTAAACCCATTCCTCTAGACATGTGGCCTGCTACATCGTCACTAGCAATTCCAGGTACGGGATTGGGCGTTACACTTATTGACACACTAATAAATTAAGACTGTCACGTGATGTGCACTCTTCATTTCCAGATGCGTTCAAAGTAAACTGGAGTGGCCAACTCTGCTTTGATAAGACAATAGGCCTTCTCATTATAGCAGATGCCGCGGCACACACAAGCTGCACCCCCAACCTTGTACTCAATTTATTGGCATCACCTCTGCTCCTCCTATCCCAGATCACGGAATGTTCTTGACATGGCTCCCCCTTATCTCCTTCCAACCCCAGGTGCCCAGTAATGAAGTGACCAGGGCACCGCTCTCGAGCTTGAACTTCAGGGATGTATTGATGTTTTGTTGTGCGGGTGATTGTAATTCAAATGGGATGGCCGTTCTTGGGTGGGGTAGTAGTGCTCTAACTCTTTGCCTGGCCTCTTGGCATCACAAGACCTCAAGCCCTATTCTGATTAATTTGTTCTTCAAAGGGTGCAATTCTTCATGCTTTTTCTTCAACTAACATTCCGTTCCCACCTCATGCAGACCCTGCAGCTGGATACAATTAGCGGTTCTCTGTGTACCATTGGTGTCTCTGACAGCTTTTCCCCTGCGGAATGGGAAATGGAGTTTGTTTTTGGAGCTGAGCTGAAACAAAGCTGCAGCTCCACATCAGGACCTGCGCTCTATTCTGTTCATCGTGTATTAGGCCTTAACATCCAATATGGCGACACTTTTGCCATGTAAACACATTGACCTCACTTCTAGCATAGCACCTTTCTGACTCCATCATCCACCTGTTTCAGCTCTGCCGCACATCTCACTACATAACATAACTAGGGATACGACAACTAAACACAGGGCCTATAATGCTGCCCTATCTATGAACTCTGCAACCACAACATGAATGCATTGGTTGCTCTTTCTGCATGTATATGTGAGTATCTAATACCTCAGTCTGGCTGGGACGCTGTACGTGCATCCTGGCATTTGGCATGCCCACTGACACGTTGCCTGGTGCTCACTTTCAGGCACATCTTGCTAAGCAGCTTAAACATTATCCCTTTTCATTGTATCTACAACCTCAGGTTTTTAAGTATATCTTTATATATCATAGGGGCCATGGGAGGACGTAAATGTCATGGTCTGGTGGATTCCATGTGTGGTAGCACAGTACCCGCAGTAATGGGTCCCTTTAGCAGCTCAAGCGTGCAGTGCCCGTTTGACTTATCATTCACATTCTGCTTTATTCAAAAACCATGGTGAACACCGGCCATGCAAAATCTGATATGCTCAAACTCACACCTCTTTCCCCACCCCAATTGACAATAGAACACCGGACTCTCACAATCTTGACTCTCGCTTCCAATCACTCAGATGATGGCACTTAGCTTGTAACCAAACCCCAAAAATACCAAAATGCATATGTCTCTGATGAAACGTTACATGGAAAGTAACTGGAGCATTGGCCAGTGAGAATCTACTGCAAGTTTGGAATGGGCTTCTTTGAGTATCGGCAGTGTCGCATGCTTCCCTGCATGTCAGCACATGCCACACATCTTTGAAGATTGTGCCGCAAAAGCTGCCGTGCCGCCAAGCACTGGCCAGTTGATTGTATTTGATTGCAGTAACATCTCTGGGGGGCATGTTCCTCAAGTTCCTTTTTTGGGCATAGCCATTTTGGGGCAGCCAAATACTTGTCTTCCCATAGATTAACCTCCTCGTATTGAATGGAAGGAGCTGCATAAGGGTACCTGTGGAAGACCCGTGGGCGGGGCGAGGACTCAGGGACACGCTGGGTACGGGGCAGTATGGGCACAGCATCTCGGGGTAGACCGATTGTTGTTTACCATTGTTACCAGAAAGACAGCGACTAGGTGCCAAAGCGTCTGACACATTGTCTGATTATGCATGTGCTTTAGAGAATAGGGGACACATTTGCAAGCCAGACAGCCGGGGCATCTATTGTCGGCCAATTAAAACATCTCCACCAAGGCCTAGAGAACTAACCTTTGTGTGGTCCCGACCTCAGATGAGAACCACCGCTTGAGGTCCTTTGCAAGTCTGAATTTTCAGGATGACACTAAATGTGTGTGGGAACTCACTGGAAGCCAATCCCAAAAAAAAGATTTAGGATCAGGGATTTCATTTCCATTTTTTTTTCATAGAGGAGAAAAAAAGTGACGTTGGAGGTGCTGGTAAAAGTTAGTCGTGGTCAAGCCTGCGGTGAACAATAGCACAGTGTTGTTGTGGGCTGCTTGCAAGGCCTGGATATTCTTCCCATGTCCGAATAATCACTACTGGGAGGTAGCTCGATTAAGGATTACCATATCATTAATAGTATCCATGACTTTTGTTCAAAGGCTACTTGTGCAATGTTGCCTTGTGGACGCGGCTCCCTAATCCGCTGAGCTGCAGCTGTAGAGAGGGGGCCCTTGCTTGGAGCTGCCCACACTGACTTCCCTGTCCCCCTGGATCAGTTCTAAGAAACAGACAGAAACAACAGTCAACTCAAAGCCAGAAAAAAGGAACATCCATTCTACATTCCCACATTCATGCCGGAGCTTCAATCCCTGCCAATGTCCCCATTCATCCCGCTTCGAACACCCAGATCAGCCCTCGGATGGTGGCCAGATTAAAAAGCGAACAATGCGGTTTTAAATGTAAAGTTTGCAACTAATGTTTTTTTCTTTGCATGAGAAAAAAAAAACTCATTTCATCCATCTCTGTGTCTGTCCAGAGCTCTGCCGGAGTCTTGTCAGACCTGTCTTGCTTTCTCTGGCAGTGTGGGGGTATGCCTGCTTCTGCACAAACACTTTGCCGTGTCTGCTTGTGAGCAGGGTTGAGTGCCTGCATGCTAAACATTGGCACCGAATACAGTATTGGGTAGTAGGGTAGTACTGCAGCGTGTCGTGCCCAGCATGGCCACTATGCCCAAGACAGTATGTGTAGTCCATCTGGATAAGAAATCTAAATCCGTTCGTGTTGTGGCCACGGACACCGCGTCACATATATATATATATATATATATATATATATATATATATATATATATATATATATATATATATATATATATATATATATATATGTGCACTGTCTTTTGCAGATACGAGAATGGTCTGCAGTGAACCGCATGGACTAAATGACAAGAAAAAGAAAGCACGGGGAGGTCTTTCTTTTAGCTTCCACTTTTTTTTAAGGGAAGACCAGTTGAAAAACATGTTTTTTCTCTGATCTACACCACTCACACAAGCCATCAACTACCTTCCATAAAAATGAAAAATAGACTTAAACCTTTTTTTTCGACAAGCTATTTTTGGCAGTGGTTCCTTTTGAGAGCTTAGCAAGATTTGGAAAAGTGCCTTTTGGGTCAAAATGTCGCAAATGCTTTCTGGTTTCCACGGCAGTCTTTTTTTAGCCGGCATTGGATACAACAAGCCTTTCTCCATACATTTCTTTACGCAATTATACATGTGTTTGTTTTGCTGAGTTTTTTGTCTCAAGTGCTTTTATGCCTCTTGCATGCATTCTGAATATGTGTCGTTAAGGCTGAATTGTTTTTCAGCATTTAGCGTTCACTGGGATTAGTTTGGCTTCCAAGGTCTTCTGGTTTTTCAAAGCACATGGAGTTTTCCCATATTCCAGCCCATTCCCCGGCCTCCCCCTCCTCAATTTCTCACCACACTTTCCAACTCTCATTCTTGCCCCCATCATGTCACCGCTTACCAGTGTGGTGTACTTGGACAAGATGACAATGGAGACTTTCTTGAGCAAAGATGACCTATTAGACAAAACCAAATATGGCCCATTGTTATCCCGCCCACTTTACACCAGCGGCTAAGTCTAAGCGTAAACATGTCTCACTTAGAGCACCCGGTTCTTAGAAGCCTGTGGATTGCATTGGCTAGCACTCCCTCGTCTTTACGAAGACAGGACATGACAAGTTAGCGTTAAACTAAAATGTTAAGCGACGAAGCAAGAAGACCGGCACACCACCCGAGAGTTGCTTGCACCATCTATGGCAGAGATTTTCATTTCTTATTTTTATTTTTAAAGCGCTCACACAGCCTGGGGGCACCGAGGCGCTGTTATAGAATGTTTTGTTGTTGTCTTAGTTGTATATTTATGACGCGCTTAAATACCCCGAGGTTTTTAAACGGACCCGGGGATCGCAGCTGTGTTGCTTCGTGTCGTCTTGCTTTCAAGGCGAGCACGTTGCCACTGAGCTATCCTGCCACATTTATTCCTATCTTTCAATTAATTGCATTTCTAGACATGTTTCAGTGCGCTGAAACGTGTGTGTATATGATACAAACTTTCTGGAGACTTGTTACCAATGTATGTGTGCCTCGGGTCACGTCCCCCTCCCCCTATGTAAACATCTTAATACTTGGTGTGGCACTCACACGTCATGATACCTGGTGTGGTCTGCTGCATGCCGACACGTGAAGCTCTTGCAAACAGAGCTTTGGGAGCTTGGAGTGGGTTCGGGAGGCTATAGCCGAGAATCTTGTGTCACGGAAAAAAGAACAGCCGCCACAATTACATGCGCCGTTCCTTGGTGTCATGGATGCCACACGCACATTCCGCCCGCCACCCTTGGGACAGTTGGAATGCTATCGGCTCATACTAGACGGGGTCCAGGCCACAGATGGACCTGTGGCATGTGCGCATCTTTTGGTTGCCTGGCTGTGGCCAGCCTTTTTCATTAGTGTCCCCTCCACTGTATTTACCCAATCCCATGTCCCCTTCCTGTTGCCCTGTGGGTGCTTTGAAACAGAATCTGCTTGCTGTATAAGTGCCTAACATGCGATCAATGGATACATAAATAAATAAATAAATAAATACATGGAAGATGTATGTGCATTGTCGCTCTGACGGGTTCGCCCTGGATGCTCACAGATTGTAATTGTGGGTGAGCAGCTGTGGGACCCTGCGTGCTGCCTCTGACAGCCTAGTGTTGTCTCTGCACTTCGTCTCGGCACTTGCGCTGCGCACTCCCTTCCTCCTGGGGCTGCCAGTACCAGGTGTTAGTGGACATGATGCACATCGCCACTATGCAGCCACCCTTCATTCAATCAGCTCCCAGTTGGCAGCCTAGCCAATCTGCCTAACTACCATCCCCTCAACCCAGGTTTTTTCTTCTTGGGGCACGTGGATTGCCTCTGTGCCTTCCTCCCATTCCTGGCAAAGTTTTCAATGGATTTCAATTCAAATAACCTCATACTAATTTCCTACTCTCTCTCTCTGTTCACCATGCCCATAGTCCATGATTTGGGGATGGAAGCTCTGCCAGTGTGCCTGGCAATATCTGCCTCGTAGTCTGTTCATTTCTTGTTAGTGTATTGCCCTCCTGGCTCCTATACGCATTTTCCACAGCCCTTTTTTGGAGCTTGTAGCCTCGTTGCATTTGAAATATGTCAATATTATTATTTTGGGTGATTTTAACATTAGGTTTAATCCCCCCATTATTTTAAACTTTTCAGGATTTAGGCTTAAATCAACACGTTGCTGAACTCACCCACCTACGTGGGGGACTTTTGGATCTGGGTTTCTCAGCCATTTCTGGCCTGGTAGTTTTACCTTTGATTTCGATCTCTTGGTCAGATCATTTTTTTATACCTGTCTTGGTGCCACTTGAGTCTTCCTTTCCTTTGCCACCCACATGTTCTGTGCTGAGGAGGAATTGGCATGACATGGATATATCCCTCTTGGCATCTGTTGTTAAGGCTAAGTGTCCTGGTGGCACGCCTATGGACTTTGCCATTTTGGCACTGACACTCTTAATGGCAGCTGAACAACTGGCGCCTTTCAAATTGACGCATGTACGTGGCTGTTCCTCTCAATCATGGTTTTTCAGCCAAACTTAAACTGTCTAAACTATGGTTGCGCCAAGCTGAACGCAAATGGCGCGCTTCCTATAGGCTTTATGATCAACTGAATTTTATTTCTCTTTCCAAATGCTATAATTTGGCTATCAAAGCTGCCAAGCAGCATTTTTTCATCTTTAAAGTTGAAACTGCTCTTCATGAAGCTAAGGAGTTATTCTTTATTGTTAAATCCTTTTCATCTACTGCTCGCTTTTTGCCTGCTGCTCTGGCATCTCAGTTGCAGTGTGATGCTTTATCTGAGGTCTTTCATTCCAAAATTGAAAGTATACGTGGCCCTATACAACTCTGCCAGCCTGGCACTGACTTGCCGGCTGGCAACACTTTTCAGCCTGCAACTCCTGGCTGGTCTACCTTTCCGGTCTTTACAGATGAGGCCGTGTTGGCAGCCATCTCTAATCTAAAATCTGCGGCACCATCTGACCCTGTCCCTTTGTTATAAAGGATGTTCTGCCTGCGATTATTCTTTTAGTCACTCAGGCTGTTAACCTCTCTTGCTGTTCTGGGTTTATTCCTAAAGAACTTAAGCAGGTAATTGTGATCCCTCTCTTAAAGAAACCATCACTGGATGCGCGTGTTCTGTCTAATGTTCGTCCTTTTTCATTACTTCCAATTTTCATGAAACGTCTTGAGTCATTCATCTCTCCACTTCTTTCTGCTTTCTTGGAGGATCCTTTTGTGCTTGACCCCTTTCAGTCTGGCTTCCGCCCCGGGAGGGGTATGGAGAGTGTCCTAGTTTCGGTAATGGATGATATGGCCAGGCTGGTTGATTTTGGTGGAGTGGGGGTCCTGCTTGATCTGTCAGTGGCCTTCGACACTGTTGACCACTCCCTGCTTCTCGCCCACCTAGCCTCCATTGGCATCTCGGGCCCTGTCCTGGCGTGGTTCACCTCTTTTTTGACTGACAGGGGCCAATCAGTATCTTTGCCTCCTTTTCTTTCTTCCTTATATTCTCTTTGCTGTGGCAACCCACAGGGCTCCGCCATGTCCCCGATGTTGTTCAACATCTACATCCCACCTCTGGTTGGCCTCATCCGCTCCTTTGGCTTCAGGTGTCACTCATATGCTGATGACACTCGGATCCTGGTCCGATTAGATCTAGACTAGGGTGAGGTGTCTTGTCTACATGACTGCCTGTCAGCAGTGGGAGTTTGGATGAATACCAAATGGCTTAAACTTAACAGTGACAAGACAGAGTTTCTGGTGGTAGGCTAACCTACTGATTTTGGCTCCTGACCTTCTTCTTTTTGGCCTTCTTTACTGGGTGTGTTCCCTACTCCAGTGACGGTTGTGAAGAACCTTGGGGTCTACCTGTCTGCATCTCAGTCTATGGCCCTGCAGGTTGGCGCAGTCTGCCAGACCGGGCATTTTTTTTCTCTTCGCCTTCTGGTCGTTGCCTCTCTTATTTCTCGTAAGATCGACTAGTGCAATGCCTTGTATTTGACCCAGCCCTCTGGCTCAATTCACTATCTTTAGTTGCTACAGAACCTGGCTGCCCGGGCACTCACTGCTACACCATGTGGCTCTCATATCAGTCCAGTGATGCGTCTTCTGCACTGGCTCCTGGTGAAACAAAGAATAGCTTTTAAATCTCTCTGCATTGTCCACCGGGCCTACTGCCAGGTGGGTACTGACTTTCTTCGGGATAAGTTCCAACTGTATATTCCCTGTCAGACTTTGCGATCCAGTATTGATTGTCTGGTTCAGGTCCCCAAGTTTCACCATCAGCGAATAGGTTGCTGGGCCTTCTCGGTGGCCGCTAGTAAACTATGGAACATTCTCCCACTACAACTGCGGCTGACCGAGAATCATTTGCTCTTCCGTCACCTGTTAAAAACTGCGCTTTTCTGTTATTCCGGGGATAGCTGTGGTCGTGGTGTGAATGTCCTTGCGCCAAGAAGCCTCCAGGTGAACGTACGCACTACAAATTCTGTTAACATAACAGAACCATAGTTTATCCCCTGATTTACATTTCTAACTCTATCCATATTCTCTGTAATTTCTTGATCATTACGCTGCATTTACAATCTGGCCTTGTCCATTCATTGCATCTACCTGTACATTTGAGTGTAGCCTGATGTTGGATCTAGCTGTTAAGTTCAATATAGCCTTGTACTGCATTTAGCAGAAACTTAAGTGTAGCCTGCTATTTTCCTCTAGTGTCAAATTTGAAGTAGTCTTGTACTGTATTTAGCTGAAACTTGAGGGTAGCCTATTATTTGCATCTTGCAGTAAATTTGAGTATAGCATGTACTGCATCCAGTGATACTTCGGTGTAGCCTGTTATTTGCATCTATCTGTAAGTTTGAGTATAGCCTGATATTGCATCTAGCTGTTTAGTTCAATATAGCCTTGTATTGCATTTAGATGAAACTTAAGTGTAGCCTGCTATATGTATCAAGCAGCAATTTTCAGTAGAGCCTTGCACTGCATTGAGCTAAAACTTGAGAGTAGCCTGTTATTAAGCAAGGGCATGGGGTATTCAGTCCTAGGGCCTAATTCACAGACGTGTTTTATAATGGACAATGGAAAACACTCTGTGAATGAGGCCCTTAGTGTACTTGCATGTTGGTGTAATTACTCGGGGCGAGTTAATACAATTTTAAAACTCGGGCAAACTGAATTTACAGATAGCATGGGTGCATACATAATAGTAGGGCTGCGGCTATGGGCTGATTCAAAGTTATGCACTGAGTCAATATAAAAGCTGATGTTTCGAGTAAAGACTATATAAGAAGAGTTAACTGGGGACAGATTTCCTTGCAAACAGAACGGCAGTGAAGTGCTTTTGGTTTGAGTTTGACAAAACTAAGTTGTTTTGTGTGTTTTTGTGTTTGTTATTTGTTTGTTGGGTTGGGTGTGGGCTTCTTCACAGGGTGGGGTTCAGACATCTGAACCATGGCAAATGCCACCAAGGGTTGCTTGAAGATGGTCTCTTGGAATGTTAACAGGACTAAATTTGCTAACAAAAGAAATCATTTTGGACAGGTTAAACAAGTTGGGTGCAGATGTAGCTCTATTGCAGGAGACACACTTATTAGAAGTAGAGGCAGAGAAATTGAAGTGGGGCTGGGTGAGGAAGGCTTTTTGCTTATCTTACATTATTTCCAAAGAATTTACTTGTGTCTGTAATTTCGTGTAAAAAGGACAATGATGGAAGGATAGCGTGTGTCAATGTGAATGTACAAAATTCTACATACAGTATTTGTAAAATGTATGCTGCAAATCGAGGGGATGACTCATTCTTTGTTTTTTTGCAAGAGTGGGTACATAATTCGGGCCAGAACAAACTCTTAATGGTTGGGGTTTACTATCACATTTGATCCGCTGTTGTAAAAAAGTATTACCTCCTCGTATACTGAGTCAGATGTAAAACGCAGGGCCATGTAGGATTTCATGGATAAATCCCAGTTGCTTGATGTATGGAGACTCCCAAAAGACAGGCAATACACTTTCCATTCAGGGTGTCATAATATGTATTCACGCACTGACCTACTCCTGACGTCTGTGTTAGGTAAGAATTGATGTAGTAAACTGTGTGAGACTACACAACACCTATCGGCTTGTTATTAGGTAACCCACCTTTTTTGTATAGATCTGTACTACACAAGTTGGTAGTGTGACTGAGCAGCCAGAACATCTCAAGAGGGGTAAATGTGAGCTGTAGAGCTTTAGCAATTAAATTCGCAAATACAAGTAGCCAAGTAACATTTATACTCAAGGTTTCAGTTATAAATAGTTATTTCGTTATTTAACATCCATTTTTAAATAAGCGTTCTTTTAAAAGGGCAAGATAAGTAACAATCAAATATACTTTAAAATACTTTTTCCAGAATCAGCATAAGTTAGTGGATAATCTTTAGAGATGCTTTCTACACACTTCCTACACCCGGAGGTGACTACATTCACAAGGACAGTAATGGCATTTATAAATCACTAGTTATACTTTGCAGATTCGGAGGTCGCAGAGAGAAAAGGTCAAAGGAAGGGAACGAATAAACAGGTTCACAGAGCATGTGAGTATACTTAAACCTTCCAATGAAGTCTAGACAAGCCGTTCTCAGTAACAGGTTAAAACAAGTTACCACCTATGAGGGACAGAAATATCAAAGTCAATGGACTAGAAGAGTCTGCAGGGAGCCGGGACAGCCAAAGTCAATTGGAGCACAGCCTATGGGGCAGAGTCACTTCTTAGATAAAAAGGTCTTGCATAAAGTTAGAGAGTTTTGTAGAAATCACATGTAGGGTCACAAGCTATTAGGCCTGCGTGAAAGCAGAGTTGGAATCAGCTCTAAGGTAAGCCAATGCAAGTCTCAACTGAGAAGAGCACAGCTCAAAATGACACTGAGGTAAGTAACCCACGTCTAAACAGTACCTCTGGTTTGAAGAAGAGTGGTCCAGCTGGATTCTGTCCTGTTGCAGCGATGCAGATCCTGGGTTCCTGAGCCTCAGTCGTGGGGACAAGAGGGAGGACGTCTGGAGGACTCCTGCGGCAGCAATTTGGAGGTTGTCGGCAGCTACGGCTCTTTTCGGATCAGCGCACTTCACGGTTTCAGCGCGCATTAAACAGCACCGACGTGAATCTCGAATACCGGTTGGGCTTCCTTCACTCCTTGAGTCCTGCACTCGGGTGAAAGGACTAGAGCTATGGTTGTCCTGCTTCTCGACGGCCCTTTGGAGACTCCTGTAGCTTCAGGCCCGATTGCAGACGGTGCACTCGACTGCAGATTTCTCGACCCCTGGCACTCGGTTCTTGCAGCAGCGAAGAAGTACAGTCAGTCAGGGAAGCTGGTCCAGTGGAGTTTGTGTCAGGGTTAGTTGGTCCGACTAACCCAAGGGAAGAAGTCATCCCTTCCGGGGCTTCTCTTGTTGATCAGAAAAAGGAGTTTCAGCACAACAGAAGGGCTTCACCGTGCAATTCAAAGGTCCAGGAGGATGCAGCAAGCTTCGTTCATGGTTTCTTCGTTGGGTGTTTCTCCCAGTGGTCGACTCTGGCTCTAGTCCCAAAACCCTTGCATTTTAAGCAGGTTTCTTCCATTCATGCACAGCCTATGCTGTCAATCACACATCAGGACGGCTGATTTCATTCAGGCATTCCTAGAGACAAAGGACAGGGGAGTTTCTGGAACCTCCCTCATATCCTGCCTTTCCAGACACACTGGAGCTGGAGGTGGGTTTCAGGACTGAAGCCTGCCAGAGGCAAAATGAAAAAAGGGATCAAACCAGGCTTAGCGCGCAGAGTAAAACCCAAGAAAGTAATCACAAACAGAAATTGGCAGGAAAAAGATGACCGGGGCCATTTTGACAAAATGGTCACCCATGGGTGCTGTACTGTAGCTGAAGATTCAGCCTGCGGTAGAAAAGTACAATAGTAGGAAAATTAAACCGCTGCCACCAGCCATTCAAAATAGTGAGGGTAACAAACATTTTTACATAGGAATGTAGGATAAGGGGCTACTAGGTAAACCCCCAGCACTCCACATAAGATGTGGGGTGCTGGACCTACAAAGAGAAAAGGTAAGTAAAGTCAATTTCACTATACACTTCTTGGGAACAGTAGTTCACACAAAAAAAGGTATTTAAACCTTATGAGAAATCTGAAGTTGCTGTGTGTCACCATACCAAAAGTAGATGCCTATGAAGTCAGACTCCAAAAACAGTGGCAACACATAATCCAAATCAGGTCAAAAAAAATGACAGAGTGAGAAAAAGTTCTCAACCACTCCAGGGTTAAAATCAAAACGTTCTCTATGGTTGAAGGGAATTAGCACAGAAATGAGAATTCTCCCTAACAGCCTTGATTGTGTTCGCAAAATTGTAAAGGGGGGAAATCGATTCTATCTTAATTTCATACCATGCACCTGTGTCAATTGAGTTGTCATTGTCATTTCCAGTTCCCACATCTAGCTGTTGGAACATAAATGTTACACTACTTGGTGTGGAGATTACGAACGAAACTGTTAGGGAAGCTACGTTTTTTGTTGAAAAGAACTGGGAGGCATTTAAATGTTACATGCAGGGAATGTTGATTGGCCTCTCCAGTAAGAAGTATAAGTTAAGGGTGGAGGAGGTGAAGTTATTAGAGGAGGAAATCCGTAATATGGAAAAACAATCAATGGAAAATCCAAATGTAACATTAAGTTCGGATTTAAATATTAAGAAATATAAAATGCAGAAAATACTTTTGGAAAGGGCAGGTAGTCTTCTCTTCAGAACGAGATGCACATACTATGAAGGTGGAGAGAGATGTGATTGGCTGTTGGCTCATACACTCAGGTTTATGGAAAGTGAGAAGTCGATTAGTGCAATAGAAGGCATGACTGGTGTCCTAACATATGAGCCAATGGAGATCAATAGTGAATTCAGAGAATATTATACCAAGTTGTATACTTCTTAGGTGAATGTGAATACCGATAATTTGAAGAATTACATTGATGGATGCAACTTAAAGAAAATCAACCAGGAAATGAGACTCAGTTTGGATGAGGATCTAAATATAGAAGAATTAAAGAGAGCTGCATATCATCTGAACGTGGAGAAATACCCAGGTACTGACGGAATACCAGCAGAGCTGTGCAAGGTTATGCCAGATGTTGTATATGAACTAATGCTTGCAATGCTGCATTCGTCAAGGAGTAAGGGGTCGCTTCTTTCCACAACTAGGCATGCTGCTATATTTCTGTCTCTGAAGAAAGGCAGACCCCCAATGAAATTGAGTAGTTATAGACAAATTAGCATGATAAACACTGACAATAAAATATTGGCAAAGGCATTGGCTATGCAACTGGAGAATGTTTTGCCTGCGATAATTGACCAAGGACAAGCAGACTTTATTAAAAAGAGGCATGTATCTGAGTACATGCGCAGGCTGATCCTTTCCTTGTATGGAAGCCATAAAATATCATCAGATGTAGCGTTCCTTTCATTAGACGCTGAGAAAACTTTTGATCACATAGAATGGAACTACCTAGAGGCTGCATTGGAAGGCTTTGGTTTTGGGGAAACTATGATGTGTACAGCTGTTATACTCAAAACCAACGGCCAGTGTGAATGCCAATGGATTTTCTTCTGATGGTTTTGAATTGGGGAGGGGTACGAGACAGGGTTGCCTGGTCTCCCCATTGCTGTTCGTACTTGTAATAGAGCCTTTGGCCGAGAAAATTAGAAGGGATGCAGTGATTCAAGGAGTGCAATTTGGAGAGGCATCGCAAAAGATTTGGCTATATACAGACGATATGTTGCTGGTGGTACATAGTGTAGACATGCCAGTTCCGGCGGCAATGAGACAAATTGATATCTTCCATGATTACTCAGGATACAAAATAAACTGGATGAAATTGGAAGCAATGGCAGCATCAGAGGCCTGTACCAGTCACCAGCTGAGTAATTATGGTTTAAGGGTAGGTAGCGACTATAGCAAAAGGAAATCCTGGATTCCTGTACTGACCTACTGTCTCTCCAATGGTTCTTTCTGCTGCCTGGTTGACGGTTCCCAAAGGGCGGTGCTCCAAAAAGCCCTGTGTCGTGATTGGTTGAGAACGGGGGGGTTTGTGCGTGGAATGTGAGAAAATGATGAGTCTCAACACTGAATAAGTAGTGTGCAGTGGTTTTTATTTAGCATGAGTTTGCTGTTGTTTTTTGTATATAATATTTATTGTACACAAATATTGTCTCTTCCATAAGCGAAGCCAACACGTGTTTCGACCAAAGGGTCTTTGTCGAGGCTGTGAGGTATTGTAAGGTTTACAGTTCCAAGTGATTTTAGTGGTGAGTGGTGGTTGAGCATGAATGGTGATGTGAATCGTGATTTAATATGCTGTTACATGAGTACACTCACGTTGCATATCAACAATATAGTGACCACATGTGTATTTAGTGACAAGTGAGTACATTTCAAGTTAAGAGGACAACATTAATAATGATAGTCAGCCGATAGAGGGGGCAATAATCTGAATTTGGGGTGGGGTGTGAGGTGTGTGTAGTACTGGCTAGGTGAGGCGTGCTAAGTATCAGTTCTGACGTTTTATCACATACGCGGGGATGTGATCGGGGTGAGGAGAAGGTGATCCTGGTTAGAGGCCAAGCCTGGCAGAAACAAGCGGCTGCCCCATCCCCAACACACTTACCATACCTAACCGCCCCAGCCCTCTCTATCCCCCACACTGCTCTCGCTCACTCTCCTTCCGTGCAGCCACACCACCGAGCTCAGCTTTCCCATCCCTAAATGCCACCCAATTAGCCCTTACCAACACTCCCTACCCAGATGGCTCGCCAAGTCTCTCGCACACACCACTGGCACCTAAGCACTCCTCCAAACATAGAACCCGCTAAACCTATACCATCGCATTTTTATTTATTTTATTTTATTGAGCATTTGTAAGGCACGTTATACAACAATTGTGTTTCCCTGCACGCCTCTGCCTACCTACACCCTGCATCCATATTCACACCCATTAACCACACTCCTTCAAGCTCCTTCTCCCACAACCCTGTAAAGTCTTTAAAAGGTTTGAATTTGAGGGGAGTTGGGAGCAATTTAGCTCCTGCGTGTGTCCTAGAAGAGCCTTGTTAGCTTGACACCAACAGCTACCAGGAGCTACGTTTGACTCCACAGGCCAAATGATGGTGAATAAACATGCCTATGTGACTTTAAATCTGGACTTTTTGGACAATCTATAAATAAACATTTCGGCACACCTATGCAGCATTTAAAACATAACTATTCCCAAATAATGAAAAAAGCGATATGTGTACATCATATGTGGCAGTTAGATAATTGTAACGTTATGTACTAGCTCCTGGTGCCCCAGTGGTAGCTCCTGATCACTGGTTAATGCTGGGTACCCCAGAGCTGGTTTTAGCTCCTGCCTATCAAATAGTATGTTCGATCCCTGACCTATTTGACACATGCTCTAATACTTACTCGCCCAGTAATCCCAACATCCCCCGGCAATTGAGCAACTCAATGTCTCCCCAAATCTCACTCCACTCCCCTCATTAGAACCCTAATCTCTAACCACCAGCCTCATCAATACTCTCCACCACCTTGGACCCCCAGAACACACCCCACCTCTGGAATCTCAACTGAAACCCCTTCACACACTCACCCACATCACACCACCACACCTGACTTGCCCCAAACCACTTACATCACGAACACTCTTTCCACATACACCCCACCCGCCTGTAATTTCCACACACCCTCACCAGACCATCTACTGGGGGATCCTCCATCACCATCTCAATACAACCCCTCTAGCCACCTCACACCAGCATCCCAAAGGACCCCACCTTATCTCTCTATCTCACCCGTATTCTTATCAACACTAGCTCCGTCGCCAAAAACAGACACAGCATTTTTGACATCGTCACTGCTGAAAATCCAGACCGCCTGTACTTCACAGAAATCTGGTTCTTTGATGACCTCTAACCCATCGCACACAAGGATTTCTCCCCTGAATACACACTCATCATCCATAACTGAGCTAGCAGAGTAGGCGGCTTCACACTCCGAGGCACAGGCATGCAACACAGACTGTGAATCACTCCTAGTTAAACTCTCCATCAACCTCTCACTCACCCACAGCTTCTGGCTCATCTACAGGCCACCCAGCTACGACTTTGCTAAAGCCCTAAGCAACTCCCTCGCGGCCATACTGGTGCCCCACCCCTCCCTCACCATACTTGGAAACCTCAACGTATGATTCGATACCCCTGACAGCCCCATGACACCAACACTCCTAGATAACCTGGAAGCCCTCATCCTGACCCAACAAGAAACAGGTGCCACCCACACAGCAGTACATACTCTTGACACTATCTTCAGCTCCACTGATCTCATCTCCACACTTCCCCCAGCCACTCATGGACAGATTACTCAGCCGTTTTCTTCTCTCTCATGCAACTGTCCTGTCCTAACACCGGATCATCAACCCTCATCCCGCTTTGGAATAAGGTCATTATAACCCCAGACCGGGCTGATTCCCTGATCTCTTTTACTCGCTCCCCTCCAGTCGAAGGAGGACCACCTTCCATCAACCATTTCGACTCATGGCTCTCCAATGCTTTCCTACCTCTCACCCCCTCAAGATCTGCCCCCCACCCCCAGAAAAGGTCCTCTGACCAGGTGGTTCACCCCCACCTCAAATCTCTCTAAACACAAAACCACTCTCTTGAACGTGGATACCGGACCGACCCAACCCCCAAAATAAAACAGCGTACTCCCATCAACACCATAACTACAAAGCTGAAATCCGTAAGGCCAAAAAAAGTATTTTCAAGGTAGAGACTTGCCAACGCCTATAACAATAACAAGGAGCTTCACAAGATTATCACAGAAATCATGCCCCCTGCACTTCTCCCCCACACATGTATCCCAATCTCTCTGTGACGCCCTCTCAGACCACTTCCACAACAAAGCGCTTGAAAGAACAAGCACTATCAATCCAAAACTCGCAGCATTCCCACCCCATCTACTCGCCCCCCAACCGCACCCACCTTCCGGCCCACCCCACCTCCTGTCTTCTCTTTCTCTCCCATCTCCAGACAGAATTCTTCAAACTATTGAATGACAGCCATCTGTCCAGATCCCTGAGTGAGCCATGCCCCCTTCCTCCTCAAAGAGATCTTCAGAGCAACCTGTGCAGACAGCATTCCTAGATCCATCCTTAACTCCTCCCTCACCTCAGATATTTTCCCAGCAGCCTTTAAAACATCTCACATCAAACCCCTCCTGAGAATAACCTCCCTTGACCCCCTTTTTAGGGGGAATTCTCATTTATGTGCTAATTCCCTTCAACCTTAGAGACCCCAGCTCTTTTGCTGGACTTTAGGACTTTTCATTTTTATCCTGGAGCGAGTGAGCCCTTTTCTCACTCTCTCATGCATTTTTGATCTGATTTGGACTCTGTGTTTCTTTTAGTTTTGGAGTCTGGCAAACTCCATAGGCATCACCTTTTGTATTGTGACACACAGCACCATCAGTGCAGTGTCACAGAGAAGTCCTTTGGATTTCTCATAAGGTTTAAATACCTTCTCTTGGGTAAACTACTGTTCCCAAGAGAAGTAAAGTGAAATTGACTTTACTTACCTGTTTTTCCTATGTAGGTCCAGTACACCCCATTTTATGTGGAAATACTGGGAGGGGGGTTACTTAGTAGCCCCTTTTCCTACTTACTCATGTAACAATTTGTATGTTACCCACACTACATTTAATGGCTGGTGGCAGTGGTTTAATATTCCCACCATTGTGCGTTTTTACCGCAGGCTGAATCCTCAACTGCAGTAATGCACCCATGGCTGCCCATTTTGTCAAAATGGCCCAGCCTTCTTTTTTCACCATTTCTTGCTCGTGAGGTCTTTCTTGGGTTTTATTCTGTGTGCCAAACCAGGTTTGACTATTTTGTCCGTTTTGTCTTTGGTGGGCTTCAATGCTGAAACCCGCCTCTGGCTCCAGTGTGTCTGGCAGGGCCAGAAGCGGGGGAGGTACCCGAAACTCCCTGTCCTTAGTCTCCTTGGTTCCCTGAATGCACCCAGTGCTGAATGGCTGGCTGGCTGTCCTTGAAGGATAGTCACCCTGCTGTGTGAGTGACAGCTAGGCGTGCATGAATGGGAGAAACCTGCATAAAAGGCAAGGTCTCTTGAACAGAAGGCAAAGTCAACCACTGGAACAAACATCCGATGAGAGAAACTGGAAGAGAAGCTTGCTGTACCTTCCTGGACCATTGAACTGCTCGGTAAAGCCCTGCTGCAGTGCTGAAGCTCCAATTTCATGAAGCCTGGAATGGACGACTTCTTCCCTTCGGTTGGTGGGACCAACTGACACCAAGACGCACTTTGCTGGAACTCCTCTCCCTGCTAGCAGTACTTCCTTGCTGCTGCTGGAACTGAGTGCCAGGGGTCAGGAAACCCAGAAACAAGTGCATCGTCTTTAAGCTGGACCTGAGCTCCAGGAAGATCCTGAGGACCCACCCGAAGCAGGACAACCCAAGCCGGAGGCACCTCAACAGAGTGCTGGACCCCAGAAGCAAGGGAAGCCCATCAAGTGTCCAAGAACCACAGTGGTGCTATTAACCGGTAGCTGAAACCGCAAACTGACGCTGAATAGGTAAGATCCCGTAGCCGCTGCAAGCCTTCGAACTGGAGTCATCCAGACGTCCTCCCTCTTGTCCTCACGACTGAGACCTAGGAACCCAGGACCTGCAGGACTGCAACCTGAACAGAAGCCAGCTGGATCCTCTTCTTCCAACCTCAGGTACTGTCTTGACTAAAGGGGTACTTAACCTTTAGGTCTGTAGCTTGTTTGTTCTCACTGGAGACTTACATTAGCTGCTTTTTCTGCATAGCTGTTTAAGCCTTGCCCTGCACAAGCCTAACAGCTGGTGGTCCTACAGTGATTATTTTTCTACAGACTCTCTTAAAAAATCGTGCAAGACATGTGTGCTATCTGAAGAAGTGCCTCAGCTCCCTAGACATTGTGCAAAGTGACTCTGTTTCTTTTTGGTATTGCAGTCTGACAAACTCCATAGGCATCACCTTTTGTTTTCTGACACACATCACCTTCAATGCAATGTCAGAGATAAGTCCTTTGGATTTCTCATAAGGTCTGAATACCTTCTCTTGGGTAAACTACTGTTCCCAAGAGTAGTAAAGTGAAATTTACTTTACTTACCTGTTTTTCCTATGTAGGTCCAGTACATCCCACTTAGTATGCCCTTTTCCTACTGATAAGGAAATCCCCAAGGCAGAGGGATGCCTTACAGCAATGAAGAGTCAGGACACAGCCGGGAGGTGAACCAAGTTATTATTAGAGAAAGACAAACAGCAGAATACAGTAATACGGAATGAAAAGTGACAGGTATCAGACGGAGTGCTCTCTCTGCCGGTGTTAGGTCAGAGCATGTGTTATATAGCCCCACAAGTTTCTATGATGTTTGTAGACATTTGGTAATACTAGGAAGCATACATTTGTGAAGAAACCTTGCAGTTATATGCACGGTACATTGTGTAGCAAGAGCAGTACGCAACGTTGGTGTAAGCACCGGAATACTCCTCATGAGGTGATATTTGTACACAACTATGGAAAGGTACTGTGGGCTGGTGTCTCGTGTGGCCTGAGGGCAGCATTAGGTCGTGGCCTGCTGAGCCAAGGCGGTGTGTGGGCATGACAGGAGAGCCGGGTGTCGCTAGAGGCCTCAGGCTAAGCCAAGGTGAAGGATCTGGGGACCTCGCAGTGGAAGGTTATTGCTAGGAGGTATAGTATCAGGACCATCCTGTCACATCACTACTTAATCATGCAACATATTTTATGTTACACTAACTACATTTAATGGCCGGTGGCAGTGGTTTAATTTTCCTACCATAATGTGTTTTTACCGCAGGCTGAATCCTCAGCTGCAGTAATGCACCCATTGTCAAAATGGCCATGGTCTTCTTTTTCCCCATTGCTTGCTTGTGAGGTCTTCCTTGGGTTTTACTCTGTGCGCCAAACCAGGTTTGACCCGTTTGTTCATTTTGTCCTCTGGCTCCAGTGTGTCTGGCAGGGCAGGAAGCGAGGGAGGTGTCTGAAACTCCCTGTCCTTAGTCTCCTTGGTTACCCGAATGCACCGAGTACTGATTGGCTGGCTGGCTGTCCTTGGAGGACAGCCACCCTGCTGTGTGAGTGACAGCTAGGCTGTGCATGAATGGGAGAAACCTGCATAAAAGGCAGGGTCTCTTGAACAGAAGGCAGAGTCGATCACTGGAAGAAACATCCGATGAAAAAAAACTGGAAGAGAAGCTTGCTGTACCCTCCTCGGCCATTGAAGTGCCTGGTGAAGCCACTTCTTCCCTTGGGTTGGTGGGACCAACTGACCCCAAGATGCACTTTGCTGGAACCCCTCTCCCTGCTGGCTGTACTTCCTTGCTGCTGCTGGAACCGCAGTGCCAGGGGTCAGGAAACCCAAAAACGGGTGTATTGTCTTTAAGCAGGTCCCGAGCTCCAGGAAGATCCTGAGGACCCTCCCAAAGCAGGCCGACCCAAGCCTGAGCCACCTCAACAGTGCTGGACCCCAGAAGCAAGGGAAGCCCATCAAGTGTCCAAGAACAATGGTGGTGCTGTTGACCGGTAGCTGAAAACCCAAAGTGCTGCTGAAATGGAAACAGCCCCTAGCTGCCGCTGACCTTTGAACTGCAGTGCAGGAGTCCTCAGACGCCCTCGCTCTTGTCCCATGACTGAATCCCAGGAACCCAGGACCTGCAGGAATACAACCTGAACAGAAGCTAGCAGGATCATCTTCTTCCAACCTAAGGTACTGTCTTGACTAAAGGGGTATACTTACCTTTTTGGTATGTAGCTTGTCTGTTCTCACTGGAGACTTACAGTAACTGCTTTTTCTGCAGAGTTGCTTGCAGCTTTGCCCTTCACAAGCCTAACAGCTTGTGGCCCTACAGTGATTCTTTTTCGACAAACTCTCTTAAAATTGTGCAAGATGTTTGTGCTATCTGAAGAAGGGCCTCAGCTCTCTAGACATTGTTCAAAGTGGCTTTGGCTGTCCTGGCTCCGTACAGACTCTTCTGACCCGTTGACTTTGGTTTTAACTGTCCCTCATACGTGGTGCATAAATTTAACTTGTAATGCTGGGAAAGGTCTAACCTAGACTTCATTGGGAAGATTGGAAAGTATTCACATGCTCTGAGAACCTGTTAACCCTTTTCTTTCCCTAACTTTTTCCTTTTCCACAACCTCGGTATTGCATTAAGTGTAAAAAGTGATATATGAATGTCCACAGTATCCTAGTAAGGGTGTAGGAATTGTGTGTGTGGCATCCCAAAAGGGTATTTAGTTGCTTATCTTAAATCTGAGGAAGTGTTGTGAAGTGTATTTTTATTGCTGCATATTGCCGTATCTAAAGAAGACTCATTTTAAACTGACCGTTAAATAAATAAATAATTGTTTTACTAGAAAACCTTGAGTATAAGTGTTATTTGAATACTTGTAATTGTGAATCTCAGTGTTACATCTCTACAACTCACATTTACTCCTCTTGAGTTATGTCTGACTGCTCAGTCACTACCAACTTGTGTAGTACTGATCTGTACCAATAAGTGGGTTTCCTATTACCAAGAGAACAAGACTGGTGTAGTCTCCCCCAGGGTTACTACATACAATCTTGCCTAACAACCCTCCTGCCTACAAACTACAGACAGATTTCCAACATCCATTTCCTAGCCAAACTTACCGACCACACGGCCTACTCCCAGCTCAACACCTTCACTGAAACCAGCAACCTCCCAACCCTGCCCAGTCTGGCTTTAGACCCCTTCATGGAACTGAATCATCCATAGTCTCCATATGGGATTACCTCAAAAACACTCCAGATACAGAGGGCTGTACCACACTCCTATTGCTTGACCTCTGAGCAGTCTTCGACACCATCAACCACATCATCCTCACTGACAGGCTTCACTCCCTTGGCATTAGGGACACAGCACTAAAATGGATCTCCACCTTTCTTACAAATAGACACCAAATCACCTCCCTCCCTCCTTTTACTTCCTCCACTCAACCAGTCAATAACGGAGTACCCAAAGACACTTGCCTACCCCCTCTCCTCTTCAACCGCTACATGAGCCCTCTTCCTACACCCATCCACTTACACAAGCTCACCTGCTACAACTATGCAGATGATACACAAATCATCTCAGAATATTTAAGGCCGACTCCACATCCCCCCACCCCCGGATCTCGCATCCTGTCTCTCTGACATTGATTGCTGGATGATGGTCAACCACCTCCTGCTCAATCCCAGGAAAACAGAGATCATGATCTGCGGAAAGGCATCTCTCTTCCAGCAACCCACCCCCTGGTCTCCCTCGCAAGGTCCCCTTCCCGCTCCATCCACCACAGTCAAATCATGGGCTGCACAATGGACACTGACCTGACTCTATCACACCACATTAACACTGTGTCAAAATCCTGCTAGCTATACCTCTGCATACTCGGATGCATTTTTCACTTACCTCTCTTACCCCACAGAGTGATGGCAATCATGCCCATTGTCTTCTCCCGAATAGACTCCGCTAACTCTCCCTAACTGGGCGCCCTTACTTACCAATTCAAAATGCACCAAAGAGTCTCGAACTCTGCAGCCAGAGGCCGTAGAGAGCACTCCACCCCTCTCCTCTGAAGACAGAGGTCCAAATGTGGCTCTCATGACACCCACACAACTCTCAGCCTGAAGACTGAGACACGAGAGATGCACCTTACTACTAGACCCTTCACCGCTATTGTCAATACATCACATATGTGAGAGACGCTACTCTCTCAGACAGCCATTCAGGCCATGCCCAGTCAGTGATCTGGAGGAAATGGAGATGCCATCAATCGAACATGTCGATTGGCTGCAATGCAAGAAATCAATTACATCATCACTGACATCACGACGTAGCCACACTTAGACATGAAGTACATAGCCATCCATTCACAAAGTTACACAAACATGCACCAGTTTATTGCATATAGACATGAAAAGCATGCTTGTGATTTACGCAGGTAGATGACAGACACACATACATAGCTCTATATATACTCACACTCTTCGCCAATGCTGACCAGCAAGACACCAAAGTATACGTATACCAAGCTTGCCTGTCACTTACATGGAAAAGCCATAATGTAATGTTTCAACACTAACCTGTCTCGTGTAGCAATCAATGAGGCAAATGGAGAGTACCCTGCGGCCCCTAACACCTCCCTCCTCCTTAAGAGGGAAACGAAGGGTGTGCAAGGGATCCCAGGGAAACCCTCCTGGGGGAAAAAACCCTGCTGGAACGGATGTGGAGCTGAATCGGTTGCTTTATCCGCTGACTGCAGCTTCTCAAGATTACAGGATTCACTGGATCTGGTCACAGAATCACGGCGAAGTCCGGATTCTAGATAAGTAAACAAGAGATGAGTGAAGGAACTAGGTACGAGAGGAATCAATGTAATGGTTGGTGATGTACCTAACGTGTCTGGAAGGGGAGGCTACCGGAGTCTCCTATAGACTCGTGGGCAGCGGAACGGGAAGGCTGGGCAGAAAGGCAAGGCTGTAGGAAAGAGCAGGAAGGAAAGGTAAGCATAGGAATAAGGTTTAGAATAATAAACTCCCTAGTTGCGAACTCACGTAGCGTCTGTAGAGAGTAGCGACGCACTGAGCTTCGGCTCTGCTGGGCCATATCCGGAATCCATGAGAGAACGAGATGACGTCAGAGGACATCTGCCATGCGAACGTGAAAACACTGCACTGTAACCCAGAGGATGAGGAGCCATCTTGGAAGAGGGGGAAACGGAGAGTGCTCGCAATCTCCAGCGTTGCCACAGGGAACGCCGGTGCCAGCAAGTCGTGACAGTATGCCTCCTTCCGAGGGTAACACCCCTTGGCTTGCCCGGATGACAACTGTGAAAACGGCGAACAAGTAAGGGGGCGTGGACAGCTGAAGCTGGTTCCCATGTACGGTCGGCCACAGAGTAACCCTTCCAATGGATCAAATACTGCAGTCGACCGCGATGATAACAGGAATCACAAATGCCCGAGACTTCGAACTCCGGACCCTCCGTAGTAGCTACTGGAGGCGGGTAGGCCTTTGTAGATCGACCAAAACGATCCGATACGTGAAGCTTGAGTTGTGAAACGTGAAAAACTGGTTAGATCCTGGACCAAGAAGGTGGAAGCCATAACTCAAAAGCCAAAGAACCTTTTGCTCTCAATACCGTGAAAGGTCCAAAATATTTCGGAGACAATTTAGAAGGAACCAGATGTCTGGGCAGAAACTTTGCTGAGAGCCAGACCAAATCCCCCGGAACAATCGCTGGAGACAGTGAACGATGCGAGTCAGCATAACGTTTAGAATGCTCTTGAGCTTCCAGTAATGCGGTTCTGGCCAAAAGATGTCCCTGTTGAATGTCGCCCATTAGGGCGTCCACATCTGGAAAGGCCGAAGATCTGAGAAGAGAGGATGAATAGCAGGAAGGATCGTACCCATAGGTACAATGAAAGGGACTAGTTTTGATAGAAGCATGAGGAGCGTTATTGTAGGCAAACTCTGAGAAAAGGTAACAAATCCTTCCAATTGTCCTGTGCCGCTGATTCAAAACAGCGCAAATACGTTTCCAGAGTTTGATTTAAACGTTCAGTCTGCCCATTGGTTTGAGGATGGTAACCCGAACTCAAGGCTCTCTTTATGCCTAAAGCAGAGCAGACTTGTTGCCAATATCGGGAAATATATTGGGAACCCCGATCTGACACTATGCAGTCAGGAAGACCATGCCGGGAAAATATGGAGTCTATGAAATGTCTTGCCATCTGTGGAGCTGTCGGTACTGAGGGCAGAGCCTGGAAATGAGCCAATTTGGTGTAATAATCCACCGTTACCATAATGGTGGTATGATCATTAGACTCAGGTAAGTCAACAATAAAATCTGTAGAAATCAATTGCCAAGGACAAGTAGGTATTTGGACTAGAGCCAGCTTTCCCAATGGTTTACTGCGAGGTACCTTGACTTGCAGACAGACCACACAGGAAGAGACGTAATCAGTCACGTCCCTTCTTAAGGTTTCCCACCAGAAATGTCTCAGTATGAGCTCCTGGGTGCTGGCTATTCCACGATGTCCAGCTACAATAGAATCGTGACACATGTGCATTACTTCAGTACGGAGCTGGAGTGAGGGAATGTACACCTGATGACCCCGGTAGAAACATCCGTCTTCGAGACTTAGTCCCCATTTATCCGCCTGAAATCTAATGGAGTCCATTAAGACATGAGTTTGGGCTGCTACAGAGTGGAGGAAGTCCTGAATCATAGATATAAATGTAGCATGAGGAAACAGACTTTCGGTCTGAAAACCAGATTTGCAATCGGGATCTCTTCGAGATAGAGCGTCTGCTTGAAGACTGATTTTACCTGGAATGATAGTGAAAGTGATATTGTAGGGAGAGAAAAAATGGGCCCATCTTGCTTGCCGGCTGTTGCGAGTCTCGGCGTATTGTAAACTCTTGATATTCTGATGGTTGGTGCGGACCTCAATGGGATGTTGGGAGCCCAAAAGGAGATGTCTCCATTCTTGAAAGGCCCATTTTATAGCCAGCAACTCTTTCTCTAACACCGTGTAATTGATCTCAGAGGGAGAAAAAGTCTTGGACAGAAAAGCCACAGGGTGTTCTGGTCCTTGAGCAAAAGCTTGTTTAAGTACCGCACCCAAAGCAAAATGGGAGGCATCAGTTTCGACTATAAACGGTAAGCTCTGATCTGGGGTTCGCAAGAGTGGAGCGGAAGTAAAAAGAGTCTTCAAAGTATCAAAGGCTGACTGGGCGTCTTCTGTCCAATTAAAAGGCTTTCCCTTCTTGAGTAATCTTGTAAGGGGCAGAACGATTGAGGAAAATCCTGCTATAAATTTCCTATAGAAATTCGAAAACCCCAGAAATCTCTGTAGTTCCTTGATAGAACTAGGAGAGGACCATTCCAGAATAGCAGTCACCTTGCGAGGATCCATTGAAATTCCAGTAGGGGACAGAACGAACCCCAGGTACGTGACCGTAGTCTGATGGAATCTGCACTTTTCTGGCTTGCAATAGAGGTGGTTACTTCGTAATCGGTGTAATACCTGACACACGTGTTGGTGATGTTCTTTAGGATTCCTGGAAAACACCAATATGTCGTCAAGATACACCACTACCGTATGAAGAAGGAGGTCTGAGAATATATGGTCAATGAATCTTTGAAAAACTGCAGGTGAATTCGCGAGTCCGAAGGGCATAACCCGGTATTCGAAATGACCAAAGGGGGTACGAAAGGCGGTCTTCCACTCATCCCCTTCTTTAATTCTGATGAGGTGATAAGCCCCTCTGAGGTCTAACTTTGTGTAAATCGTTGCCCCTTTTACTGCTTCTAGGATGTCTGGTATTAAGGGCATTGGGTATCGATCGGGAATTGTGATCTTGTTAAGGCCTCTATAATCAATGCAGGGACGTAACTCGTCCATGTCCTTCTTTTCTATGAAGAATAATGATGCGCCTGCAGGGGAAGTCGATTCCGCAATCAAACCGTTTCTGAGGTGGGTATCCAAATACTGTCGTAGGACTAGTTTTTCCTTCTCGGAAAGGATGTACATCTTTCCAAAAGGGAGTGGCTGAGAGGAGTCTAGACGGATGCAACAATCGTCTCTCCGATGAGGCGGAAGTTCAGAAAATTTGGAAATATATTGGGAACCCCGATCTGACACTATGCAGTCAGGAAGACCATGCCGGGAAAAGATGGAGTCTATGAAATGTCTTGCCATCTGTGGAGCTGTCGGTACTGAGGGCAGAGCCTGGAAATGAGCCAATTTGGTGTAATAATCCACCGTTACCATAATGGTGGTATGATCATTAGACTCAGGTAAGTCAACAATAAAATCTGTAGAAATCAATTGCCAAGGACAAGTAGGTATTTGGACTAGAGCCAGCTTTCCCAATGGTTTACTGCGAGGTACCTTGACTTGCAGACAGACCACACAGGAAGAGACGTAATCAGTCACGTCCCTTCTTAAGGTTTCCCACCAGAAATGTCTCAGTATGAGCTCCTGGGTGCTGGCTATTCCACGATGTCCAGCTACAATAGAATCGTGACACATGTGCATTACTTCAGTACGGAGCTGGAGTGAGGGAATGTACACCTGATGACCCCGGTAGAAACATCCGTCTTCGAGACTTAGTCCCCATTTATCCGCCTGAAATCTAATGGAGTCCATTAAGACATGAGTTTGGGCTGCTACAGAGTGGAGGAAGTCCTGAACCATAGATATAAATGTAGCATGAGGAAACAGTCTTTTGGTCTGAAAACCAGATTTGCAATCGGGATCTCTTCGAGATAGAGCGTCTGCTTGAAGACTGATTTTACCTGGAATGATAGTGAAAGTGATATTGTAGGGAGAGAAAAAATGGGCCCATCTTGCTTGCCGGCTGTTGCGAGTCTCAGCGTATTGTAAACTCTTGATATTCTGATGGTTGGTGCGGACCTCAATGGGATGTTGGGAGCCCAAAAGGAGATATCTCCATTCTTGAAAGGCCCATTTTATAGCCAGCAACTCTTTCTCTAACACCGTGTAATTGATCTCAGAGGGAGAAAAAGTCTTGGACAGAAAAGCCACAGGGTGTTCTGGTCCTTGAGCAAAAGCTTGTTTAAGTACCGCACCCAAAGCAAAATGGGAGGCATCAGTTTCGACTATAAACGGTAAGCTCTGATCTGGGGTTCGCAAGAGTGGAGCGGAAGTAAAAAGAGTCTTCAAAGTATCAAAGGCTGACTGGGCGTCTTCTGTCCAATTAAAAGGCTTTCCCTTCTTGAGTAATCTTGTAAGGGGCAGAACGATTGAGGAAAATCCTGCTATAAATTTCCTATAGAAATTCGAAAACCCCAGAAATCTCTGTAGTTCCTTGATAGAACTAGGAGAGGACCATTCCAGAATAGCAGTCACCTTGCGAGGATCCATTGAAATTCCAGTAGGGGACAGAACGAACCCCAGGTACGTGACCGTAGTCTGATGGAATCTGCACTTTTCTGGCTTGCAATAGAGGTGGTTACTTCGTAATCGGTGTAATACCTGACACACGTGTTGGTGATGTTCTTTAGGATTCCTGGAAAACACCAATATGTCGTCAAGATACACCACTACCGTATGAAGAAGGAGGTCTGAGAATATATGGTCAATGAATCTTTGAAAAACTGCAGGTGAATTCGCGAGTCCGAAGGGCATAACCCGGTATTCGAAATGACCAAAGGGGGTACGAAAGGCGGTCTTCCACTCATCCCCTTCTTTAATTCTGATGAGGTGATAAGCCCCTCTGAGGTCTAACTTTGTGTAAATCGTTGCCCCTTTTACTGCTTCTAGAATGTCTGGTATTAAGGGCATTGGGTATCGATCGGGAATTGTGATCTTGTTAAGGCCCCTATAATCAATGCAGGGACGTAACTCGTCCATGTCCTTCTTTTCTATGAAGAATAATGATGCGCCTGCAGGGGAAGTCGATTCCGCAATCAAACCGTTTCTGAGGTGGGTATCCAAATACTGTCGTAGGACTAATTTTTCCTTCTCGGAAAGGATGTACATCTTTCCAAAAGGGAGTGGCTGAGAGGAGTCTAGACGGATGCAACAATCGTCTCTCCGATGAGGCGGAAGTTCAGAAAATTTGGAAATATATTGGGAACCCCGATCTGACACTATGCAGTCAGGAAGACCATGCCGGGAAAAGATGGAGTATATGAAATGTCTTGCCATCTGTGGAGCTGTCGGTACTGAGGGCAGAGCCTGGAAATGAGCCAATTTGGTGTAATAATCCACCGTTACCATAATGGTGGTATGATCATTAGACTCAGGTAAGTCAACAATAAAATCTGTAGAAATCAATTGCCAAGGACAAGTAGGTATTTGGACTAGAGCCAGCTTTCCCAATGGTTTACTGCGAGGTACCTTGACTTGCAGACAGACCACACAGGAAGAGACGTAATCAGTCACGTCCCTTCTTAAGGTTTCCCACCAGAAATGTCTCAGTATGTGCTCCTGGGTGCTGGCTATTCCACGATGTCCAGCTACAATAGAATCGTGACACATGTGCATTACTTCAGTACGGAGCTGGAGTGAGGGAATGTACACCTGATGACCCCGGTAGAAACATCCGTCTTCGAGACTTAGTCCCCATTTATCCGCCTGAAATCTAATGGAGTCCATTAAGACATGAGTTTGGGCTGCTACAGAGTGGAGGAAGTCCTGAACCATAGATATAAATGTAGCATGAGGAAACAGTCTTTTGGTCTGAAAACCAGATTTGCAATCGGGATCTCTTCGAGATAGAGCGTCTGCTTGAAGACTGATTTTACCTGGAATGATAGTGAAAGTGATATTGTAGGGAGAGAAAAAATGGGCCCATCTTGCTTTCCGGCTGTTGCGAGTCTCAGCGTATTGTAAACTCTTGATATTCTGATGGTTGGTGCGGACCTCAATGGGATGTTGGGAGCCCAAAAGGAGATGTCTCCATTCTTGAAAGGCCCATTTTATAGCCAGCAACTCTTTCTCTAACACCGTGTAATTGATCTCAGAGGGAGAAAAAGTCTTGGACAGAAAAGCCACAGGGTGTTCTGGTCCTTGAGCAAAAGCTTGTTTAAGTACCGCACCCAAAGCAAAATGGGAGGCATCAGTTTCGACTATAAACGGTAAGCTCTGATCTGGGGTTCGCAAGAGTGGAGCGGAAGTAAAAAGAGTCTTCAAAGTATCAAAGGCTGACTGGGCGTCTTCTGTCCAATTAAAAGGCTTTCCCTTCTTGAGTAATCTTGTAAGGGGCAGAACGATTGAGGAAAATCCTGCTATAAATTTCCTATAGAAATTCGAAAACCCCAGAAATCTCTGTAGTTCCTTGATAGAACTAGGAGAGGACCATTCCAGAATAGCAGTCACCTTGCAAGGATCCATGGAAATTCCAGTAGGGGACAGGACGAACCCCAGGAACGTGACCGTAGTCTGATGGAATCTGCACTTTTCTGGCTTGCAATAGAGGTGGTTACTTCGTAATCGGTGTAATACCTGACACACGTGTTGGTGATGTTCTTTAGGATTCCTGGAAAACACCAATATGTCGTCAAGATACACCACTACCGTATGAAGAAGGAGGTCTGAGAATATATGGTCAATGAATCTTTGAAAAACTGCAGGTGAATTCGCGAGTCCGAAGGGCATAACCCGGTATTCGAAATGACCAAAGGGGGTACGAAACGCGGTCTTCCACTAATCCCCTTCTTTAATTCTGATGAGGTGATAAGCCCCTCTGAGGTCTAACTTTGTGTAAACCGTTGCCCCTTTTACTGCTTCTAGGATGTCTGGTATTAAGGGCATTGGGTATCGATCGGGAATTGTGATCTTGTTAAGGCCCCTATAATCAATGCAGGGACGTAACTCGTCCATGTCCTTCTTTTCTATGAAGAATAATGATGCGCCTGCAGGGGAAGTCGATTCCGCAATCAAACCGTTTCTGAGGTGGGTATCCAAATACTGTCGTAGGACTAATTTTTCCTTCTCGGAAAGGATGTACATCTTTCCAAAAGGGAGTGGCTGAGAGGAGTCTAGACATATGCAACAATCGTCTCTCCGATGAGGCGGAAGTTCAGAAAATTTGGAAGAGGAGAATATGTCCTGAAACTCTTTGTACTCAGGAGGAACAAGACTAATCAAGTCTACTATCCTTTGAGGGGCAACAGGATTCGAAGAAGGAGTATAAAATCCGACTGATCCTTCAGCAAGACAGTGTTGGGTACAGTATTCTGATCCTAAAAAAATGGAACCGGCTGCCCAATTTATGTAAGGGTTATGTAGTCTTAACCATGGCAAGCCCAAAATGACAGGGTAGTGAGCTGCTTTTATTATATCAAATACGGCGTCCTCCCTGTGTGATCCAATGAACATCTTCAAAGTGTGAGTCTGTTCTCGTATAGGTCCCGATATTAGTGGGGTTCCGTCTACGCCTTCAACAGGCATAGCGATTGCTTTGGGAGACCGGGGAATATTCAGTTTTCTCGCCCAAAAATCGTCCATGAACAAACCAGCTGCCCCACAGTCAACCAAGGCTGGGACAGTAACAATGTTTTCATCTGGCAGAGAAAAAGTGACACGCAGGACTACCATGTCCAGCGAGGGAGACACCCTTGTAGGAGATTCGGAACCTGTATCTGTTACCCCGACCGTAGGTCCCCTTACGGTTGAGGTCTGGCGTTTCCCGAACGAAATGGTTTTCTGAGAGTAGCGACTGGGCACTCGTGCACGGCATGATCAGAAGAGCCGCAATACATGCATAGTCCCTGGTTTCTTCTGCGGGCGCGTTCCTCTTGAGTCAGAGGACCCCGTGTAGTGCCCAACTGCAAAGGTTCGTCCGGAGTAGCTGTTTTAGGGGAGGATGCTAATTCTGGCGCAGAGCGATGACTTCTCCCTTTTCTCCTCTCCGTGTGCCTCTCCTGCAGCCGATAGTCCAGCTGCATGGTTAACGAAATTAGTTCAGCTAATGTGTTTGGTCTCGGAACTCGAGCTAGTTCATCCTTCAACTCCTCATTAACCCCTCTCCTAAACAACGTAATAAGCGCATCATCGGCCCATGATGTGCCTAGGGCCATTTGTTTAAAACGGGTAATGAATTCTAAGATTCCTAAAGACCCTTGCTTGAAATCTAGAAGTTTCTCTTGAGAGGAGACATTGTATTCCCTCTGAGAAAACATAGCTTTTAGGCTTGCCGTAAAAGCAGGCACAGAATCCAATATGGCATTGTTGGAAGTGACAATAGGCGTGGCCCAAGCTAGCGCGGGACCTGTGAGATGAGTAGTCATATATCCCACTCTATCTCTGTCCGAGGGAAAGAAGGATGTCTTAAAAGCAAATTGCACCGTACATGCATCCAAAAATTCCCTTAAAGAATGCGGGTTTCCGTCGTATTTCCCGCCTGGTAGAGGGCCAGGAGGAATCTCTGAACTAGTGGGGGCCTTGATTAACATTTGCTGTTTAAGGATTGCATTTTCATGCTTTAAGGCTTGTACCTCATGGGACAATCCTTGTACTGCGGTCATTAATTGCTGCACTTGGTCTAAGGCTGCCTGTAAAGTAGTCATGATGTGTATCTAAGCCTTTTTCTTTTAGGGCGTCGCTAGCTGTAATGTTTCAACACTAACCTGTCTCGTGTAGCAATCAACGAGGCAAATGGAGAGTCCCCTGCGGCCCCTAACACCTCCCTCCTCCTTAAGAGGGAAACGAAGGGTTGTGCAAGGGATCCCAGGGAAACCCTCCTAGGGGAAAAAACCCTGCTGGAACGGATGTGGAGCTGAATCGGTTGCTTTATCCGCTGACTGCAGCTTCTCAAGATTACAGGATTCACTGGATCTGGTCACAGAATCACGGCAAAGTCCGGATTCTAGATAAGTAAACAAGAGATGAGTGAAGGAACTAGGTACGAGAGGAATCAATGTAATGGTTGGTGATGTACCTAACGTGTCTGGAAGGGGAGGCTACCGGAGTTTCCTGTAGACTCGTGGGCAGCGGAACGGGCAGGCTGGGCAGAAAGGCAAGGCTGTAGGAAAGAGCAGGAAGGAAAGGTAAGCATAGGAATAAGGTTTAGAATAATAAACTCCCTAGTTACGAACTCACGTAGCGTCTGTAGAGAGTAGCGACGCACTGAGCTTCGGCTCTGCTGGGCCATATCCGGAATCCATGAGAGAACGAGATGACGTCAGAGGACGTCTGCCATGCGAACGTGAAAACACTGCACCGTAACCCAGAGGATGAGGAGCCATCTTGGAAGAGGGGGAAACGGAGAGTGCTCGCAATCTCCAGCGTTGCCACAGGGAACGCCGGTGCCTGCAAGTCGTGACACATAAGGACAAACATGGACGATATAGGCCCAATGAAATAAATGAGGAAGAGGAGACATGCTTTGAGTACATGGAAGGGCTAGCATGATTGCTGCAGCCAGAGGTAAGCTGCAACGATGCACCGAGCCAAAGACCAGCAGAGACTTCAAAGTGCCTGGTTACCAAGACGATAAGCCACCTGCGAGAAATTCTGACTCAAATCCTCATGATTGCAGTCAAGAGAGCACCATTTTCATGGTCTCAACACACGGGACCCGGCAGACCAGAACAATGCCCATTCAATGAAGGTGGACAGAGAGAAGCTGCTCCCACCAAATCAGAGGTGGAAAGATACAAGTGTTGCTCAACAACTGCCAACTGAATGCACTCTCCCAGGCTTGGGCGATCAGCGGTGGCAACATTAGAGAACACACAGCTCCTCCATGTTCATTCTTATTACCTTGAGAAGGTACAATCAGCCTGATAATCTTCCAGGGTCCCAGAGCTGGGAGGACCTGCTTTACTGAATCCAGAGTCACCTTTCACATGAAGATATAATATGTTGCAGGAGCCAATGGTCACCCTGCAACCATGCAACATTGCAGATTGAAACATCCAGAGGTGGTCCCAAGAGGAGCCACCAGATATGGCTATCCAATAGTAGAACTAACATATAACTAGTTTGCCTAACTGACCAATGAGAATGCCCAATAGGTTTCTCGGATGGAGCTTGGTTTTGTGACGTCACACCTGGAGAAAGCTGGGTGACACATGATCAGAAGATGAGAGCCCAGGAGAATTCATGTTTTCCTGTTGTTTTGTTACATAATAAAGACATTAAACTTTGCCCCATGGCTGAGTCTTCCTTTCATGCAGCGGGAGGTTTTTGATGGGTCTGAGTGTCTCTCTGCTGGTAATTAGGGTAACTGCTACAGAGCCCCACCGCTACAACACCTCCATACCCTGCACTGGCTCCCAATCGAATGACGCATCACTTTCAAGGCCATGTGCATCACTCACCGAGCCCTACATAAGACAAGCCCAAAATACCTACAAAAGAAAATCACCCATTACCACCCGAATAGAAACCTATGAGCAGGCACTGATCTCCTGCTGGTGACCCCCCTCTTTCAAATCAACCAGAATTGCAGACACCATTTTCCTAGTCCAAAATCCCACTATCTGGAACTCTATGTTGCATGAGATCCGACGCATAGAGGACCACCGGGCCTTCCGGAGGGCCCTCAAGACATGGCTATTCCCTTCAGCACCCTGGCTAACCCTTCCTCCCCTATGAGCTAGCTAATTAATCCCAGGTGGACCACGGCAGGAACACAGCTCCCTTCAAACACCAAAAATTGGTATGAATCCAGGCCAAGCCAACCTGACTGACAACCCCCCAATAGAATACTGGAGAGAATCCGTGATGCAGAGGCTAAACCAGCCAGCCAGAAAAAAAGGAGATGGGCATGCTTCGCCCCCATGCTTGTGGGAGGTGGCCAGAGGCAGGGCCGGCCAATGTGTTGCACTTAGACTAATCCCTTAATGGCCATTGTATTTGCATGTAGATGAATTCCGGGGGTGGCCAGTGTGCCTGCACTTCTCTGAATTGTGGGGGCAGCCAATGCACTGCACCTAGATGAATTTCAAGGGTTTCCGGTGTATGGCACTTAGACAAACTTGAATTGTGAGGGCAGCTATTGTATTGCACTTAGATGAATTGAAGGAGTTGGTGGTAGATCACTTTCTTCGGCTGGGCCTCCCTCTGGAACAGCCTCCCTGTCCCCGCCTGTAACTTGAGGAGAACCATCTTCGGTTCTGGAAGGACCTCAAAACCTTTCTCTTTGCTTCTGCTTTTTCTCCTCCTCTCCCCTGCTGATTTCCTGGATGATACTGAAACTGCACTGGTTTACCTGGCCACCCTCTGATCTCGGGCCCAGGTCCCCTCCTCCACCAGTCGCACACCTGCACTGCCCTCCTGGCAAACCCTGCACTTGGGGAATGTGTTCTGTATCCCTGCAGTCCCACTACCAGCACTTGACACCTGATGCCTGCACTTACCCTTTACCCTTGCACTTGCCAACTGCAGGCCGTACATTACTATTGTCATTTATTCTATTATCCCGTGTACTGCACTATCCCCTCCCCCCTGCACTTTCCCCGTTTCCCCTTCCCATGCACTTGCGTGATCTGAATGACACCTGGCCTAGTAGGATCATTGTCTGTCTTCCCTCTGTTCCCCCTCATTTGCCTCGTCGCACCTTGAAACACTTGTGATTAGGCGTGTTATACATGCCATATTATATCATATCATTGTATTGCACTAGATGATTCTTGGGTGTAGGCAATGTACTGCATCTAGCAGAATTGTGAGGATAGCCAATGTATAGCCTTTAGAATAGCCAATGTATGGCCTTATTGCCTGCTGTGAGCAGCCAATGCAATGCATTTAGATGAATACTGAGGGTAGCCGCTGTTTCACATTTAGATTAATCCTGAGGCTAGTCAATGGGCCTAATTCCGAGTAGGGCGCAAAGGGATACCGGGCACCGTTAAGGACATTGGTGCCGGTAAACCCTTTGCGCCCTACTACGAGGTCCCTTTGCGGCCCCAACCTTAACGCCTGCTTTTACCAGGCGCTATGGACGGGATCTGCAAAGGGACTTCAGAGCTAATAACGGTACCGTAATTTACAGTACCGTTATTAGCACCCTCCCCGTTCCCATTGAGCCCTATGGGGGCTCAAATGGGAATGGGGATTGACATTTTCAATGGGGATTTACCGGTCCCGCAAAAGTCGGACTAGACCGGTAAGTCCCCATTGAACGAGGGCAAAGACGGTATCGGTAATGGTGCTAGTCATGGCGCTAATAGTGCCATGACTAGCACCAACCTCGGAATGAGGCTCAATGTGTTACAGCTAGTTAATTGGTAAGGGCAACCAACACACTGCACTTTGATGAATCTGAGAATATCCAAAGTATTGCATTTAGATGAATTGGGAGGAGAGCCTGTATATAGCACTAAGATAAATGTATAGGGCACCCAATGGTTTTGCATCTAGATGAATCCTTGAGGACAATTCTATACTATACTAAGGGCATCTAGATAGTCATTGGCCAGAATCTTAACGGCGCTCTGCGCTCCCCCCCCATAAGTCCTGCTGCATCTACGCAACCAAGAACCAGCCAGGACACATGGGTACATACCATCCACTACATGCACCATTATAAGACACATTACATTATACCTCCGCCATTAGAATGCAGCTATCCCCCGCAATAATATTTCAACCGGCTGCATACATAATGCTTCTCCTGCTCTTGCAAACTCTCCAGACTACATCCACATTGAAGACACACTGCACAACACCTCTGTTAGAATGCAGCTATCCCCCACGATGACATTCGGTCTAGCTGCTCACATAATGTATCTCCTGCTGTTGAATACTCTTCAGACCAGATTCCAGGACCCACATAATACATTCACCACTCTAAGACACACTGCACAACACCACTGCCATTAGATTGCAGCTATCCCCCACGATAGCATTCGGTCTAGCTTCACACATAATGCTTCTATTGCTCTCGCACATTCTCAGTACGCTTCCACTGCTATGAGTCAGTGCATAACACCTCTGCCATTAGAATGCAGCTATCGCCCACCACAAATTTCCGGTGCATCTCATGCTCTCACATACTCTCCAATCCACCAATCAGCGCCCATCCACTCCATGCACTACCCTAAGACACGCTGCACAACACACCTGACACTAGAATGTAGGTATCCCCCACGACAAAATTCGGTCTAGCTGCGCACATAATGCCTTCGCCTGCCCTCGCACACTCTCCAGTCTACCTATCAGCACCCATCTACATTTCTGCTCTATATGGTTGACTAGCAAGGACTTGGCAATTCCGACCAACCTCGTATTGGCCAAATGCACACAAGCATTCTACAACTCTCTGATGAATTTTTTATACCTGGACCTCGGTCTCCCAAGGGCGTTCAACCTGCAGTGAATTGGGACCATACCAATGGTGAAAGGCGCAATACAAATAACAATTACAATACAAAACATGACATATTCATAATTATCCAATGCCAGCGTGCCTTTATAAAGGTCGTGCACTCTCTACATTTCACTTTTCGACTTTGCTCAATAATGGTTTCACTTGTAAGATAGTATATTTTTGTTTCAAGAGATAAGTACCTAAAAATCTAACAAAACATATTAAACAACCAGTTACTGTTAATATAAATGTTATTGTATCTTATTCCAGGGGCCTTCCTATTTTACTTTGTGCATACCAGTTGTTGCATGCTCCTTCGTTAAATGTAGGGGAAAACAATGTGCGCTTCTGATTAAATGATGATTGGTTCTTAGTGATGATGGAACTTGACCTTGAATCACTCATTCTAAGTGGTGCACGTGAGAACCAGACATACGGCTTAATGCAAATCTCACCAGGGTTAGATTAGATCACTCCTACTTCCCAGCGCATAAAAGCAACCTCAGTATCTGGTCAGTCAAAAAATGCCATTCTGCCAAGAGGAGCTTTGGTAGTGCAAACAGTTTTACAAAACGCTATATTTAATATTGCAAAAGTTACCTACCACAAGGCCGATTTTCTAGCCATATAAAAAAAGAAAATCACCTCTAGGTTTTATTAGCATATCTTGTCAACACCACAAACCTTTTAAGGTGCCCATGGTTGTTTTCGTTCTTCCAATAGTAAAGGATTTTGCATCCTGGAAATATGTATTCACCAGAAAACAGCATTATAACTAGAGCAGGCTAGATAACTGCCGGCAACATGAATTTGGCAAAATCCATCTTCAATTCAGGTTCGCTGGGCTGGAGTTTGCCCACTTTTAAAGTGAATTTCTTTTTTTCCCCAGAATTTCTTTTTTCCTGAAATTTCATTTGTGTGCTCTGGCACCTTGAAGTGTGTTTTGTGCTAGATGGAATTATAAATAATGATCTCAGACCAAATAATCTGACAGACTAAAGGAATATGGTTAAGTACTACTTTATTCTCATTTAATAAAGCAGGGAGAACTGACAGGCATCGGGCTGATGCACACCCACTCACAGCTTGATTACATATGATATGATTAGTCATTTATTGCGCTCCTGTACACCAGTGTTTCTAGGCGTGACAAGACAAGTAAGGGGAGAGAAAGGGAGGACAAAACAAACGATCGTACTAGGTTTGTGTCATTCAGATCGTGCAAGTGTGGGTGGAAGGGAGAGGAGAAGTGCCGGGGGAGAGTGTTATACCCCAATATGCATCATCTATGACATCATTCTGTGTGGAAAATAATAAAACCTATTGAGGGAAGGGATTGGTTAAGGGAACATATCTATGTATAGAACATATATGAATGAATACATCATTGGCTGCCCCTTGTTTGTAGGACACGCCTTGAACTACCTCTCAATACGTATAGTACTAATTATAGAGGACAAAATGAAAGGGGACTAGTCTATGCAACATTGTATGTTATGTTGCCACTTAGACCCACTGATTGTTTGGCATGCTATCCCAACCTTGGACTTTCGGCTCTTTAGCAGCATGTACGTGAAACAAAACTTAAGTGTTTGAATCCTGTCTGACTACTCCCCGTTTTCCCAATTAATCCATCATCTCTCAGCGGTTGACCATAAGCCAAAGTCTTCCATCTGTAGTTGACCTTGCAGCCTGCTCACTGTCCTGGAACATTCAGGGGAGTGTGAGCAGATCTGTATCTTCGTCTGAGGCTCTATTTAAAAAAAAAAAAGTTTTATTAGTATTAGCTTCAAAAGAAGCGTTTTACCAGTTACAGTTCAAATTCAGCGTGAAAGAAAAAGAAAAAAAAAACAAAAAAATGAAATAAACAAAAGAAAATTCCATAACACTAAAAAACATATGATACAACCATTTCAATCAATTGCTAGAAAAAGGTAAAAAGAAGAGGAGAGAAGTAAAAAGGGAGAAGGAAGAAACGGGGAAAAGAGAGGAGGAAAGAACCATGTTCAGCCAGCATTAGCAGCTCTTACTGTCCTATAATGCAGACGTAAACATTCTTTCTCACTTCTCTCCATCAGGTTTTTTAAAGATGATTGATACCAGCTCTAACAGGGCAAAAGTTATAGATAGCCTTGAGACCTGTAGCCATTGTAACCAAATGTCTTTCTTTGATAGAGTTCGATTATTTACAAAGAATCTCCCCAATAGATTACATCGAATGTCCTTGATGCCCTGGCAACTCATAATGAGATGGCGAAGTGTTTCCATTGGGTGACCACAGATCCGACATTTATAGTCTCTCGTACTTTTCTGTTTTCTCGCTTCAAGGATTTCTTTGGTCGGAAAGATGTTAAAGCGAAGTCTTAGAAATTGCTGTCTCAACTCCGCCGAGGGAAACTTACTCAAGTACAACGGAGTTAAACCACGCTTGTTCAGAGCAACACAGTATTTGCCATAAAGTTTGGATGACTGCGCCAGCTCTGAGGACTCAATCCAATCATACTCATACAGCCGTTTTTTCACAAGATCTGGGTTTTCAATGAGTAGTTTCACAGTAGAGTCTATTGAGTCCAACAAACCCAAGCATTTGGTGCTCCATTCAACAAGTAAAGGCTCTTTTTCTGTTTTCAGTTTTTGACCCAACAGCCCAAAACCGCTATTCGGTGGAGGCAGTAAGCATTTATGATAGAAAGATAGAGTTTTCCAGCTGACATAAGTAATGAGGGAAGTCAGTCCAAACTCTCATCACAGCCACAGGTATACAGTTTGGGAGGTCAAGTACAGCTCTCCAAAATAGGCCCTCTAGGATTTGCCATATCTTCCAGCTCAACTGAAGAGAGCACTCAGCCCCATAGGTCACAATAGGGACTACCTCCATGGTGTAATAACGGAGCAGTGGTGTCAGTGTAAATTTGCAATATCTGCGTTTGCTCAGTCTTGCCTGGGCTGTCAACATCTTCAATTTGCGCCTCAGCGCTATTTCTCTCGGGGCTTCATTGTAGCTTACGTTGATCGGTATACCCAAATAGAGCAATTCCGATGTCTCTCGGATCTGGTCACCATTTATGTGCCAATCCTTGAACTTCATGAAGTTGCATCTTGACTTCCCCAAAATAAGCAGCATTGATTTGGTGGCGGTTACTCGTAGGTCATTGAAAGATAAAAAAAGTGCTAGGGTGTCAAATTGGCGCTGGAGCCTGATTGGGGTTTCATCCAGGAGACTAACATCATCTGCATACAACAGTCTATTCATTGGGGAGCCCGCAATAAATGGGGGAAAGCATCTAATATCTGTAAAGGCGTCACCCATGTCGGAGATGTATAATTTAAAAATAGCTGGGGCTAGTCGACACTCTTGCTTGAGGCCCACTCCTGTTTTGATGGGGTTTGACAAGTCACCCTTTTGATTCAGCTTAATCTGAATACTTGTATTGTTATGAAGGCCCTCCATAGCCTCGCGTATGTCAGTATGGCACCCCAGTCCTTTAGCTTCTCCCAAGGTTTCTCTCGATTTACTGAATCGAAGGCTTGTGACAAGTCCACTGATGCGAGATATACATTTTTACTGTTCTTTTTTGCCGTTCTCAATTTCAGGTAGTTTATCAGAAAAAGGTTCAACGATGTGCCAATTCCTTTTTCAAACCCTGCTTGCCAGCCATCCCAATGTTTGGAATCCCAGCTCCAGGCCGTAAGGTGGTTCAGAATCAAGGCCACAAAAAGTTTACCAATAACATCCAAGAGGGCGATAGGTCTGTAATTTGCTGCCACAGACCTGTCACCCTTCTTGAAGATCGGTACAATAATAGATTTTGTCCAAGTAGCCGGAATACTGCGTTTTGTTTTCACCAGTAGAATGAGTTGATGTAAAAAAGTTGCCCATTCCTCTGGATATTGTTTTAATGTCAAATTTGTGAGGCCATCAGGACCCGCAGCTCTGGAATTGCTGGACGATTTGATTAGGGCGAGGATATCTTCCCTTTCGGTTTCAAACTCCCCATTTGAGCGTGAGTTCTCTACAGCCTTCTTGACTTGCAAATGGCCTTTGAGAAGAGCTTGGAGAAATGGTCCATCCAGTCCTTCACCGGAATAGGGTTGGAGATGAGACTCTGTTGAGGTCCGTCTAGCATGTTAAAGATTTGCCACATTTCACTTGAGTTTGTAGATGCAACCAATTCCAGCATATGTTCAGCATTCGATTGCAATAGAGATTGTCTATGCTGTTTTAACCAGTTGTTGTACGCAGTCCTTGTTTTCTTAACGGCCACACGCGATGGCAGAGAAGGATTTTTCTTCAGTGCTCTTTGCATCTTTTTTAGTTTCCTTTTTCTCGTGGCGACCTCATGGTTGAAGGTATATTTATGGCAGAAGCCCTTAGATCTTCCTGGGCCAGAGTTTTCGCTAAAGATGGCCAAGGACAACGTATAGTCTATGTCTTCCGGCCTACCATTATCTCTTAGGTTTTTCGATAATGTTGATACATTTTTCCTAAATAATCTTAATCTGTTCCTTCCCGGCTGTACTTCCAGGGCATCTCCATCTGGCGAAGACTTTGTGACCCTGCCCAATTCAAGAGTTAGTTTCAACATATTGTGGTCGCTCTGTGAAATTTCCATAATCGTCAAGGCCACTACTCTACAGTGAAGGCTGTCGGAGGCAAGGAAATAGTCTAGAACAGGGGTCTCCAACCTTTTCATTGGCGTGAGCTACTTTCAGTGGAGGGCTAACAGTGGAGAGCTACTTGCGAGCGATCGGGGGTGGGGGATGTTCATAAACATTGGAACTTGTACTTATTTTTTTTTGCTGTTAATTTCCCCTTTATAAATAGAGGGAATAATAGTGCTTCACGATTATGTTAATAAATGTCAAAAACCTCTTTATTGCATTCTTTTTTATTAGAAGCCATCTTATAAAAAGACTTCACAATGTGGGAAAATGATTGGGACATTCAGTGTGAAGGTTGACACTGCATGCCGTCCACCAGTGCTCTGTAGTCAGGTGTATAACTTGATACAGCTACTCGGATGGAGTCACTCAAATGCTCATCAGTCAGACGGGTTCGAAATTTCGATTTGAGGAAGTTCATATCTGAAAATGCAGATTCACAGAGATAGGTGGAACCAAACAGAGAAGTCACTTTTAATGCTGCTTTGCAAAGGTTATTGTACTCCTTGTAATCAACAAGGCTCCAGAAATTGGTGTGAGATTGCCTGCTTTTCAACTGAATGTCCCCTTGCAGGCTGACAATCTCCATTTCCATAGCACAACTGTTCAGGTTAAACAGCTCACCCATTTGTTCTGCAAGTTCACAAACATCGACTTCCATGAATGGGTTTGCGATGAACATCACACACGGTTCAATCCTCTCGAAATCCCTGAACCGGTCACTGAACTCCTCCTTAAGCCTGCTCAGGAGACTGCTATATTTGTCAATGTTCAGGAGTTCAAGACTAGCTTTATTGTCTGTCAGCATTTGGGTAACAGAAGGGAAATGATGCATTTTCTTGTTCACCACTTGTTCACTGAACAGGTTAAGTTTGGACTTAAATGTCTTTACTGCGCTTATCATGTCAGCAATGGTTTTACCTTTGCCTTGCAGTTCATAGTTCAGGGTATTTAATTGTTCAGTAACATCTGCCAGAAATGCCAAATCAAGTAGCCAAGAAATGCTGCATAATTGGCCGATGTCTTCATTTCTTGACCTCATGAAGTCTTTGATTTCTGGCAAAAGTGAAAGAAAGCGACGTAGTATTTTCCCCCTGCTAAGCCATCGGATTTCTGTATGTAGCAATAGATCACCATGTGCCGCAGATAGTTCTTCCAGGAATATTTTGAACATTCTGTGCTGTTTGGCCTTTGCAAGAATTGAATTAATAATTCGCACAACAGGGGCCATCACATGATCAAAACCCATCACTTTTGCACAAATTGCCTGCTGGTGGATGATGCAGTGGTAGTGCAATAATGGAGGGAAATCAGGGTCTGCTTTACAACACGCAACAAAACCAGAATGACGCCCGGTCATTGCTGGTGCACCATCAGTAGTTACTGCCACCAACTTGTTCAATGGAATCTTTGTTTTGACAAAATAATTCTTGACCTCATTGTAGATATCAACACCTCTGGTTGTGGATTTCAGAGGCAGCAAGGTCAAGAATTCCTCTTTGTTGGTGAAGTCTTCAAACACCATTCGAGCAAACAGTGCCAGCTGAGCAGTATCACTCGCATCAACTGATTCATCACACTGAATGGAAAAAAAACTGCATATCCTCAAATCTTTTTCTAACTGCCCCATCACATTGGCAGATAGTGCAGATACCCTCCTTGCCATTGTGTTTGCCCCCAACTGCACATCTGAAATGGCAGACATAATTTCAGGGCAGTTTTTAAAATCTTTTAAAACTGACTCTGCCACCAGAGCCATTGCACCTTTCACCACTGCACCATCTGTAAAAGTACATTTGTGTTTTGCCAAATAATTAGCAACTTTGAAGGATGCCTCTGTTGCAGCATTTGCTTTCTTTGCTGGTTGAGTAAAAAATGACTGTTGCATCTGCAGGGCAGCTTTTAGTTCAGCTACTTTTTGGGTTCTCAGACGGCTTCCTTTAGGAAAATTCTTTTCATAATTTGTATGCATTGTCACAAAATGCCTCTCGACATTACTCTTATTTCCCACTGCCAATTTGGCACTGCAGATTAAACACACACTTCCCTTTTACACTTGCGAAAAAGAAATCGGTCTCCCACTCCTGATGAAAATGGTAAGTCTTCTGCCTTTTGTTGGATGGTCCGCCTACTTCTGCATCCATGATTTCAACAATTCTCGTTTGTACGTTTCTTTTGGGACTGCACGCGCAATGTAATCTGAGGAGGATTTCAATGTGTTATTATGGTTTTAAAAATAATTGAGCACAAAGGGAAAAGCATGAGTTTTTTTATGTCAGGTACACATTTGACTATGATCAAGTGGTGATCCTTCAAACAGATTGAAAGCAAACAAGCTTCAATACCCTCTCCCAGTAAAACACCAAGGATAGTTCACTTAAAAGGGTTTGCTAACCTAATATACAGTGCCGTGCTAGGTATTAGAGGACAATACCATTTTATGGAAATATATGAATTTCTTTAAACTGCATTTGCAAGTCCCGACATTTATAAATAAATGCACAACAGTTTCATCAATTCAATACTTGAATGCGGGCGAATGATGCATGCAATTCCTCAGCAAATATTGCGCCAGCCAATACATGACTGCAAACATACAGGTTGACTCTTGCTCATCTCAGTGACCCCATGTATATTAAAGGAGTCAGTCTCCCATCTGGGAAGACAATTATATTTCGGTTAAAACACTCTAAATTCTCACTCCAGTTTTCTCGATCTATAGATCCATACCATATTAATTCATTATGTGTGCAGGGGTGATAACTTGTGTCTGAGAGAGTTCATTCTTTCATTCAGGAGTGAACATGCCTGTTGCCAATTGAATGTAGCCAGATCTACTATTGAGACATGGGGCCAGTGCCATGAACTCACATTGGTGGTGAAGAAGCAAACAACATACAGAACACAATGGTATAGTGTTGCAGTCCTGCTGAGAAATGACAATTTGTTCTCTTTAAATTTAAAGCAGAGTGGCTGCGAAGTACACGCACTGTGCCATTAAAAATAAAGAAGCTCTGGTGGGCGGAAGTGCTGCTTCCATGGCATCAGAGTATGCAATTCCCTATTGAAGTATAGAAGCCCTATTGAGAAGTGCCATTAAAAGTGAAACTGTCCAGGTTTCACTTTCAGTCATATGAGTTACTTTAAGAAACGCAGGGCTCTGGCGAGGAAGTCCCGAGTGGGGGCTTCCTCGCCAGAGCCCTGCCTTCTAAAAATAACTTGCATGACTGCAAAATAGCCCAGGGTCGAAACGGAGACAAGCAGCTATAATGCTGAATGTCTCCGTTTCGCTCTGGGTCAGTCATTTAAGTTACTTTAAGAAACGCAGGGCTCTGGCGAGGAAGTCCCGAGGGGGGCTTCCTCGCCAGAGCTCTGCCTTCTAAAAATAACTTGCATGACTGCAAAATAGCCCAGGGTCGAAACGGAGACAAGCAGCTATAATGCTGAATGTCTCCGTTTCGCTCTGGGTCAGTGGCAGTCATTTAAGTTACTTTAAGAAACGCAGGGCTCTGGCGAGGAAGTCCCGAGGGGAGCTTCCTCGCCAGAGCCCTGCCTTCTAAAAATAACTTGCATGACTGCAAAATAGCCCAGGGTCGAAACAGAGACAAGCAGCTATAATGCTGAATGTCTCTGTTTCGCTCTGGGTCAGTGGCAGTCATTTAAGTTACTTTAAGAAACGCAGGGCTCTGGCGAGGAAGTCCCGAGGGGGGCTTCCTGGCCAGAGCCCTGCCTTCTAAAAATAACTTGCATGACTGTAAAATAGCCCAGGGTGAGCGGAGACAGTAATCAGCTCCATTTCACCCTGGGCTCCTTTCTGCCAAGCTGCTCACCCCTCCTCTGATGGCATGTGGACACATGAGAGGAGGGGCCGCAGTTAGGTACACAGATACAAAGAAAAACACACACATTTCACCTCCCCCCACCCACCCGACCTCACCTCACCTCAAACTCAGCTTAGGCAGCCTCTGTTTACCTCTATCCACACTCCAAACGCCAGGGCAGCCACAACACGAAGAAAAAAAAAACGTGCGCTACGGTGCTTTTAAAAGAGAAAGCCCGGGATTTCCTACACAGCACAAAGGGAAACCATTCAGCCAATAGGAGCACAGCTTGCACAGCAAGGAACTTGCTCTGGCCAATCACAGGATGCATTCCATATGCTGTACAGATTTGCAGGCCTGTGATTGGTCAGAGCACTTCCTTGTATCTTTTTTTTTTTTTTTCTGAAAGTCAAACGCGAGCGACTTCAAAGGCTCTGGCGAGCTACCAGTCGCTCGCGATCGACTGTTTGGAGACCCCTGGTCTAGAATGTGAGAATCGGACCCTCTCTTCCAGGTTGGATTTGGTGGATTATCCACCGGCATTATGCCATTTCGTAATGAGATACAAGGATTGCCTCCTTTTTTCCTTGTCTCTAATTAGAGGTTCCAAGATAGTCTTCAAAAAGCTAGAGATGTGTTCCTCTTGCTTGTGTTTATTTTCGGATAGAGCCGATATGAATCCTTCCACGTAGATCATTTTGGTATGGAGCATTGCAATCAGAGTGGATTGATCTTTTAATTGGTCTGCAATGCTCTCATTCAATTTCATAAGGACTCATGGTGACAGAGAATGCCGCAAACATATTGGCCTCTAAGAGTGCACTCGATGAAGACTTTTCCTCCCCCTGAGCCGCAATCATGTCCAATAATAGATCTTCATCAGATATTGAGTCATTGTTCCTCGGGTCGACCTCCGCTGATGTAGAAAGCCTACGCCGTTTCCTGGGGCAACTTGCCCCCAGTAAGGGCTGAGGATCTAAGGGCCTAGAGGACTTAGCTATAGTTGTGTTCTTCATTCTCCCACTATACTCAATTACATCTTCTTCACTGTTATTCGCTCTCTTTCCTGCCCGAAAAGGGGAATTAAGCACCAGTGAGTTTTCCCTCAAAGGAGCTACTTCTTTCTCACAAGAGATCTCCAATCCTGTGCTGCCCTGATTTTTCTCTGCACAATTTGTGGTTATGATGAATGATTGAGGTCTGCCTTGTTTTTCCGGGACAGCCCTCTTGGCTTTTCCGTGGGGGTGGCATCCCCACCTTTTTACTTAGGCAGTGTGTCTCGGCAGTAGGCAGCGAAGTGAATGGGGGTCTCGAGGAGTTTTCACTCTGCGAGTAACATAGGTTCCCAAAATTGGACCAGAAGCTTAGACCCCTGGGTTTCCATGCCTGTCGCCTTTGGGCCCCTCTATTAAAATTCTTAGCAGGTTAGGGCTCCGAGGGTTTAGGTGGACCAGTGGATGAAGCCGTATCACAGGATAAAGCAGCCATAGGTGGATTGTCATCTTCTTCTATGCTGTCGGCGGTCCCTTTATAAGGTTGATTTGAGCCTGTGACAATGTCCTTATCGGTCGTTGGGCAATTGTCCTTAGTCTCCTGGACTCTGTTGTAGTCACCTCTGGGTCAGGTTCAACATAAACACAAGAATCATTTAACTGTTTTGTAGTGTTTCTGAACTTGTCCCTTTGCTGAGGGGGTTTCTTTTCGGGCACTTGTTTAATGTCAAGTTCAAAGTTCCTCTCTGGATCCATGATATTCTTGGCAGACTCTGTTTTCCGCTATAATGAATAGCCCTTGTCTTCGTCTTCTGAATCACATGTGAAGAGACCACAAATGTGTCCATTTCAGCTTCTAATTTACTGTTATTTGATTTAATTATGCAGGGTGATGTTGCTCTTCTTGGCCTCTAGCGACTTGCTCACTCTACCTTGCATAGACTTCCTTCACTTTTAATTGTCCAATACTTCGGCTGTTGCAGATGTTGTCTTCTTCTTTATTCTTAGAAAAAATGTTCCCTTCATTCATATCTTATGCTGGATTACTCCCCTTGTGCCTTGCCATTATTCCTTAAAATAGCATCCTTGATCCTGGGCCAACATAGCCTTCCTGTTGTTCTGCACACAGAGCTTTCCAGCCTCTCCTGATTCTGCAACCGTGGTCTGTCTCTGAGTTAGCTTGGTTGAATTCGACATGATTCAGCAACCATTTTCATATCATGTCCACCCTTGCCACGTTATATATTCCTCTATAGCAAGCCTCTATTTGTTTCCTGTCCACCTTGAGTTACTGTGTATTTACAGTTATTGACCAGTAAGTTACTTCATCTTCTTCGTATTTACGATTACTTTAGCCTTAGGTACATGTTACTCTTGGTGCTTCAAATACATTGTTACACTTAAGTATTATTCATATAATTTCAACATAAGTTTATATATCTTTTTCATGATGTCACTATGCCCTCATCAGATTTCACATTATCGTTCCATGATATCCATTGGTGCGTGCTGACATCCTTCCATGCGGCATCCTTCCACACTTTCAGTGCGAGGGTACATTCTGTATGGCTGTCTGAGTGCATAACATCGCTCATACAGTCAATGCGATATCGGAATAATACAGGGGATCTCCTTTACAGCTCTTCTTCTACTATTCCAATATGACGGCGGTGAGGGGGCGGGAACTAGTGAGAAAGCATCCATCTGCTCCTCTACAATTGTTTTCCTGAAACGTTTTTTGGGGAAAAACGAAATTTCATGTGGGAAAAAGTATAACATTTCGTTTATTCGCAAAATGTTTTTCTGCCTAAAATGATCCCCTGCACCCAACCGAAAAAATGCAAATTTTGGGAAAAAACAACATTTCTGACTGGAAAAAGTCAAAGACAGGTGTCCTCCTCACTTACCCTTGTTGTGCCCCCTCGACTTTGACTTTGGCCCATAACTAGACAGTAGCCCAATAATACCTGTTGCAGCCCTCTTAACTAGGGCTTCAATGCTTCTTGATGTGGTTCAGACCCTACAGGGAACGGTGCCATTTTCAATTAAACTTGCTCAATTGCAAAACAGGAAGGTGCATAATATGTAGCATTTCCACTTCAAATCATATTCATTACACACATGCCCCAAATATATGTCAGCACTTCAACTTCAAATTCGTTATGACTCTGGTGATCCCAATATATGTCTGATGGTGTCACTTCAAACCCCTTCATGGTGCTGGTACCCCCATTATATGTCACCAGTGCCACTTCGAAACACTTCATGATGCTTGTTCACCAAAATATGTAGGCATTGCCACTTCAAATCATGTCATGGTGTTGGTGCATCCAATATATGTCAGCAGTATCAGTTTAAATCACCTAATAATTCTGATGACCCAATATACTTCAGTAGTGCCACTTTAAAATACTTAATCATACTGGTGTTGCCAATATGGGTCAGCAATGCCACTGCGTTTTGTTTTCACCAGTAGAATGAGTTGATGTAAAAAAGTTGCCTATTCCTCTGGATATTGTTTTAATGTCAAATTTGTGAGGCCATCAGGACCCGCAGCTCTGGAATTGCTGGACGATTTGATTAGGGCGAGGATATCTTCCCTTTCGGTTTCAAACTCCCCATTTGAGCGTGAGTTCTCTACAGCCTTCTTGACTTGCAAATGGCCTTTGAGAAGAGCTTGGAGAAATGGTCCATCCAGTCCTTCACCGGAATAGGGTTGGAGATGAGACTCTGTTGAGGTCCGTCTAGCATGTTAAAGATTTGCCACATTTCACTTGAGTTTGTAGATGCAACCAATTCCAGCATATGTTCAGCATTCGATTGCAATAGAGATTGTCTATGCTGTTTTAACCAGTTGTTGTATGCAGTCCTTGTTTTCTTAACGGCCACACGCGATGGCAGAGAAGGATTTTTCTTCAGTGCTCTTTGCATCTTTTTTAGTTTCCTTTTTCTCGTGGCGACTTCATGGTTGAAGGTATATTTATGGCAGAAGCCCTTAGATCTTCCTGGGCCAGAGTTTTCGCTAAAGATGGCCAAGGACAACGTATAGTCTATGTCTTCCGGCCTACCATTATCTCTTAGGTTTTTCGATAATGTTGATACATTTTTCCTCAATAATCTTAATCTGTTCCTTCCCGGCTGTACTTCCAGGGCATCTCCATCTGGCGAAGACTTTGTGACCCTGCCCAATTCAAGAGTTAGTTTCAACATATTGTGGTCGCTCTGTGAAATTTCCATAATCGTCAAGGCCACTACTCTACAGTGAAGGCTGTCGGAGGCAAGGAAATAGTCTAGAACAGGGGTCTCCAACCTTTTCATTGGCGTGAGCTACTTTCAGTGGAGGGCTAACAGTGGAGAGCTACTTGCGAGCGATCGGGGGTGGGGGATGTTCATAAACATTGGAACTTGTACTTATTTTTTTTTGCTGTTAATTTCCCCTTTATAAATAGAGGGAATAATAGTGCTTCACGATTATGTTAATAAATGTCAAAAACCTCTTTATTGCATTCTTTTTTATTAGAAGCCATCTTATAAAAAGACTTCACAATGTGGGAAAATGATTGGGACATTCAGTGTGAAGGTTGACACTGCATGCCGTCCACCAGTGCTCTGTAGTCAGGTGTATAACTTGATACAGCTACTCGGATGGAGTCACTCAAATGCTCATCAGTCAGACGGGTTCGAAATTTCGATTTGAGGAAGTTCATATCTGAAAATGCAGATTCACAGAGATAGGTGGAACCAAACAGAGAAGTCACTTTTAATGCTGCTTTGCAAAGGTTATTGTACTCCTTGTAATCAACAAGGCTCCAGAAATTGGTGTGAGATTGCCTGCTTTTCAACTGAATGTCCCCTTGCAGGCTGACAATCTCCATTTCCATAGCACAACTGTTCAGGTTAAACAGCTCACCCATTTGTTCTGCAAGTTCACAAACATCGACTTCCATGAATGGGTTTGCGATGAACATCACACACGGTTCAATCCTCTCGAAATCCCTGAACCGGTCACTGAACTCCTCCTTAAGCCTGCTCAGGAGACTGCTATATTTGTCAATGTTCAGGAGTTCAAGACTAGCTTTATTGTCTGTCAGCATTTGGGTAACAGAAGGGAAATGATGCATTTTCTTTTTCACCACTTGTTCACTGAACAGGTTAAGTTTGGGCTTAAATGTCTTTACTGCGCTTATCATGTCAGCAATGGTTTTACCTTTGCCTTGCAGTTCATAGTTCAGGGTATTTAATTGTTCAGTAACATCTGCCAGAAATGCCAAATCAAGTAGCCAAGAAATGCTGCATAATTGGCCGATGTCTTCATTTCTTGACCTCATGAAGTCTTTGATTTCTGGCAAAAGTGAAAGAAAGCGACGTAGTATTTTCCCCCTGCTAAGCCATCGGATTTCTGTATGTAGCAATAGATCACCATGTGCCGCAGATAGTTCTTCCAGGAATATTTTGAACATTCTGTGCTGTTTGGCCTTTGCACGAATTGAATTAATAATTCGCACAACAGGGGCCATCACATGATCAAAACCCATCACTTTTGCACAAATTGCCTGCTGGTGGATGATGCAGTGGTAGTGCAATAATGGAGGGAAATCAGGGTCTGCTTTACAACACGCAACAAAACCAGAATGACGCCCGGTCATTGCTGGTGCACCATCAGTAGTTACTGCCACCAACTTGTTCAATGGAATCTTTGTTTTGACAAAATAATTCTTGACCTCATTGTAGATATTAACACCTCTGGTTGTGGATTTCAGAGGCAGCAAGGTCAAGAATTCCTCTTTGTTGGTGAAGTCTTCAAACACCATTCGAGCAAACAGTGCCAGCTGAGCAGTATCACTCGCATCAACTGATTCATCACACTGAATGGAAAAAAAACTACATATCCTCAAATCTTTTTCTAACTGCCCCATCACATTGGCAGATAGTGCAGATACCCTCCTTGCCATTGTGTTTGCCCCCAACTGCACATCTGAAATGGCAGACATAATTTCAGGGCAGTTTTTAAAATCTTTTAAAACTGACTCTGCCACCAGAGCCATTGCACCTTTCACCACTGCACCATCTGTAAAAGTACATTTGTGTTTTGCCAAATAATTAGCAACTTTGAAGGATGCCTCTGTTGCAGCATTTGCTTTCTTTGCTGGTTGAGTAAAAAATGACTGTTGCATCTGCAGGGCAGCTTTTAGCTCAGCTACTTTTTGGGTTCTCAGATGGCTTCCTTTAGGAAAATTCTTTTCATAATTTGTATGCATTGTCACAAAATGCCTCTCGACATTACTCTTATTTCCCACTGCCAATTTGGCACTGCAGATTAAACACACACACTTCCCTTTTACACTTGCGAAAAAGAAATCGGTCTCCCACTCCTGATGAAAATGGTAAGTCTTCTGCCTTTTGTTGGATGGTCCGCCTACTTCTGCATCCATGATTTCAACAATTCTCGTTTGTACGTTTCTTTTGGGACTGCACGCGCAATGTAATCTGAGGAGGATTTCAATGTGTTATTATGGTTTTAAAAATAATTGAGCACAAAGGGAAAAGCATGAGTTTTTTTATGTCAGGTACGCATTTGACTATGATCAAGTGGTGATCCTTCAAACAGATTGAAAGCAAACAAGCTTCAATACCCTCTCCCAGTAAAACACCAAGGATAGTTCACTTAAAAGGGTTTGCTAACCTAATATACAGTGCCGTGCTAGGTATTAGAGGACAATACCATTTTATGGAAATATATGAATTTCTTTAAACTGCATTTGCAAGTCCCGACATTTATAAATAAATGCACAACAGTTTCATCAATTCAATACTTGAATGCGGGCGAATGATGCATGCAATTCCTCAGCAAATATTGCGCCAGCCAATACATGACTGCAAACATACAGGTTGACTCTTGCTCATCTCAGTGACCCCATGTATATTAAAGGAGTCAGTCTCCCATCTGGGAAGACAATTATATTTCGGTTAAAACACTCTAAATTCTCACTCCAGTTTTCTCGATCTATAGATCCATACCATATTAATTCATTATGTGTGCAGGGGTGATAACTTGTGTCTGAGAGAGTTCATTCTTTCATTCAGGAGTGAACATGCCTGTTGCCAATTGAATGTAGCCAGATCTACTATTGAGACATGGGGCCAGTGCCATGAACTCACATTGGTGGTGAAGAAGCAAACAACATACAGAACACAATGGTATAGTGTTGCAGTCCTGCTGAGAAATGACAATTTGTTCTCTTTAAATTTAAAGCAGAGTGGCTGCGAAGTACACGCACTGTGCCATTAAAAATAAAGAAGCTCTGGTGGGCGGAAGTGCTGCTTCCATGGCATCAGAGTATGCAATTCCCTATTGAAGTATAGAAGCCCTATTGAGAAGTGCCATTAAAAGTGAAACTGTCCAGGTTTCACTTTCAGTCATATGAGTTACTTTAAGAAACGCAGGGCTCTGGCGAGGAAGTCCCGAGTGGGGGCTTCCTCGCCAGAGCCCTGCCTTCTAAAAATAACTTGCATGACTGCAAAATAGCCCAGGGTCGAAACGGAGACAAGCAGCTATAATGCTGAATGTCTCCGTTTCGCTCTGGGTCAGTCATTTAAGTTACTTTAAGAAACGCAGGGCTCTGGCGAGGAAGTCCCGAGGGGGGCTTCCTCGCCAGAGCTCTGCCTTCTAAAAATAACTTGCATGACTGCAAAATAGCCCAGGGTCGAAACGGAGACAAGCAGCTATAATGCTGAATGTCTCCGTTTCGCTCTGGGTCAGTGGCAGTCATTTAAGTTACTTTAAGAAACGCAGGGCTCTGGCGAGGAAGTCCCGAGGGGAGCTTCCTCGCCAGAGCCCTGCCTTCTAAAAATAACTTGCATGACTGCAAAATAGCCCAGGGTCGAAACAGAGACAAGCAGCTATAATGCTGAATGTCTCTGTTTCGCTCTGGGTCAGTGGCAGTCATTTAAGTTACTTTAAGAAACGCAGGGCTCTGGCGAGGAAGTCCCGAGGGGGGCTTCCTCGCCAGAGCCCTGCCTTCTAAAAATAACTTGCATGACTGTAAAATAGCCCAGGGTGAGCGGAGACAGTAATCAGCTCCATTTCACCCTGAGCTCCTTTCTGCCAAGCTGCTCACCCCTCCTCTGACGGCATGTGGACACATGAGAGGAGGGGCCGCAGTTAGGTACAAAGATACAAAGAAAAACACACACATTTCACCTCCCCCCACCCACCCGACCTCACCTCACCTCAAACTCAGCTTAGGCAGCCTCTGTTTACCTCTATCCACACTCCAAACGCCAGGGCAGCCACAACACGAAGAAAAAAAAAACGTGCGCCACGGTGCTTTTAAAAGAGAAAGCCCGGGATTTCCTACACAGCACAAAGGGAAACCATTCAGCCAATAGGAGCACAGCTTGCACAGCAAGGAACTTGCTCTGGCCAATCACAGGATGCATTCCATATGCTGTACAGATTTGCAGGCCTGTGATTGGTCAGAGCACTTCCTTGTATCTTTTTTTTTTTTTTCTTTTCTGAAAGTCAAACGCGAGCGACTTCAAAGGCTCTGGCGAGCTACCAGTCGCTCGCGATCGACTGTTTGGAGACCCCTGGTCTAGAATGTGAGAATCGGACCCTCTCTTCCAGGTTGGATTTGGTGGATTATCCACCGGCATTATGCCATTTCGTAATGAGATATTTCTCAGTTCAAACTCCTTCCGAAATGACAGGCCTCGCTTTTCAACTTCTTGTAAGTTACTCGCATAGTGATTTATGAGAGCGCCACAATTATTGAAACAATGAATATTTAGGTCCCACATAAGATCACATTCAAGTTGGAGTTGTCAATCATAGCGGCGTCGACCTCCTCCAATAACTGGTCCATGAAGTTCATGGCTGCAGGGTCGTTGCAGTTCCAATTCAGGTTGCATAGAAGGATACGCCTCATAGCATCCTCTTCACCGATTTGATATGCCAGTAGGTTGATCTGAATAAATGGTGAAATGTTCTTTGACCAGACTACTCGCAGGCCGCAGCTTTCATTAATTGCAGTCAATAGGCCTGCCATTGGTCTGCCCTTTGGGCCTTTTATTGCTGGGTTGATGAGGACAACAAAATCCTTGGTGATAGGTTGAACACGCAACCACGTCTCCTGAAGACAAATAACCTCAAGGTCTCCCAATTGAACACTACCTTCTCCGAGTAGATGTTTAAAGCCACGTGTGTTCCAACAGCCCAAATGGATGTAGGGCGGGGGATGGTTATTACCTGGGCTCTGGTGTTATGATCTGTTGATACATTTTCAGTTGTCCCCAGCTGTATTATCCATGGGCCCTCGTGGCACACCAGAAGTGTTCTTTGATGCATTAGGTTTGTTGATCGTGATTCTGAATTTGCCCTTATTTTTTTTACTCTGTCCTTTATCATCTCTAATTTGGTTTAGGTACAAGGAGCGGTCGCTATCCATATTGCCTGTCTTCCCGCTCCCCGAGTCAGAATTGTAGCTGTTAAGATGATGAGATTTAGCGGGCATCTGGTCATAGAGTTTTGCCTCGACTCTTCTTTCTAGGTTCGAGGTTGATCTGGCTTTTAGGGAAAACCCCATGTTTTTCAGTGGTTCAGAGTTTTGCAGTAGTAGAGTTTTCACATCCATGGAGGCAAGGTGTATTATGACTTTGTCATAATTCGATTCATCCGGAAACTCTACTAGTGATAGATCCTTGGTGTTGAGCCCAGAGAGTGCATCGATGCTACGGATGAGTCTCAAGATGTTGGCTCTATTTAGGACAAGATTGTCTTTAATACAAAGGATTCTACGTAATTCCATGCAAATGGAATCTGAAGTAATCTCTTTTCCAGGGCTGTTCTCACGTTGCCTGTTGTCCACGTTATAGTGCTTAGTTAGCCTCTTTGATTGCTTGACTCTAGCCCTACTGTTTTGGTCATGCGTCATAAATCTCCTGCCCACCAGAGGCGGTGAATCCTCACTGAAAGACCTATTCATATGGACTCTGGATGCAAATCTAGTTCTGAGTTGAGGTTTTGTGATCGAGGGCTGGGACCATTTTTGTAGATCCTCGCAGTCAGAATTGCTTGAAGACTCACCATCAATGCCTTCAAAGTTAATCGCCTCCAGTAGGATGCTGGGGGAAGATGCCCAAGCATTGTTTGTTTTCAGTGCCTTAAGGTGATCTTCCACGGTGGTATTAATCTCGAGGACCTCGTCCCAATCTGCGGAATACACCGAGAGGTTCGTCAGATCCTCTAAGTCCTATGAGTTTAGGGTATTTTTAGACTTAGTTGTGGTATTTGGGGCAAGAGAGGACTTTCTGATTTCGTGTATATCTTCATCCGGTTCCATGCTCGTGAAAGAGTCTTCATTTTCTATCGTTTGTTGGTGTATTTGTTTTGGATCTTGATTGATGGCCTGTTTAAGTGTCAAGGCCATGAAGTTTTTTATTACAGCAAATGGACGTGATTGTTTGCTTTTCACTGTTTTATTTGCAAAGTTCACATGTTTGGTTTGTTTCTTAGACTGAGTAGGTTTCTTTCCAGAACTGCAACCAATCTTTCCGTCAAAGCTGTGTCCCATATCACAATTTGTGAAAATGTCATGTGTTTTAGAAAAAAAGTGAAGACGCTGCTGCAGGAGACCCAGGTGCCACAGTAGATCCAGGTGGCAAGGTATTGGACGTAGCGGACCTGATCTCCTTTGGTTTTTTAGGATTTCTCCCATCGGTGCTACTCCATCCATTGTGTGTCTTAGGGGGAGGCTGCTTCGAGGTCCCCGGGCTCTGATTATCTTCAACTCCCACAAACTTCCATTCCCTTGGATGAGGCATTAGGTCATCTGGGTATGATTCCTTGCATGATCCATTGAGGGGTTGTTTTAAAGGCATCTTGGTTCCATCCAGAAAGGATGTGATAGTGCCACTTGTGTTGTCCATACCAGTAGTCGGTAAAGTTGGTGTAACACCCAAATTCATAGCATTTTCCCCAGAGTTTGTCAATGTAGTGCTTAAGTCAGCATCGAAAATGGGACCATTCTGAATAGTGCTTGACAAGGATTGCCTCCTTTTTTCCTTCTCTCTAATTAGAGGTTCCAAGATAGTCTTCAAAAAGCTAGAGATGTGTTCCTCTTGCTTGTGTTTATTTTCGGATAGAGCCGATATGAATCCTTCCACGTAGATCATTTTGGTATGGAGCATTGCAATCAGAGTGGATTGATCTTTTAATTGGTCTGCAATGCTCTCATTCAATTTCATAAGGACTCATGGTGACAGAGAATGCCGCAAACATATTGGCCTCTAAGAGTGCACTCGATGAAGACTTTTCCTCCCCCTGAGCCGCAATCATGTCCAATAATAGATCTTCATCAGATATTGAGTCATTGTTCCTCGGGTCGACCTCCACTGATGTAGAAAGCCTACGCCGTTTCCTGGGGCAACTTGCCCCCAGTAAGGGCTGAGGATCTAAGGGCCTAGAGGACTTAGCTATAGTTGTGTTCTTCATTCTCCCACTATACTCAATTACATCTTCTTCACTGTTATTCGCTCTCTTTCCTGCCCGAAAAGGGGAATTAAGCACCAGTGAGTTTTCCCTCACGGAGCTACTTCTTTCTCACAAGAGATCTCCAATCCTGTGCTGCCCTGATTTTTCTCTGCACAATTTGTGGTTATGATGAATGATTGAGGTCTGCCTTGTTTTTCCGGGACAGCCCTCTTGGCTTTTCCGTGGGGGTGGCATCCCCACCTTTTTACTTAGGCAGTGTGTCTCGGCAGTAGGCAGCGAAGTGAATGGGGGTCTCGAGGAGTTTTCACTCTGCGAGTAACATAGGTTCCCAAAATTGGACCAGAAGCTTAGACCCATGGGTTTCCATGCCTGTCGCCTTTGGGCCCCTCTATTAAAATTCTTAGCAGGTTAGGGCTCCGAGGGTTTAGGTGGACCAGTGGATGAAGCCGTATCACAGGATAAAGCAGCCATAGGTGGATTGTCATCTTCTTCTATGCTGTCGGCGGTCCCTTTATAAGGTTGATTTGAGCCTGTGACAATGTCCTTATCGGTCGTTGGGCAATTGTCCTTAGTCTCCTGGACTCTGTTGTAGTCACCTCTGGGTCAGGTTCAACATAAACACAAGAATCATTTAACTGTTTTGTAGTGTTTCGGAACTTGTCCCTTTGCTGAGGGGGTTTCTTTTCGGGCACTTGTTTAATGTCAAGTTCAAAGTTCCTCTCTGGATCCATGATATTCTTGGCAGACTCTGTTTTCCGCTATAATGAATAGCCCTTGTCTTCGTCTTCTGAATCACATGTGAAGAGACCACAAATGTGTCCATTTCAGCTTCTAATTTACTGTTATTTGATTTAATTATGCAGGGTGATGTTGCTCTTCTTGGCCTCTAGCGACTTGCTCACTCTACCTTGCATAGACTTCCTTCACTTTTAATTGTCCAATACTTCGGCTGTTGCAGATGTTGTCTTCTTCTTTATTCTTAGAAAAAATGTTCCCTTCATTCATATCTTATGCTGGATTACTCCCCTTGTGCCTTGCCATTATTCCTTAAAATAGCATCCTTGATCCTGGGCCAACATAGCCTTCCTGTTGTTCTGCACACAGAGCTTTCCAGCCTCTCCTGATTCTGCAACCGTGGTCTGTCTCTGAGTTAGCTTGGTTGAATTCGACATGATTCAGCAACCATTTTCATATCATGTCCACCCTTGCCACGTTATATATTCCTCTATAGCAAGCCTCTATTTGTTTCCTGTCCACCTTGAGTTACTGTGTATTTACAGTTATTGACCAGTAAGTTACTTCATCTTCTTCGTATTTACGATTACTTTAGCCTTAGGTACATGTTACTCTTGGTGCTTCAAATACATTGTTACACTTAAGTATTATTCATATAATTTCAACATAAGTTTATATATCTTTTTCATGATGTCACTATGCCCTCATCAGATTTCACATTATCGTTCCATGATATCCATTGGTGCGTGCTGACATCCTTCCATGCGGCATCCTTCCACACTTTCAGTGCGAGGGTACATTCTGTATGGCTGTCTGAGTGTATAACATCGCTCATACAGTCAATGCGATATCGGAATAATACAGGGGATCTCCTTTACAGCTCTTCTTCTACTATTCCAATATGACGGCGGTGAGGGGGCGGGAACTAGTGAGAAAGCATCCATCTGCTCCTCTACAATTGTTTTCCTGAAACGTTTTTTGGGGAAAAACGAAATTTCATGTGGGAAAAAGTATAACATTTCGTTTATTCGCAAAATGTTTTTCTGCCTAAAATGATCCCCTGCACCCAACCGAAAAAATGCAAATTTTGGGAAAAAACAACATTTCTGACTGGAAAAAGTCAAAGACAGGTGTCCTCCTCACTTACCCTTGTTGTGCCCCCTCGACTTTGACTTTGGCCCATAACTAGACAGTAGCCCAATAATACCTGTTGCAGCCCTCTTAACTAGGGCTTCAATGCTTCTTGATGTGGTTCAGACCCTACAGGGAACAGTGCCATTGTCAATTAAACTTGCTCAATTACAAAACAGGAAGGTGCATAATATGTAGCATTTCCACTTCAAATCATATTCATTACACACATGCCCCAAATATATGTCAGCACTTCAACTTCAAATTCGTTTTGACTCTGGTGATCCCAATATATGTCTGATGGTGTCACTTCAAACCCCTTCATGGTGCTGGTACCCCCATTATATGTCACCAGTGCCACTTTGAAACACTTCATGATGCTTGTTCACCAAAATATGTAGGCATTGCCACTTCAAATCATGTCATGGTGTTGGTGCATCCAATATATGTCAGCAGTATCAGTTTAAATCACCTAATAATTCTGATGACCCAATATACTTCAGTAGTGCCACTTTAAAATACTTAATCATACTGGTGTTGCCAATATGGGTCAGCAATGCCACTTTAAAACCCTTAATGATACTGTTCCTCAGTATATACATTTGCCAATTTAAATCTTGTTGATGTTGCTGGTGACTCCAACATTTCATCACTGCTGTCTTAAATCCTGTTCACAATGCTGGTCCTCGCAATTGGCCTTTTCTTGGGCCTCGTAGCCTTCAGGGCACACACACATGCATATACACACACACACACGCACAAATATCACCTACTCAGACTGACTCACACACAGATGCATTCAACATCCATCTCTTACGCATACACCACACATTACATTCTCAACATGCACCCACGCACCACTTTTTTTCAAACCAAAACATAAATGTGATCTTCTCTGTTCTGCATATCTGGCTGGGGTAGATGTTATGTATGAAGTTCTATGGGTGGCTCCCCCTCCTTTAGGAGCATCCATCTTAAGATGGGGCATCCTGCTGCTGCCCAGCGGTGGTGTCTTTGTCTCCTTGGCCCATCGCCGCTCCTTAGCTGGGTAGATGAGCCCTGCCCCGCCCCCTTTCTTTTCACTGCACTTGCGCACTCCAAATGTCACAAGGTCTAGTAGGACTGCTGTTCCTTTCATTTTTTTTCATTGTCATTTTCATTGTTTATTTGCTCCCTTGTGCCTTGTGGAGCTTTGAAACACTGTCTTGTTGTGTAAGCGCTTTATATATATATCCAACAAATAAATAAATAAGGCAGTGGCCAAAGTCTTGTAGGTGCCTCTCTCTCTCTGGCTCCTGCTCAATCGAATCTGGTGGCAGGCTCCTGGCAGTGTCTCGTGGGTGACCATATAAGCATGCTTATTGCCCACACTCAGATTCTACAGTTTTCTTAAATGAAAAAAATAGAGTTTCAATTTAAATATGAAACCCTCCCAGGCCCTACCATTCCTTTCACAAGCACAATTTAGTAATGAAAGATGAGGAGATTTGCTTTTTGAAAATCTGCAGGTCCTGCCATGCATCATGTCAGATTTTTAAAGGTTTTGTGGGGTGGGAGTGTGGGTCTCGGCTTCATTTTAACAAACAACTGAGTGGATTTCCAGCAGGACAAAAACGCACCAACTACATATGCCACCCACAAAGAAAATTTGATGGAAATCCATTCCGTGATATGGGAAGTGGGTGTGAGCCAAACAAAAATGCATATTTGTTCCAACCAATGCCAAAATGTTTCTTTTTTTAAAACACATCTTTTAAGTGCTTTTCATCTTTTGAACCATTGTATGGATTTGTACCTAACTTTCTAGATATTTTACTAATGGGCTACTTATTTGGCAACTTTCATGCTGATTCTTCCAATGGGTCAAAAGTTGTTAGTCATGGAATTGAAAAATATGCCAATTCTGATGATGCCAGGATTCTCAGTTAAATAAATAAAAGAGAAGAGCTGACCAAAATGCAGCACTGAGAAGAAAGGTCTAATCTTATGGGTCATATCTGAAGTTAAAATAAAGCTGAAATAAACATGAGGAAACAAAGAAACTTTCTCCGAGATGAAGAAGACAATTTACGTGGGTGTGTAACTTTGCACGCCACGTTGATCTATTGGGAAAATGCTTCAACAAAATAAAACGTTGCAGGCGATGCAAGTAATACGTCAGAAGAAGCATCCACCTCGATTCCTCTAGCAGTGAAAATGCAGCTGCTCCGACACAGCTACATTTCTTAGACAAGAAATGCTTACTCCAACAGGATCACAAACAGGCTGTAAGTGGCAGAGGAAGACCACGAGGGGAAAGCAGAAAGAGCCGAGGAAGAAAGCATGATGGGAAGGACGTTGACAGAGATGAAATGAAAAGAAAGCATTCTATGGAACAATAAAAGTAGAGAGCACGAAGGAAGAATAATTGATATGCTAGTGGTCTACCTTTTGAAAAAATAATTCCAGTCCAGCCCAAATGTCAGTTCTTTAAAAAGATGTATCATTCTCCCCAACTGGTCACTATGATTATGCCCATCAACTAACACCATTACATTAGGATTTTTAAATGTATGAAGTGTTATAAAAAAGCACCCCAAGGAAGCCACCACCTAGGATACAGAGGCATGCCAGAACAAGTGTTCAAATTGAAGGTATTATAACTTTAGTGGAAATGGATGAATTGAACACTAAGAACACCAATACATTGAGCACAAAAAAACATCAATTTTCAAATGATTCGCTCAACTTTAGAAGATCCTGAACACAATGATGAAAGAATTTGTGAAAAGGTTACAGATATTGCTTCATTTGGTATTGTTGGGACCTTGACTGGAAAATGTACATTAAAACCAAAGTCAACGTTCAGTCCATTCTTTCCCCCAAAGAATCACATTGAAGTGTAGCAAACTTTGCAAATGAAGACTGTAAAAAAGTGAGGCTTCAGGAAGCCAAGATCCAGATTTAAACTATCTGATCTGGAGTAACGAGCAGGGGTCCAAGTATGGGTCCGAGTGCAGCACAGGCCTTAACAATGGGCCTCGTGCTGCACTCGAGCCTATAACTTGGTTCTGGCCTTTATCACCCAATCAGACCTTTCAGATCAGGTTTTATTGCTCTTAGCATGGCGATGGGAACACATTTTGTGCCACATGTGTCAATCTGATCCATAGCTGCTGGGGGGGAGGGGGCGAGAAAACATCCGATCAGGAATGGACAAACACTACATGAAGAACAACACCCTCTGGCTTCATACTTTGATGATTTTTATTATATGGAAAGGTTCAGAAAATGAATGGCTTGACTTTGTAAAAATACTATCAAAACAACCAGCACTATAATGAAAAATGCCAGGAGTTAACATGTACTAACACCATTCTTCATGCCACCAGTAGCTATCCAAAGAGCCTGCCTGATAAGGTTACTGTATGGGGAATCTTTAAGAACCAAAAGAAATGGCTCAGAGAATGAAGTGTTCAAACAACAAGATTAACAATGTGATTTGCCTTCAAATCAGAAGCCACAGTTGCAAGATAATAGAGGATTCCTCCATGAAGGCAGTAAATAGGCAGAGGAGGGAGAAGCTTCTGAGAACCAAGAAACTGAACGCAGAAAAACAAAAGTCTGAAGCTAATGCTAATCCAAAAATGATGACCACATTCAATAACAAATGCAAATAAATATGGGGAAACATTGGCATGTTCTTAAAGCTGAAATAGATTCTGCTACAGAATTAGACTACAAAGAAGAATGACATTTCGAAAAGCAGCCTCTGTAGCAAACCTACTGATTCCTTGTTTCTTTAAAAAGAGAGAACGTACTGCTTGCCTTCTGGTGAGGGATTTCACAAACAGTTGAAATGTCAAGCATGTCAATATGTCACCAACAACACAGAATATACCAACCCGGCTATTTCAAAACAGGAAATTATCAAACCCCCGATTACAAAACATCATTTGTAGTTGTACATTCTGGCCTCGCCACATGTCACAAATGGTGTGTTGGGGCTGCCACTGCAATCTCATGATGAGAATACTCCAACACATGCATTACATTTAGAATTGGGATCCCTCAAATAACTTTAAGAGATACACAAGAAATGTGAAGAACTTTTCCTTTTTGGGGATCAAACATATTCCAGTGCACCCCAGAGGATGCAACCGAACGAAAGTGGTAAGACAACGTGAATGCAGGCTGACTTCCAATAATCAAAATGTGTATGAAAACAATGTTAGAATACAAAAATGGGCACAGTAGGCGCAGCCAACACGCATGACCAATATTCGCAGAAAACATTATTTTCATACTGAATGTAAGTTTGCATCGGACATGAAAGCTACATAGACCATACGCAATACTCACATGCCGGCTGGTTGGAATGCATGTAAGCACAGATCACACATTGTATTCATACTAACAATATGCAGTATGCACAGACCTGATGCTGCAATTAAGCATGTTTAGCGCAGAGAAGCGAAGTTTGCATGTAACATTCCTAAGCACAGAATGCAGACGCACAGAAACAAACAAAGTGCAAATAAGTGGAAAATACTTTTAAAAAAACATTGTTACGGTTATTTCCTATAAAAAGGCGAAGGCTACACACGCTGGGAAAGTCAACATTAAAGTACAAAGAAAACAGTCTGTTCTAAGTTAATAAAATGTAAAGTCTGGGAATTGCAACCTTAGGATGGAAACACTCACTGCAAATGAAGTACTTCACTAATACCAGCGTAGTCCATCACACTACAAAATAGGCCATAACCTACACTGCTACTTCACTTTTACTGGCTGTAATGGAGAACACTGCTTACTGCCACTATCCACTCTACCAGTTGCATGGTCCCTTAAAGTGATGCAGTTGCCTAACAAGCTGGAAAATGGGTTGCCGTGTAATGCCTGGCACAGTGAGGGTTGTGGCAGGTTAACTAAATATGGCTGTGCCTCAACTATTGTGAGACAGTCACTTTATACATGTAATATGTCGAGCCATAGTCAATATTAGAATACTGCAGTGGCAATACAGAAGTATTACCTTTTGTTTTTTGATGTGCATTTATATGTATGTGTTGTTTAATTGCGGAAATAAAGATTTGAAGGCAGACTTTGCTGCTGTTTAAAGGGCCGGGTCTGGAGATAGTCCAAGCATGGCATATAGATGTTTTAGGCATCCATCGACGGTGCAGGCCTATTGTTCGCAGCGCAGGCTCCAGTCCCTGCCAGTCCCTGTCAGTCTCTGTCTGTCTGTCCCCTCATGGGATCCGAGGGGCCGGCGCTCTGCATATTCATGAGGCAGGGCGCTGAAAGGGGAGTGTGGCAGAATGAATCTTGACACGTTTGTCATAGTGCACACGGCTTCGCAGTGCACCCCTTGAAAGGCATTTCTCGCAGAGCGACAATGTGCAGCTTACAAAGATACGAATTTCTCCACCCACCATGGATCCCAAGTCCACGGTATCCTTAACAATGAAAAGCAATGCCCTCGGCTGTGTTTGGTTGGTGATGCCTTGGGCGTCCGATGCCGCACGCTGCCCCTTCTGGGCACCATGAGAAGAAATAGGAACTAGGAGGACAGATCATAATGTGGGTTTATACCTTATTAAACATGGCGATCTAGGTCATAATAATGGGCATTAAGAGGCAAGTCTTTGCTCAAGGGCACAATAGTATGACTGATCGGTCAAAACATATATATTTGGAAACATACACTAATGATAAAAGTAGGAACATGTGGCATTTAAAAGAAATAAAATAAGCCATACGTTACATCAAATTAAACTTTTGCACAAACAAGTCTAAATTGCAATTTTCTACTTACGAAATGTAACCATTTGTATAGTGAAATGGTTCCTTAAATGTTTGACGTTTATTTTTGGCATGTCTTAGTATCATTTGGGGTTGCCTTCCAGTTTCTTTGCTGGAAGTGTGCATTACGGCTAAGGAGTAGGGAGACCCTGTGGCGCATCGGAACCTTTGCACCTGTGCAAGTACAATTTTACACGGTAGTAGCACTACGGTGAAAAACAATTGCTCCTGTGCAAAGATCTTTCTTTCAGTGCGTTTTTTCACCAGGGCAATGTTTGCCATACTGCTCATTTGGAATGTAAAAGTGCATTGTTCTAATTTTTATTTGTATTTTCATCAGAACAATGTTTGACTCCAGGCTAATACCATGCAAAGTTTTGTGCAAAGTTTCAGGAATACGACCCCAATGTTTTTCATACTCTGCAACCGGCAACAATCAGGGATTTGTGCAGAAGAGCAAACGTGCACACACCACAGCAGAAACACAGGGAAAGGTGTGTAGTACAATGTGTGAAACCCCACTTCTCCGCTCCACCCTACAAACTTTCTAAAGGCAAGGGCGCGGAAAAAGGGTTAGAGATACCAATGGGGGCGGAAGGGATGAGTGCTGTGGAAAGGTACACCTAAAAAGTAGTCACAGCCCTTTATAAGGCTTCACGAAACGCTGATCTCTACTATTTTTATAGTTACTTCATATGTCTGACTTTTAGAAGATAAATATGAGGAACAGACACTAATTTCGGTGTTTCTTTATCCCAAAGAATATTTTTCAATGTTTTTGCTTTTCAGCCTACTGTGATTCCGTATGGAATTCAGGATGGCCATATACACCCTTAGCACTTAAGAACAACTATGTCCTCTGATTGGTTTGGGCCTATCCCTTAGCAGAAATCGAAGGAGCAGGGCTAACATACTCCACTAGTCTCCAAAAATTGCTCTCTGTGTTTTCTACAAATAAGCACCAAAGAGAATTTTGACTGTGTGCACGTCATGAGTTTGAAAGCTTCAGGAAACTCGCGCTAGTAGAGCATTGCATTGCAGGGGCCAGCAATCCATATACAAGATGTGAAAAGAGTGCCTTAAAATAAATAAGAAGTCATTATTACCTGTTCAAGTAAGACAGGTAGGTAGGTAGGTAGGTCGAAATCTTGTTAAGCAGAAAAAATCGTCTCAGACAAGGCATCCAGGTGCTGGAAACAGATCTCAGTTGTGGGCCGCCAGTAAAAAGTTTGGACAGCAAAGTTATGGTCGCCCCATCTATGGAAGTCCTTCAGAGTTTTTAGTTGAAAGAAGCAGCAGCTCAGCACTTTGATTATTTGTCCCTTTAAGGGCAATTCAGGGTCGAAGGGTTTTCAGATTGCATACTGAAAAAGAAGGTTTGGGACAGGATCCCAGCGCATACAGACAGAAATCCCACTTTCCCAAAGACAGCCCAAACCTCACATCAGAACGTTGAGGCTATCAAAATTAGGAAATAATATGAGTCATGGTTTGCAGACATTTCTACTGTTAGGGTGAGTGTTGTGACAAATGATATGGGCACCAAACCCAGTGTGCATTACCTGCTCAGAAGGATTAATTGCTTGATGCACTATCTGTGGTCATTCCTATGTTCCCAAAATTATCTTTAGATGTATGCAAAACAGACTGAAAACCACATGTGTGCTATTTGCTCATCCTCCTGTTTCTCGTGTGTGATTTATTTACAGTATGAAGGTGATTTACACACTGACTGAACTATTTACATACTGAGTAAGAGTGTGTTTTAGTTACACAAAGAAATGTGGACTACAGACTTCATTAGGTGCTCTAATATACATTTGAAACTCACCCTTGCAATACTTTTGAAATGTAAGATCAGGTGCACTGTTGCAAAAGGTCTGCTCTGAGACCCTTCAAAACCAAAAGACATCGAATTTGTCTAGGTAAACACGATTGCCTAGAGCCTGCTTAATGATGGACCGATAAGGTTCCAAAATGTAATGAAACAATTCAATGGAAAACATCACAAAATAATCTACATATTAGACGAACAGCAAATAGGTGCAACATCAGTAATTCATGTTGATGGACTACAACTAAGAATAGCCACAACATCACATTAATTCATTGGTTAGAAAAGATGTGTGCAAGTCAGCACAGAGAAGCAAATATAAGCCTAACATAACTAACCCTGATCCTTAAATACCAAACCCCCCAGTGTACCCCTAAATACATCTCCAGGAATGTTAACTTGGAACCAATGGCTTTAGTTTCAGGAGACATAATTGATATCGTGTTCATGTTTTGTGTTGGGCCAGATCTCCATTTTTGGGGTTCACTTTTCTAAAGTTGTGAGTCCATAAACCTTTGACTAGCTTTCTTGGAAGTTTGTCTATCATTTCATTGTCGAGCGAGGGGCTTTCACAGAAGCCCCACTGCCATTGAAACGCATGTTTGCTGTGTTGCTCTTGGTATTCCATACGACTACCCAGGCAGGGTAGATTTGTAAGAACCCCATTGAATCCCTGGGTGACTTCTATCACTCAAAAAGTATGTTGTGATTGAGCTTGTAGCAACTGTGCAATTTACTTTTGGCAACACCATAGCTGTAACCTTTCTCTGCAGTAGTATGCAAATGCCCATGCATGATGCCCACTTAAGTACTACTGCATTTTAGTTGTCCTTCAACCCCTCCCTTTTGTTTTGTGGCCTACATTTGTTTTCTTGGATCATGAGGAGTATCAGAAATGGCTATTCTGCGGCGATGTAGGCTCTTTTAGGGCCCACAATGCCTGCTTTGTGTAGATGCCTTTCCTGTTTAAACCTGATTTGTGTCTTCCAGGCTTCCCATTCCACATATGTGTTTGGACGTTTTGGCTAGCCAGCCTGGATTGAATGGTCACCAAACCTGAATGCTACCTGTTTGTGGGTTGGTGCCAGCTCCTGGGTGAATGAGTATACCTGGTAAAGACCATGTACCATTCTTAGAATCATTTATATTTACCCGAAGGCCCTGCTGGTGAGAGGGATGCCTCCTGAGGCTAATGTGAACTTCTCTACTGCCTGGACCCTGTTCTTTTGTGAAAGTCTCCTTCCTCTGCCCTAACGAAAAAAAACCTTCTGGGCTCATATGTTGCTTCCCTCCAGCCTTCATTGCTGGAATCTCCAAGCCTGCAGTACTTGCACTTTCGTAGATGCCCTCCTCCATTTACTGGTCCTCTGATATTGGAGCCTCTGCTGCTGTTGTTTTCCAAAGGACCATTTCCTGCTCTCTGGTTGATTTCTATGCCCTCCTTAGCCAGACTCTGTCATTGTCGTGGTACCCTCCAGGCTTTACGTCATCTACACAGGTTGCCTCTTCTTCTGGATCCCATGATCCTCGGGGTGGTAACATTGGGGACTTTGCCCTATGAACTAGAGACCTCTGCCACCACTAGCCAGGCCTAATTCTCATGCCAAAACGTACCTGTGCACTTGTGCTCTACACAGCTCCTTGAGGAGATGTCCCCTGGCCCTTGGACCCTGATCCAGTAATTTGTCCGGTCCTATAGGGATGCCTGACTCCTGGTGCAGAGTGTCTTTTGTGCCCCTCTGGTCTGCGTCTATATCACACACATGACTAAAAGCAACACAGTGTAGCCAACGTTTTCTGGGCCTCTGGATCTGGAACTGTGGTTTAGAAATCTTCTGTGTGGATCCTTCATACTCCCCAACCGGGTGGTTGGCACTTCTTCCTCATCTATAAGTTGTAAATCCACTTTAGCTATCTTTTAACTATAACCGCAGAAGTCATATTGTGTTGAGCCTGTTGAGTCCAACTGACAATTCATTGGGATCTCTGTAAACTCTGCAAAAGTGACTTACACTTACCTGCAACAGTCAACTGTTACTTTTCCCTGGACCCGCTTGGGGTCCTGGAGTTTTCAGGACAATCAGTATATTTTGTATTTATATGAGTGATTTTATATCTATTTTAGAGTGATAAAACCCTGCATTTTACTCAGAAACTATCTTCTATTGAATCTACACTGTGCTTACATAAGTATAATGTGTCGCTCCAAGGTGTCTGGGTGTACTAGGCCATTTTAACTTAATGTAATTCATTGTCTTTCACTATATGGCTCTGCCCAACTCTTTGGACTAATTTCCCTGTTTTTTATGCCCGTGGTGTTGTTTTGCTTACTTACCTCTAGCAATTGCCTGGCTTATATTTTTACCTGTACAATACCTATAATAAACAATATATGCTTGTTTCAGTGCCTTTGATCACAGAACCATGCATTTTGGCACACTTTTATACCATATACTGATGAACATGTTTGGCTAAGAAGTAATCTAAGATTTTTACTGGAACAAAGTTGGAAGCCCTTTTTACAAAATGGTGACTAGTTGTAACTATTCATTGTTCAATCATTTACTTGTGGTCATGCAATCCCTATTGTAAACTTTAGAAGTATAAATGAAGCCTAATAGTAAATAATGTTTTTCTCTTCATAATTTATAGCAGAATATATAAATTCATTGATAGAGTCAAGGGAAGAAAAACAACCAGGAACAATTATTGATTGACGTTTATGTAATGCAAATACAGTGGGCCTCATTGCATGGAAGGCAGTAAGGGTTAACGGTCACCGGTAAGGGTACCGGTGACCGTTAACCCTTACCGCCTTACTACGAGGTCCCTTTGCGGGACCCGACATTAACGGCTGGTGTAGACCAGCCGTTAAAGTTGGGACCCGCAAAGGGACCTTGGTGCTAATTACGGTACCGCAATTTGCGGTACTGTAATTAGCTCCTTCCCCATTCCCATTATGCCCTATGGGGCAAAAATGGGAATGGGGAAGGGCCATGGAGAAAGGGGGAATTACCGCTCCGCCAACCTTGGAATGGGGTGGTAATTCCCCTTTCCTCCATGGTGGTACCGGTATGGTACCGGCAGCAACCATGGTGCTAATAGCATCATGGTTTACCGCCTACCGTGTAATGAGGCCCAGGGCCTCATTACGACCCAGGCGGTAAGTTACCGCCTGGGCCGTGACTTTACCACCATGGCGTAAACTACGTTTACGCCATGGTGGTAGGCGGACTTACCGCCCCATTCCGAGGTCGGCGGGGCGGTAAGTCCCCAATCCCCATTTACCCTTCCCCATTCCCATTTTTGCCCCATAGGGCATAATGGGAGTGGGGAAGGCGTTAATTACGCCACCGTAAATTACGGTGGCGTAATTAACAACATGGTCCCTTAGCGCCATGGATTTAAACACCTGCTAAAAGCAGGTGTTAAATCCGCCATGGCGCTAAGGGACCTCGTACTCAGGCGGTAAGGGTCGGCGCTGTTTACGGCGCCGTAAACCCCTTAACGCCTGAGTTGTAATGAGGGCCCCAGTGTCTTATATTACTGATTTGTATATTATTGTTCATTATTGAATTACTATTGCTACTATTCCTGAAACAGATTGTTGGTACTACCTCCCGCCCCCTTTATTTTAGTCAGTAACAAGTGCCACAAAAAGGCAGTACACTGTAGGGCAACCTTCCTACACTTGCACTGTAGTATGCAGCCTTTCTTGCAGCAACATCGTAAGAGTTCACTGCAAGCTTGCATAGCCTCTGGTAGAGTGGTCCAGGATATTTCCCATCCACCTTCTTCCTTCTTCTTCCACCCCTAATGAAAGCTGTGGGGTTGTGACCATAGTTTGGGCCCAGTAGTAACCAGCCTTGTATACAGTTCTTTCTGTATGCTGAATGAGCACATGTTGCTTGGGAGGTAGATTGTCAATTGCTCTACCTTTCTGAGTAAATAGGTGTTTTCTTGACTCATTAACATGTTTGTTGATGCTACTACGGTCATATAGCAAAACTATAATTCGAAGGGAATGTGTCCTCTGACGTATTCTTTATCTTGATAGAGCATCTCCAGCTTGCTGGCCTCGTAAACATTTTTTTCAGTAGAGGGCGCTGCACGTCGACGTCCCTCGAGCCGATGTCCATCAACAGCCTCCGTATCGGTGCCGACGTCATCATGCGTATAAATAGACTCGCGCAGCGTCCGTTGCTCAGTTCCGTTTTTCCGCGCTTCGTGGGCCTCGGAATCGCGTTGCTCAGTTCGTTAGTCAGATATATTCTTCATTATTCCTCGAGAATACCAACTCTTACTCGATGGCTTCCCCATCCGAACCGACGACTCCACGGTCCGGCTTCAAAAAATGTCGAGACTGTGGAAAGAAAATGTCGTTGACAGATCCTCACAGGATCTGTTTGTGGTGCCTGGGATCGGAGCACCAATGTTCGAAGTGGGAGGACTGCATGTCAATGACGGCAAAAGCCTTGAAGGAGCGTAATGGGAAGCTTGAGAGAGGTAAGACTGTTAAAACTCCTTCGAAAGTTTCCTTGGCAGACTCGAGACATTCGTCTCCTCGCCGACACAGGAAACATTCTCGTTCTAGGTCCCGAAGCAGTTCCCACCACTCTTCGAGATCCAAGCATTTGAGTAAGAGATGTCGAATATCCCCTTCCTCGTCTTCTCCTATTTCCCCGGAAAGAGTCACCTGCCCCACAAAACATAGCTCTCAGGCTGAGTGGGAGGACTTCCGTAAAAGGATGCTTAGCGTCTTCGAGAAAGCGGCCTCGACCCCCTCTAAGACAGCTGAGGGTGATACCCTGGGTGAAAGACCTGAAAAATCGAAATGCCGCGAGTCGTTGCACCAGCAAAAGAAACTACTCGAGAGCGTCACGAACCCTCGAGCAAAGGCACCGTGCCAGCGACGCCATCATCGGAAGTCCCTTCGACGTACAAATCTGCGTCATCGACGCCATTATCGGAGGGCTCATCGACGCATAGGTCGATCGAATCGACGCCGTCTTCGATGCCGACGCCGAAAAAGAACAAACCCACAGATGTCACTACCTCACAGCCAGTGGTCATACCCAGGGCCTCTATCACGACTTTGAGAATTCATTGACAACCTCAAGTAGGATTCCGATCCTCTCGTGCTCTTCGAGGCCTCTTCCGATCTTCTCGACGCCTTTTTCGGTGTCTTCGTAGCCTTTAACGTCCGCGTCGACGGCGTCGACGTTTTCTCAACCAATTACGACAAATTTGGCCCCTTCTGCTCTGGAAATGGGATTTAAGCCATTTCCAAGGTCTGATTATTTCAAACCTTTGTCTTCAATTTATGAAGAAGGGGAGGATTCGGATCAAGAACGACCCTTTGGGTTGCATAGAACTACAACACCTGAACCAGGGGAACTTACCTCTGAGGAAAATAGGTTAAAGGACCTTTGAGAATCCTTACATGAGGCAAGTGGGTTAGATACTTCCCCAGAAATAGAATTTGCCAAACCAGACCCAGGAGAACATGGCAAGACCCCTTACAGAATTTTAATTGCAAGGATTATAGAATTCATGGGTTGTTCTACACCTTCACCTGCATTCCAACAGGATGACCTTACTGACATTTTAGTTAAAGGCCCACAGGAGGATCCTGTGGTTCCATTTCACGCTGCATTACAAAGAAAAATATTGGCTAACTGGGAAACTCCTGAGGTTATCCCGGCGGTTAACAAGAAGTTATCAGCCAAATATAGGGTATCTGCTACTGACCCTGAATTTTTGTCTAAACATCCAACTCCAGAGAGCCTGGTTGTTCAAGCAGCAACTGCATCAGGCAGAAGATCGGCATACCCTACTGTTCCACAGGATAGGGATGACAAAAGATATGACTCTATGGCTAAGAAAGTCTTTTCTGCATGTAGCATGGCTTTGAAATCTATTAACGCTATTTGTACGCTTGCAAGGTTCAGCCATACACTTTGGGAGTGTGCTTCATTAGCGGCTGACTGCCTCCCAGAGGGAGAAGAAAGGGAAACGCTTCTAAACATCATTAAGGATGGTAAAGACGCAAAGGGCCTCATTACAACCCTGGCATTAAGGGGTTAACAGCGCTGTAAAAGGCTGCAGCACCGTTAAACCCTGAACGCCAGATTCACACTTTAACACCTGCTTTTTGCAGGCGCTAAAGTCCAACCCGCTAAGCGACCTTGGTGCTAATTACGGCACCGTAATTTACGGTGCTGTAATTAGTGCCTTCCCCATTCCCATTAAGCCCTATGGGCCAAAAATGGGAATGGGGAAGGGGCCATGGTGAATGGGGATTTACCGCCCCGCCAACCTTGGAATGGGGCGGTAAATCCGCCATCCACCATGGCGGAATCTGGCATGGACCATGGTGCTAATAGCACAATGTCCAACGCCAGGGTTGTAATCAGGCCCAATGTGTGAATCCCTTCAAACTGGCATTGATTCTGCTGACAGTATCAGTAGGGCCATGGCGGCAAGTACTACAACCCGTAGATTTGCGTGGTTGCGAAAGTCTGGGGTTGCTGCAGATGTACAAGCCAGACTTTTAAATATGCCCTTTGATGGCTCTTCTTTGTTTGGTAAGAAGGCGGATGACAGCCTAGAAAAGTTACAGACATCCAAAGCAGCAGCAAAATCCCTGGGAGCTGCAATCCGTCAAACGCCATATCGCCCCTCAGGAACCTCTTGGAGAGGTAAGTCCTTTCGCTTTTGTTCTGCATTCGGAAAAGGCAGAGGACAGTCGGTTCAAAGAGGTCAAAAAAGATTCACCCGAGGTGGACGGGGTAAAAATACAAAAGCCGCAGCAGCAGGTGCCTCTTTACCCGCGGCATCTGCATCAGCCGCCTCTAAATCACTCTGAGGACTCTCCTCACAAGACACCAGTATGGGGCAGGCTAACCCAACATCTGATGGAATGGCAGGCTATTACGTCAGATGCTTGGGCATTTTAGACAGTTGCCCAAGGTTACTGCCTGCCTTTTCTACGCATTCCTCAGAGTCATCCACCGGGGAACATCTCTCTGAAAGTTCCAGATCCGCTCCTCTTGCAGAAAATTGTAGACCTGCTGGAGAAAGGTGCCATAGAACCGGTACCTGCAGCGGAGAGGAACAAGGGCTGGTACTCCGCCTACTTCCTAATACCGAAGAAGGACGGAGGACTGAGACCTATCTTGGACTTACGAGAATTGAACAAGTGCCTCAGGAAGTACAAGTTCAAGATGGTAACTCTCTCTCAGATCCTTCAGGCCCTCCAGCTCCAGGACTGGCTGGTATCTCTGGACCTTCAGGATGCTTATTTCCATGTGCCAATCCATCTCAAACACAGGAAATACCTGAGGTTCACAATTGGCGGCTCTCATTATCAATTTCGAGTTCTGCCATTTGGGCTGACCTCCGCCCCGAGGGTCTTCACCAAGCTAATGTCGGTACTGGCTGTAAGTCTAAGGAGGGAAGGGATTTACGTCTACCCCTACCTGGACGATTGGCTGATCAGAGCTGTATCTCCGGAACAAGCTCAGATCCAGCTAGATTATGTCTGCCACTTCCTTCACAAACTGGGCTTCTCCCTCAATTTAAAGAAGTCACAGATGATACCATCACAGAGACTCCAGTTCATTGGAACGGTCCTGGACACTTCCCTGGGAAAGGCCTCGCCACCAGAGGTGAGGGCTCAAGATATTCTGCAGATGGTCACCAAGTTTCAAAATGCCCAACGTCTCCCAGCCTTTGACTTTTTGAGGTTGCTAGGCCTCATGTCATCCTGCATCTTCCTTGTGCCAGAGGCTCACCTGAGAATGAGATCTCTTCAGTGGGCACTAATAACTCAGTGGTCGCAATTCTCAGGGAGAATGACAGATCTCCTTCAGGTTCCGGACAAGGTGGCTCGAGACCATCAGTGGTGGGCTTGTCAGGAGAACATTTTATAAGGAGAACTGTTTTGGCAACCATGGCCGGAGATAACAGTAGTCACAGATGCCTCACTCATGGGGTGGGGAGCCCATGCCAACGACTTGACCATCAGCGGTCGTTGGTCTCCATCGGAGTCCAGACTACATATCAACCTGTTAGAGCTGAAGGCTTTTCTGCCATCTGTACAGGGGAAAAATGTCCTGATAATGACGGACAAAACAGTGGCCATGCACTACCTCAACAAAAGAGGAGGCGTAGGATCACTGCCTCTGTGCAGAGAGGCGATGCAGCTCTGGTTTTGGGCAATCCAAGAAGGAATCTCTCTATCGGCAGTTCACTTAACCGGAGAGAAAAACTTGACGGCGGACGCTCTGAGCAGGCAGAGCACAGTCTCCCACGAGTGGGAACTAGCTCAGGAAGTCCTTCAACAGATCTTCACCCTTTGGGGAACCCCTCAAGTGGATCTGTTTGCCACCAGCATAAACAGGAAGTGCGATCAGTTTTGTTCAAGGGAATTTCCCCCGAGAGGAGCTCTAGGGGACGCGTTCGTAGTGGACTGGGAGTTTCCACTTCTGTACGCGTTTCCTCCAGTCCCTGTCATTCCTCAAATGATCAGGAGGTTGAGAAGGTTCCGGAAAGCCATGATCCTAATTGCCCCGGACTGGGCCAGGAGAACGTGGTACCCGGACCTTCTGGACATGTCCATCTGCCCTCCAATTCGTCTTCCACTCAAGGAGAATCTTCTCTCGCAGAAGGGAAGGCAGGTTCTCCATCCAGACATCAGATCCCTCAACCTTCACGCTTGGTATCTGAAAGGTTGAGATACAAGGATTGGGACCTCCCAGATGACGTCATGGAGGTGTTGCTTTCGGCCAGAAGGCCAGCAACAAAGACTTTATACCGCTGCTGTTGGAACAAATTTTGCAGCTGGTGTAGAGAAAAGAATATCGATCCCTTTTCATGTGGTACACCAACGGTGTTATCTTTTCTACTCTATTTGGCAAATTCGGGCCTTCAGGTTGGCACTATCAAGGGCTATCTCGCGGCGGTATCGATCTTCAAGCGCACTGCAGAGGAACCATCGTATTTCAAGTTACCCTTAGTAGTACAATTTCTGAAGGGATTAACCAATGTCTATCCTCCAAGACCATTCCAAGTTCCTTTATGGGACTTAAATTTAGTCTTAAATTTCCTGATGGGTACTCCTTTTGAACCACTCCACTCTTGTTTGCTAAGATTTCTCACCCTTAAAACTGTCTTATTAGTGGCATTGACATCTGCTAGGAGGGTGAGCGAATTACAAGCTCTATCTTGTAAACCCCCTTATACAATTTTTCATAAAGACAAAGTTGTCCTACAAGTGAAGCCTAATTTCCTCCCAAAGGTGGTTTCTGAATTCCACATCACTCAGAAGATCACCTTACCTTCATTCTATCTCCCTCCCTATCCGGGGAAAGAGGAAGAAAGGCTACATAGGCTGGACCCAAGGCGGGCTTTGACCTTTTACATCAGCAGACTTGCTAGGATTAGGCAAGCAGACCAACTGTTCGTAGGTTACTCAGGGCACAAATTGGGATTACCGATAACAAAACAGACCATTTCCAGATGGATTATTTTGGCCATTCTGGAATGTTAAAAACTGGCAGGGAAAGAGCCTCCTCAAAATCTTAGGGCTCATTCAACCAGGGGTATCGCAGCCTCTTCGGCCCTCCAAAGAGGGGTACCGATTCGAGACATATGTGCGGCTGCCACATGGTCGTCTGCACATACCTTCACAAAATTTTACAACCTGGTTTCCTCCTATGGCCAAGAGACTAGATTTGGCAAATCTGTGTTGCACTCTGTTCATTCCTGAAGGGAAACATGGCAATTTTACTCCCACCTCCAGTTACACACCACTGCTATGGGAGTCTATCAAGATAAGGAATACGTCGGAGGACACAATCCCTTCGAAGAACAAGCTACTTCTTACCTGGTAACGTTCTTTCGATGGGATGTTCCTCCGACGCATTCCAAGTCCTTATTTCTTTTTTTAAAACCTTTTTTAACTAGCGTGACATTTCAACAGGAAGTGACAGGCATTTTATGAAGTAACAATACCGGATATCATGAGTACAGAATCAGACAGGGTAACCATGCAGAGTCGTGACAGAGGAACCAAAAGCATTACATTGTCAAAGTAGGTACCTAAACATTTCTACAGACATATTAACAAGAACAAGTATCAGGGGATAGCAGAATATCACTATCATCTCCATCTCCAGTAGTCAAGGAATGTACATAGGACCGAAATGGGGTCTAAATGTTCCTGGGCCTACTCGTCAGCGGCTGCATGGCAGACTATCGCTCCTCTACATCAGAGGCCCCAGTGACAGCCTGGAGCCACTGGTTGAAAGGGGCCCAAGGGCGGAACCAGAGTAATAATATAATGTATAATAATATACAGTAGGTAGCAAGCAACATGCAGAGACCGGCCAGCTTCCTGGGGTCATGGCCGGTGCGGGAGAACTCGTGGAATAAACAGGTCATTGGGGACGGTGTAATGGTACGATTCAGCATTTGCGACACTGCATCACATACCTCCTCCCAGAAGGAAGTGAGTTTTGGGCATGACTAAAGCAGGTGTATATAATTGGCGTTTTCTATTGTACATCTCGGGCACTCAGCATACGATGCAATTTAGCCAGGGTGTGATGGTATCTGTGGAGAAGTTTAAACTGGATCAGTTTGAACCTAGAGTTGAATGAGACTTCCCAGGTACATGCACACATGGACTCCCATACCTGGTCAGTTATCTCTATACCCAAGTCTCTACTCCAAGCTCCCTGCAGTCGATCCCATGAACGAGTTGTCCTTTCTTGAAGAAGACCATATAGCCTGGAGACCCTCCCCCTAGTTGCAGTACCCATCGTAATTTCAGTCAGCAGTGAATCATCAGGGGGGATTAAGGGGAATTCAAGCCACCTATCCTTGAGCGCTCGTCGCAGGCCGGCGTATTGTAGCCAACCGCAGGGGTGCACCCTCAGGGACTCAGGCAGGTCCTGCCAGTCTGTGAAGGATCCCATATCAAAAACGTCTTGTATATTATCAAAGCCCGACTCTGACCAGCGGGGAGCAGTTGCACTATCCACGGGAGGAGTCTCGGGGAGGCAGTTCCACAGGGGGAAATCACAGTGAAAGGGGTGTGGGGTGTCTACCAGTTTCCAGAGTCTACTCCATGCCGCCATCATAACTCTGATGGGATTGGTGGGCTCCAGTTTTAGACCTGGAAAGGGGAGAACCAGAGAACGGACATCCAGGCCGCCGGCTGCCAGGTGCTCAAATTTGATGTGGGGAAGGGATCCACCAGGCTCAAACCAATATGCTGCAAAATGGGCCTGAGCAGCAGTCCAGTACCGTTCATAATTAGGGGCAGCAAATCCTCTCTGTGCATAGTGATTAGCTAATGTGTCTAACTTCAGGCGGACAGCACCCGAGTGCCACAAGAATGCATTGACCGACCGAGCCAGTGATTTGAAAAAGTGATTGCCAGGCCAGAGCTGGACGTTTTGGAATCTGTATAACAGTTGTGGGGGTACCACCATTTTGTGAATGGCCACCCTCCCAGTGAGTGTAATTGGCAATTTAGCCCAGGCGTCAGTCTTTCGGGTGAGGTAATTCCCATAGTTATGGTCATATAATGAGGCCTGATGCGTGTTACTACTACCCCCAGATATTTCATCTCCGATTTAGACCAGGTAAACCCACGAAGGACCCGGGACACCGTGGTGGCGTCTGCCAATGGAAATAATGTGGATGTAGAGCATCATTTGCATAGAGTGAGATGTTCTCGGGGTCCCCAGAGAGTCTTATATCCCTGTGTGCATGTCGTTGGCGAATTCTGTTTGCCACAGGCTCAAAGACTAATGCGAAAATCAGAGGCGATCAGAGGAAACCCTGTCTGGTGCCTCTGGCTATCTTGAATTGGGTGGAACAGCAATCTTCAGTGCGGACCCTGCGACCGGGGACGCATATAATAGTTTCACCCTGGACAGAAAGCAGGAGCCAAAATTACTCTTTTCTAGTACCAACCACAGAAACTTCCAGGAGAACGAATGAAACACATTCTGCAAGTCTAATGAGACTGCTACAGTCTGTGCTTCTGGGTCGATTCGGGCCAGGATGGCAAAGAGGCAACGCAGGTTAAGAGCGGTGGAGCATCCCGGGATAAAGCCTGACTGGTCAGGATGAACAATGAATGACATATACGGGACCAACCGGAGGGCCAGCACCTTTGTGAATAGTTAAGCATCACAATTAATGAGAGATAAGGGCTGGTATGAACCGCACTGTGTGCCTGGCTTGTCATGTTTCAGTAAAACTGATATTACCGCCTTGCAGAGCGAGGAGGCGAGTTCTCCGAGCACACACGCCTCCTCCCACACAGCCGCCAGCTGACAATAACATTTATAGAATTTGGTAATAAGCCCATCCGCCCCAGGGGCCCTACCGAATGATAGTGAGTCTATTGCCTTAGATAGATCCTCTGTTGTCATTGGGCGATCAAGAGCCTTCTTGGTCTCTGTGAACAACACTGAGAAGGCAAGACTGTCAAGAAAGGATTCGATATCCACCTTAGGGGAGGTATCAACGTTATTATAAAGTGTTTCGTAAAAAGAGCAAAACCTGTCGTTAATTTCTTGAGACCCGAGGGCAAGAGTTCTGTCCATTCTTTCAATCGCTGGTATATGGGTGTCCCCCTCTCTAGGCAGATCAATCTAGCTAATAGATGGCCAGGGTGAACACCCTTGCCGTATTTCCTAGCGGTCTGGGGCTCATCCAAGAACCTGCGCTCCCGGTCTGCCTGAGTTCCGAAGGTGTCTAGTGCCGTCCCTATCTCACCGAGTATAGTGGCAGTCGGGGATGAAGCATATCATGCCTCTAGCCCAGCCAGTGAGAGCTCACATTCGCCAATAGATTTATGAATCACTCTAAGGATTCCTGCCTCTTTCGCCAGGGCAACTCCGCAAATTAAGACCTTAAAAGCCTCCCAGAGAGTGGCCTGAGAGTCTACCGAACCAGTATTAAATGCAAAATAGTCATCTATGTTGAATCCCAATTCAGATTCAAATACTGGGTCCAATAAGGTGTTCGGTTTCAGCCTCCAGGGACATGCCCATTCACCACCCTCCTCCCACCTTCGTGAAACCGGGACCAGGGACTTATCTGAGAAGGTTCTAGGTAGAATGGTCATTTGTCCTATAGTTCTGATAAATATATCAGACACCAGCCATCTATCGATACAAGAGTGAGAATTGTGTACCAATGAGTAGAAGGAGAAAACACTGGAACTTGGGTGTAGCAGTCTCCATGCATCAACCAACCTCAACAAGGCCTGTACTTAAAGGATGGTCCTAGTTGCCTTGGAACGCTTGTGAATTTTTGTACCAGACATCAAATCAATGTCGACTATGGTGTTGAATTCACCGCCCCGTAATATAGGAATGAGGGGACACCCAGACAACAAGGAGGAGAGATGGGAGTAAAAATCGGGGTAATCGATATTCGGGCCAAATACATTGAGTAAGACCGCCTCCCGTCCGAGAAGCGAACTAAATACTAAGAAATAGCGCCCCAGGGGATCGATATGTGACATCTTGGGGATGAATTTGAGGGAGAATTCCTTCTTTCTTCACTTAAGCCATCTTCCCATCCAGTGCTGGTGCATACACCAACAGCTGCGTTCTTTGCCAGCATCTTGGTTCTCCTGATTTTTCAGTCATGCCAGAGCAATTCATTCTCTTCATATCAACAACTTTTATCTTCTCTACAAATTGGGATGGACAGATAAGCTTTTTGTTTGTCCACCCTAATTCACTATCCATCCTTTTTGTCTTTACATATGTATCTTTGTATGCAAAAGTTTCTCTAGATCGCCATCTTAAAGTTGCCCACTTCCCTTTGAATTGGTATCTTGTAGTGCAGGCTGCTAAATGACTGAGACATTTTGTATCAGGTGGAGACATTTCTCTTGCAATAAATGTTCTTGCCGCATTCTTGGCATACGCTATTAAGGAACAGACATAGCAACTTTATTCTGACGTTCTCTCTCCCACCTTTTTCACGTGCTGACACTATACATTTTTTGCCAAATGAGCTGATTCGTCTAAATAGTTTATACTTTCATTATCTTCTCCAGCACCTCTTTTCATTTGGAGAAAGGGTTTTTTAACACCAGAACGCAATGGGGTTCTTGGGTTCTTAATCTGGAAAATGGGAATAATGGGACTGGTAGGGGATGTCTTATTTCCTACTGTCTCACTGCCTATAATGTGTGTGAATGAAAATGTTATAAAGAGAATGGTCAAAATCAGAATACCACAAAAAATTCCACAAATTATTCTGCGTTTGGTACATCTTTTTCTTGGAGCTACAGCTCTCAATTCTCGAAACATTTCCATTGTCACCACTTCATTTTTGCTGTATGTCAGTTTTTATCATTTTAATCATAAATCATACATTTATAGCGAGAACTGTAAAATGATTGCCAAAACAATTCTTTAAAAAATGAAGAAATGTTTTGGATTGCTGAAAAATGTCACTATATTTGTATTCCTTCTTATTAATGATGGATAAGTCTGAGGTATATAAGAGAAAACATCAAGTAAGAATGTATGGGCGATTGGCAACATAAAAGATTAAATATTGGGCTCCCTCTTTCATTATTCCATAGTTTTCTCTATTCCAGTTCCAGAGAAGATATTTTGATATTATTGCAGTTGAATTAATCCATAAGTCATTTCTCATCTAAAAGTGTTTTGTTTTCTTTATCCAGATTTTTGATCATTGATTTTGTGGTCATCCTTTGCCATTCTTCTCTTGCTTTTCTGTGGACTCTTGCTTCACTAGAAATGCTTGCTTCTCTGTGGGCACTTGCTTCACTGGAAATGCTTGCTTTTCTGTGGGCACTTGCTTCAGTGAAAATGCTTGCTTCGCTGTGGCACTTGCTTCACTTGAAACGGGTGCAGGAGAGGTCAATGTTGTTTCACTTCAATACGGTTTGACATCATGGAGGTGGATCCATGCCCTTCTTCCTTTTATTTTAACAACAGTAGGGCTTATGTCCTACACCTCACCTTGGCCTTCAAATCGAGGGGTACTCCAGGTGCGTAAAGATTTGCGTACTAACGCTTGGTCTCCTATATTTACTGGCAATGTCTTTAATGAGTTTCCCAATTGTTAGGCAAATTGTCCTCTTTGTTTACATTTGGCCCCTCCTGTTGACTCTTGATCTGTTGAGAAATAAATAAATACTTTGAGTCATTGTTTTTAAATAATCATGCATTTTGTCAGCTAGTGCTCTTGGTACACTGTGGCCGTCTGCATTTGTCCTTGTCATGGTGGTGAGAGGAGTCCTCATCCGGCATCCAGTCACCAATTCATGTGGCGTTAAATAGTGATCTGAACCAGGTTGATTCCTCAGTGCATATAATCCAATAGGTAGGCAATGTAGCCATCCCTTCTTTAGTGTTAACTTTAGCTTTGCGATCCTTTCCTTCAAAAGTCCATTCAATTGCTCATGTATGCCGTTAGCTTGTGGGTGGTAGGCCGAAGCAAACTTATGCTTAATACCTAATAGTGAGACTATATGCTAAAAGAGTTCCTTCACAAAATACAGTATATTGTCAGATCGCAAAACTTTGCACACCCCCCATCTTGGAAAGACCTCGCGAAGCAAAAACTTTGCAGCACATGCAGCATCAGGATGCATGCACGGTCCTGCCTCAATCCATCTAGAAAAGTGACAAACTACAACTATCATATATAGATAGCCATTACATGTTTGCAACATATCCTAGTAGTCTATGTGAAAATGTTGGAAGGGGCCATTAGGTATGGGGATTACTCCTCTCACTGTTCGCAGGGTGTGCACTACTGTCAATTTGTAGCACACAATACAGTTTACAATGAACTGTGCCACATGCTCACTGAGGTTCGGTACGAACCAGCCTTCTGCTATGATACCAGAAGACTCTCTCGAGTCACATGTGTGGGTTAGTGGAGCTGCTCCAATGCTACTCTTAATAAAGTTAGAGGCCTAACTGGATTTTCTGTGCTATCCTGCCGCCAAATTGCCTCAGTGGGGGATAAAGAACATCCCTGCTTTTTCCCTAACTCCTTTTCTTCCTGTGATGCTCGTCCTTGTATCTGTACAAAAGACATCATATTAAATCCTTCTTTAACCACCATTCATTGCCCTTTCACTTTATTTAACTCTTTTAACTCATCTTCACACATAGTTGCATAATATGCAGCATGTTTGACCTCTATGTCCGCGGCTTCATTCCCGCAAGAGATTAAGGGCCTCATCACGAGTTTGGCGGTAACCCTTAAATCCGGCGGTCGTGCTATTACCGCCGGATTTAAGGATCTGCCAAATCAGGGCTTTGGCAGATTTCTCCCGAGCTCTGAGCTGGGGGGAAATCTGCTGAAAATTCGCGCTATTACCGCCGGCGGAAAATCCGCCGGCGGTAAGAGCGTGAAAATTCCCCATTGAGCCCAATGGGGAATGGGGCATTCCTGAAAGGGCTCAGTGGGGAATGGGGAATTCCATTACCGCCAAACCCGTGATCCGGCGCTAATAGCGCCGGGGGGTTTGGCGGTAGGGCTAATACCGCCGACGGTAATACTGCCAGCGTTACTGCCCAACTCGTGATGAGGCCCTGAATCTGCTCTTTTTGAATGCACTGCACATTTTACGATGGCTATGGTTGCTGGGAAGCTTAAGGCTTTAATGATTTTGTCTAGAGCTGAGCTGCACGGCCACTTTTTAAGAGAATACCTCAGAGCCAGCATCATCCTGCTAGGGCTTGTGGTAAGAAATGAGCATGTACTCTTTCTTCACGATGAGGAATACAAGGTAGGGTTTAGTAAAATTGCAACCAAATGCAGTAGGGACCTTATGGCCCTAACAATTTCAACTGCCCAAAGGTTAGCAATTTTACTACAGAAAGAACTAGAATCAGAGGAACTAAAATGTAAAGCAAATCCCCTAATTAGCAACGCAGATGACAAACTAAGGGAGATTGAAAAACTATTTGAGGATTTTAAATCATCAACCCTCTCCAAAAAAAACAAAAATCTTGGGAAAGACATTCAGGAATTCAGGATAGAGAAGATTTATCCATATCTCAGTGCAGATTATCAACAACAAAATGCACAGGATAAACCACAACAAGCTAGGAATAACAGAGGGAGATCACGCAGGTGGGTAACGTTTTCTGATACCAGCAGCGACTCCACGGGTGAGGACCAATTTGCAACAGGACCCCCGCAATTCTATCGATCTAGGAACCAGAGGTCTTTTTTAGGAAGAGACCAACCCCGAGGGTTCCAATGGGATTTATGGGCCGGCAGACGGTGGCAACGACCACGAAGGAGGGGATACACTCAGTAACAGCTTTGACTAATCCCGTATCATGTAGGGAACTGGATAGAGATAGTCCAGTTTTCAATTTATCAAATACAGTACTGTCTCCCATGCAAATCCAACTTCTGGGTAAAGGTCTCTCTTTTGTTCCAACCAGTCGGACTGATTGGTTTACCACACAAGGGGAAGTGAGACAATTTTTAAAAAAAGGTACGATTGAGCAACTTCTTTAGTGATAAAGATCTGGAACTGAGTCAAAAAGATGCAGGCCTAAGGGTCCCGTCCAGCTTTACCCCACTTGACAACCAGGTTGCTCAAATGTGTGTTGTCTGACCTTAAGAGATTAAAACACAACACACAAAGAACCAGACACAACATGACGAATGCTGAGAAGCAGGCGTTGAATGAACTTACATCCAACACATGCTTAGTAATTAAGCCTGCACACAAAGGGGGAAGGATTGTGTTCTTCTCTCAAGCTAAGTACAACAAGATGGTGATGGACCTATTAGAGGATAACGGGAGCTATCAACCATTACATAAGGGTGCATCCCTTGAAATCAAAGAAATGATCAGGGAAACAAACCAGTTCACAGCAGATCGTTCTTGGATCACACGGGAGAAATTGGAATACCTGACTTATTCCGAGGGCAGGATCCCTTCTTTCTATGCACTTCCAAAGATTCACAAGCACGAACTTGACCCTCTGGGAAGACCCATAGTATCGGGATGTGGCTCGATATTAGAACCTCTTTGCAAGTTTATAGCTCTGTTCTTGCAGCTAATAAGTCAGGAAACGGTGACATATTTGAAAGACACTATGGCCACGATTAATATCTTTGAGGGGGAACCATTTGACAGTGAAAAAGATTTCCTGGTTACAATGGACATTAAGTCATTGTACACTAATATACCCCAAGATGAGGCTATTGAAATTGTACACAGGTTCCTAACACATCAGGGCACTCAGAAGAGGGTTCCAGCAGGGTTAATTGTTGAACTCATGACGATTGCCCTACAAAAAAACGTCTTTGTTTATGCAGGACAATATTATTTACAGACTAGAGGCACGGCCATGGGGGCAGCATTTGCCCCCAACTTAGCCATCCTCTTTATGGCTGCATATGAAGAACGGTGGGTACTTTCGGCTGGCAACCAATTCAGACTCCAAATCAGGAAGTGGTACCGCTACATCGATGATGTGGTCTTCATTTGACAAGGTAACTCAGACTCGCTCAATGCCTTTTTTATTCATCTCAACAATCAACACCCTACCATCAAATTTACGATGGAGCATAACAACAGATCCATCAATTTCTTAGACCTGGAATTGAAGGCCCAACTGGGACATCTTTATTGCACATTACACAAGAAAAATACTGACAGGAACACCATACTTCACTTTACCAATTTCCATCCCAGGTCTCCTAAAGAAAACCTGCCTTACAGTCAATTTTTGAGGTTGGCCAATGACCTGAGGGATAGAGGCTACCCCAAGAAGTTGTTTTCTCATGCCCTAAAAAGAGCCAGGTTCACACCACGGGATAACCTCTTGGAGCCGAAAGTCAGAAGTATGAAGTATGACACAGGAGAGGATGACATGTGTAACTACATACAGTACACAATCATTTGCCATTAAAGAGTCCTTATTGGAATACTGGCCAATGATTCACACTTGCTTACCTATTTTAGGAAAACCATTGTTTGCATTTAAAAGATCAAGAAATCTCAAAGATCAACTGGTCCATTCCTCCACACTAGTTAAATCCAATGCAAGCCAGAGAGTGTTACGCTCATTGGTGGGACACTTCCCTTGTGGAAATTGTCGTGAATGCCAGTTCACCAGGAAGACTATCAGCTTTCCCATTGACTATCAGCTTTCCCATTGGGAGATCAGATTTTTATCGAATTGCGAAACCAGCAATGTGGTATATTGAATCCAGTGTCCGTGTGGCCTGCGCTATGTCTGTCAGGCAAGCAGGCAGGTACACATCAGGATTAATGAACATCGGTCTAGAATACAATGTAAAAAAACATCTGGCCCCTCTGGTTTCACATTTTGTGGCATTTTTGCTCTCCCCAGATGACATAAAGTGGTGGGTGCTAGATGTGGTCAAAAATAGCCTGAACATGCAACAGGCATTGCTGAATAGGGAGTCCAGATGGATTTTTAGCTTGCAAACATCAGACAGTACTAAAGGGCTCAATGAGGAGACACCTACATTTCTGGTACCTCGCTGACCACATTAAATAGATTTCACTGTGCATCTTTCTATTTCCTGATGTTTGGCATGACTAAGAAGCGGCTGTAATTATAGTGTTTTTCTCATTATGCACTACCGCTGGGGTTTCCTCTCCTATATATCTCTGGTCGATCTAGAGTTATCAGTGGACAAGGTGCAATACACCACTTGACCACTGAGGCGCCGGGTCGCTCGTTTTGTAAAAGGCCACACAACGACTTTTCAATTACTGATGTTGTTGGAGAGGAGACATTCTATATGGCGCAGTCATAGAACAAAGGTGTTTGCTCGTATGGACGGGTGAGTTCCTGCGACTGCCCTGCTGGATTTGGGGGATATTTACTCCGTTGGAATACTCTTGGTGATTTAGTCTTTGTTTCCCCAGCTGATTACGGTGACCGCAGCCTAGTGGTGCACGAACACGGATCCACAACACACGCGCTTGTTCGGGAAAAGCTGCATAATTTGACTTTCCCAGCAGCTAGTCCCTAGTCACTACACTTCCTCGCAAGCAACAAAGAGTTTCAGATAAATGAAGTTGTCCATTAGGCTGCAGGCAATACCCGACAGTGAGATAAGCTTAACATAGAACTGCAGGGACTGATATATTTTAGAATGCATCTTGTGTTGTTGCCCCTTAGGACATGGGGATTCTTCCCCATGCACTGCAACTAAAGAACTACGGCTACCTGTCAGATGTATTTGAACATTTGGGCCACGTACATATGATCAAGCCCTGCGGGCTGTAATTTTGGGGCCCTGACAGCAACTGAAGTCGTGAGTTAATGAGCATGTGCAATCCATATTTTTGCCCCCTCGTCTAACTTTAGGAATTATAAGCCTCGAGCATGAGCCATTACCCTTCAAATTTTACCAAGTTTGGTGTTGGGCGCCTGGTTTACATAATGTTTATGACTATGGGTATGGCCCTGTGGTATATACAGTCCCTGTCACGCTCTCTGAATCTTTCTCATCTATTTTGTTTTGAATAACTCTAGTTCTATGGTGTTTGGTTTTTGGTTTCTGGGGATTCACCATTTAAGTTTGCACTACATAGCTTCATCCCATACTGAGGTGATGTAGAGGGATCACCAGTACCACAACATGGGTGGCACATGTCTGAGGGCAATAGGTGCAATGTATGGGAGCTGGCTCACAACAGTTAGTTGCCCTACTTTTTAATTTTTAATTGGTTTGGAATATACACAGTCAGTGTATTTTTAATTTTGTATTTCCTCAGGGGTCACCATCATTTTTTCATCTAACTCTGGTCCTGAGGAAGGCGTTACATATACCAACGCCGAAACGTAGGTTACACCTACTCGAGAAGTACCGCATAGGTTACACCTACTCGAGAAGTACCGCATCCAGTAGGTGCGAGTTGGCTGTGTCTTAATCTGTGCAGCCACTACAGACATAACCCGAGAAGATCTATTGTATACATTTTGAATGTTTTCTTTCTCTTTCTGTATTTGAATTATTTACAGTATCTGTTAACATATGTAACCATTGGGTTAGATTCTTTTGATATGCAGATACAGACCTGTTATGAATAAGTCAATAGCAGCTTAATTGAATTAAGAGGACTGATGCATGTCAAAATATTTTGTGTGAACACTCTAAAATATCCTTAAATGTTTTCTGTTTGTGTTGTTCATTATGTCTTCACATGTTGAGTCTAGGCTGAATTTTGAGCTTGGGAAGACTTCATTCAAATTAATTTTTGTATCTTTTTAATAAGTTTTACAATAAACTGTGATATAGATTTAGTTTATAATATTAAGTTGTATGCATTCTTTTATACAGCATTTAGTTTTTTTTTGGTATATGTGACCGACAAAGATTGATGTTCTAAGTAATTAAGTCTAGAACTGGCATCACATAACGATTTAGGGAAGTGGTTGGAGGGTTTCACCCTCATAGAGAGACAGGTTACAGTCAATTGGTTGGACTAGTATACCTTTAATTTCATTCCTGTTGGGACACACTTCTGTATTTTTTTATCTAATAGCCCTGCATGTTGCACTGGAGTGCCGTCTGCATGGAGGAAGCCCCTCCTCTTCCAACATGCTAGGCCGGTGTGTACTGTTGATGTTACATAGGCGGAGTCAGAGTACACTGTCACTTCATCATCCTTAAAGCTTCCCAGTACTTCAATAAGGGTGGCTTATTCTGCAGCTTGCATTGAACAGGTTGATGGTAATCATTTGCTCATGAGTACTTCAGAGGTGCCCTCTCAGGTCACCCTTACTACTGCCAATCCCAAATGTCTCACCCCAGTTTGTTGGTCAATCTTGGATGATCCATCAATGAAAACCTCTGCCCCTCTTCCCAGAGCATTCTCTCAAACATAAAGAATATCATTATAACTTTCAGTGTAAGCGACACAGTCATGCACATCATCATCTTCTCCCACTGGTTTAGCTATGAATGTTGCTGCATTCACTACGTTACACCTTACAATTTTAATTGCAGGGTTTGAGATAATTACTTCATACCTCAATGCTCTTTGGGTGGTTAACATGGTCTTGGGTTTCTCTAAAATTGCAAATAAGGCATGCTCTTCAAACAAGTTACGGAACATCCCATAGCTATACTTGGAGCCTTTTCTATGGCAAATGCAGCTGCCTCCAAAGATTGCTCACACGGATATCTCGGAGCTGTGCTGATCGAATTTTTTAATTCATTAAATCATTCAGTCATGTCATCTGTCCACGCCAATTTATTCTTAGCCATCCGTGCTTCTTTGAGCGCTTTCAAAAAGGGTTGAAAATATGTACTTTAGTCAAAGACCCAAGCCCTACAGTAATTGCATAGACCTAATCATTGCTGCTTTAGCAAGATGAACACTATCTGCATCATATCAACATGCTTTGCTCAGTGCAGATCCAATATCATTATTAAATATAAGCATCACATGACGGCCTTGCTTATGTGCTTCCATGTCAGGAAAGTAAGCAAGGATCCTGTTTTTCAGTTTCGTAGAATGTATGCGTCCTGAAAGATCATTTCCAAGTTGTTTCACCCTCATGCTGTACAGATTGCATAGGTCAACAAGTTTAAATATGGGTGCTTTTTCATTGTCCGTTGGAGCATCTTCGATGTATGCTATAAGTTCTGCAAATGCAATGCCATGGTTAATTTGCTCCATCTAAGTTTCTTGTGTTGTTTTGTTGTATCTTGCCATTATATAATAATATGATGCAATGAATATAGTACATGACATCTTGTGCAATATGATTACCTGCACTCAGTTTAGCAAGCAGGGGTTTGTCTTCTAGTACGAGGGCACAGTGATGAATGTGAGCATCAAGGCTGAATGTAGATGCTGAACACAATGATCTCCCAGCTGCGGCAGGCATGTCACAAAGCATATTGGTTTTGTATTCTATGAACTCTTTTCTTGAACACGCTGATGGCTGAATTTTGTAGAATTATCAGCATTTTCTGCTGATGATATCTTCCTCTTACTGCTTTTTGTTGTACTGCAATCTACATGATTCATGAAACCGAGTTTTATGTTGTATCAGTTTTGCCTCAATACCTCCACCTTCATCCAGATGCAACAGATTAATTGTCCTTGGTAAACACCCAACACTACCAATCCCCACAAGCAAAACGGATATTGTATTATAACCAGCTCCATTTTTATCACTTTAAGTCTTGGCTGGACAGCTAAGAACCTCCAAATTGGCATCTATGTACGTGTATGCAAGAGCCACAAAGAATGTGGTTGCTGCCACTTGCCCATCAGTTTATCCTAAATAGGCTGCACCAAATAAAGCAGAGCTGCAGCCCAAACTTATCAGAACATTACTACCATGAGATTATGGGGTACAGCAAAGACCTGATACTAATGCTTCCATTGCCTAGTATACTGTGTCTACCTATAACTCAGGCTCTATTAAAATGCCAGGGCACATTCAACAGTTTTGATAGTCTGCCAAACTCCTTTAGAATGTACATTAACTCACACAATTAGCCAATGCGATGAAGTTAAGTTTTTTGCTGTAAAAAAAAGATAAAACTTTACGAATTCCACATTGCAGATGTTTATTTTCCAGACTTGTTACCAACTCGTGTTTCACACTGTTCGCTTCTTTTTCAAGGCTCTTAACGAGAGTTCCCACAAAAGTTTAAGACCTTCATTAATCCTGACTTAATTCAGGCTCAAATGTCAGTCCTATGATTTATTTCGAATCAGTGCTGAAATTCTGATCACTTATCCTCTAAATAATGATTTTATGTTCTTCTCAGTTTAGCTTGTAGAAGCCTGTAAGCTTCTGCTTACTCTCACATCACTCTGTTTCTCTGACTGCCCTCTTCCTAACTCTGCAAATATTGAGCCCTTTCACAAGACTGTCTGCTATATGTCTTGCCCTGCCCTTGGATTTTGTAGCATGTACTCCCCACCTCCCACTGGTCAGTTGCTCATTGCCTTTCTCTTTGATGTACGGCACCTGGATCAGGATTGCCCTGATAGCTGTTTAGGTTCTTTTTGTATTTGTTTCTGGATGCATGGTTCCTTCAATAAATACTATACATAGAAATGAATACAAAAAACAATACAAATTCAACAATACATGCTTGCATTGGATTATGGGTAGGTATGTATAAAGTGCACGGTCACCAAATAGCTTTGTTGCACTTGTTGGGGGAAAATCAGAAAACGTGTCTCAACAATATAGGCATGCAAATGCATTGCAAAACAAGTTTTCATACTGTTTTTGCCAAAGAAAATCATGAGGCTTGCCTCAACAATATATGCCAGCGTGAATACATTACCCTGATGTTTGTTCCCAAAAACATTCATGACTCCTGCCCCAATTTGTTCGTCACTGCCAAGTTCTACCTCAATGTGCACCTAAGTACACATTTCTTCCCCAATGGGTCCTTAATACCGATATCTGCTCAAATGCTCCCCTTTTTAACACTCAATAGCTCCTGCACTCACCACTCACTGCATGCCCTATGTGTGCCCTGTTTGTGAGTGGGCGCGGGCACACACACAGACACTCTTTTAAAGAACCACTTCCCTTTTTTCACAGTCCGTCAGCTCTGCTCCTCAGTTCCAGACATGTGCTGGGAACCAGAAACAGGGAAGGAAGTTGACTGACATTGGTCACACAGGGCTTTGTGAGCTTATCTTTGGAGCCTCTGCATGTGCTATTCTGCGCCAGCTGGAGCTCCGAACCTGGCACCCTTATGACCTCCTGTGGACTGGGGCTCCTAAGTGCCATCTAGAACACAGTTACTGGAAGCCTGCCAAATAGGACCTATAAGTGTCTGCAGTGGAATTTGTACTTACAGGCACAAAGTGACACGTCATGCAAAACATTTCCATGTCACGTCTACTGATGGGAGAAAGCTCTGCACGACACAGTGCTCAACTGTGCATAATCGGCTGTGCCCCTCACCCCCATCCCCCCATGCTAGCTGGCTCCGGTCACTACTGATAACAGTTTCCAAAGCAGTGCTTACTTTCTAAATGCAAAGACAACATTCATATTTGTTTTTTAAACCTTCAGAAGCAACCCGTACAAAAATGTAAGGAGCCCCACAGTAAGAAAACATTTCTTTAGAAACAACCCATACAAAAAATGCCCATTGGTTTTTTCATTAGCATCTTATAATGTCTTACAGAAAAAAAACGCATAATTTATGCAACTTTCAAAGAATGAAGACAGGTGCATTTTTTCTTCGCAATATCCTTGCACTTTGAACCAGTCTTTGGGACATCGCGCAAGACGTTGAAGACGGGTCTCAGGCGCAGTTGCCGGGCACACAGGACGCTGACCTTCCCCGTGTGCCTGACTCCGTGCCTCCATACGCCTCATGCTGGGCTGCTGGCCTGGGTTGTTGCCCAAGGGTCATGTCGTACAAGGAACCCCACTGTGGGTTTGCTATGCCAGGTCAGCAGGAGCACCACGCGGACAGTTCTGGCTCTATAGTAAGGCTGGGTTAAAACCTCTAAAGAGCACGATGCCTGCTGTTTTCTAACCTCGCTTTCTGCCCCTTTGGAAGGAGAAACCTACGAGCATTGGGGATTTCGACGCTCGCAGCTCTTGTAAGGGCAGTGAGGATCATGTTGTGATGCAACGGAATTTGTGTCCGGCTTCTTGCGTGTTTATTCTCCCTAATAGAATAACATTGTTTTCACACAAAAAATAAACAGCCACGGATGTGTGCGTTGTTCATCTCTTTTTCTAGTAGCTTTCAAAATAAATTCTGAAAGATCAGGTGCGCGTTGAGGAAACGGCCATTTTGTGCAGCCTTGATTACTTCTGACAAACCCCGAGACCCTCTCTCCTCCAGGCCCGTTATCTTCATGAAATAGTGTCTCCCTGCCCTGCTTAAGGGAAAGGCTGCTCGTTTTTTGAGCTTCACTGGATACTTTGTATCTGTTTAAAGCAACCAGGAATTATTCACATATTGACATAAGCATTCATTTGCTAATTTGCTATCCATTAAACCGCACGGGGCCCGGCACTCTCCGGACGACGCTGAATGGGCCTGAAATAACGCGGGTGCTTAATGCGGCTCAAAATAACCTCTGGATTTGAAACGCGTTTGCTGTCCCCTTCCTATCTGTTAAAAAAAAGTCAGTGTTTGATCGATTTACGAATAAGAATAAGCTAAACGGACCAATATCTTAGGCCTGGTTCTAAACCGGCCCTTTCAGAAAAAAACAGCACCTGCAGCAGCGAGGCCATTTGCACATACATACATACATAAATTAACAATGAATAAATAATTTAATCCGGACACAACAATACCACCTTGCGGATTTCGTTCTTTGCGGCCCCTAGTGAATTTGTCCATTCGCAATTCTTTTTGATAAAGTCTTCAGATACTTGCTGACTGTCAGGCTAATTTTCGTATTGTTTTCGCTTGATTAGTTCTCTGTGACCTGGGGTCGCCCTTAAAACCCACATAGCTCAGGGAGACTCCAAAAGGGGCTTCGCCTTTTCTAAAGGGGTGGAAAACGCCTGCCATTTCTTCGGACAAAAGCCTGGAAAGGTTTTCAACTATTAGCCCCCTGAAAGGGCTTCTCCGTTCACCCAAGCGCAAGAAAAACTCATTAAGGCGGGCAACTTTATCTGTCACCCTTTCTTGTGAATATCTTTGGTTTGCTTAGTTAAGTCTGTCAAGTGCTGGAAGGGTTTGGCCCATGTGCCTTTGACCCTATAATATACTGTTATAGATGCTCTAATGCGTGGGGCGGGAGGGGAGGCACCACCCTGCCATGACGCTCGCCACCCTCCACTAGGTCAACCTCTGCTTTTGGGAGGTGTTTGATGAGTGGTGTCAACCGATGTTTGCAGGCCAGTTTCCAAACATTACAGGTATGATGCCGGTGTGCAGACAAGTATTCTTCAATTTCCCAGTGCTCTGTGAATAGTGATAGTAACACAGTGTCCATGCACCGACTTCAAATAAGTGCATAGAGATGAAAGTGCTGAGCACAGAGACTGCGTGTGGCGCACTGCGCATCAGGCATGTATGTTGATATGCGCAATCACAGTCATAGATGCAGCAGAGTTGATGACTTTTAAGGACATACAGATATAAGCATTGAAGTGGGCACATGCAGGCCTGCTGCTTCATCCCTCCCTATTACTGACACACAGTTTGAGTCAGTGAGACTCCTTTTTGCAAGGTTGACAGGAGACCCAAGGACACCGTCATTTTGAATGAAACTTTTGTATACATAGCGTCTGATAGCCCCCATATTCACTCCTAAATGGACATGTAAGTCCACTTGCACAGCAGTGGACGGGACGAGCAGCATTCTGCCGTCTAGGAGGCGAGCAGCGCTGAATGACGAGGAATGTGCTCACAACCTGACATGTTCTGGGTACTGGACTCTTGCTGATTGGATCAAAGCATTTGCACCAGAAGCATCCCATAACACTAGGAGAGTACGGTTCTAAACAGACACATAGAAATTAGGTCTTTTGTGACATGTCCGCATTTGCTGTAGGTTTCTCAATTGCTTTCAATTTCCAGCACCCTCTGCCTTCTCGCTATCCACAATAAATATTGCTCTAGGCATTAGGTAAATAATAAAACAATTCCAATACCACTTCCCCTCCCAATAAGAACATTAACAACCTTCCTGCAACACTGTCTTCAGCTCCTTCCCAGCCCTCTTGTGCTCCTTTAACAATCCTCACCTTTCTCCTCTTGGCCAACCAGGCACTAACCTGGCCTCTTGTCCCATTTCCCTTTGTCTCTGACCTTCTGGTAGCTTTCCCTCCTTTCTTATCTGAAAATTGATTCTACCTGACCTACCTGCCCTCTCTTCCACCTCACCTGTGCAAGGCGAGACTGACCAATCCCACACCAATTTGTACTTTTTAACTTGCAATGAGGTAACCTTGAGCCTAAAAGAACACGCGAAAACCCTATTAAAACGTCACTGTGTGGTCATTTTTTTCGGCACCCAGAAAAACCTTAACCAGTTGGTGTTACTTCTAAGGCTCGCCCTTCACATTAGGCAACTTATTTTTAATAAAATACTCTGCTAAATGAATCATCTTGTGCATGTGAATTTCGGCCCCCACTTTGGGCAAGTGCACCTAGGCCTGCTTGGAGATCTGTATATCTTCACGTAGCTCACTTCCACGGCCTCATGTCCCAGACAAAGAAACCCCATCTTTCAACAACAGTAACCTATCTTCCTATTACCCTCTGGTCTTGCTCGGTTACTGTCAGATGGTTTTCATTCCCCTCTCTAGAACCTCCTCAGTAACAACACGGACCATACCACTAGAAACCCTGGACAAATGTCACGAAGACTAGTTTCCCCAAATCATTCATCATCTTCATAATCAATACATTCTCTTGTGCTAAATTCGTTTACACCCCATGAATTCTCAACATTCCCATACGTCCTCCCTTCTGCTAAATCTCAATCACAATCAGAATCAGCTGCTTCTAAAGCATCACCCTCCTTCCAGACTATGTTACCTCACAAAGGTGAGTGAGTTTTCCAAAGCTTTGGCCTTGCTTTTTCCCATACTAGCTTGCCTCTGCATTCAAACTAGCCTGTTTCATGATTGAATGACTGCAGACCCAGACCTGCTTCTTGGTTCCTTTTCTGTCGGTGAAAAAGAAAAAAACACGAGTACCCATTATCACACAACAATTTCCCAATTTTATCTGACACTTTGTCTTGTTACTCTCTCCTCGTGGCTTGTTATATTCTTTATAGGGAAATTACCACCTCATGATCTCTTGTTCTGGCAGACCCAAGGAAAGAAATCGCAGAGGCCGCACCCATTTGAAATGAATGTGTGTCGAAGTCTTGGCCTTTAAAACTCAGAAGCAACACACACTTCCACAATAAGTTAGCACCTGTCTGCTCATCAATGCACCCCTCTCTGCTCCCAACAGGAAACTCCTGCCTTGGCCCTCTCAATTGCAAGTAGTCGCTTGCCACCTTTGCATTACATGCAGCCCCCTGTCTCATCCTCTCCGGTTCAGCTGTTCAGACTCTCCCTTTAGGCTGGCTCTTGGAGCATTTCAACATTATGGTCACTTCCTCCCCCAAATTGCTATAATGTCTTCCATCTGCAATCCCTCTCCCAATTCATAAAACTGCATGAAAAAAAACACATCACTGTAAACAGTTCAAATTCAAACTGTAAGAAGCTAACCTGCCCTAAATCCCAAAAATACTTTAGAGCAAAGGAAAAGTAATGGTTTTCCTCATGTCCTTCAGAAACATACCTGGTCCTAGACCATCCTTCCAACGTTAGTTTGCCCAATTTGCAACAATGGTCCCCATATCCAATTGCCATAAAATGCTAGACCCACCAACCCGGCACTACCCGTGGCAGGAATATATCAGTTAAATCCAGTAGCCAACCTGTAATAATGTCCCTTCTTTCTTTCGTCATCCTCACAGCTGTTACCCTCTTCATTGCTGGTCCCTTCAAACATTCTTCCAAAGCCTGCCAGTGTGTGCTTCTTTTGGAGTCTGCCAGTGATCTTTTCCATGAACTGCAGAGACCATCATCTGTCGTCTGCACTGGCTCTTGCTCTTCATCTGGAAACAAGCTCATGAACCTTGATCGTTATCAACTAGAAAGGGCACTAGCCACACAGTTCAAATGCTTGGCATGTGCTGCACCTTGAGCATCATTTTTCAACACAAACATTCCAATGAGGTCTGTCTTCAACACTGTAGATCACCCCTCCTGCAAACGTTCTCCTCTCTTGCTTTAAGTACACCACACCTAACATCTCTGACTGCTCCATCTCCTGGACCTCTAACACCTCCTTCTCCATGCCCATTTCAGTGAGCATTGCCCAAGTACCAGCCCTCGGCCAACTACTCTTCACCATCTACCTATCCTCCCAGATTAAAATAATCACATCTGTAGGTTTTGAATACCACCTCTTCGACAATAATACTCGGATCTTCTTCCCTTTCCTTCCTTTATGCCTGCCATCTTTGAAGGTAATACCAACTATCTGACAGCTATCTGTCACTGAATTGTTTTTTATTGCCTAGCGCTAATGTCTGCTTCCAATGCTAACCCCATTCTCCCGTTTCCTATCGCTTTCCCTCCTGTCCTCCTCCCTTTGTTTCCCAAGGCTTGCAACTGAGAAGTCCACTTTGGCAGCAACCTCAAAGGCAAACAGTTGCAGGCACTGCCACAGTGCCCAGGACCAAACCCATCAACATAAGGAGAATCCCCCTCCTACCACACCCACCACTCTGCTGAAATTCTCCTATCTACCCTTGTGCTTAGCAAACTGGAGTACTGCTCGAGCCCACTCCTTGGCCTTTCGCTGTTCTTCTTCTTCTTCCCCTTAAGTAAGTTCTCAACTTTGCTACTGGCCTACTCTTCAACCTTCCCCGATCCTCCCTCTCCTCCACTTACTAATATCACGCTGGATTGTTGTCATGCAAAATCCATCTCATTTAATTCCTACTCCTTGCCTTCGAATCTATCAATGGTATCACTGCTTTGCCATGTTGACTTCATCTACATTTACACCGCCTCTCTGTCTCTGCAGTCCTCCACTCTCCGCAATCTTTCCGTAGCATGCTCCATGCCTTCTTCCGCTTCAGCTCCTTCACTCCAATTGTCCCTCTTCAATTAAATGATCTTCCTCTTGCCATCAAAGGCAGTCTATTAATGGAACGGTTCAAGACCTGACTCAAACACCACTTACTAGTTGTCAAGGAAGTGTCTTCTGTACCCCCTCTTACCCTCCCAAGCCGACCCCCAGGCCACCCATCTCAATAACGTCATCCATGATTCTAAATATGTTAATATGTTTAATGTCCTATAAATATTTTATGGCACTAGGCCCTTGAAGTATATCCTGTATATGCCTATTCACCTATCTATGTATCATACTAACTACCCCCTCATCACTTGGTAAATACGAAGCTCTTAACCATCTCATATTGGAAAGGAACCCACCCAGGGGTTGCCTCTGCAACTGCAAATTAATCGTATGTAAGTAATTTCCGTCCGAAAAGACACCCTTAATGTTCAATAAATACAATAAATAGAAGTCTCAGCACAATCACATGCTTCAACCGTTTACTTACAATCGCCACCATGCTCTTCCTTTGGTACTTTTGGCTTTGTTAGCTTTAGTCTGTTAGACATTTTGAGTCTTAGAAGCAACCTTTCCAATATGCACATTTTCTTTGGTTCTTTTGGCTATATTAGCTATACTGTGCTAGACGTTTGGAGTGTTCCACACACAACTCCTAAATGCAATTCTTCTTTGGTTCAGATGCCTTGGTCAGTATCCCAGCATTAGGCTTTTGGAACTTGTTTGCAAAGTTGTGCTTGCCTTTCCGCTTGTTTAACTTTGGCCACCATCTCAAGTTACTCAAGGATTGATCAACCTCATTGGTGTGCTTTCCGACAGTGGTTTCACTGTTTATTGGTCTCTAGGTGACTTGGCAAAGTTGGTTACTCTCTTCAATTCAGCTCTAGTTTATTCTCTCGGCCATGGACCATGAGGTAGTCTTGCATGCGGATTACCGATATTTATTCTTCACCCCATCATCTTTCCACCATGATTGCCATTCCTCTTCTTTGGCCATCTTCTGTTTCTTTGCTACTTAAAGAGGTACTCACGCAAATGCTGACCAAATCTCAACTGCATCGTCTTTGCTCCCAGTCTCAATGCACATGCTGACCTGCTTTCTTGTTAGCTATTGCTTGCAAATCCAAAGACTTTGTAATTCCCATATTCTGCACTATCCTCAGATAAGCCTCATTAGGTGCCTCCTTCCCATCCAACCTGTTTTTTGTCTTTACCAACCTGTTTTTTGTCTTCACCGCAAAAATCAGTTTGCATCTCCATAGGCAGAACTGCTTGGGGGCCAAAACCTCCTTGATAGCCCATTGGTGCATCAGTCCACACCTCACTTGCATATTGGGCAATTTCCTGCTTTTCCTCTTTTCAACACCCCTTCATTCTTAACTTCCATGTACTTTCCACTGCTTTGTTAAGGTCCCTGTCATACCTACACTTTTTATCACTGGTCCCTTTGTTAGCCTTCTGTTTTAGCCTCTCACTCAGAACAGGACACTCTGTTATTCGCTTCTTCCTCATCGGCCTGTGACTCCTTTGCCTACTGCCAATACTTTTCCCGTTATCTTCCTGTATATCCTCTGCTTCTCTCGCGAACTCTACCACCCTATTTTGTGTGCATATGAGTCCCCAGCCCTTTTCAGGGACCAAGCCCATCCATACCTTAAACACTGCCATGCATTGCTCATGATTCACGTGTTAGGCTAATTCACACATGAAAGCAATGTTAAATATACATAATATACATACACACAACGAGTTTAAAATTCAGTGTTAAAACAGTGTTAAAAAGGTTAACATTCATGGTAATCTAATGTTTTTAATATAGGAGCGGGCAGGGGCATCATTTCACCAAAATGCCAGCTGTAGCGGAAGTGACATCACATGACCCTTGACCTCTCATGACATCACAGACAGGGATGCCATTTGACCCCACCCCAAAGTGACATCACAGGAAGCGATGGAACACAACCTTTTACCCCTTGACAAAACAAGAAGTGGCATCACATAGCATTGTTCCTAAGTACAATATGAAAAATATGGTTACAATATCACTGTAACGTGATATACATATCATACAAGAATGGATTACCATATGTATCGGCAGAAAAAAACATGCTATAATTGCAATTTGCGAAAAGCAAAATACATAATCCGAAATGGATGCTTATTCCACTCTAAATGCTTTTTGGAGGTTGTTGTCTACTTTGTGAATGTGAGGTATTTAAGAACAAACTGAATCAGTGACTCGCCACCCTGAAGTGTGCCTGAATAAACCTTTAATGAGTCTAGCAATTATTGTATAGAATTCCAGAAGGACACATTATTTGTTATTCCTATTATTTCTTATTTAGGGACACTGCACAACGTGTTACACTTGTGGAACCCCCTGTTTTTTTTTTTTAAAGAAGCCTGAACAAGAAAGCCAGCCACTCTAGAAACAAAGAGCCACATGGCATTGGCCAGAGCCCAGGAGCTTCAATTTGTTAAAAAAACAAAAATAAACATGTTTTACATTTTCTTTTAGGTGTAGCAAGGCAGACCACAGGGGTAGAAAGGGAGACGTTGGGTCGCAAGTACGACCCCTTGCGACTCCTAAATGACATCCTTGGGAGCGGGAGGATAGCTCAGCTGCAACTTGTTTTTCTTGGAAGTAAGACAAAAGCAGAGCAACACAGGTTCGAAACCCGGCCCTGTGCTTAGAGACTGGTCTCTAGTATTGAGAGCGTAATTAACATTAATTAATTAATAGGACAGTTAGAATGATGTGCATACCTCCTAGCAACATGATACCATGTGTGATTAAGTGTGCTTCACTATTCTATAACATTCCTGAGCCTTTTGGCTAGGCCACCTCTGGCTGTGCACTTCATAATAACAAATGAGGCACTGACCGGAGGTCTACAGTAAATGAGCATCTCATGTATGTATTAAAATGAATTTAAACAAAATGTATAGATACATGAAACATTTTGCTTCCAAATGACGCATCCCCTGCTAACCTTACTTGAGTTCCCGCTACTGTATGTTCAGAAGGGACATGTGTAATGGCATGCCTTTTCCTTGCTAGTCAAGCTCTGAATATATGGCATATCAAGAATTATTTTAGGACCGGCTTTAAATATTGTGTCCTAAAACCTCTATATGATGGACATAAACAAGAAAGTGCAGGGTATCTTCTTTGCTCACTAGGCAAGATGGACACAAATCCGAGGCATTCATGTGCCAGCCAAAAGGTAAAGTGCCCAAACTAAATATAATATAAAGTGAAACTACATAGGAGGGGGAGATCATGTCCAAGTAATTTTCATACCCGTGTCAATCAATTTCGAGATCCAAAAAGCAGCAGCTTGGTTAGATTGGCAACGGCGTATGCTAGATGTATTTTGTAATGGTGTCCAGTCAAAGAATCGATTACAAAAGGCTCGAATGCAAAAGGTGAGAGTCAATAGGGTCGAAAACCAAAGGTTTGAATTTTTTTTATTTATATACTTATTTTTGGGTTTCCGTGTATGTAAAAAAAGTGGTTTTTACCACAAAAACGGTTGTTGGGCCCCCCCCAAATATATATTAAAAAAATATATTTTTCGAACCTTTTGTTTTCGAGACTATTGACTCGAACCTTTTGTCATTCGACCCTTTGCAGTCGATCCTTTGACCTATAACCTTTTGTAATGAAGTGTTATGCGCCTGTTGAAGCACTGCCTTGGTATAGCTGTTTATCTTGTATGGGTTATGCCACAGGCCTTTCACAAGTCTACACCAGCTTAAGTTTGTCCCAACACTTTGTGACAGGATGTCTAGCAATATGTCTAGATATTTACTCAGGTGTGGAGAGTAAGCTGAGCAAGTATCAGACAGGGGTAAAGGCAATTACGTCTGAGATTTGCTTTATAATATAATGTTTATAGTCCGCTACTGGGAATGTTGGACAATGTGTCCAGGACATGGCTAAAGACACATTAAACACAACCACAGTTCCCACATCATATGTCCTGTGGCTATGCCTAATGGCCACTGTGGTAAAACCAAAAGGTGACGGCTGGAATGTTTTGAATCAATCACAACTACTCGCACAGTTCTGTGCAGCCCTACAGACCACTGTTTTGCAGCCTGCCAAGCCATTACAGAAGGGGAGAGACCATATGCAAATCAGCCTTGGACCCACCCCAAAAGGGGCAGTCTAACGTGAACTGCTAGGTCACATCCCTTCTACACGAGATCACAAGCATCCCCGGACATGTTTCAGCCTCATTGGGCACCATCAGAGAGGAGTATCTTCGGTCTCCTGGCCAAGCAGGCTCAGGCCCATGTCTGAGCTTACCCGTCCCACTCGGGGTGACTTAAGCAAAATCAAAAGGTGATGGCTGGATGGTTTTGAATCAATCATAACAACTGGCACGGCTCTGGTAAGACCCCCAGAGGATCGTTTTTCAACCTGCAAGCCATTACAGAAGGGGAAGACCATATGCAAACCAGGCTTGGTCCCACCCCAAAATGGGCAGTCCAGCCCGAACTGCTGGGTCACATCCCTTATGCATGAGGCCTCTGTGACCTGGGGATGGTTGAGCACCTCAAACAATTCATAGTGTCCAATTGGCATGGTTCTGTGTGTGTGTGTGGTTTTGTGTGTGTGTATGCATAACCCACATTATGGGGGCCGTTTGGGTCCTCACACTGTTGGTTTCTATGATGCAACCACATACTACCCTTATGAGTATTCGGGCTCTAGGTGAACAGTTCCTCATTATTCTAAAATACACATTTTACACAGATGAACAAGTGTCTTTCAAATGTAAAAGTGCTGAAACGTTTAGTTTGACGCAATTTAATAAAATTCCCAACTCTCCAAGTTCATCTGGAGTTAGAATAGTAATACAAGTTGCATGAGAGTCATCCTCATGAAGATACCAATGTAAACATTGTGTGTGTGGCAGGACTGTATATGGGCTGTGTATGAGATGTGTGTGGGAGTGATGCCTGTGTTGGGTGTATGTGGAGGACGCATCTGCATATTCTAGACATATTATTTTTGTGTACATACATTCTGAGCACGTTATCTGTGCTTATGTTCTTAGCATATAACATGTAAGTATTGTGCTTACTAATTTTCTAAGTATGTTGTACTCTATGGGCCTCATTACGAGTCCGGTGGAAACCAAGGCGGTAAAACCGCCTGGTTACCGCCCAATCTCGTATTACCATTCCGCCTCCGTGACTCCCGGAAATACCAGGGCATTACGACCCTGGTGTCTCGTGAATTCCGGACTCAATGGGAATGGGGAAGTGGAAACACTGGCACCATCTCGTGATGGTGCTGGTGTTTCCACGTCCGCCTGCAGGCGGGCAGTGTTAAAGCCGCCAGGTCAGAACTGGCAGGAACATCACCTCCCGCCTGCAGGAGTCGGGATTGGGTGGTCCGGAATTAACAGTGGCGGCGGGTTTTCCGCTACTGTTATTTCCGGACCGCCTGACCTGTAATGAGGCCCCATGTGTTTGCATTTTCTGTGCTGTTGTGATGGTGCATGCGTAATCCACAAACGTGCATATTTTGGGAAATCAGTACCCAGTCTTTTAGTGTATATGTGTGTGTGTTGGGTGTGTATGTGGGGGGCAGGGTGATCATGTGTGTTGAGGGTTGGGGATTTGTGGGAGGGTGTATGCAAATATAGAGCATATTGTAAATGTGTGTTGTTTGTTTGTAACTGTACTGTATGTTTGTACACTCATATTATAAACATATTAGTCATAATTGTCATGTATGTTTTCCAAGCGTATTGTCTGTGCTTACTTATATTTTGTGGTTATTGTTTGTTCATATTGTGTTTATTTATCTTCTCAGCATATTGTATATGTGTGTGTGCATAGTCTGCTGTTTGTATTTGTTTGTTCAGTTTGTGTGTGTTTGTGCCTGCTTAATCCACACATGTGTGCACATTTGGGAAATCTATAGTGCTTCTGGTGTGGTGGCATGGTGTGTATGTTGTGTATGTTTCTGTGTCTACTGTGTGTTTGTGTGGGGTGTATGTGTGTGGGTTATGTATGGAGGTGTTTGTGCATATTCAGGGCCAGGATCTCAAAACGTGTTTTGGCGCAAGTGAGAAGATCCACTAATGCATTTTTTCACTTGCACCAAAAAAAGGAACATCCCAGTTCTCAAAAGGCATCAGAATTAGTGCATTCTGATGCCCTTTTCCCCTCTTGCGCACTTGGCAAATAATGGGGCGTCTGCACGTTTAAAAGCACATCCCAAATTCAAAAACGAGATGCGTACTTAAATGCACAGAAATTAGGGAAATGTTCAGAACAGGCACAGTGCAGAGATGCAAATTATGACAGTGACTGAGAGCTGCGGTTTATACTCACTCTATAATTGCTCTTTTATAACACGCTTAATACAAATGAGTCGTTTTTAAGCGTGGGATCGGGTTTTGAACCTGTGTTGTGCTGTGTTGCCTTGCTTCCAAGAAAACTGTGTTGCCCCTGAGCTATCCTTCCTTCCCAATCCATCCCCCAAACGGGGAAGGAAATGCTTTTTTATTTTCTCGACCAGTTCACAGAGATGGGCCTTTCTAACGGCCCATTATGATGAATTGCACTCCCAGCAACAACGTGGTTGCTAGGAGCCTGTTGTGCATTAGTGTTGGGAGCATGCTCTCAACGATAATGTATGCAAGGGGGATGGACAGCGCATCTCTGTGCTATTGTCCAGTCCCTCCTGAAATGATCAGGTGACCTTTGAGAATAAGGTGACCTGAGCATATCACCAATGAGTGCAAATGAAAGCAGTGTGTTCGCTGCCCTCCTTTGATTTCTGCTCATTCATAAGAATCTAGACCTCAGTCATTATTGTTTGTGCGCATGGACATTTCCAGTATCATGTCTGTGCTTAATGAAGTTCTGAGCGAATTGTATGGTTGTAGTGTGCTTTTTTGTATTTTGTGTGTATTGTATGCGCGCACACATATTCCAAGCATACCTTTGGTAGTTGTCATGCATGTCGGTGTTGTTTATTTTTGAGATATTTCTCAAGATTTTTTTCAACCTTCACCACTCCTAAATAAAGGCTACGTGTAGGGTAAACATTTCAGAAATTGAACCAGTTTTGAAACATATTCCCTGATAACATGTTCTTTTTGGATTCGTGGAAAACCCAACTCAAAAATGATGTTTCCATGCAAATTGGATTTTTACATGACATTACCCTTGAATGATCACCAACTTTGGGATGTGTTTGAATGTGGCCCATTATTTATGCCCCTATACAAATATCTTTTCAGCTAGAGCAAGTCTAAAACAAATCTCTTGAGGCATCACAACGGTCACCATCACAGGACAAAGGTACTGTGTAAGAAATAAACCTATTTGCAACTAAGCTTTGTGTGTCTATCTTCAGCCCTACCCGCTAAGCGTGGAGATCCAGAACGGAAGAAGGGAAAACATGTACATATTAATTGGACTGCTGCAGTGGCAGTATACTTAAGGATACATGATATTTTACCTAGAAAAGCAAACCAACTTTTTCCTCTGTAACATTTGACCTCATCCATGAATTCATAACATTTGGCAAATGATCAATCTTGCCACGTCCAAACACTCATGCCAGGTTGTAGGAACGTTTTGCAAATAGAAACATAATGTTTGTGCAGTGGGTTTTCACTGATTAAGAAAACAAGATTTTAGGATGAATAGCTCCAAATCGTCCACATCAATTTTCGAGATTTTTTGCAAACACCTCAACCCTTATCCTGAATTTGTGCATGATAAAAACATTTTGTGAAAATGTGATCAACCAACTCGAAATGGCCACTTTTTAAGATAAGAATAATTTTGTGATAGATTCGTACATGTTGTCTGGAATGACACCAATACACGTCGACAGAAGAAAACACCAAAGTGTGCAATGAATGGATGAAAACATGATATGCCTGGATTCAAAACAATGGAGGAAAATGACAAAGAGAGGAATGAATAGACACAGATACCACACACACATGAAGACATTCAGCGGATGAAACGAAAGCACCCTGGGTAAATCTTGCCTGCAGATTGGGTTGGTAGGGGCGGAGACGGGCCAAAAGGGAAGGGACACCCGTAGGGAGAGGCATCTCCTCAGCGCCGGGCAGAAAAGCGACGTCATGTGCATGCGCCGGTGCCGGAACTAGATTGGTGAGCTGTCCCAGGCTGGTATAATGAGAGGGGGTGCAACGTGCCCTCCCTCTCTTTCTTGCCGCCCAGGACTGGTGTGCTGCTCATGGCAGCATGTTTTGTTTCCCCACCCACCCATCTTTTAGATCAGCAGGTGGAGAGTTTTGCAGTAGGTTGGAGCACATTGCATTGAATTGAGCAAGGGGCTCAACCTTTTGGGTCACTGGAAGGGAGATTGTTTGCTGATTTATGTTAGGGTCCTAGGTTCAGAACGATGAGGTGGCAGGCGAGGGGCTCCTAGAGCGGACTTCACCGGTCCATGTATAGGGTGAGTGTGTCTGGTTGGTGGTTTAGGGGGTCACATATTTCCCTCAGGCCTTTCCGAAGGTATGGGGGCATTGAACTTGCTCACTCCCCCCACTCTAGAAGACATAATGATGATGTAATGATGATGCTGTTATGACGTCCCAAGGACGTTACCGTTGAATGATGTTTTTTATGTATGGTTTTTGTCACATTGTGGTGATGTAAGACATGTAATAAATGCAGCTTATTGCCTTCCAAATGAACATGTGTGGTGTCCCTCACTGGCAGTGGCACCTGCGTTGCCCATGGAATAAATCACCCAACATCAAACACGTGGGCACATATTCTGCACGGAATAAGAGGGAGCACAATAGCCACAGACACCTTGCCCCTAAAATATGCACATACTGTGATGAAATGACTACTTCTCTGTAGGTTTATAGTGGTAGTTATTACTTTGTAAACTCGTATTGAGCCCCACACTACATCTAAACCGGCAGTGATCTCAAACATTTAGTTGAAGCACGCACCATATGAATGATACAGCTCCTTCCCTTTCATCACCCACCGCCCCTCTTCCCAGCCCAACGCATTCCCCCTCTTCTCCTACACAGTCATGCAAACACACATTTACCCACTCCCTCACTTCTCCAACAAAAACATTCCCCCTCCTCTTCCACACACACACACTCATTCACAAACACACACACTAACAAAAATAAAAAATACTTACCTCGCTCCCGTGACTTCCCTCGTCTGCCCGAGCCTGACAGGCCATGCGCGCTCTTGGTGTGCGGCAGGGCTATGACAGTTTGATTTAGAAAGACCGCTCTGAGTTGTCTCCAATTGGTCTTTCTAAATCAGTCTTTTTAAAAACTTTAAAAATACCATTTTGCTTAATGGCGTCACCAGAGCTTTGGGATGTACAGGAGAGAGGCCTCCCTGCCTCTCTCCGCCTTGAGCCGGAGCTCCTTAAGTTCCGAAAACTCCTCATGATCTTTCTCTTCTCTTCCTCTTTCTCGCTCTCTCTCTCCTGCCAACCCCCTCTCTTTTTCTCTCCTGCCTCACTCCTCCTCTTTCCTAACTCTGCTCAGTTTTGACTGACTGGTCGCCTGGTTCACTTCCAGAGCGTCACAGGTCCTAGGCTCCCCGCCAGTCCTTGCACATGCCTCTGGGCCTCCGCACTATGTTCAGCACTACTGCACTTTCAGCATATGGTCCATGTGAGGGGTAACCTCTGTGCACTTAACCCAGGGCCCTGCTGGACTGGGCGCACTTGTTCCCCAAGCACCTCCGTCTGTACACTTGCTTGACCTGAATTTACTAGGCTAGTAAAATCTGTCCTGTCCCCCTTTGTCTCCCCTTTGTCTCCTCACCCTAGTTTGGCTGCGCCTGAAACACCTCATGCACTTTCACTTGGAGAAATGGCGTCAGGCCTAGTGCGCTAGTTACATTTTGTTTTTTTGTTAGATCATTTGGAAACATCAAGGCCTAAGAATGACTACTGTATCCCCTTGCTCGAATCCCGCCTTGAAGCGCTTTGAAGCACTTCGCTAGTGTATAAGCGCTGTACAAATAAATAATCATAATTACAATACATTGGATCGGGGTCCGCATTATTAAGGCAACCCCTGGCTGTTGGAATTTTGGGTTTGAGTAATCTAATAATATCCCTTTGGATAGGAGAGGAATTTAACCTTAGCGACACTCAGTGAATTTGTATATTCAATGGAAAGCTTTTCCTTTTTTTCGTTTCTTGTTTTTTCTAATTTTGCAGTTTTTCCTTTTTCCTGTCTCATTTGTTTTCAATTATCATTGTGATTTATGGTGTAGGATTCATTTAGATGTTGTTTGCTTTTTTTGTGTCATATACCTGAAATTGAGCCCACTTTAAAAAGAACATTGCCAAATATTTTTTTAAAATACTATTGAGGCTCTTCTACAAAAGATGTTTTATGTTTTATATTAAATAATGAAAAACATTTTGGAAGTCTCTGGTTAGAGCTTATGTTCAGTCAAGTGATAAAACTGAAGGATATGATTTTTGACAATGACATGATGCACATGTAAGATGTTATTTTGATTAGATATATAAAATCAGGACACCATCTGGAACTACGGACTAGTCCACTCAGAAAGTAGTGATCCTTTGGCCTGAAACAATTTTCCTGCAAAACGTTTCTGCTTTTTTGGTTCAGAGAAAATGAGGTGTAGATAGGTAATAGACATACTGTATCACCAACAGATTACAACCTGTGGGGACATATATTGTTAGGAATTTTGGGTTTTAGCAGGCTGATTACAATCGTGGAAACGATACTCTAACTTTCATGGTGCCAATTTGCATGGTAGCTGCTGAGGGTGTCTGTAGAAAGTTGCTAGGTACATGATTGCGCAACACGTTTCTCAGCATGGGGCATTTTGAAAATGAAGCCCGATTAGCTAAGCACACTTTCTGCAGCAGAATTATCTGCATTATGTTGTGTTGCAAAGCTTTGCCTGGTCTGCCCACACGGCTGGCATTCTTTCACACCTATTATATGTGCAGAATGTTTATTTGCAGACAGAACATTCAGAATAAATGGTGAAATGACACAAAAAACATTTTTTTAAAAGAGGGAATCAGTAGGAAAAACATGTTTTTTTATAAAGTGTTCATGTTACTACATAGAAAAAGGTGAAATCATCATATGTTGGGATTTCCATAATTAAGGTACAAACACATATTGGTACATGAATCACTGAAAAGGGAACACAGTAAAAAGTCTACAAATATTGGAAATACCAATGTTAAGCTACCAACGCCCATTCCAAATAAACAGAGTTTCTGAAATAAAGTCCATCACCCTATAAATTCAACCTCAACTCACATTACACCACTACACCACTACGGCACAGAATTAATAACACAAGCCAATTGGGCAAATGGATACATCTATGCATCAAATCACCCTCCTCTGCCATGGTCTTCATCACTCACAGAGGAACAGTGCAATAGCATATCTTTACTGTGCACTAATATATGACTGTTTTGTTCGATACCAGGTTATCCACTGTTTATTGTTCACTACCGATATATTTTATATGTACTGGTTTCTACTGGCCCAATTACCTGTTAAAGGGCCACTAAGAATGTGTAGTGTGAGCACTACTCAACTTTTGCTTGACGTCTTGGACCCCACCTGCTCTCCTCTGCCACCCTCCTATTCCTGTAGCCACCCTCTCTCCACTCTTCGCCTGGCAGCTCCATGCACTTGTTTATATGGTCCCCCATTCCTCCCCCCTTCACTGCCTTTCCACACCATCCCCACCTTTTCAACCTCTCTAAATGGCACTCTCACTCAACTACAAACACTCTAACATCTTGCTTTATATTGGGACTTTGGTATGCCGATTCTATCTGTGGAAAATCCTCCTTTCTTGCCGGCCACTGCGAAACATGTACCAGTGCACACGACACGACTATGCACCCTGCCTTGCAGAGTTATTGTAATCCCTTCTCCAAAGCCTCCTATTTAGCCAAGCAATCTGGCCTGTCCCTCCACCCCACTTTCCCACACTCTATTTTGCCCTAATTCCTTTGAGCATATCTCCAAATGTCGACCTCTTGCACCAACCCTTCTCATAATTATCCACATCTATCAGCTTCCTTCTTTTCAAAACTCCATTTGACCTGCTCACGACCTACTGTTTACCTGCTCATGACGTACTTCTGAAGTCCCAGCTGTGTTCCTGGGAGACACCAACTTCCCAAACATGATTGAGGCTCACCAACATGAACTCAACTTCACTCTCTCGGATCTCAGACAACTCTCTGGTTGGTCTTCACAACTAGCCTGCATACAATCTTTCCAACTATCTTGTCCTCATCTTCCTCTCATCCATCCCAATTTTTCTTCCAACTTGATCGATCCATTTCCCTCAGACCGCTTTCAACTTCATTCTCTGTTTCCATCCCCCGCCACACTCCATTGCCCCTTCACACATTGAAACGTGACTCTTGGTCACCCTGTATTTACACAAGTCAGGATTTCTATACAAGCTCGTTCTCCACCTTTCACAAATTCATTTGAGCAGGCATTCCTTTTCATGTTATCTTGAAGGCTCCTTCACTCCATCTCGCCCTTATCCAATACCCTGGATCGGATCTCAACCTCGGACCACAAACACCAATTACTGAAATCTCAGTACTCTACTGGCCTTGTCTCTGTCAAGGAACTACTTCTGTCTCTAACCATGACGCAAGACTCTCTGGCAACTTGATCCCTTGTTTCTGCCACTATTCCTGTAACCTATGCAGGACTCAACAGTACATTATTTCCTCCGTGTCCACACTCATTCTCTTCCTCACTCTCAACAGATGATTTTGCCTCCGACTTTTCCAAAATGTACAACACATGTGACACCTTTTCAATCTACCTTTCTCTCCCTACTTCTGCCTCCTCTCCTCCAGCACCTACTGTAATTTTCCTTCCATCACCCGTGCTTAACTTGCAACCATCTTCCAATCCACAAGCCTGTCATGCACGCCTGCTGACCCTTTCAGTCCACATTCAAGGAATTGCCACCACCAATCCTCCCAACTTTACCTAACATTCTACTAAGACGCTGAGCTCAACCGTAGTCCTCAGCAGGCCTGCTTACTGCTCGAGCCTTCAAATGGGGCTCCATATCTATTGCTGTGTCGCACTTATCAATGTGCTGAACCTTTTCACCTACAATCCTCATCCACCTTCACACACTGACTCCATGTGGTGTGGCTTTCCACGCAAAGTCTCTTTCCTCTTTCATCCTTCTGGTTTCTAAATTCACCCACACACCAGTTCAACCCTCCTTGCCCATGTCCACCCTGTGCTGCCTCTGCTTTCACTCATTCAACCCCATGGCTCTCCATCACTGGAACTGTATAGTGCATGAACGCAACATCTTCCCCACATTGACAGGGTTTAAGATTTCTCCAAAACAAAACCTCCTACCAACTGCCACATATAAATATTGAAAATATTAATAATTGTTCAAGTCAATGCCAAATAGTCACACCCATTGCACACCTTTGCTGCCAGCCTTCTATGTTTCCATCACCCCCTCTATCAAAAGTGTCATGTAACTTTGCAGCTGTTAATGTACAAGTATTAACAAGCACCTAGCAATGGTATTAGTCTGCCCACACATGACATAAGTATAATGCTTGTGCGGATGCATTCTGTTCTTTCTCAAACAAATACATGGAAATAAATGGAAAAATGTTTTGGCATGAGGAATTCCCAAATGCCATTCTCCACACTGGGGGCAAAGGAGCTTTCTCCTAGTAACTTTATTGAAGTACATGAGCATTTTGACAATAACAGGGTTGCTCCTCTGTCTCAACCTGCAAATTTGGGATGTAGCCGCAAGGAAAGAGCTAGAAAGCAAATGTCCCCATCCTATATCGTAATTAGTTGGTCATAACATTGTTGTGGATGAGGTGATAGAAATAGCGTCCGAAATTGCTCTAACAGGTTTTACTCTTACAATTGTTAGAGTCAAGTAATTCATGCACATTAACCCTGAACCCAACTGCTTGAACTGTTTTAACTTGGCACTGAAATCAAATCTCTACGTTTGCCTATTGAAGAACTAATTCAAGAACTAGTGCGTTCTTTCATAAGGGATCCTGTAAACTCTAATAAGGGAATTTACCCACATGCTGTTGCTTTCTCCCCTGTTCTATCACTTGCCCTGAGTACCAGAGGGACTAGTGTTAATGATCGAGCCATTAAGTCAGGTAATCCCTTACTGATGGTACAGGATGCTATTGGGAAGTTTACCAAGTGGCATCCGCCTCCTATGGCTAAGTCCGGAGGGAGATCAAAGCCTATCCCCACCATCCCCACTTTTTATCCTACCTTAGCCACTTCTCTAGCGGGAAGTGTTGCCTGAATAAGGACCCACCCGACAGGGATTCCCATTTATTAATGAATTCCCCCACTGTGGATGCCCTGTATTTGATGAATGTTCCAGAGTTATCCTGGAGCCTGAAGCATTGAAGAAGGAGTGCATAGATTGGTTTAGAAGCAAGAAAGGCTGTTGTTCTGTTAGTAGAAGTAACACCAAGCACGTAGAAGGTGTTCTTGTCCCGGCAGCAAACAGTAGGGGATATATCTTAAGTTCTCTTTTTTTTATCGCGATACGGCTTACAATATTTTAGCCATTGACTTTAAAACAATGACTCCAACTGTTTTGGAAATTCAGGTCAAAGGGATTCTGCCGATTTGTGTGTCACCTAGGGGCTGAAATAGGAACTATTGATACCTTGGCCCCCTGTGGAACAAGTCCACAATGGAATCACCTACCAAGCCAATTGTCCCTCACCCTTCTTGAGGCCTGCTATTGAAATCGATGAGCTTAAAGTGCTCTCTTGAAGTATTGGTAGGCTTATAGATGACTATAATTGGGTTTAATTTATTAGCATGTATGGTATCATCTGCTTCCCGAGGCTTTAATGCACGTGACAATGGAAGATTATGCCAACTAAGATATCCCGGCTGTTAGGTCCAAGGGCTCAAAGGAACGGCCCAGGGGGAGCTTAACTATTTGGCTCAAAAGTGATCTTATTGCAAAGGTCGAAGATGAGGGAACGTAACTATTTGCTCCTAGCCAATGTTTAGAATTGACCTTATGACAAATATGCCATACGGACATTGTTTCGTCAAGAATCAACATTGTAAAGTTGGAAGTCATCTACAACGAGGTCTGGTATGGTTTTAATAATGGGGGATTTTGACCTGCAACTGGAACCACAGCCAGAATTGTTGGAGTTTATGGACGAGGAAGATGAGGTTTGGAATATTTCAACTCTAGTCCCACCTAATACTGTCTAGCAGTATAAATACACACCTGATTCAGCTACAGTTATGTTCAGACTGGGGTTAGAGCATTTAATAGCCATTGCTCCAGGTGATGTCCCACCGGCTTGTACTTTCAGAAGCTGCATTATTGAGAGTTACATTGATTACATTTTTCTGGACCCCTCTAATTGGGAGGCTGAGAAAACCCTTAATATTTTGCCCCGTTCTTAGGCATCATAGCCTTAAATCAGAGCAAAGTTCCCTGTTAGACCCTATTATGCTAAACTGTTCTCACAATAAAGCAAGGCTTAATTGGGATGATTACGGTTCAGTTATGGCCATTCTCTTTTTGGTGGCACTTCCTCACATAGAGGAAGGTTTCCCTTTGAGCCTGTCTAATGAGGAAGGGATTTAAATCTTAAAATGATTACTATACTTAGGCAACAGATAACCATTCCCTGTAAACAGACTGGAGCCAAAAATACACATAAATCTCCAGCTGGGTGGTTTGACTCTAACTGCAGGGTGAAGAAAACTGCTCTTTTAAATAATTTCAAATCTACTGATCCGGCGCAAGTCAACAGCGATCTCTTTTAAGGAAAGAATATAGATAACTTTTAGCTCAAAAGGAAAAAGCTTACACGATCTCTAGATGGTATGCATGAATGCCGCTATTAAGAACAAGGATCAGCATGCTTTTTGGAAATTGGCTTATCTGATCGAAAATAACAAAGGCCAGCTTTCAAATTCACTGTTACATCTGATAACTAGTATGGGCATGAAGAAGAGCAGGCACACACTACCTTGCCAATTCCCGCCCCCTCACCTCCATCATATTGGAACAGTCGGAGAAAAGCAATAAATGTGACCCCCTGCATTGTTCCCATACTACATCAAGTGTATGAGAGACGGTATGCACTCAGACAGCCATACAGATTGTACCTTCATACTGAAAGTGTGAAAAGGTATCACATGGAAGAATGCGACATGGAACAATGTCGCCTGCCAAGATGACAGAATGCATCACTGAATATTATTGACAGACGTTAAAGTGAAATCTGATGAAGACAAAGTGATGTCATAAAGAAGATATATGAACCTATGCTGAAACAATATGAAAATACTTAAAAGTAACAATGTAACTGAAGCACTAAGAGTAACATATACCTAAGGTTAAAGTAATCACTGATATAAAGAAGATGAAGTAACTTACTGACAAACGCGAGGTAGTCCTATCGAGAAATATATAATGTGGCAAGGACGGCCATAGTAGGAAAATGGACTCTGGCTCACGTTGTACTTAACCAAGCTACCTCAGAGACAGGCCGATGCTGTAGGAACAGGAGACACAGAAAGACAGCTCTTTGTGCAGAGCCGATGATGAGTCAAGGTTTGCCTTGAGTTAAGGATGCTATTTTCAACAGATAAGCACAGAGCACAAAGGGAGTATGCAGATAAGCTCTGAATGTGGGACATTCTTCATAGATGGAAGAAGACGAAAACATCTGTGAGAGTCAAACTGTTGGTCAATTAAAGCATTCAAAGTTCATATGAGATAGAGTGAGCATGTCTCTAGAGGCCAAGAGGAGCAACAGCACCCTGTACAATTAAATCAAATAGCAGTAAATGGAAGGTGGAAATAGACACATTTGTGGTCTCTTCACATGTGACTCAGAAGTCGAAAACAAAGGCTATTCATTAGAGCCTTAAGCTAAGATAGTGGTGTGCTCTCACTCCTTTGAATGTTCCAGGACAGTGAGCAAGCAACAAGGTCATACTACAAATGGAAGACTTTGGCTGATAGCCTACTGATGAGTGATAATGGACTAATTGGGAAAATGTGGAATAGTCTGGTGGGATTCAAACACCTTGGTTTCGTTTCACGTACATGCTGCTAAAGAGACAAAAGTCCAAGGTTGGGATAGTATGCCAACCAATGAGTGGGGTCGAGGGACAACCTAACTTTCAATGTAGCTTAGACCAATCCACTGTTGTTTCATCTGCTATAATCAGTACTATACGCATTTAGAGGTAGTTCAAGGCGTGCTCTATAGATAAGGGGGCGCCAATGATGCACTTACCCTTAAAGATTCTAAAAGTAGACACTTTCCCTAAACTAATCCCTTCCCTTGATAGGTTTTGCACTTTGCCTCATAGAATGACATCATAGAAGATGCATATTGGGTTATAAGACCTCCATGTAATCAAGCATCTGTGTGAGAGTGCATGCATCACTCCGATGTCTGCCAGTTGACCCTGCTATATTTAACCGATAATAAAGTAGTACTTTGCCATATTCCTTGAGTCTGTCTGATTTCTTGGTCTGATGTCATTAATGTAATTCCATCTAGCACAAAAGATGCTTCAAGGTGCCAGAACACAGTAACTTCTCTGCCCTGTATTAGGAAGAAAGGATAGTGTATATGAATACGCTGGGTGCAACTGATAGCCGTCCGGGTCCCCTAGTAGTGAATTGGGAATATTTGATTTTCACCCTTAAGGAGGTTGGGGATGCTGTCCTAGCCCAACATGATGGTAAAGCACCAGGACCAGATACGGTACCTGCAGAAGTATTTAAATATGAACCGAGTTACTGAGTCCCATATCTGTTGTTAGTTTTTAATTCATTTTGTAGAGTCCATAGGGTGCCCCCAACCTGGCGGCAGAATGGGGATAGGGCAGATCCAGGAAATGATCACCCTAGCTCCCTCCTTGATGCCACCGACAAGATTTAAGGCAAAATTGGTTCTAGTGCGTCTAGAGCAACAGGCCACTGAGTCGAATAGTATAAGTAGTGCCCAGGCGGGGGTTAGGAGGGGTATACGTATCACAGAGTAGACCTTTGGGCTTCATTTTTTATTGAAAAATATGTGTTTTTGAGTCATGGGATCTTGTATTTTGTGTTTATAGATTTAAAAACAGAATTTGATTGCATTCCCCCCATTTTGCTTTATACCGAAAACGTTGCTGTGGTTGGAGCTGGTATGGATGAGATATGCACTAAGCAATTTATGGTTGAGAAGGGGGTGAGGCAGGGCTGTGTGCTGGCCCCCACCCTCTTCTCTATCTCTTTTAATGATGTTGTTGAATTCCTTTCAATTGAAAACGTTGATGCTCTTAAGCTAGCGGGCGATAGAGTCTGCATTTTTTCATGTATGCAGATGATGCTGTACTAATCGCCCGCACCCCAAGCAGCCTGAAGAAACCTGAAGAACCATTTGTGATTTTTTTGTCATAGGAAGGGGTAAATGTAAATACAGTAAGAAAAAAATGAATGAGCATTGGGAAGAAATTGAGCAAATCTACTAAGATGACTGTCTCAATTAAAAGATGGGAGCTCGAGGAAATCAAGTTGTTTCACTATCTTGGCTTTCGTTTGGTGACCACTGGGAAGTGGGACAAACTTGTGGAGAGATCCCATCTTTCACTGGTATGTAAAGCCACATCGATTGAAAATTTCACAAGGAAATTCGGGAATAATGTTGTGTATCCAGCTTTAGTTTGCAAGTGGTTGGGGCTGCTAGCTATGGGGCAGAATTGTGGGGCTATAGTAAATTGGGTAACTTGCCCATAGCTGAAAATACTTTTCTGAAAAGGTTCCTTATGCTCCCGAAGAGGACCGCCAACAATTTGATTTATATTGAATTTGATTTTAAATGTTTCAGTGATACTGTCAATATTAAACTATTATTGTTTTTGGTTCAAATCTGGCATAATGACGAGCTAGTTTAGTTTGCTATCGCGAGGCCCTCAGAGACTTAATGACCTGTGAAGCAGCTCTTGGACTCTTGCATTGCCCTGGCTCGCCTATATTAGATCCTCATTATGCTCCTTGAATTTGGGCAATATATGGTCTGAGCCATGGAATGTGCATGGCAAGACTCAAGATCTCACCAAAAGAGCCTATTGGGATCGAGTATCTTCTTTACGATTGTCTGATTGCCTAAAGTTGCACAAAACCTCATGGGGTGGTGAAAATAAACTATTTGGCATAGAGAAACTGTTTGCATGCTCTCTTTATATGAAGATGAAATTGAACACACTCCCGTTAGCACCTGTAACAGACCCCTGGTACAAAAAGGGAAATGTCTGGTGCTCGTTTTGCCCTAAGATAATTAAACTGTTCACCATTTTTTGTTTGCTTGTCCAGGCTACTCGTTAAAAAAGGGAGGGTCGGGGGGATGGGGTGCTCCAGTTATGTTTAAAAAACGACGGTGTTCGTACTTTACATGATGCACAAGTTCTGTGTCGGGACTCCTCTGTCCCTGATGTGGTGTATGCTGTTTCACATTTTTTAGTGAGAGTCTGGAGAGTAATAAATTGCGATCTTTACTATGAATTAGTCTTTATACAGTGTGGTTAGTTTTACAGATAATTCTATCCGTTATTCTATGCATTGATGGAATTTTAACTGATGATTTTTATCTTTTTGTTATCATGATTGTTGGATGTATTATGAATGAAATTCTGGAATCATTAATCCAATTTTATCTTTATTACTTTTTTGAAAAACAAAACTTATTTTAAGTATCCCGCTTGAATGTGAACGGTTTTTTAGATTTAGTTTAGCCTATTCTGGACTTTCTAGTTTTGTTTCTACTTTTCTCCGCTGCTTTGTACTTGTTCCATGTTGATTTTGTTATGACAGATCTCTTTGCGAAATGAAATGCTTTACTGATTGTGAAAGGTTTGTAATAAACCAAATACACTTAATAAATAAAAAAAAAAATTATGAATGAAATTCTGGAATTTTAAGTGTTGCATTTTTGCTGTCTGTATTTGCTTTGATGGCAGCTAGCCGAAATAAAGCTTGTTGAAATTGAAACTGTAAAAAGTGTTAATTGTTTCAGTATCGTATAGTGTAATTACCAGACACACCACACAAATCTTGCAATCCTTCATTGTACTTGTAAATTGTTGATTTACATAATTTCAGCTTCAATCCAATTTTCTACATGCTAATTTTTGATTCAGAATCGGCTTGCACCACCTATCGCTCAGAAAAGCATACAGTTGTTAAAGGAATAAGTGTTGTGTTGCTGTTATATTCTCAGGTCAAGGTTTGCATACTCCCAGTAGGTTTCTCATAAAATATTGTTTGGGCATAAATGCTGCTTCTGGAAGAACAACCAGTATAAACCCCAAGTGCTCACAGAGAATCCCATTCCGTTCTAATGTTTTTAAGTAATCCTCACTCCCCAGCAGGACTTCTACTGAGATTCGACTAAAACAGTTGTCCAGGGGCTAACAGCGTCCAAAGTTTTTCAATATCCTAGATCAATAATTTCTGACTTTTGTAAATCAAATACTGAAAGAGAAAATGCTGTTTCACATTTTAAGTTGTTTAAATTTCACATATAGTATCAATCGATTCGAGCACGGGCCATCGTTACATATGATGATAAGGGAGAGATTAGCTTCTAAGCTACATAGCTAATTGTCTAACTATGTAATACTGCGCACGTGATCATATCAGGAACATTGATAATTCTGCATGTGTACAAATAGAGGAGCTATTTTTAGAAATATGAAATGGACAGATACCAGATTCACTGTTGTCAGGGGGGAAGTACAACAAAAAAGCAACACAAAACACATGTATGTTCTACATGAGGCTGTTGACAAAATATTCGGGCTAGCAAACCACTCATTATTTCCCTCTTCAGCCAACTTGAATATTTTTCTAGACCCTTGCTTTGTAGTCCTTTCTACTCGTTTGCTCCCAACAACAAGTTAAGTAATTAACATTGCAGCCCTAACTCTAGTTCAGCACGGTTGGCAATCTCCATGCAGGTGAAAAAAACAAATGTTGATGTCATAGTTTATTTAATTTTGTGACAGCAACACAGTTCATATCCACGAGCCACACAAGGGTGTAGCCAGAGGTGACTCCACAGAGGGAAGGAGTTAGACGAGACCTGCCCATGGAAGCACGAAGGTGGCTAGAAACACTCTTTCAGACAAGATCTGTCATTGTTTATGTGTTGAATTTGTTTTGTTAGAAATGGTTGTTTTAAAGGATAAAATATCCTTTCATCGACACCCGTTTTGCTGTGGCATTTTTGCTGAAAAAGACTTTTCAAATTTTTTGGGGGCGGTGGGCAAGGGCATATAAAGGGTTGGGGGACCGGGAATGAAATAAAATAGGTAAATGAGCGAGGATGAGCGGAACCCCCCCCCCCCCAAAAGAATTTACAAATCATTTCAAAACGTTTTGAGGCAACAAATTCAGCAGCAAAAACCCCTGTCGTAAAAACGTGTGTTGGTGAAATGACATAGAACCTTTTAAAGATGTGCAGATATTGGAAGGCATTTTGTGCCCACAATGTCAGCCATGTAGGCACTGTTTCTTCAAGTGAACATTGTAGTCATTTATGCAATCACAATTTGCATGGCAGTCTTCATTGCTAAAGCTGCACACATATACATTCAGATACACATTGTAATACATGCGTGCAGATTCATTATTTTAGTGATTTTGTTGGGGTCGCAAGCAAGTAACAGTGTGTTAGATACCCATATTAAATTAATGGGATTCCTATATAAGCCTTATGTTGTATCCATAAGAATTCATTTATTTTTCTATAAAGCTGCAACCATACATCTGATTGGACAAGAATCATATGCCTGTAAGGAAACAATAACTAATTATTAGCCAGGGCACTCCTGTGAAACAATTTATGCTAAGGAATGGTGTTTCCAAAAGTACCAAAAGACACATTATTTACGGTGACAATTAAGTGAAGTACATCAGTTATTGATAGGTTCATACTCTTCTAATCAAGAACCGATGTAACAGTCCCTATTAACAGAAGAACATTCTGATTTTATATCAACAAATATCAAACACAGGTGACCTTTACAATCTTGTTCCACAATATTGTCAAGTATAGATGAACGCACTGGGAGATTATGTTGATAGCTTGTTTAAGACATGCTTGAGTTTCAGGAAGGCCATATTTTATTAACACAAGTAAGGAATAGCAAACCGATCTACTAACATAGGTGAAAAAAATAAATGTAGGAGTTTCTTTTAGGAATTAATTATAGTTTGGAATTGCCATCTTCATAATAAGTTAACATAATAATAAGCTACAAAATATTGAGCTAATAATCAGTGGATGTGGTTCATTACGTTTTTATTTATAAAACGTTACACAACATTGATTGACATAGAAACCGCTGATATGGTAGGCAATCCAGTACTGCCCTCCAATAGAATCAAGCATTGGCAATGCCAACAGTTTGGGCTTTGAGAAATTGCACTTGCTAGGCACAGCCGTAGTGGTATTAACTGGATATTGATGTTAGCTGGTGCAAAATCTGCGAGAGTGAAATCTAATAGCAGAGCCTGGCAAATGCCTAATAGATATATACAAGCCAAAACTGTTAGCTTTGCCAATGCTTGTTTTTAACAGGACTCCAGTGAAGGACATCTTTAGTTCTTATAGACCGTTTGGCCGAAGGTAGGCCTGGTTAAGTAATTTTTATTACGCCAGTAGAGAGTTTACAGCTCCAGTTCAGTCATTAACTCTCAGAAGACTGCTTTGAAAAAACACTGGGAGGCACTTTGAATGCAAAGCTTGATGGAAAGGCTTGATTAAAGAGAACTCAGAATTCCAATGGGGTGGTGTTTTGAGTGGGGAGGGGCAGGTTCTGGGTGGGAACGGCCATAGGGATTGGCATGGGCAGTTAATGGGTGGGCAAATAACCAAACAAGACATACAAGCTGTGTGTCCCTCCTCATATGCCATTTCTCCCAATCTGTACTCACATGCAATAGTTTTGTCTTAAATAGCCCAAACTAAAAATGGCCATTTGTGATAGAAGTACCAGATGTTTGTACCCTCACTGTATAAAAGCTTTGTTTATCAAAATGCATCACATTCAGATTCAAATTTTCTCTCTACATCACCTATAAAGCATGAAGATTGACTCGTTTCTGCCCATAATAGTGTTACACACACAAGCATTCCTCAGGACCAAAGCACACACAATTGTAAACAGAGTAATGTCAGCATCTAATGGGAAGGTGTCACAAACCAAATTGTGAGAACTAGCTTCATCAGAATCATTCAGTGTTATGTATTCCTAATGTATTTGCACATCAGTACTTGCACTGAAAAGCAGTGACTGGTTAAGTAACATTCTGGTCTAGTACAAGTGAGCACAACATTTGATGTGGTATTTTTTGACTGTACTGTGAGCTGTCGTTGTGATGTGGAGAAGCTCATTAGTTAAACTGTGCTACAGTGGCACTTATTGTGGTACTTTATTTGAAGTCATCTTGATAAGCTAGGCCCAAATATATCAATAAGAGAAAATAGTAGCTCCAAGTGTACGCGAAAACCCAGTTTTATTGAGATACAAACGGGCGCTGGGAGAGCGTAAATCTCTAAATGTTGTTAAGAACTTTATTTTTGGCTTGCATGACACAGTACACTTTGCTTATCTCGCATCTACATAATACAGATTCGCATTACAAAATTGACAACCCCACTCCCCTTCTAAACTTTTACATCGGGTGCATGTCCACGTATATACCCATATGAAGAGGTTACAAACAGCTAGCTGTGTGGCATGGCCCATCTTCCACGCTATCATTGTCCGAGTTTTCAGTGTCTGTGGAGGTTTCATCTAAGTACGCCCTGAACGGGGCCCAAATGTCTTTTGGTTTACACAGAGCAGATATCATATTAACATAGTTTTCCTCACATTCATTCACGTAAGTGAGGGTCGCAAGGAACTGTTCTGTTGTTGGAGCCTGGCCGCCCTTCCATTTTTGGAGGATGCATTTCTTCGCTACTGCACAGGCGACGTTGAATAGTCACCTTGTTTTTTCCGGGGCCTTGCCAATGTCTCCAAACAGGTATTTAGTTGGATTGAGGTGTGCAGGGATTTGTGTTATTTCTTCAAGGATGTTGGCCACTGCGAGCCAGAAACCTGCTATCTGGGGGCTGGCCCAGTACATATGAAACGAATCCGCACCAGGAGCATGGCATTTCGGGCAATTGTCGGGGGTGGTCTTGTAGAACTTTGCCAATTTGGCTGGCGTGTAATGTAGTTTGTTCAGAACCTTGAATTGTATCAGTCTCAGGCCTGCATTGAGTGAGATTTTTTTAGAAAGGAGGCAATATCTGGCCCACTTCCCCTCTTCGATTATAATATCCATGTCTTTTTCCTACGATGCTTTGATGCTGTTCGATGATTTCGTGTGAGCCTGCACAATATTGTATAATTTGGACACCCCAGTGCCTGCCTGAGAGTACAATGACTGGTAGCATGCATGCTCGGGGGGTTAGTCTGGGAATGTTGGCCACCTTTCTTTGAACGCAGCTTTCATACGGTGGAACTGTAGGGTGGCTAGTTGACTGCTCCCCACTGTGTTTGCGAAGACTTCAGGAGTTACAAATTTACCATTGGGGAACATGGTTTTCATTGTGAATTCATATTCGGGTAGCCAGGTTTTCTGGATGGCAATGTCATACGTCGGCTTAATGCCCGGGAAGTTCCAGAGCGGGGCTTGGGACTCATAAGGGCAGTCTATGTTGCAACTGTGCAAGAGGCGGGGTCAAACTTGCAATTGTCTTTATGTGACTTCATAAATATCATGGATCTCAAATCGGTCGGGCGGACCGAATGACGCTCGATGGGTATATGTGGTGTGTTATCCGAGGGGTCCTGCCAGAACTTTGCATAGTGTGCCTGTGCCACATAGTAGTACAATTCGAAATCAGGGGCGGCAAAGCCTCCCATATCATAGGGTTCGACCAATTTGTTCCATTTCATTCTATTCGCGCCACCGTTCCATACGAAGGTGGTGGCCATGGAACGCAGGTTGTCGAAGAAGAGTTTGCCCGGCCATATAGGCACATTACAGTAGATGTATAGGAGTTTAGGGAGTACCGTCATCTTGAGGACCGCTATCCGGCCAGCAAGAGATATGGAGAGTCTGGACCAAATTTGAAGCTTAGAGTGTATGGTTTGTAGCGTGGATTCATAGTTATTTATATAAAGAGTTCTTGTTGTGGGAGACCAGGATCCCCAGGTATCGAATGTGATCGGGAGCCCACGACAGGCCATGAGTGTTTTTGGGGCAAGTAGTGGCACGTGTCAACGGAAAGATCTTGGATTTGGATGTATTGATCTTGTAGCCTGAGTGTGTAGTGAATTTGGTAATCACCGCTAAGATGGGGGACAGGTTCTTTTCTGGTTCCCGAGCATATAGTAGTGCACCGTCTGCATACAATGAGATTGCTTGGTATACCCCGGCCATTTTTATACCCGTAAGGTCTTGTTCACCTCTGACTGCAGCCACCACTGGTTCAATGGTGAGGCCAAAAAGGATGGGTGAGAAGGGGCATCCCTGCCTCGTACCCCTGCATAGCGTAAATTGATTGGATAGGGTACGGTTGGTTGGAACTCTGGCCTTGGGAGAGGAGCCGAGTAGTTTGACACAACCTATCAGGTAAGGGCCGAATCCGAATTTATAAAGAACCTCAAACATGTAAAGCCACGATACTGAATCGAACGCTTTTCCGGCGTCAAGTGAAATGGCTGCTGCTTGTGCCTCTGGTTTGATCTGTTCTAGAACACTGAACAGTCTGCGCAGATTCAGGGCCATGGATCTCGTAGGGATAAATCTGCATTGATCGGGGTGGATAAAGGTGGACATTTTGGGAGCAGTCTGGTGGCCAGCACCTTTGCGTAAATCTTAGCGTCCGTGTTAATCAGGGACAAGGGACGGTAGGAGGAGCGTTCGTATGCCGGGCGTCTAGGTTTCAAGAGCACCGTAATGACTGCGTCTGACATGGACTCAGGGAGTGAACCAGCGTTCATAGCCTCCTCCCAAACAAGGGGCAATATTGGGGTGAGTATCGGAGAGCATGCCTTATACAGGTCAGCGTTTAAGCCGTCCGGCCCTGGAGTTTTACCCGCTGCTAGTGCCTTGATCGCTTCAGCTATTTCTTCAACCGTCATGGGTTGTTCAAGGGACCAGTTATCTTCTAACGTTAAGCTAGGGAGGGAAATCCTACTTAAGTACGACTTCACATCGTCCTGTGTGGACCTATCGTGGTTGGCATAAAGATTGATGTAATAGTCCGTGAACTCAGAGTTTATTTCATCCTCCCCATGCACAGCCATCCCCCATATGTTAGAATACTCGCAATAGGGGTGTGGGTATGGTCATTGCGAAGTATACGGGCCAGATGGTGGCCCGCCCTGTTGCCCTCCCCATATTTGCGTGCCCTGGATGCGATGGCCATGTATTGTTGTTCTTTGGTAGCCAGATCGTTAAAGGTTTGGAGGTTTAGACTAATGTCTGCCAAAATACGTTTGTCATGGGTCCTACTATAGGCAGATTCGAGCGATCGCAGGATTGATTCTGTGTTGCCCAAGTTGGTTCTAACGGTTCTGAGGAGACCAGACGTCTTGGACATAAGGTTGCCCTGTACCCACACCTTAAATGTTTCCCAGATGGAAGCCCTGCTGCCCACAGAGCCCTTATTCAGTTGGAAGAACTCCTCTGTCTCAGTGTATAGAGCCTCCACCACATTCGGGTCCTTCAGTATATTGGGGGGCATCCTCCATCGCTGTGCAGGGCGACAGATGAGTAATAGATTTAGAATGACGAGGGAATGGTCCGAGAGTGTGCGCGGAAGAATATCGCAGCATTCGATGGAGTTGATGAGGGGGAGAAGATGAGCCAGTAATCTATTCTGGATTCAGAATCATGGACCGAGGAATAGAAGGTGTATTTTCTATCTGTGGGGTGGGTCCCTCTCCACGCATCAGACAAAGCTAGTTCCTCCTGGGCTTGGTGTATGATGTTGGCTGTTTTAGTAAGAGCTCTAGGCTTATTTGGGGACCTATCTAACGTAGCGTCAAGGATAGTGTTAAGATCTCCTCCCCACAATACCCATGCTTCCGTTGTAGGGCCAATCTTTGCAAGGAGGTTTGTGTAGAATTCTGGCTCATCCAGGTTCGGTCCATATGTATTGACCAATATACATTTTCTGCCCGCCACGGTACCCCAGACCACAACATATCTGCCATGTGGATCAATTATAGTTTTCTCGGTGGAGAACCCTAGGGAGGAGTGTATTAGCGTGATGACGCCTCTGTTTTGGGAGGAGTATTCCGTATAATACCTATTGTTTCCCCACTGTCGCAGGATACTTTCGTTGGTGGGTTTTAATGCATGAGTCTCTTGGAGCATAGCGATATGTGGGTGGTGTCTGTTAATGTAGGCGCCTACTTTGCTAGCTTTCACCCTGTTGTTTAACCCCTGGATATTCCAGGTGAGCAGTCTTAGTTTAAGCCCGCCCGAGTGCATTAGTTTTCTGCGCCATTTCCGTGTGTCATATAAGAGTGTGGGGAAGTGGATTTTCTCGTAGTGGAGGACAGCAAGTGAGACCGTGAGTGCAATTTTACCAATGTTTAAGACAACCGAACATTGTGCCTGGTGCCCAACAGGGGCTGCCTGCAGCATTAACGTAGTGTTTGAACAGTGAAGCAGTCCCCTGTTGCCCATACCCACCCCCTCCCACACCATTGTACCCAACTTGATGATGAACCCTTTTAACTAACTTGTGGACGTTCCCAAAGAAGGGGACGAGTGCAGCAACTCCGCTTCGAGGTCGAGCGCATCTCATCCGGCGTTGCTAAAGGATGGAGGGCAGGGGAGTTCTCCCTGCTGCATCCTGTTTCCAGCGTTCACAGTGGCCAGTATAGACCAGTCCTGGCTGCGGCTGGGATCAATGAGTAGGAAAGCAGGTTATACGGGTTGTTGCCAGTCGTTCTGATCGAGTTCCTGTCTCGTGGGCGGGAGGGGTATCGAGGCTTCCATGTAGGCCAAAGCTGAGGCAGGAGATTCGAAAAAATTGTGCTCTTCCAGCATGTTGTATATGAAGTTTTGCTGGAAAGAGAAGGGCGTAGGGGACCTGTCTCAGACGTAGCTGGCGCTTGACAGTTTCGTAGGATCGTCTTTGAGTCTGGACCCCTGCGGAGAAGTCCGGATATACATGGATGTTGTCGTTACCAACCCTAAAGGGTCCTTTCTCTCTTGCCAGTCTGAGGATGGCGTCCCTGTAGTTCAACAGTTTGGCAATCACCGTGCGGGAAGGAGCCCCTGGTCTGGGTGGTGGAGCGAGGGTACGATGTGCCCGCTCGATGAGGAACTGGGGTGAGAGTGCCTCCTCCCTGAGGAGAGATTTCAAAAGGTCTGCGATTCGGGACTCCATTGGGCCTTTGCAGAAGGTCTCTGTTAGGCCGACTATGCAGATGTTGTTCCGTCTGGATCAGGATTCCAAATCGTTGCATTTATCACAGAGTTTATTAATTTCCCCTCTGAGGAGTGCGATGTCGTGGGTGTTTTGCCGAGTAGAGTCCTCATTCGTGCCAATTCTGTTTTCAGCCTCTGTGATTCTGGCACTTTCCTTGTCTAGGCGAGTTTTTAGGGAGCCTATCGTGGAAACTATGTCGTCAAGTTTGACGTTAATGGCCAGGAATCCATTTTGAACTGTTGTCAGCAGGTGATCAAATTTCGTATCTTCTGCATTTAGGGGTGAGGCCGGAGATTGAGGGTCTGGGCGTTCAGGAGATGATTGTGTGCTAGTAAAGGAGTCCATCGGTCCTGTCTTCCTGGACTTGGCTGCGTTTTTTCCAGGCATTGTGGAGGTGGAGAAATGGCCTGGGCCTGGTTGGGTGAGAGGGCAGCGTGTTAAAGCGTGGTGGAGGAGGGCTCAGGAGAGCACAATGCCCGCAGGGATCCCGGTACACCCGAAACGGCGATTGTTCCAAGATGGCGTGTTCCGTGGCGTGAGCGGTGCAATGACCACGGACGCTGACAGGCGTGAATTTTCACGGTGTAATTTGATGGTAGAAGCACCGAGCCAGATGTGGGGGGGCACAGGATATGTTTGATTCGGGTCAGAGAGTCCCACACGTGCCCCGCGCCCATCCGCCGCGTCAGCCCAGTCTCATGTAGCTCTGACCTCGGGAACAAGGGACGGGGTCGGGAACGTCCAGTCCAGCAACGATGGTCCGGGAGGCTCCGGCGCAAGCACCTTCCACCGAGGGAGGGACGGGCACAGTATGCCCAGAGAACGTGTGGCGCGAAGTGTCGTGGCCGCAGTCCGCCAGTCCCGCTCCGTCCACTGCGAGGCCCAGCGTAAGAGGGAGCCGCGGTGCCCTCGTAGGTTCTCGTGGAACTGCGAAGCGGCACAGGCCTGTGACCTCAAGGTCCACCAGGGTTCCCAGGCTAGGGAAGTCCGATTTCAGTTGGGATTTCGCCTGCAAGGTCAGGATGTTCTCCGGGAACAGCGCAAGTAGCTTAGGAGGTTCGATGCAATCCAGAAACAGGGCATAATTCAATCAGGATTCATGCCGGAGAGGAGCTCCTCACTCAAGCGGCCATCTTGTTGCGCAGCAGCACCCCCCTCTGTTAGAAACAAGTTTTTAAACAAAGAAATCGTCATAGTTGATATCAAAGTTAGCAGTCATAAAAACCTTCTGCTCTTTCACTCAGTTGGTTGGTACAGTATAGCACATATTGTTACATGAATGTGAACCTATTATTGGTTCTTCTACAACTAATAAATCCTCCTATGTTCAACCTTCTACAAAATAGGCATTTCAATCTAGCATGCTATTGGTTGGCACTCTACTACACTAGTCAATAAGAGTAACATAATTCGATTGGTCGGCTGTTTGCTCATCTAACCTCAAGCACATTTATGCACTGCCAAGTTGCCTGGTGAGAAAGGAGAGATGGGTGATCCACTATGATCCAGTTTAAAGAAGATACTCCCTTCTCGTTCTCAGGCCTGAGGCCTTATTTGCCAGTCTGTTTGTGGCCTGGGCAGTGGCAGGTGCACTATCTAATTGGGCCTGGAATAAAGGAGCATTGTTTGGATCACGTGGTAGAGGACCACTGTTCAGAGCTCAATTTAATCTATTTATTGTAGTTTCTGCTATTCTGACGTGTGTGTTGTCCTTCTAACATGTGTGTGCTGTCCTTCTCAACGCTATATGTTAATTTATTATGGGACCAGTTGGCCCGGTAGCTACTCGCACCTGGCATTCAAGGCTATGTCTGTTTCTTACTGCTACCAATTGAAACAAGTCAATTTAACTGTGATAATTGCAAACTGTGTGCCCTTGGGAAACATTATCTGTGACGGTTTCAACTTCTAAGCAAAACTCTTCTTGCACACTGCCTTAGTGCTTGGGCTTACTGTATGAGCCTTGTGAGGCCTGGGATTTCGTGTTAAGCAATTTTATGTCATGGTGCAGTGTTTCAGAATTGAGACTGTGAAGGATTTGGTCGGAGTAATGGCAGTACTTTGTTTCATTCTCTGCCATGTTAGTGTTCTCCGTGTCTTTGCATGCATGCATGCTACCATTCATTATTGCCAGCACATGTATGCAGCGACCTTGCCCATTTCTATACCACTTGTATAACCCTGTCTGTGTATTCTGTAATCTTTCTACTTATGTGAATGTAAACTACCTGTCGCCCTACTTTTGTCCCACTACCTAGTCTACTCTAAATTTGCGGCTGAGTGGCCCTTGATGTTTTACTGACTGTTTATAGACCCGTTCTCAGCTTGCATTCTCGCACTTGGGAAATGGTGGGGGCATGGCTGGACCTTGTGCAACTCACATCTCCATTACCACAATCTTTCTCTAGAATATCTCATAGTGGAAGACTGCTTGGTGCATTGCCGTTATATGTTAGCTGGATATGATTAAGACTGCCTTCCTGATGGATCTCCATTCAACACCAACCTGCAATCTTCAGACTAGCTATTATTATCCTTTTTGCATATGAATACAATGTGTGTGGTTTCCAAAATTCTACATCATGTACATGTGAACCAACTGGAATATAATCCGAGCCAGAAATGTTTCTTGTTTTTTCCTGATGTAAGGCCAACACAACCCCCAGCCGGAAAAAAGGTTTAAAAATGTTATTCTATATAATAATAATTGCATTTTCTGTTTCAGAAGAGGCGTGCCAACCCTTTTTGATGAAAAGTCTGTAGCTAGATCACCGTCTCCCCCTAGCGAAGATATGGAGTCCCAAACTTACTCGAGAGCTCAATCATCAAAAGATGAATATGCCAGTGGAAGGACTCCAGAGCAGGTACGGTGCCCCATATACATATAACTCTCCAAGCCTTAGTATGCCATTGTCCTGGGATGATTAGCTTCCGTCTCAGTTCTTCTCTAGTACACTCTCATGTACACCTTGGCCTAGACCATTAATCTTCACTTAGCCCTACTGGATTAGGGTTCCCACAGGCCTACTTAAAAAATGACTTCTTTCATTTTTGAAAATGTGTTCAGTGAACAGAGCCTTCAGTTTCCGACCGCTTTATTGTGTTTTTATTTATGTGAGGGGATGTGCAACGAAATGTCTGTTGCCTTGGTACAGGGTCCCCTCACCCCTCTGTAGCTTTGTCCTTGCCCCTTTTCCTTTGCCCATACCTAAATGTTAATAAGGTGCAATGTGTCCAAAGGGGCCACTGGAGTTGGAAGACCTATTCTTCTTTCCACATTTTTCACATTTTCTGTTTCTGTTGGTTCTTAATAACAGCATGAGGATCGAGGTAGGAACAATGGGAACACCAGAAGTTGCCCCCTTTTTCCTTCATAAATGCTTAGTTCCTTTTCCCATTGGGCATGTGACCTCCGTATCAATGCCTTAGGATGCTTAGGCAATGCAACAATATCAAATGACCATTTCATTATATACATGATGTATAGTAAGAAGACAAACCATCTATGGGAGATTCCCATTGAGAGATCCTTCATCGAAGAAGGAATGACAGTCCATCTACAGAAGCCTTAATCTCATTCCCATAGGGAGCAGGGTCACTATTTTGGGGTCATTCGTTCTGTGGTTCTGGCTTGTGCACACAGTTTTCACATCCGGTGCCATGTCCCGCAATCTCCATCTTCTCTGCACTCCACTCCATTTGTTCTCCCAATCACAAGAATAGTCTATGCCCCCTCCTCACTACCTGCTCACCAATACTAGACCACATTTACCTTTTATTCACTCTGCCCTCTTCTCTCTGCCACACTTCTGCCTCTGACCCCCATCCTCTGCCATTGGGGACGGCTCCATTCTTCCCCTGTAACAGGGGTGTTGAGCTACTTCTCTTCTATAGTGGGGGCATGTTCTTTCATAGGGGACACTCTGGTGACCCTCACTTTTTTCTGGTACAGGGGCAGCTGTGTGATTGGTGTCCTAGCTGTCCTTTCTGCACTTCGCCACATAGCCTGATGTTTGGTGCAGCCTGACATCCATGGAGTGCAATGGAAGATGTAGAAAGCCGGTACACATAAAAAACAATGTGGGACAGTGACCCACTCTCATTTGTAAAGCTCTGTGGTTGGAAAATAAAAACTCTTCAGACTGGCCCTGATGGACTATGTAGGGGCTACCTGCAACTTCTCTGTATTCCAAAGGCCAACTTTCACCTGGTGTCAGGGCACTGCAAATGGAGCGGAGTGCAGTTACATTTCTGTGCAGTAATCCCCAATTGATGTGCTGTGAGACTGTGATGCCAGGGTAAAAGAATACTACATTTTAAGAATTAATTGCCAATATAGGATGACCACTTTATACAGCCCAGGAGGTAATGTGAAAGTTGTAGCTAGGTCCTACACACCCTGGGTGCCATCTCAGGTATGCTAAGCCCTCCATCAATATCTGGTCTATCCTATATGTTTGTGTATATATCTATGTAATACCTAGCACTATTAAGCCCCCTGGTAACTCTCGCCCCTTGCAATACCAACTCAGACAAACAGTACTTTCTTTTCATTGTCTTGAAATCTGGTATAGGATGTCCAAGTCAGATTTACTGCGACTTCTTTGCTTTAGTTCCAGAGACTGGATCCGCCTCAATTGATGCTTTTAACAGACCGCTGAGTCTTCTTTTTATTCCTTGTGCACCTTGTGAGACTGAAATGACTAGCCCCAAAGCTCAGGAGCTGTTCTTCTCCCCCAAGCTCCCTGTTGCCTCTAACAAAAGACTTGCTTACCTGAAACCTCCATTATCTACCACCTAGCAAAGTCTTGGGATATTTAAAAGGAAGAGAGAATCCTCAAACCGTGTCTCAACTGCTGCCTGGCTAAACCAGGGGCACACCCAGGAACTGCCCCTGTATTTAAAGCATTAAGAACTGCTGACAACAGGATTGACCTAGCAGAATGTGCAATAGGAAGCACATGCTTCAATATAATTTCTCTGAACTTTTTTTACGGCTGCTTGTTCAGGCTCTCTCTCTCTCTCTATTCTCTATCTCTCTATCTGTCCCTTTCTTTCTCTCTCTCTCCCTCTCCCTCTTCCCTGCTCTCTTTCTCTCTGTCCCCCACTCCCTCTCTCTCTTACTCTCTCTCAGATTCTCTTTTTCTCTCTCTCTGTTCTCCTCTCTCTGGAGCTTGCCTTTAGTAGTCTGTGCTCTGGCATGCAGATATGAGGGAATGTTTCCTGTGAGGCAGAAGGGTACTTTTCATATGGGGTTTTATTGTTTGTGCTTCAGAGCTTGATGAGCCTACAAAAAGATGTATGTGATAGCGAAAGGTGAAGCTCTATTAGGTTGGAAGGAGCGAGATAAACAAAATACGCATCTAGATCCCAATGCTGATGAACAAGTGTTGAATGTGGAACAGCATGGGCGAAGTGCCACAAGCAAATGAATGATCCCAGAGTATTCACTGTGGACATAGGGTGTCTATGGTGCTTTGTGCTCCACATTGTGGCAAAGGAAGGAGGCAAATTCTGTTGTTTCGAAGGTGCAAAATGTTTCCCTTAGTCTCTGGGATGTTGTAAAGGAAGAGTTGCAGAAAATGTATGACACAAGGACAATTGTATGAACTGGTGTGGAATGGCTGTTGCCATTGGTGGTTGTGCCCAAGCCAAATGGAAATGTGAGAGTCTGTGTGGATCTGATGAGTCTTAATAAGTGTATTGTCATTGAGAATCACACTCTGCCAAACATGAGCGAGATGTTGAGCTCTTTGGGTGATGCCAACGTTTTCACAAAGGTAGACTTAACATCAGCATGCTAGTATTCCACCTCTATCCCATTACCTTACAGCCTTTGTGATCCAGGAGGTGGCTTTCCAATTCCTTAGGATTCCATTCAGGCTTTTGTCTGCCTTGTCAGAATTGCAAAAGGCCATGTTCAAGTTACTACCAAGTCTTCCACATGTCTATTGCTTCCAAGATGACATACTGGTTTGTGGAGGCTAGATTAGGGAGCATGATTAACATCATGACTAAACATGTTAGGATCATGTAGGCTTACCATTAGGAAGGAGAATTTCGAATTTAGGAGGGGATGGTGGACATCATGGACTGATATAAAACCAATGCCATAAAGGATGTGAGTGATCACACACATGCAGCGAAGAACTGGGTTCACGTTTGGGAATGGGTTAGTTTTACAAATAATTTGCAAGGATAAACTGAACTACCTGAGTTAGTGGATGAAGCATAACTGTGAATTTGTGTGTGGGATGAGGAGTGCTCCCGTGAGTTTGAGGGCATAAAGAAACAAATTGACCTGCCACTTCCCATGGCACAATTTAATGTTGCATGTGGTTCCATCATATTAATGCACACCAGTGGTAAGGAGTTGATGCAGTGTTGTCACAAATGCACAGGGGATGAGAAGAAATTGAGGAGGCCTCAACATGTGTCTTGGTTATCTTATGTTTCTGCACATTTGTGTGGGGCATACACCCCATCTTGCAGACAGACTACAAGCCTTAAAAGCAACCTTTGAGTCAAGGTGATATGATGGTGTGTTGAGATGGTTGGCCAGTTGGGTGCCCCATATGAAGTGTCATGACTTTAAGTTTGTTCCCTGCGAAGAGAAATATTTGCATGTACTTCCTGTTAAAGTTACCAACAAACAGGAGGTGAATGAAATAAGTCAGTGTACTTAACCCATGATGGGGTGTTTGGGCAGCAGGAGTAGCTGCAAGAGTACAAGCAAGACGAGCTGATGAGGGTTGTGAAAGTGTGCATGGCCTAGTCCGGACCAATAAAAGCAGTCTGCTTGAAGGCCAGAAAGTATTTTTGAAGATTAGAGAGGTGTTAAGCGTCAGTGGTAAGGTTGTCATTCCAGCAGGCCTGAGAGAGAAACTTGTACCCATCACCCAATGTGGTCCCATCAGTGTACTCTAAACCAAAGTGCTCCTTAGGGCTGAGTATTGGCGGCCTGGATTTGACAGCTGTGTGAAGAGGACTTAGGGGGGGCTGTGTGAAGAGGACTTAGGGTGCAAGGAAGGGGTTGAAAGTGGGCATGCAGCTCCTGAACCTCATGACTCGCCCAAGAAGGTTTAAGAGGAGTTGGCAATAGGCTTGTTTGGACCTTGAGTCCTGGAGGCCAATATGCCAAATGTGTTCACATTTTTGGAGGAAGTCTTCAGCCGGGGAGATGCAGCTAGTGGAATCAAAGTCTATGGATCACAGTTTGTGAGTAGTGACATGAGGAAGTACTGTGACCAAATCTGGTTGCATGGCTATGGAGTGTGGTATACGTAGGACAGATGCTGTAGTGCACAGAGTAAGTGGCCCCAGGTCCTCTTCTCGAGGTGTTATAGGTGTGGTGCCATTTTAAGGGATGAGGACAGAAAGGGTAACCCGTGTGTGTGTTCTGGTTGGCTGGGCTCAGGGCAGACAGTGATCAGTGACGATAGTAGCATGCGTCTAAGAGCGGAGGTGTTCTGCAAAAGGTGGCAGCGGACCACGACAGAAAGAAGGGTACTAGGATGGTGAATGTGGATGTAGGTTACTATGTGAGAGTGCCCCTTTGTTGCCTAAAAGGATGACAAACAATCATGTGTAGGTCATGATGGTGCAAACAAATGTTATTGGGAGAAGGGTCAGGTGTGAATTTGAACCGAATGATGAAGATGGCCTAACTGAATGGGGGTTTTCCGAGGGGGTGGACACAGTAGAGGGTAGTAGTGGTTTGAAAAGGGGAGAGAAGGGTATGTTGTAGTGTTTTCATGCCCTGTCTGCCATGCCAGGCTTAGAATTCTGCTGGACTAAGGCATCCAGTGTGGTGGGGACGAAGCACACATGCATTACTTAGCAGAATGCTTGCTATTCTAAGTTCGGCTAGTGGCCGTTGCCTTTTGAGGACTGATGCAGAGGTATCTTAGCAGTACAACTTATTTTGAATAACGCTTGAACTTGAAGGAACTTATTGTAAGAATGTCTACTTCAAAGCAGGTTTTAATGGCATTCAGACCCTGGAGTATTTCATTCCTAATGTCCCGTATTTTAGATGTTTAGCCTTACTTAAATTCAGAATATATTCAATAAAGTTTCAATGATCTGCTGGAAAACAGACCTCATGGATATAAAAATGGAAGTGGATTGTCTGTTTCCAATGCCAGGTCTGTGTGTGCTACAGCAGTGCGAATGGTATCGTTGCTGTTACATCTATACCCGCTTCTTGTTTAAGTCTCTCGATGAACAGCCCCTGACCGTACATTTTAAAAGTTGCTAAGTCATCCAAAAGTGTCAAGGCTACAGTTCTTCCTTGGTAAATAATGCCAGTATCTCATATTTAATGGATTCCAATTGCCATATTTAAACCATTGCCGAGTGTTTATAAATGCGAGGTTCAGTCAAATCTCTCCCTGACAGCCTGGGCCCCCGAGGTTACTTCCGTTCCCACTTCTCATCCTGTCCTCATGGCTGGAACGTCTTGTGCCACATATTGAAACCTCCCACATACTTACCGCACATGTTGCCCTCAATGACACGCGCAGCTACCCATTGCTTTTTTTTTTCTAGGTCTGTGCTACAGAAAAAGCAATACTGCTTCATCCTTAGCACCACCAATGTACCACAATTCTTTCATTCTCTAAGGAAATGGAGCTCACTGCAAAGCAATTATGTTTGCGATGTTATAAAAGGACTGTTTAATGACAAACTTTGCTTGATTGATGCATTTGTATAGAGACCTAAACGTGCGAGGGGAATCTGAGCAGGCGATGTTTAGAACACCCTGGACCAGATTTCCAGCAATGTAAATGCACCAGTTCTGGGTCAGAGTGTGGAGGTTGCACCCCCGCTTTCGTGCACAGAAATAAACATATTGGCCAAGCATTTACATAGATGCAAATGCAGTAATGAAAAGATATGGAACTAAGATAAGCCATCGGACCGTTAGCAGTTATTAACAGCTCCCCCTAACTCCTGCTGAATATAGTAAGGAGATTTTGTATAGAAATCAGTGTGATGCAGAAGTTCCTATTTTCGTTATCCCCTTTGTAAAATTAAGTTGTTTACCTCTGCCGAACAGATTTAGGAAAAATGGCAAAAGGGGAACCGGATTGCTTATGTAAACATATCATTTTTTTTTTCTTTCAAAGTTGTTCAAAATTATCAAACATCTGATCATTAAAAACTATCAAGCAGTGGAGAAGGAATTTGAAGAGCTGGATGAAATAAATTCCAGGCGCCTGACTCACGAGAGCATGTATTTCCTTCTAAAACGGTAAGATCTTGAACGGATGTCCTTGATATATTGTACATTTTCTGCTTAACTCCGACCTTGGGCTGGAATAGCAAAGCATGGGCCTTGGCCTTTAGACCCTAGTGGTGAAATCTATATTAGCTGCATCTGGAGGTAGCGACATGCAGAGTGTGTTCCCCATGTGCCATTTAGAAGTGCAAATGGAATGTCCAGGCTCCCTCTCAGGGCCAAATAGAGGGGTGCATTTTTAGATGGTAATCCCTGAGGATGAGGGCCCCGCCGCCTCCTAAATGGGCATCGGGTACCCACACTGATAGGATTAGCTTGGGTGCACCAACCGCAGCAGATTGTACAAAGGTTCAGGTACATTCACTTCTCAGTTACACGTGCGGTGATATTCCTGAGGGCTGTGGCTTCGATAGAAACCGGGATTTGTTTTTCGCAAATGCGGCTCATTACCCCAGTGTGTGACAGGAGGAATCGTTGTGCGTTGGTCCTGCCACACTACAGGGTAATCCATAAGGAGGCCCCTGTCAAATTGATCCTTTTGCACTTCCTCACATTTTAATGGAGTGCATCTTAAAACTGGAAAATCACATGTATTCCTTCTTTTGGTTCCATGGTAGATTTGACATCCAACCCGAAGTAACTCGAGGCGAAATCCGCAGGCTATGGGAAACACTGATTACAAACCAGGACAAAACATTGGATTTTCTGGAGTTTGTGAGGCACTTTGGATATTCCCCTAAGTCTGCCTGCTTTCCTAATGCCAAGATCAGTCCACCCAAGAAAGGCGACTGCGACTTTAAGATGCGTTCTAATAAACTCAACTGTGATTCGGATATCTTGGTTGACAGCGTTCGAGCCAAGGTAAGCACTTTCCCAAAGGCAACTTAAACACTAAAACCATTATCTGGGAACACTTTAATGCTGATTACTGAACAAACAAGACAATGAAAGCTCTAATGACAGAGTAACGCATGTACATTCTTTCCGTAGGTCTTTGGTTACATTATATATGAACCTTTTGCCCTCATTTTCACTGCTGTTGAAGAATGGAAACCTGTACATTCACCCATTCAAACATCTAGGTAACTTTTATCATTGGACTATTATCAAATATTTCAAATGCTACTTCCTTTGCAGTAAATTTGAATTATAATTAAAACATTAAAATCTCCTCAAAATTCATATCCTCATCCAACATTGGCAAACAAAGTGCGAACACAATTCAACGCTTTTGTAGCTTACTCTACTGACATTATTCTATTGTTTCTTAAATCCAACCTTCACATTTTGGATAATCCCAGTCAACCAGCTGTTTGTATCCAACAAAGTAATGTGACATACCCACTTATCTTCATCCACAGACTATAAACAATAAAGACACCATGAACAAGTTGTAATATACCCGGAAAATTACTATAAAGAGATATCCCTGACAACCTTTACAACTAGAGCTTGTAAGAGCATACAGATACCGAAAAAACCTTGACGTTCGAACATTAACTAACCATTTGCACCTTATCTGCCTAGTCATTTGGATCTGATAATTTCTCTTTTAATTTAGCTTTCTCAATGTTTTATTTCCTATTCATGTCTGCCAACTTTTGTAAGCACGTCTGTTTCGAGGGGGGCTGTTTAATATTGTTGTTTGTGTGTGTTTTGTTACTTGCGCTATGTTTCTTTTTTGCTGAAAAAGTGTGTTTGCGTTGGGTTTTTATGGAAATGTTATTTTGAAAAAAATAAAATGTAAGTATTTAAATGTAGTTTACCTGCCACTGGTTTGTGCAATGAGACCACTAAAGCTGTACAAAAAATGGGGAATATTAAAATGAAAACAGATTTCAGTCCAAACTTTGGTGAGTGATTGCATCATGCATGGTTATGTCATCCTTTGTTTACTGGCAGTTTTTGGCGGGTTATCAGCTGTAGTTGAGTAGCCACTAACAACACGAATCTCGCGGTAACCGTGCTGGTAAAACCGGCAGGTAGCCACGAACCCATAAACAGTTACCAGCGCCTGACTTGCCGGTAACACTGGGGTATTACAACCCCGGCGGCCGGTAAGTCAGGCGCTGATAACTTGTTCCCCATTCCCATTGAGTCCCATGAGACTCAATGGGAATGGGGAACACGGAAGCACCGGCACCGCTAATAACGATGCCGGTGCTTCCGTGAAAGTCTGTGGGTGGGTGCCGGTCTGCCCGGCGGGAGGGCACCCGCCCCCAGACTTGTACTTTGCTAGTCCGGAAACAGCAGTGACGGTAAGCTTACCGGCACTATTGTTTCCGGACCGGCACAGTTATATTGAGGGCCATTATGTTCCCTGAAAAGGGCCAATCACGATTTCCCAGTGACCTCACCATTTTATTACAACTCACACTAGCCACTCTTGAGTCCCATATAAAGGTGGTGATCAGAGCTTGTGAAAAATGTTATCAGAGACAGAAAGTGAAGAACATTTAAATATAACGTTGAATGCGGGCAGAACTAACATTATTAGAGCCTAGCTCCATTGATAAGTGTAAGAAGTAAATCAACCAAAATCTTCATTATTTATTTAACTTGAATAAACACTCTTCTGTATTTTTGTGAATAAATGTTTTCAGGCCAGATGTAATTTAAATACAAATTACTTAATTTGCTTTTTGTAGGCGATCTGTGTTTCCTAATTACAGATCAAGTTATCTGTCTTTTTGCATGGACCTTGTATTTAGAAAATGCTTCCAATTCTGTCATAATTGCTATAAATGTTTTGAGAATATCAAGTTCCAAATTATCATCGAATAACTTTTTTCTGTCCAACCCTTGCATTCAGAAAGTCTAATTGCATAGTTATCTGAAATTTTACCAGTCATACAAAATACGTACTGTCTAGTGAAAAAGATCATGGTTTATCCCTAACTCTTGCCTTTATGCAAGCTGAATTCCTGAGACCTAACCTTTAACCCAGAGAATCATTTGTGTTTTTCCACAAATTCTTTTGTTTGCCATAATAATTGGGGTTCAATGTTCAGCTATTCCTATATGTTCCTGTCCGGCTTTTCTTTAAATTCCATAAACTCCCCCTTTAGTTTGTTAAATAGACTTTCCACATTTGTTTATTTATTATTGGGTTATTTGTGAGGTGCCTATAAAACAAATGGTATTTCAAGGTGCCACAAGACAAAAAAAGGGGGGGGCAAGGGAGAAAGATACCAATCGCGGTCCTACTAGGTCTCCTGACATTTGGATCGTGCAAGTGCAGTAACAAGAAGTACAAGGGAGAGGGGAGGAGTACAATTCAGTGCGAGGTGCTAGGGTGCCAAGGGAAGTGCTGGATAAAGAGGAGAGAGTGCATGTAAAAGGAGGGGGGAGGAGGGGAAGAAGGCCACAGTGGTTAGGCGAGTGCTAAGGGGAGGGCAGGAGGGCAAGTGGCAGAATTGCATCGGGTGCAGGGGGTGGGGACAACATGCTAAGTGCTATTAGGGGAGTTGACTGGGGGGGGGGGCGAATGGTGCCCTGTAGAACTTAGTGGGAACCAGGCAGCAAGTCACTGCGGCAGACGGATATGTTCGCAGGGGAGGAGGAGAAGGAAGGAAGAAGAGAAAAGGAGGGTCTTGAAGAGCTTGTGGAACTTAAGGAGATCCGGCTCAAGCCTGAGACACATAATTGTATCTTTTGCTGCAATACGATGCCCAGTATCTCCGCAAGCTACATCTCCTACTTTTATCTTTTTCCCCGTCACCAATACATCTAAAAGCAAACTTACTGCACTTTCCTACTCTTTTCACAGTAGGGCGCAGATTGCAAACTGCCCTCCTCATGTGTACAATTTTAGCCATAATCAATATCACATTATGTTCTTTCTTTCAGTGTAAGCACTCAGTGCCATCCCCAAGAGGTATCTCAGCGCATATAGATGGACTGTGCTGCACTAGTTTTTCCCACGCATTCATCTATACATGTCCAAATGTAGAGGAGCAGTTACATGCCCCTGCAGGAAATCTCACCCCCTACATCCTATATGTTGGAAGCCTGAGATCGTGCCGTGTTTGACACCAGCAGTTGTACCAAAACCGCAGCGTATATTCAAAAGAAGATACCCATTGAGACAACCCTATTCAATGTATCCCTGAAGAAACGACAATCTGAGGGAGGAACTCCCTGAAGGAATCTGAAAAAGAGCAAAGAGAGAAGCTAGTGACGTCACAAGAGACATGTGTGACATCTAGAGATATTGGCTGAAAATGATGTATGGATCTCACAGAACCTAGCGACGAAGTAAAGAATCGAGTGAACTCTTAAATATGAAAAAGAAGATTATACGTACACAAAGTGCTGCAGAGAATCAACCGTTCAATAATTTTACAGACGCTGAAACGCAAGTAGACTAAGTCATCATAGAAGCAGGCTATAGGTAGTGAATAGTATGCAGATGAAGCCGCCATTGTATAGAAGCTTGAAATCAGTATCACAAATTTAGTAAGCCAGGCCCATGAAGAAGGAGAATTGTGTCACAGCAAGAATAAGCTGAAATCATGGAGCTGCATGGTGAAGTTATCTGGCTTGGAGTAAAAACTGAAGCAGCCAAGGACAGTTATCTATTCTTGAAAAGAATGAACGTACAAAGGATGAATCAACTTTTGTTAAGGTGCAAGGAAAGAACACCAAGATTGTCACATTTTATTGGTTTAACATATTTAAAAAGCTGCAAAATGGACCAAATTGTGGTCTCCTGTCATGTGAGCCAAGAATAAAAATGGAGTCGAACTTGAAGTACTAGAACAATGATAGCGAGTGCTTGCACTCCCATGTATTCCCAGAGACAAGGATACTTTGCAAGGCCAAGTTAAAAGACAATCTTCATGGCAGAAGGCTTGGGTGAAAAGAGATGTTGGTCTAATTGGGTGGGGAGATAGAGTCAGCCCCACCTCCTTGCAACTGGGTCTGGATTTACGAGCTCCTAAGTGAACCGAATGTTCCAGACATGGCACAAGCATGCCAACCAGTTGTAGAGGTCCATATAATGAAGGCCCTTATAGTTTGAAGACCAATTGAAAACCGTGTACTTAATGGTTTTGAAGATGACATGTTTTAGAGGTAGGCATATATTGTCCACCTGACAGTGGGCAGCCAATCGCAATCCTAGGTCCTATGTAATGTATACTTAGATGTTTCCCTTAAACCTATCACAATCACTAGTAGGTTTTTCATTATTTGCCACATAGTATGACGTCACCTCTGACATATTCTTAGTATAAAGTCTATATTTTATTTTGTGAAAAGATCGTTGAGAGAAATCGAGCGAACATCCGTTGATGATTGTTGTAACTCCCTGTTTTAGATAAGTGTTAATAAAACAGTACTTTCCCATCTTCCTGAGTTGGTTCGGTTATTTGGACTCAGAGTTATTCTGTGAGCCCATCTATTGCATGCACGTTCCTTAAGGGCCCTTAGCTCACGTGGTAGCTGTGAAGATGGTTTAAAGATCCAAACCAGTTTGTCTCCAGATTTTCAGATGATGGGACATCCTCCGCCATTAGCTGGAGGATCGCAGGGTTTCCTGTGGAGAGCGGCTGATAGAAATACACTTGCAAGAAGAACCGATACGGTGGGCAGATCCCCCTTTGATGAAATCCCTGCCCGGTTTCCAAAGGCACTCCGCTACAGAAGGCGAAGTGGTCGGATTGGAGGAGAAGTCGATACCGAAGGCCTCTAGTCAATTAACGAATGGTGAGTAGACTAAGGGGAATGGCAAATAAGGGGACAGGATTGTAATAAGTTTGGAGTAACAGGAAATAGTGTGAAGAAAAGAGGTAGTGCTTAGCCGCCCTGACTCAAGGGAGTTAGAAGGAAACATCTCAAATTCCAGTGGGAATAGAGAGAAATATAAAATGCGTAATCAGGATTAAGTAAGGTGATGTTTCAAACCCTGTATAGGGTATGGAATAGAGGCGAGAGAAAAGATGATCACAGTGTTTAGAAATGTGTAATATTTGACTAGTCTGAATGTTGTTTGTTGAGAAAAAATATCTAAGAGCGATAGAGCGACAGTGATTGAGCATAGCAAAGCGATTGGCGCCAATTGAGAGAATAGATACACCAATCAAGAGACTAGGTACGTCAATCAAGAGAATAGATAGGCTACTGAAAATAGAGGCTTGAGCAGTGATTGATGGTGCTTGCTCATATTTAATTGTTTTAAAAACGTTGGAAAGTGGTGATTTAAGCAAAGGTATAAGGTTTATTTAACAGTCTGGTAAGTATCGACAGTCGATTGAGACTTGTCATTATGGGGGATACTCCTCTTATGCACCTATGCAACACACTACCGAAGCATATGCCCAAGCTTAAACAGTATAGTGTGTAATGGGTAAAAGGCACAGCAGATAAAATGTTCATGCCATGGCCACAAGGGGGATCATTGTCTAAAGCGGTATTGCAACACATGAACACATACTTGCACGCTACGTACACAGGGAAGACATTAAAGAATAGATTAGCGATTTTAGATCTCTGGAAGATGTATCAAGAGGAAAGAGAAGACCTGCCACCTGAAGAGTGGATGCTTAATCAGCATAAGGAGGAAGTCGTTGAGCCCTCAGCTCCCTTTTCCTCACCTGAAGCAAAGGGTGTTGCTATAGAAGAAATAGGAGTGTATCCTCTAAAGGAATTAAAAGCAGCGACGGGTATAGTAATCCAATATATGAATTCCCCCACCCCCTCCTTACAGTAGTGGCGATAGTCCGGAAGAGAATAAGAGAAAGGAAGAGATCTATAAGATCATACAAGACAATGAAGACAAGAGTGAATGGTCAAAACTGTTGACAGAGATAGACAGGGAGATTAAGAGATGGAAAGGAGAGAAGGATAAGGCTAACGAAATAGCGCTTGTGCAGAACAAATGGATGGGAGGACAGATATTACTTATGATAGATGGGAAAAGTATCGAGGAAGTTAGGTAAAAAGACGATAAGGACGAACAAGAAAGAATAGATAAGGAACGAGAGCAGATATATCAGGAGGAACAAGAGAAAATAGAAGAATCACCTGCTACCTTCCTTAAAGTCACAATAGCAGCTAGCCCCAGCTCGCTACTCGACCCGACCATTACCCATCACCCACCAGAGTGACTTCGACAGTTCTCTACCCACGCTAAGCGCATGACCCTGTCCAGGCATCTCGACAATCTACTACAAACGGAACCAACCATCAAAACCCATATTTCTGCCTGCCCTGTCTGAACATTCATATCAGTTGCCAACCAAAGTACTGTACACTGTTCTAAATACATTGATATGATGCATGCTTTTCTCCTGATTGCCTCAAATCCGAAACAGCCTATTTTTACCTAGATATATGTAAGTATTGGTACATATTGCCACAATATCGTTATAGCCCATTTCAACTTGTCTGAACATTTATCCCTGCTGCCAAACAAAGTAGTTTTACTATGCTCAAGGTATATTGTTATGCTGCATGCTTTTCTCCTTATTGCCTCAAATCAGAAACAGCCTATTTTTTCTTGCATATATGTATGCACCTCAACATATTGCCACAATATTGATATAGCCTATTTCTCCTTTGTCAACTGTAGCCTACCCGGCCTTCTCTCACATCCCACGGCCATCGTAAGTACCTTATTCCACCCAAAGTCCTTCTTTATCTGCACATTGTACTCCTAGCGCAAGCAAACCAATATAGTCTACCTAGTCCTGCATAGGTCATTAACCACACCTTACTTCTCCAATACCCTCCTCTAGTCTCTGCATCTCCCCATCCACTGACTGAACCACGCTCTCCCGACGTACCGCACTCCTACCCTACTAGTCTATAAGGATGAACAAGAAAGAAAAGATAAGAAACGAGACCAGATATATCAGGAGGAACAAGAGAACATAGAAGAACCACCTGCTACCTACCTTAAAGTCACAATTGCCCATCTTCCCACGACCTGCTACCATTTGTATTTATACCATGTATGTAACAATTTCTTCAAGTCAAGCGCCTAGCTACCCTTGGGTTCAGCGCTATACAAGCAAATAAAACCAAATCAAGAACAGGCAGAAGAACAAAGAAAGTATGAAAATACATATAGAGCGATAGAAGAAAGGATAGGAAAGAAAGAGAGAGGAGGATGAAGCACCAAGATTAAGAGATAAAAGATTACAGAGACGAAGGGAAGAAGAGGAGAGAAGATAAGGAGTAAGGAGAAGAGAAGAACGAAGTCAAGAGGAAGAAAGAATTAGAAGTGACGCGAGAAAGTGAAGCGAAGTAGATGAAGAAAAAGAATGGAAAATGAGACAGCAAGGTCTCAATGCCAGTCTCATTTGTAAAGAACAAATGAGGCAGAGCACAGAATTGAAGTGGGAGAATGGAAAAACAGGCTCCCGTCCTTCCCCTCTCGCGCCTGGCCTAAAGGATCACGGCCCAGGCACCCGCCACGAGAAGAGTTTGCTCATCTACCAGACGACCAAATACCCTGGTACAGGAACATACGGATGTGTCCATCTGCCTGCCCAGCAGCCCGCCCTGCCCATGCCGACACCTGCGGCCCGGATCAACTAGACTAAAACCTCCACGTCGTTAGAGATGCCATGACGACCTAGCCAACGGTCAGCACACCTGTGCAAATATACACACTGGACACTCCCGCACCAATCTACACGAAGAATATACTCAGTGCTATGACGTAGGCGACAGACATACTCACGGACGTGCATCTTTATTATTTTCCACATAGGCTCTCAAAATGCAGAAACACAAGACGCATCATGAACTCATCTAAAGAGCTTGCTTACGCTTCTCCTAAACCCAGGTGCCATAATGAGAAATATAACGAAGACACGATACTGGTCATAAGACAATATGATACTATAACCTAAAGCGCCTGTGCACCAAACGGTTCCACCTATACACCAGGCCTAAGTAGGCCGCAAGCAAGAGCTCCCATGGACGTTAAAAGAACAAGAGTCAGGTTGCTGATCCTGCAGAATGAGCCTGGCGAAAGCAGACAGCCAAGGTCGTAATGTTGCAAACCCACATTCCAAAAGCAGACCATCAAGGGCACGATGTTGCAACCTCGCACGCCGCGCACCAACGTTAAAATCACACCTGCAAATTAAACCAGGCACACAGTGGAAAAACAATATTAATTGTGCAGAATTCTGCCTCAAACACGGTCCCACTTCACGTGACCAAGCCGAACCTGACAGGATGCCAAGCCCAGGTGGAAGAAGGCGTCTGGATCCCTCGTTACAAGACACAGGCAGATACACTTAAAAGGCTCAATGGACATCTGCGACAGTGGGAGTAGTCGGCCTTCCAGCTCATGAATAAGTCCTCACATTGTCTGCACATACTCATAGTGAAACATTGTTGCAAATGACAGGTACACCGAGAGCTGGGAACAGCGATGGTCCCAGGCTGGGAAGCTCGCGGGCGCACCAATCAGAAGATGGGGCTCTTATCACTGACGCCATTAACATTAACCAATCATCAGGAGTCTTCATGTAACAATTCTCATGTATCTAATTGTAGGGACAACCCAGATATATCACCTGACTAACCCTTGTCCACTAATATTGTTCTCTATACGTATGCTATACTAACCCTACCACTCGAGCAACCAATTAAGAGTGGCGATAGGTTTTTTGCTAACTTTCTAAGGTGACGCAAGTAGCGCGTTATACTAAGGTAAAAAGGGCCTGCGAGCCCCACGATTGTGTGTGTGTCAGGACGGACGCGTACGATCCTTGACCCATCCCTGCCGTTTTTGTCTAATAAACAGCAGAGTCACCTTGCTTCTTGCGTGTGTCTCATACTCTATCTCTTCTGGGATATACGGGAGGAGTTGGGGCCTCCCTGCCCGGAGGTCTGCGGACGGCCCGGCCGACCCCGGCAGAATTTCCCCCCCGACAAGTTGGAGGCACTGCTGAGATCTGTTTAAGATCCGCCTTTTTATTTTTACTTTTTCCAGGCACTCCAGTTGCGAGGAGGCCCGGCGGCGCGGCCCCCTCTGCCGTCACCCCCTTCTGAGGACTACAGGACCATCGCGGAGCTGCGAGAAGACCGGACAGCGCAATCCGGATATTGGCCCTCGGGAGCCGGTTGAGAAGTATCCCGCCCGCGGTTGGCGAGTGTCCAGACGTGGTCCAGACGAGGGGAGGTGACGAGCCGCTTGGAGGGGTGCACGCAGTCGAGCGGCCCCGCATCAAGAGAACTTGGTGAGCATGCCACGCACAACAAGCAATGTGAAATTGTGAGGGAGGGGGGAGGAATTAAATACGGGAGGTGGGAGGTGTTGCACAGGTGCGCGGCGAAGGTTTGACAATTTAGTGTTGGAAATGGAATGAATAGTAGCCGAACAAGTGCGAGAGCAGTCGGCTACGTTACGCGAAGGGGGGCGGAGCACGAAAACATCACGTGCGGCCGCTCGTAGAAACTGATTGGCCTAGGTCACGACTACGTGCAAGGGTGGGTGTGTGTGGTTTCCTACGATTTGGCATTTATTGATCAATGAGTAGATGAGGATCCCTATTGTTCGAGCAAGACACTCGATAGGTAGATGACGTTTCCCTGTAGGCGGTAGCTAGTTAGTTGCCCAATACGGAAGATAATTGGCTGGTTAAGCCCTCCTGTCGAGGGGCGTATCACACGCGAGGCGACGCAGCGTGCGCAGTCCGATTATATTATTGATTTGATTACCTTGTTCCAGGAGTGACAGGAAGACAGCTGTAAGGTTAACGGGGGTAGATTGCAAGTGTATTTTGAACTTAAAGAATATATGAAGAACTTACCAGTAGCTCGAAGAGATCGGTGACGTCACCAGTAGGGCTTTCATAGGATATCGCGAGCACAAGGCATCTTCGTTTTGAGAGTGGTGGGGAAGAGAAGTGTGGTAAGGGAGTGGAAACGCAGATAAGCGGTAAATGAGTTGATCGGGGAAAGGCGAAACAGGGAACGTGGCTGCGCACGGAGAACGCCGGCCACGGCAAGTGTAGAAGGGGGAGGAGCACGTGAAATTAGGACGACTGTATAAGAACGTCATAAGGGGTACGCAGCCGCAGGGGGCTACTTGCGCCTCGGCCGCAGGGGGCCGTAAGGGTGTTGTATAAAGAAAGAAAGACAGAAGAAAATATACAAATGTAACATACTATATTTTTTATAATTTTCCTTAGCAGACTATCGTAAATCCCCAAACTTACGGGGCCAGGTAACGATATAAGGCTGTATATTGTAAACTACTAGTGAGATAAACTGCTACCAGATAGGGGAAGGGTAGCAAGTGGAGCGCTACTATGTCATACGGGACAGGATCGGGAGGGTGGGGGAACACCCTCACTACCTCACTACAACACATATGCACAACACTGCCACCCCATAGGGAGAAACTGATTAAGTATAGCATAGAATGGACCCAGGGGACGGATAACAAAATGCTAACACCGTGGCTGCCTAATGGTAGCTTCGATCCATATGCCCAACATTCACTATTAAACCACCTGCACAATACATATAAAGGGAAGAAGTTGGCAAACCACGTGGAGGTGTTTAACTTATGGAGGATGTTCCAGGGGTTCCGACCAGGACCAAATGGAATGTTCACTATGGGGGAAATACCGGAAGAAAAAGAGATTAAGGAGGAAGGAGAGGATGGGAAACAGGGGAGTGAGGACCCAAAGAACACGGGGAACAGAGGAGAGGGAGGAGAAAAGAATAATACAACAGATGAAATAAAAAAGGAACCGAGCAACGATATACCACTAGCAAAGGGAGTGAAAACAGAGGGAAGGGGGTTGTACCCTTTAAGAGAATTAGGAGAAATAGAAAGAGGACAGTTAAGGGCGGCTGAGGGATACTCGAACCTGGCATACAGCCCTCCACCATATGTAGCTCATAGGAAGGTGCCAGCAGGGGAGGGGAGGACTGGAGAAGACCAGACTGTGGAAATAGGAAATGATGAGTGGGTAGCTGCACAGATATTATTAAAATTACGAGATTCATTAACAGGAGAAGAGAAGGAGGTAGTAAAAAAAACAGACGAGGATAATGCCAGGGAGAGTGAAATAAGGGGGGAAGAGCTGTTAAGACAAAAGGAAGAGATTTTGGAGGAACGACTAGCAAAATTAAGGGATGAGCAGAATGAATTGATCAAGCAGCTTGAGAGGGAGGAGAGAGAGAGAGCGAGGAAAAGGAAAGAAAGTAAGAACGAATTGGAAAAAATAAGGGAACGAAATGAGGAGCAAAGGAGAGAAGCTGAAAGGGTAAAAGCAGCAGCAGAAAGGGTATCAAGAGTAGTGCTGCGAGAAAAGAAAAGGGAAGAAGAAGAAAAAGAAAAAGAAATGGCAATGTGGAAGAGAAGGCTACTATCAGAAACAACTAAGAAATACGAAGAAGGGAGGGTGATAGAGAGTATAGTAGAAAGAGAAAGGGTGAAATGGGAAAGGAAGAAAGAGGATGAAAGAATATTGGAACAGATGAGAAGTGAAGTGATGGAGGAATTAAAAAGGAAAAGGGAGGAAAATAGTAGGGAGATGGAGGAGAGAAATGAAGGAGAAAGAGAAGATAGGAGAAGGGAGAGTGAAGCATGGGGGATGTATATAGAAACACAGAAGTAGCAACAACATCAGCACAAAGGGGAGCGGTTGATAAAGAAGAAAAAGGAGAACTGGACCTAATAGACTTACAAACAGTAACGATCAAGGAGAAAAAGACCAAGTGGGGGGTGCCGTTTATGACTGGCTTTTGTAGTGAGGAAGAAGAAGGAGTGGAAAAGGAAGGAAGAAACAGTGAAAGGGAAAGCCTAGATAAACTATACATCACCCGGACCAACACAGACTCACCATGGATCAGTAGGAGAAAGGATGAGCTGGGGAGAAGTGAGGAGGGAGAGCAAGGAATAGCGGAAAGACAGGCACATGAGGCCGCTCCATCCCCATCCCCATCACGCCCTCCACCATCGCACCCTACATGTTCAACCACCTCACGCTCGTTACGCAAAATAAAACTTGCGCCCTTCACAGAGGAACTGACACCCTATGCATGTCGGCTTAGAGACCTCCCTAGTCGCAGGCAGGAAAGACGAATACACATGCCCACATTAAATACAGGAAATGATGGAAGAAGGGGAAAAGATGGAGAAGAAAGAGTTACGAGCAGGGGAAATATGGACGTAATTGAAGATGTAGAAGAAAGGGAAGAGGAGGAAGGGTGTGAGGACTCGATATTATGGAACACAAAGGGTGAAACGAGACATAACTTAATGCCACTTTTGGAGAGAGGAGGGGTTAGACCACAGTATGTCCCTTGGAAGCATACTGATAAAGAAAATATAAAATGCAGGCTCCCATCATTAAGTGGAGGTGCGGGTAAGTGGATATATGAAATGGAAAAACACACCGCAGGACAGAAACTGGCAGTAGGAGATGTAAAGGGCCTTTTAATATCAATATTAGGGGATAGAGCGGATGACATTTGGAAGAGAGCGGGATTCCATGGGGTAACAATAACAAACACATCGCATGATGGGGCACCATTCGCAAACTGCAGACATGCACTATGGCAGGCACTGAGGGTACAGTACCCAGACACATCAGACATAGGAGCCATTACCTCCCGCAAGATGCGTGAGAACGAAGATCCTGTTGATTATATCCAGGAAATCCAAGAGAAGTGGCACATGGAAACTAGAGAACAATGGGATAAAACACCAGCACTAAAACCATGGCCAGAAATACAACTGACTATAGTGCATCATTGCAGGACATGGCAAGGAAAAATGAAACAAAAGGAAGAGGACAGGAAAACGGAAGAGGCTAAACTAGTACAGAAAAAGCTTACTAAATACCCAATGGAAGGGGCTCTAATAACTACGCCTACAACAATGACCCAAAGCCCCACACAAGTAGTGGCTGCACAAGATTCCTCCCAAATACCACCTTCACCGACTATAACACAACAGGCGCCGCCAATCCAACCATACACGACCAACATGGGAGGAGGACATAGAATGGCAGGAGCTGGGTATTATAATTATAACAGGGGGAGAGGAGGAATTATGAGAGGGAGAGGATACGGATATAACACCCAACAGCAGGTGGGAGGACTTAGAAATTCCTACCCCACAGGGCAACCAGTATACCAGGACAACACAGGGAGCTTTCCATGAGAGAGTAGGGAACCACTGGTGTGTTGGAGCTGTGGACTATTAGGGCACATGTCACGCACGTGTAGAGTTAGACCAGGAACACCATCATGGAGTGATCAGGGACAACCAAGGCCCTCACAGGAACAGCAGGGCCTACAACAACAGCAGACGTTGCAACAGGGAAATGAACAACAACAACAATTAACACAACAACAGCCACAAACATATTCACTGCCACAACAACAGGTAGCGATGACACAACAACCCCAAGCACAACAAACACAACTGGGTAGGGTGACGGTTTTGGGACACAACCCTTACACCGGAAATGGCCAGTCGTTGTACCCTCAATAGGACAGCCCACAGACGGCCTTGGTGTGTCCCATCCTGTCAGTAACACCTAATAGTGCGGAGGAACCACGCATAGAGGTTACGATAGGTGACAAACAATTATCATTCCTTGTTGACACCGGGGCGACCCGGTCTTGCATAAGGGAAGGTAAATTCAAGATGTCAGGCGAAGCCATGAACACCCAAGGATTCTCTGGGGCTAGAGGGTTGGTTCCCTTTACTGATAACATTCCCTTATCTATTGGAGATTATGATCTGTCAGTTCCACTTCTATATTATAGTGCCTCACCAGTAAATATACTGGGGAGAGACATAATGAACAGGTTGAATATGACGATCTCCTTTACTGAGGACGGCATAATTTGCTCTACTCCAGGGATTAACATGCTCACAGCACGACAGATTATGCAAGCATACTGCGGACAGACAGCGATTAGGGCGAAGCCAGTAGATGGCGAACTATTCCAGTATGGAACAGATATGGCAATTGCATGGATGCCAAGGATAGAAGGGAAAATATGGAGGAGGCCAGCAGCCTATCTGTTCAGACCAGAAACACCTGTTAATGAACCAGAAGGAAAGGTGGTTCTAATGGACATTGAGAGCATTATTGCAACAGCTGATTACATTGCTGTACATGCCCAAGACAGAGAAGGAAGAGCATGGAGGGCCGTGATAGCATTAGCAGAAGGATGTAGGCTCACCCAGGTGTCAGATGAGGAGCTGTTCTCAGATGAAAAGGAGGAAGGTGAAATGGTGTTTATGATGAGTGTGGAAATATGGCTAAGAGTGGCTTACAAACAAGTAGCACAGAAAATTGCAATGGCACTTGAGGCACCCACATGCACCCCAGTCCCCTTCTTTAAGGAGGATATGTCAAAGGTACCCAAATCATTGTGGACTACTAGCCCCTATGACGTGGGGTGCATAAAAAGTATAGGGGGAGTAAGAATAAAATTGAAAAAAGGTGCAATACTCCCCAGAGTAAAACAGTACCCACTATCAAAAGAGGCAGATGAGGGCCATAACGGCCCTTATAAATAATGGCATATTGGTCCCCTCAGAATCACCATGTAACACGGCTGTGTACCCAGTGCGCAAGGCTAAAGGGGGGTCTTGGCGCTTCATACAGGATCTCAGGCCCTTGAACAACATAGTAGAAGCGGAATATCCCGTAGCAGCAAACCCGGCCACAATATTGTGTGGCATTCCAGCAGAAGCATCACGATTTACAGTGATCGACCTTAAAAATGCTTTTTTCTCAATACCATTACACCCAGACTCACAAGATCTGACGAGCTTCACTTACAGAAACACAAAGTGGAAGCACACCAGATTGCCACAAGGGTATTGCGAATCACCCTCAATTTTCAATAGAGTAATACAGATGGATTTGGGTAACATTGAAGTGGAAAGCACAGTGTTGCAGTATGTGGATGACATAATAATTTGCAGTACAAACGAAAGAACATGCAGAGAGGACTCCTTAAAGATGTTGACAATATTGGCTGAAAAAGGTTACAAGGTAGACATGCAAAAGATACAGTACTGTCAAGAACAGGTACTTTACATTGGTCAACTTATATCCCAACATGGAAGAAAGATTGCACCACAAAGAGCACAGGCCATTTCAAACACTCCAATGCCACAAACTGTGAGGGAACTGCAGCAGTTCCTGGGGCTGTGCAACTACTGTAGAGCATGGGTATTTGATTACAGTTCGTACATAGGACCCCTGCTTGAAGCGTTAAGGGAAGCTAATAAAGGGGAGAAAAAGCTGGGGTGGACGATGGAAATGAAAGAGGCTTTTGATGAATTGAAAGATGCGATATCAACTGCTCCGGTACTGGCATCCCCAGACTATGAGCGACAATTTTTTATATTCTTACATTGCGACTCAGCAGTAATGAAAGCAGTGTTGGCTCAAAAAACAAGCATGGGCTACAAACCAGTAGCATTTTACAGCGGCCACTTAGATCCTGTGATGTTAGGTCACTTCCCTTGCGAACAAGGTCTCGCCGCAGCTGCTTTTGCGGTGGAAAAAGCATCAGCAATCACCATGGGGTGCCCAACTACACTGTTTGTGGAACATGCACTATTTGCGATATTGAATAAACCTAAATCCACCCTAACCACGCAAAGAGCGTCAGGTTATGAGATCATTTTATCCAGATCTGAACTATCAATTGTTAGATGTAGCACGGTCAACCCTGCAAGGTTCCTAGCAGAAGTAATTGAGGAGGGAGATTATGCCCATGACTGTACGCAAATAACTGAAATGTACTCATGTACTAGAAAGGTTGAAGAAAACGCACTAGAGGGAGGTGAGCTCTTGTTTATTGATGGGTCATCAACTATCGATCAAAGGGATGGTGTAAGGAGGACTGGGGCTGCAGTGGTAAAAATGATGGAGGTACCGGTGTGTGTGGCAATGAAATGTGTACAATTACCACAGCATTACTCCGTTCAAGCAGCGGAATTAGTTGCACTGATCTTGGCGTTGAAGGAAAGCTTTGACAAACGGGTGACCATATACTCCGACAGCGCATATGTTACATCCACTGTCCACTCAGGGCTGTCGAAATGGAGAAGAAGAGGGTTTAGGAGAGCTGATGGCACTCCAGTGCAACATGCCCTCTTATTGGCTGAACTAATTGAAGTAATAAATGACCCCCAAGAATTAGCTTTAGTAAAATGCACCGCACACACCAATGGTGAGGACCACGTCTCGAAGGGGAATGCAGCAGCAGACGCACATGCGAAGTATGCTGCATACTTTGGTGAGATATGGAACCCCCAGAGTAACAGAGAGGGAGAGGGAGGGGAATGGCTAAGGAGATGTTGATAAGAGAAGGGTACACCCATCTCCCAGCCACACAGATTATGGAGCTACAAGCGGCTGCACCAATGGCCGAAAAAGAAATATGGGTAAAAAGAGGATGCACAATGTCACCAACCGACGCACTATGGCGCCAGGGTGGCACTGGAAAGGTTGTAATACCATTGGCACTTTTGAACACCGCCCTGAGCCAACTACATCATCCAGCCCACACAGGCAAGGAAGTAATTGCAGCACGAATTAGGGAAGACTGGTTCTGCCCCGAGTTAAATTCTCATGTGTCAAATTTTATCAGTAATTGTCTCACATGTCAACAGTTTACGGCCGGCCATACTCTAAAGGTGATAAGAGGTACCATACCCCGGCCAGAGGGACCTTTCCGGCATCTCCATATTGACTATGTTGATATGATCAACATATGTCAAGGAAATAGGTATATGATTGTAGTAGTATGCCCATTCTCTAGGTGGATTGAGGCAGGGCCCTGTTCACACCCAGATGCATTTAGAGCAGCTAAATTCTTAGTGAGGGAGGTCTTCCCCAGGTGGGGAGTGTGCGAGGTGTTAAGGTCAGGCAATGGCCCACATTTCGCAAACGAAATTTTCCAGCACATCACATCCTTGCTGAACATCAAGCATAAATTTGCATGTGCATACCACCTGCAGGCCAACGGTGTATGTGAACGCCTGAATGGCCTATTAAAGGAGGCAATTGCAAAGATACAGCAAACAACAAAGAAGAGTTGGTTATATTGCCTTCCATTAGCCCTATTTGAGCTAAGGAATAGACCAGGGTCCGACCACCACCTCACCCCTCACGAGGTGGTTACCGGATGTCAAATGCGCCTTCCCCTAACGTCAACGTCAAGAGCATTTACCGACCACGAAAGTACAGCGAGTGTTCTTGGTGATGAAATGTACCAATATGTGTCTTCTTTGATTACTAGTGTAGTGTTTGTGTCTCAACAGCTCGAGCGCACACGGGGCGGGTCTAACAGCAATCAACAAGAAGACGCGGATAAAGAACTGGAAAAGGAAAGACTGTGTAAAATTGCTAAAGGTGACCACGTACTACTTCGCAATTTCAACAGGAAGTGGAATAGTCCACGATTCACTGGCCCCCATCTGGTAGAGGAGGTATCAACGAGAGCAGTAAAGCTACAGGACAAGCGTGCCTGGAACCACCTACACGATGTAAAGATCTACAAACTCCAGACCCGCCCCAGCGCCACCGACAGGTCCATTGGGAGAACAGCAACAACATCATCAACGGAGGAAGAAAGTTCTACCACAGCCAACGGCCCAAGTGTTCCCATACCCTGTCACTCCCCAGACTCCCCAGAGACAATAACTGAAGAAGAAAGGGGTGATCCCCATACTGCCCACCCCATGGTCACACGCTCAAGGAGTAAAGATACTTCCACCAGTTGAGCCCAAACCCCCTGCCCACCACCCACTGACCCCTACCCCCACTGCAGTAATAACTGAACTGAAGGACATTGTCTTGCACACGTACACATGTAAACACGTGAATGCTCTCTTTTCTTTTCTCTCGCACATGCAGGAACTGCGTATTATTGTACTGCTAAGAAAATAGATAACTAAAAAATTCACTGCCCAGGAGTAGATGGTACCCTCAGACGATAACTACCCAGAAGAATTGTCACACCAATTTGAATATGAAATAAAAAGGCCAACGTACCTGAAAAGGAGAAGGGTACGTGTCTACTACACAGCATTCCTCTTGGCCATAGAATACTCAATGCCCCACCTCCACCCATACTTGCCTGCCCTAAGAGATAGATTGCTTAGATTAGCATGGGAACAGCTCTTCGCCTGGGCACTGAATGACTATTTGATAGGGAGAGCTTAAAAAACAACAACTAACATTTAATAACCAGCATATTGAGAATTTTCAGACGGGCAACTCTAACGTCGCAAGAATACGCTGCCGGACTGCAGCAAGGTAAGAGCAAAATGCCGGTGAAATTAGCATGTGTAATAAAAATAATAGGGATTTTGATGATCACCGGGTTCTTGGCTGCCTCTGTATGGCAGTACAGCTATGCTATCAATATTATTGCTGTACCCAAACCTAATCCACCCCCATCCCCAGCTGCAACAGGTGTTACGTCAGGTGATACTAGTAAAATTGCGCACAAACAAAATAGAGTTCAACGCAGCACATACTCAGATAATAAAGGTATTGACAATTATATACAAGATTCAGCACACGTCTCAAACAACATATGGTACCAACACATGACCCGCATTGGTAAGCAGACAACAGAAGACAGCTGCTACGTTTGCTCATTAATACCATACGCCATGAGCGCTTCTCGAACATTTGTTGCCACAGAAATAGATGAAAAGACAACACGATGCATAATATACTTGGCACTGTTCCAAACGAAAGGAAGATTTCAAGGGACAGTGGTGCATATGGTGTGGAAAACACAAGACTCATACCCATACGAAAACAACTTCCTCAAGACTTATTTGAGTTACCACAAGAGCAGTTTACATGCTGAAGCATTCAGATACATAACAAGTGGTCCTGCAAAAGGGGAAACAAAGAAAGTAACACTGCAGTATTTACCATGTGATTGGTACGCCACTGAAGTTCCTGGTAAACCAGGATGCTGGGAGAGGCCACTGGTGACGATAACGGGGAAGGTGTACTTGGACAACAAATGGGAGATAGTAGTGATTGGCAGCAACATGGTAACAAAAGAAACTATTTCAACTATCGATGCACACAACCACAGATGTTGGACGACTTGGATCAAGTACGTGCCCATGCTCACGTGGATAGAGACGGATGAAGACCCAATAACAATACTGCCGCTGACTGCGCCTAAGGTATGCTACCAACATAAAGGAGAGGTGGACGTAGGATACAACACCAACTGTGCAAGCGTGATGGAGCTACCTGAGGGGGGAGCAGGAACAGCAGTGATAATGGACCATTACTGGGCCTGTGGAGAAAAGGCATACCACACACTGCCCCCTCTGTGGAATGGTGTATGTACGATGGTGCACGTCAATGTACCATCTCTAGTGGTACCCCAGAAGCATGTGAATGTGGCGAACTTTCCCAAAATGGATGAAGGGGACAAGAGAAAGAAGAGATCTGCACCACCTCAGGAGGAGCCAGGAAACAGGACCAACGGCAATTATACTGTCCTAAATAGAAGGAAAAGACAAGGAGAACCTCTGACAGGAAATTACCTATGGGGAAGGTCGGAAACAGCACTCACTTCAATTCCGCCAGAACACAGACTATTCAGCAGAGCAGCAATGTTCTTCTCCTCAATAATCCATCCGGGACTGCAGGCTTACACAAACGCAAAATGGCTCCAGAAAACTAGATGGGAACTAATGATGACCATCAAAACTACAGTAAATGGATTCAACGCAATAAAAGAGGAGCTGCGAGCTATAAGGATGGTAGCACTTCAGAACAGATATGTATTGGACCTCCTCACAGCCATGGAAGGAGGAGTCTGCGCAAAGATAGGACAATCATGCTGCACGTTCATTCCTGCCAACGATGCTGACAACGGTACACTGACAGAAGCAGTTGCCCATTTGATATAGGCATCTCGGCCCATGTACTGGCCTCTTATATGTCAGAGTGCTATGTGTGAAAGACAATGTGCTGTCTGGATGTCTATTTCAATGGCTATGAATATTTTAGACTTCCCCATGCTATAAGGCAGGAGTGCACATACAAAGCATTCATCCTTTGAGGTCCTTCTTCCCACTACTTTCATATTCTGATACCATATGTTATTCCCCAAGTGTGCTGTACTATCCAGGTAATCATTTAACCCATGATCATCCTCCCTAGCACTTCTCTTAGATCTTGTTAATTTCTTACTAGCTTCTTTAACCATGTGATTCAATATGTCAGCATAGTTTCTTCTCATTGGACCAATTATAGAAACATTTGTCAGTGGACTGGATGTTTTTACATGTGCTATCTGTGTAGGAGAAAGTTCGAGAAGCTTAATCCTAATAACATAACATGCAGGCATGAAAAGGTCTTGCATAATCTCCATACGTGACCTCCTTCCAAAAAGGTAGCCCAGGTTTATTCATCACAGGACCAGGTGCTCTCGTGTGTACCTCTAGAGTAGGAACAATTACATAAGGTCTCAGCTGCCTTGTAGTTGCCACATTAGTACCCTCCTTCCGTACAGGAAGATACACAGGAGTCTTTGCTCCATTTACATCTATATAGTAAGCATTGCGTACTTTAAGTGAGAGCAGTATCACTATGAATAAAATGTAAGTGTAAATTATGTACAAATAAGAGCATTTACAACAATAGCCTCTTGCACATCGTGGACGTCTCTCATGATCTGCCATAAGGATATTACTATTGATGCTGCCAATTTTTACTCTGTTTTAAGGAAGGAAAAATAAACTTTAAACGGGCAACATCATGCACTACTTCTGGAAGCAGCTGAATCGCCTCCACAAGTTACCTCGATCAGCTGGCTGGCTATACACTGATGAAAAAAGTTCTCAGTGAAGACCACAAATTGACCTTTTACCAGAAGACATGAAGATTCTCCTTCAGCATGAAACAAAGTACTTTAACTAGTAGACTTTTGGATCTTTTCCCTCGAAAGTCTCATTCGGTTCTCAGTGTTCTCTCAGAGTACAGATTCACCTGAGTTATTATGTCTCTCAGTATTTCATTCAGTGCTGCATTATTCGTTGGCTCTCTCAGGAATGTGCGGACATCAGTTTGTCTCCCAGCAAGATGCGGCCATTCCTCAGTCAGATAGTAGAACACCAGGCCGACCAGTCTATGCACATTATCCGCTGATAGGGGCATTTGTGTTTTCCCCACTGTACTCAGGAAGCTGAAGAATTTGTTCCATTATGGCTGCGAGCAATCTCCTCAAGATTGGACCATTCTTAGGATCTTTCAGGAACAGATGAACGCTAGTAGTTCTCCCCACAAGCGCAGGGTATGCATGCAGAATAAACAGGAAAACTGCAAGAACGATCCGTGAAATGTTGTCATTGGGCACCACCATGCGTGCCTCTGAAAAGAAATTCAGTGAGAAAGGAATCGGGGAACTGTTCCCTCTTCCAGTCGTCGAAAAGGAACTCTAAATCTGGCTTTGTTTTTCTTCCCAATCAAGGCTTAAGCATGCCTCAGTCCAATGTCAACAAACTCCTGTGGCTCAAAACACATAGCTTCCCTTAACTCCTTTTTTAGTGAATGAAAAGAGTGTTCTGAAAATAAGCCACAGTCCAATATATCCTTTATCTTTATTCAACAGCTTCTGCATCCTTCTTCCTCATCATCTACCTAGTCTGCATGTGCTGTGGTTCTTCCCCGTTGCTTGCTTCCGAAGGGGTGGGAGTGAAGGTGGTTCTCCAGCATTGATTTTCACGTCTCTGAGAAATATCCAAGCGTGTCTGCCTTGCACCTTGACTGCAGACGGTGTCACAACTTCCACTTCGAAGGGGCTATCAAAACGTGGTTCATGCCACCTTGTAGTGAAATTGTGGATTAGGACCACATCTCCAGGGAAATTTGGGAAGACATAGTTTTTCAACTCCGTTTGTCGTAGCTTCTCCTTCTGTGTTCTGTGCTGCCTCACACCCCTCTTGCTTGAGCTGATCTGAAATGGCAGGGATACTTGAAGTCATGCACGTAAGCTAATTACGTAACTCCTTTCCTAACAATTCTGCCATTGTCTGGGCATCACTTCTAGTTCTAGACGGAGGTGTGAGAGGTTTCCTCATTTGCCTCCCTGCCACTGTTTCATGGGGGGTAAGATGGTGGTCTGAACCTGGTTGATTTCTCAACGCATACAATGCCAGTGGTAGACAATGCAACCATCCTTTCTTCAAGTTAAGCTACAATTTGACTATTCTCTCTTTAAGCAAGCCGTTGACTTTCACAGATTCCGTTCACTTGCAGGTGATACGCCAATGAAAACTTGTGCTTTATACTAAGCAACAAGCTTATTTTTGACTTCATTAACAAAATGAGGGCCATTATCTGATCTCAATACTTCACCTATCCCCCATCTAGGAAACACTTCTCGTACTAAAAATGTTGCTGCACAGGTGGAGTCTGGGTGTGTACATGGACCAGCCTCAATCCACCTTGAGAAGGGACATACCACTACAATCATATCTGTATCCATTGCATACTTGCAGCATACTTGCAGCATGTCGACATAGTCGATATGCAAATGCTGAAAGAGACCATTAGGTCTTGGAATAACTTCTCTAATTGTGCGCAGTGTGTGCCCAGCAGTAAACCTTATTACATACGATACAATTTACTACATAAAATGCAACATGTTTTACTATATTTGGAAGTACTAATCCTCCGCAATTGTTGCGGGTGGCTCTCTCTAGTAACGTGTGTAGGGTAGTGTAGCTGTTTCAACGCCACCCTTAATAAGGCTACAGGCATCACTGGTTAACCAGTGCTGTCTTCTCGCCACAGTGCTTTAGAGAGGTTTAAAGAACACCCTCTCCACGTCCACAAGTCTTTCTCATCTTGAGGCGCTTTCCCTTGAATCTCTACCAACTGAGTCCTAGATAAATTATTATGACACTCAGACACACTCATCATCACCACCATGCTTTCATTCACATCAGGCGTGTCAAATGACATAATGTTTTTGAGCATGCAACTCGTTTTGCTTCCTCGTCTGCTGCTTGATTTCCACGTGAGATAAAGTCTGCCCTTTTAGTGTGAGCTACGCATTTAACTACTGCGATGGCTACTGGGAGTTGTGTGCTTTAATGAGTCTATCCAATAAGGCTGCGTGCTGCACTGGAGTGCTGTCCACTCAGAGGTAGCCCCTCCTTTTCCAGCGTGCTAGCCCTGTGTACACTGTTGACGTCACATTGTCGGAATTGAAATAATATTATGCCTCCAATTGTAATAGTTGTATGTGTATTGGCCTACCCCAAGTTGTCTAAACATCTTGCTCGAACAAACTCCACGGCAAGGTCTTGACCACAGAGAAATCAATGTAAGCCGCCATCTTGGATTAAGCCGCCATTTTAGGTTCTCTTGTTATGCAGAAGTCACCCTGAACATCAAAATGGAGGCCAAATGACATGCCGAATAAGATTCTGGTCGTTGTGACCTCCGTACAGCTGAATAATTAATATGCCTGCAGGCCACTTGTCGGGGTCGCGAACAGAGACCTTGTCCTATTGTTGACCTATATGTAAATGTACTACTTATATCAGCGAAACTAATAAAAATGCATATATTAAAGGTTGACCTGGCAAGGAACCCTAAGACCAGTATTGTATTTCGCAGAATGGTTAACCCGCAAGAGGGTTGGCCAAGGGCTGGACAAATTGTATAAATAGCCTGGGTATTCCAATGTGCGGTCTCTCACTGAACACATCGAACCCTCGTTGACGTTCATTATGTTATACTGAGAGCCGAATAGCTATCCGTTTGTCAGTTGACTTGGTAACTGTTGTAGCTTGAAATAAAGTACTTGTATGTTTCTTTGTAACCTGTGTTGGTGTGTTTCCTTTCGGGCTTCCTGGCCTCATATTATTTTTCTGTTTTCACAACATAGGCAGAGTCACTGTACACCGTTACTTCCTGGTCTGCATGTCTCTCGAGTGCGATACTCAGCGCCACTAATTCTGCAGCTTGTGCTGAAAAGTGAGATGGTAGTCGTGCACTTATCAATACTTCAAACTCTTCATTGGCCGTGTGCTTCACCACAGCGGCACCTGCATATCTTTGTCCATCATTTTGATAAATCCTAGAAGAATCGTCAATAAAGAGAATCTCCCCAGTTGCCAATGCATTTTCCTTCAAGCTTGGGAGTTCATCATAGAATTCCTCATAGTTTGAGCAATCATGTGCATGCTTGTCCTCTGCCAGTGGTTCTGTTACAAACATGGCAGGATTCACTATTCTGCATCAGACTATTTTAATCGCCGGATTCGATATGACTACCTCATAGGCAGAAGACCTTTAAGATGTCAATGTGCCTTTAGGCTTTTCCAAAATGGCAAACAATCCATGTTCGACAAATAACGTCATGGAACACCCCATCACTATGCTGGCAGCCTTCCCAATTGTGAACGCGGCGGCTGCCAAAGATTGTTCGCAAGGAAAATTACCCCTCATTACTGGGTCTAGAAATCCACTGTAATATGCAAGGGGCTTGTACCCCAAAATAGTTCTCTGCGTGAGGACATAACCGTGCCATTCGTGTGCGAGACCAAAAAGAATTCCTCAGCATAATTAGTAATCCCTAAAACTGGAGATGTGCAAATTGCCCTTTTCAATTCATAAAACCCTTCTTCCATTTCCTCATTCCAAACAATTTTTTCCTGAGTTGTGTGTGCTTTCTTCAGAGCTTGCAACAAGAGCCTTATGTATGAACTGTAATCAAAGACCCATGCTCTCATATAGTTACACAGTTCCAAAAATCATTGCATGTGTTTTATCATGAGTGGCTTTTACTGTTTTCAAAATAGCCTCAGGTCTCTTCGGAGTGACTATCTTTCCCTCATGCAAAATTAACTGGCCTATATGCAACATCTCTTGTTGACAATATTGCAAGTTCTCTTTGTCTACTTTATATCCTTTCTCTGCATGAATAATCATTAGCTAAACTGAATCACGTCTGCACTCTTCCTCTGAGGTGCTACAGACCAATATGTCATCCACGTACTGCAACACAACACTTTCTAAATCAATATTGCTTAAATCCATCTGCAGGACTCTGTTGAAAATCGACGGAGACTCACAGTACCCCTGGGGCAAACGAGTGCTTTTCAGATGAGTCTGTCTGAAAGTAAATGACATCAGATCTTGCGAGTCTTTATGCAATAGGATTGAGAAAAACACATTTTTCAAGTCAATCTCAGTGAAATATCGTTCCTTAACAGGGATATTACATAATATTTTTGCAGGATTAAGAACCAGAGGTAACTCGGATCTACAATCTGTTTAATCAGGCGAAGGTCTTGGATTAAATGCCACGACCCCCCTTTCCGTTTTTTAATCGGATAAATCACAGTGACTCTGATGTCACTAGGATGCCCTGTGCCATCATAGCGGATATCGTCTTAAAAATGCCTTCATCTGCCTCTCGAGACATAGGATACTGTCGTGCTCGAGGTAAAATTGCTCCTAGTTTCAATTTAATCTTCACTTCTCCAACCCCCTTCAATAGGCCAATGTCATAGGGGCCGGTTGTCTATAATGAAACTGGCACTTTCGCCATGTCTTCATCAAAATACTCAGGGCGAGGAACCTCTCGTTTAATTGCTCTCACTCAATAAGTAATACTCATCTCGAATAATACTTCGTCATCTGATGGATGGTCTCTAAACATATCGTCATCAGCGACGTCAGTCAATCTATAACCTTCCCCAATGGCAATCACTGTGAACCAACGTCTGCCGTCATAATCAACTCCATCACGCATAGCGGGCTCTCCTTGTACTATGGCTGCTTGCAACTCTAAAGGAAAGACTCATCCTTCCTCTAAATCCATAGGTATCTTTGGCATGAATACAAATTCATCAGGTATTCTCTCCATCTTGCCCACTAAACCTGGTAACCATGTTAACAGAATGCGTACCCCATAGTGAACGTCTGGTTCTAATGGTACTCCTCGTATGACCATTTGTCCTGCAAATGCCATAATGAATTCACTCACGTTTACATAATTCATTCCTGGTGTTGAACATCACTATGCCTTCATCAGTGAACAAAATTGTCATGTTCAGTGTGGTAATTAAATCTCGACCTAATATATTGACAGGGGTCTGCATTGAATATAACAATGGCACAGACATGTCACACTCTCCTATAAGACTGGCAATTATTCAGTAAAAGGAACTCTACTTGTAGCTCCTGTGAAACCTTGAATATTCATAGTATTTCCAGACATCGAAAAACTCCCCTCTCGTATACATGAGGGTGTTGGACCTGTGTCTACTAAAAACAAAAAGGATTTGCCTCCTATGTTGACATCAACCCTCGGTTCTTCTTGAGGATTGGGTGTCACTGATAGTATCAAACACATCAAGTCTCCCCTTGAGCTTTCCTATTGTGGGTACATTATCATCCCCGTATCTGTGAAAGAAATCCCTCCATCAACAGTAACACCCCCTATTCTAGGAGCCATTAACTGTCCCGTGTTTGCGCTCTGCTGTTTCTGCATGGGTGACTGCTGTAACTGCCCTTGTGGCAGATTCACTATTGCCTGCTGTGTTTGAAAGTATTGTTGCATTCTCTGCGCTTGTGTTTGCTGCACTGTCTGATTCTGAGCAAACCCATCTCCATTCTGCTGTGAATGGGTGGGTTTGTAGTCCCCCCTCTTGAGACTTGCCCATCATGCATGAAACCTTTACTCTTACATGTGCAAGCAAAGTGTCCTGACATACCACACGTCCAACATATAGGAGGAGGACTTCTAATTTGCCCCTCCTGCATGCCTTGACTATCGTTCTGCTTGTTTTGAAACTGACTTTGATTGTTCTGGAAGTTTCCCTAATTACTCTGGAAGCCCCTACCTCGAAAGCCTCCCCTTCCCTGTTGTGCAAATCCATTATTACCTTGATCAAACTGCCTTTGGTTATTCACCTGCGGCATGTTTGCTGCTTGCTGTGAACCTGGCCCATCTCCATTAGTCACCATCGCCCCTTCAATGGCGTTCTTGGATAGTTTTTTCTGCACTAACCTTGCATATTCACCTTTCCTAACACCGTCTTTCTTACGATACTTCTCTTGCAATAATGCGCGATGCTCAGCTGTATTTATGACCACGGCTTTGCTTCCATGCCCACTAATTTCTTGAGCTGCTTCTGCACTGACTCTAGCAGCCCTTGGCATTTTATGTAATCGAATAAAGGCATTGATTTCCCCCAGGCCACGTGTGTCTGCAAAGCCCACTGCTCTTGGAAATTCTGAATGTAAACAAGAGGATAATCTCCTTCCTGCATATTTTTTGCCATTATAGCTCCTATATCTGACGTGTCCGGATACAGTACTCTAAGCGATTTCCAGTCCACCGCCCTACAGTTATTGAACGGTGCCCCATCATGAGCAGTGTTTACCATGGTAACACTGGAATATCCTGCTCTTGACCAAACGTCATCTGCCCTTTCCCCAAGGATAGCAATCAGGAGACCTTTAATGTCCCCTATAGCCAACATGTTTTCTCCTGTCATTTTCTCTAATTCATGTATCCATTTCCCAGCGCAGGAAGTTAAACTCTGGAGTTGACACCTTAAATGATCCTTCTCCATCTGTGGCCAAGGTATATACTGTGGCCTTGATTTGTCTTTCTCTAATAAGGGAAACTGCGATATACCAAACTCATATTCGTCCCCCATCGTCTGCCTATCCATAGCAGGGACAATGGTTCTGCACCTCTTTCTTCCTGGCAGTGATGTAAGCCTGCTCACATAAGGTGGTGAGCTCCCCCTATCACTATGGGATCACCCTCTTGGTGGATCTAGCCGTGTCTATGATCCTGACACCCGAGGTACAGGTAGGTCTAGATCCGATCATCTTACTTCCTTATCCATTGAAAAACACCCTTCAGGGCCACATGCATTGCCTTCCTCCTCTCCATGGAAGGTTTCTCTGTCCTCGTCTGACATATCCTGTCCCCAACTCATGTGACTTCTCTTCATATCTATTGAGAGTCAGTCTATCTAAAGACAGCTCCTTTGGCTCAAAACTGCACCAGGCTCCTTCTTTGTCGTACAACTGCGCACTCTTGAGTCGATCATTTTTACCTTTCCCCTGCAGCACTTTCTTAGTCCTCATATCATGATAGATATAACGAGTGTGTCCCCAATGCTTCTAGAGTCAAACACATCCTCTAGATTTGCTCTAGACGGACCTGCTATTGGCTCATGTGCTGGGAAGAACTCTTCTATGTCCACCCAAGCCACTACTGGATTAGGATCCATTACTTCCTTTTCCATACGCTCAAGATCGCGTGCTCTCTGCCTTCTCTTTCGTTCTAGTTCATCATCAAATTCTCTTCGCTTCCTCTCTTACTCTTTCTTCCTCTTTTCTTTTCATATCTCTGCTCTCATTTGACCTTCGTATCTCTTCATCTCTATGGGCCTCATTCCGAGTATGGCGGTAAGGGATAGCGGCCACCGGTAACGAGACCGGTGGCGGTATTCCCTTACCGCCATACTCCGAGTTCCCTCTGCGCCCTCGCCTTTAACGCCTGCTTTGAGCAGGTGTTAAAGTCGAGGGTGCAAAGGGGCCTCCAAGCCAATAACGGTGACCGTAATGAACGGTCACCGTTATTTGCATCTTCCCCATTCCCATTGAGCCCTATGGGGGCTCATTTGGGAATGGGGAAGAGCCTTGGTGAATGGGGAATTACCGCCCCGCCAACCTTGGAATGGGGCGGTGATTCCGCCATCCACCAAGGCGCTGCCGTTCCGGGTGCGGCGTCAACCAAGGCGTTAATAGCGCCATTGGTTAGCGCCGTACTCGGAATGAGGCCCTATGTCTTTGTATTCTTTTATCCCTTAATTTCTGTTCCTCCTCTTCCTCTCTTTTTCTTTCTAGTATTTCTTGTTCTTCTATTGCCCTCTGTTTATTATCATACGTCCTCTGCTCCTCTGCTCTTTCCTGCTTTTTTAGTTGCTCATCTTGATACAACTGTTCCCGTTTTTGCCTATCTTTCTTTTTTGCTCCATCTCCTTTCAATCTTTCCTCTCTCTCTATCCTTTTTGTCCTGTTCGTCTTGTTCTTCCCTTTGCCTTACGTCCTCGATGCTCTTACCATCGAGTTTAAGCAAAATCTGACCACCTATCCATTTGTTTTGTATAAGTGCTAACTCATCAGTCTTATCTTTTCTCCTTTCCATCTCTTTATTTCCCGTCCTATATCTGAGGATTTATTTATTTATTTTTGTATTTGTAAGGCGCCTACAGCCCGGAAGCTTTGAGACGCTGTTTCAAGAAGATGTCTTAGTTGCATGAACAGGAGGCAATGCTTAGGTTACAGGGAGCATGTGCCTCAAGGAATACAGCAATACATACATGATACATGGGTGAATTGAGGATGTACGTGGTCGATCGCTTCTCTCCTTGTGCCTCGGGACCTTAGAGATTACATCTTTCTCAGTATTTTTCTCTGGACCATCATCGCTACTTTGCGCGGGTGACTTATATGTCAGGTTGCTATACTGCTATACCCTGTTGCTGCCTTAAGCTACCTTAATGGGTACAACCCATCATCTTTCTTACTATCTGCTTTAGGCGGGGCGGAGGGAGCAGAAGGCTCCTCACCCCCCTCTTTGCATAAATTGTGTATCCAATCTACAGGAGGCGGCTCTTCTCTCTCCTCCTGGTTCATTTTCCAGAGCTCTAAGCTCGCTAGTCATTTTCCCGTATATGCTGCATGCAAATATGTCATCATATGTTGTGAAACTACCTTCGATAGTGATCCCCCTTGTGGCCATGGCATAAACATTTTATCTGCTGTGCCTTTAACCCACTCTGCACTGTACTGCTTATGTTTGGGTGCGTGTTTCGGTAACTGCTTGCAGAGATTTATACGTGGAGAAATATCCTCCATTCTGACATGTCACTCTTGACTGTCAATACTCACCTTTACTCTTTGCAAATTTCAAAAATACGTTTCAGAAAAAGAAAACAATATGAGCGTACATCAATCGTCGCAGGCTCCAAACCCTCTATATCTTGTTTTTTACTTTAATCTACTTTTTCACTAAACACCATCAATTCAATTCCAATAAATAAATAATACATTCTTAAATCTTGTGTTTTCCTTTTCACCTCTATCAATTCTTCTATTGTTTTTTCACCATATATAGTCACATAAAACGAACAGACAAACGGACATACTCGTCCGGCCACATACATCTCAGTCTTCTCTTCAAGACTTATCCTACCCCTAAAAAATACCCCGATATGATGTGAATCATTCTCTTTAAACTTGTCTTTAACCACGTTCGTAGCCTATGTCATCCGTAAATAGGGTTCTTGAAACAATCCCTCTGTTACATCTTTACGAAGCAGGAAACTGGGCATACTCTTTTTCGTGGCCTCTCCTCATGATACCTCTTAATTGTTTGGCCTCTCCTCAAGTCAATTACTTAATAACTCAATTGCTTAGCCTCTCCTCAAGTCAATTACTTAATATTCACTGCTTATCGTTCTTAAGTTACCAGCCTCCCTCCGTTACTCATTTTTCCTTGTCACTCTCTCCACTCACTGCCCATACACAATTTTGCCACCTCACTCAGTTTTACTCACCATTCGCTTTTTCGACTTCTGACTCTCGGGATCGTCTGCCTCTTTATCGGCCTCTTCAACTTTTCGTACGTTCAGCTTCCTGTAGATTCTGGGAGGGGATTCTGCCTGAAAACAATGACCCGTCTCACCTAGCTTGCAAGTCTGATAATCAAAACTGTTTCCGCTATCTACAGGGTGCTTCACGTCCTTTCAGGGGAATGGCAGAGTTTGTGCGATATTTCCAGGACCCCAAAGCTTACTATCTCAATGGATTTTAAACTGTCCTCTCAGTTACCACGCAAACTGGGAGACCGCAACCCTTTAAGATGAGGTAGCAATACCCTTGAGATGGATGGGGATGCAAAAATTATTCAAACATCAATAATCAAAATGACTCAGGTAGTTGGCAAAAAGATAACTGTTTTAATATCAATTATCTAAAACAGGGAGTATTATGGACACCACTGGACATCTCAGCGCAAGTTTCTCAATGCATGTTAAAAAAATCTTTTTTTATAGCAAAAAATCATAGGTGATGTCAACCTACGTATCTACTAATGTCACGCTACGTTGCAAACTACAAAAACCTAGTGGAGAAAGTGATTGGGTCTAAGGGAACATCTAAGCATATGATCCATACTAGCCTGAAACAGTGAGAGAAAGTGATAGGTTTCTTAAAATCAGATGGGGCAACTAAGCCCTCCACTTAAACAGGTCACTATGAACGTCACTAAATACACAACGTCCCATTGGCTACACAAACTATAGGACCCTTAATCACGCGGCCCCCTACAATTGGTTGGCATTCTAACCTCCGTCAGAACTTTTCCACCTACGTAAGCAGCACGCAGACTTTGCTTCCAGGTGCTGGTCAGCTAGTTTAACCATAGCTTCCCACCCAATTAGCATATCATCTATCATCACCTCAGTGGTCTGCTGTCAATTAGGACTTTGAACCTGTCCTTGGGAGTGTTCTTTGCTCTGAATTCAGGGGAGTGAAGGCACGCTCTGCCTTCATGCGTAGGTGTGGTCGTCATGTTCGTCCAACTTCATCCTTCCATGTGACTGAAGACCACAAAATCGAGCTTCTAGTGCATTTAAAATACTATTTTCTAATAGATCTCTGATGTCTTCCTTGTTTTTGCCCATGTCTTCTGAACAGGAGTTTTGTTGTTTCACACAATATGTATCCAATGTCTGCTAACCCCAGCCTGACACAACCTTAACTCCTTGCCTTTGTGAGATTCTCTTTGCAATTCACTTGTTTTTAACTGCGACACACTGGAAAAGAGGCCTTCCTTTTTTAGTCCAGCTCAGCTATAGTACGTAGTGGAAAGATCCATTCTTTACTCACTTCAATATATGTTGGTGAATGCCGCAATCTATTCACTATAAAGCTAGCCTCAAGAATACTTCATCTGGTTGTGTTTCTTTGCATCTGTACATGTGAAAAGTAACTTGATATCTTCATCAGTTCTGTAGCATAAGTTTCTTCATCTTGATCCCAAGATGTCACTTATCTTTGATACTTTCTTGATGCCTTATTTAATATCTTCCTTCTCTTGTCCCTGCAACTCTTCGATGTACGTTAGTCTTGCTGCAAGTGACGGTGACGTCACCATTCTTCTCTTCCATTTATTTGCTCTGCTTCTTCCGGGATTTCATTCAAATGGCCATCAAACTGTCTCAGATGCAGGCTTGGTTTTCTCAATGGGAACCTTGCTTCCAGGATTCTCCTTGGTATCAGCATTTTCACTGGTACCGCACGTGTCTCACACTCTGTTTCCCAACATATAGGCAATATGAGCGAGGTGTGGGTACTTAGCTCCTTCTCTACACTTACCATCATACAGATGCTATGGGTGTTTCATTTCTTTTTAAAGCACATTTACCTTGCGTCACACCGCAGTGCCACAGCCTGGTTTCTGAAATCCATTTACTCTGTAGAGGACTGTGACATCATCAACAGGGAAACAAACTTCTAAAAGTATGACATAGCATAGTTCTACACCACAAGATCACTTTTCTTAATTTTATTAAACATCCATAGAACCTGCATAGGAAAGTACATGGGTGCTAAGAGCTGTGGGAGGAGCGGGGAAGGGAAATGATGAACGAGGCTAACCGCACTCAGGCTGCTCGTGCTGAGGATGTTTAATTGCCCCCTTCCCCTGCACATCCTTCTCCTCCCCACTCCTTCCTCAACTCTTAGCACCCGTGTAGTTTCCTATGCAGGTGCTAAGGGTGTTTGATTAAAAAAAAACACTTACCTTGCGGCACACCTAGCTCCTGAAATCCATTTACTCTGTTGATGATCAACCCATTATCAACAGGACAACGAACTTCTAAAGGTATGAAACAGCACAGTTCTGCACCAAAAGATCATAGATTTGTTTTTTTTATTAAACACCCTTAGCACCTGCATAGGACTGCATGGCTACTAAGCGGCGAGAGGAGCAGGGGGAAAGGATGCGCAGGGTAAGAGGATGCTGGCTGGCAGCAATCCGACTGCTCATAACGCAGGCTTATACCGGAGACTACATCCCACAATCCAAGCATCCTGATTGGCTAGTGATCCCTTCCAGGAACGTAATGAAAAAAAAGCAAAGCTTATGTTAATAAGTAAATGACCACGCTTCACGCTGATGCTTGTCTTTATAGAGAGGCTTTATTTCTTTAGTTCATCCAAGAGAAAGGCCCCCAGCTGTGGCTGTCCTCCTGCTCTCAATCCTCTCTCTCTCTGCTCTTAGAATGTGGAACCTTTGCTTAATCATAACAACAAAGGTTCCTTGGTAACTAGGTTACATGGCAGCAGCTGAATTGATGTGATTGTAAACTCAATGAAGTAAATGTAACCACCTCCTAACACCTCCCTTCCTTTTACCAAAATATAAGTATTTGCCTAAACTAGATAATAGATTTCATTGAACATAAGTAGTTCATTATTTACATAGTATCTGATACACCGCTATATGAAGAAATAATTAAATTGCTTTAAATACCTTGCAGTGCAGTTACAAGTTGTTGTTTACCTTTTTGCAAATTGCTATCCTCTCCTTGTTCCAGACCCCACCCCCTTTAACAAGCACCGAAGATCCCAAATCTTTAACAACTTGTTTGGGCTGTGAAAATATGGATGCACCTTTGCGCACCTTGGTGGGAAGTTTGATCTTGATCCAATCACCTTCCTCAAGACTGAATTCTCTACAAGCATTCTTCCTGTCATATTGCTCCTTGGATCTGACCCCAGATTCAAATATCTTCTCTCTCACTCCCTCCAGATCTATTCCTACGAATTTTGACCTTCCCATCCAGCCTGGACACATGTGTGAGTTAGGTTTCCTCCCTCTTAATAGTTCAAATGGGGATACACCCGTAACACTGTGTGGTGCTAGTCTATATTGGAATGTTCTCTCCATTATGGTCCTGATCCAGTCACCTCCTGTTGCTACCGCAATTCTAATTGCATCCATGAGAGTGCGGTTGAAGCGTTCTACACACCCATTGGTCTGGGGATGATATAATGAAGTGGTTACTTGTTCTATTCCATGGTTACTCAAGAACTCTCTAAATTCCTTGGAAACCAATTGGGTCCCATTATCTGATAAACACTTTCTGGGGAATCCCTCTCTCCAAAATAATTGCTCCAAACATTTAATGATGCTACTGCTGGATATGTCTCTTAGTGTAAATATTTCGGGCCACTTGGATAATAAATCTATGACAACCAGTACATAGGTGTCTCTCCCACCCTTGATATTGAAAGGCCCTAGTAAGTCTAAAGCAACCTCATCCCATGGAACTGTGGATGGCTTTCTAACAGTCATGGGTACTTTTTGAATCCTGAGACCCTTATTACCTTCAATGCAATCACAACAATTGTTGACCACTTCTTCAGTGTCTTTGTCAAGATTAGGCCACCAAAATTCTGCTCTAACCAAGCCTTTGGTTCTAGGCAGTCCCAAATGCCCAACATGAGCTAGCTCAATTATTAATTTTCTCATTTTAATAGGTACTGGCTGTCCTCCTGCTCTCAATCCTCTCTCTCTCTGCTCTTAGAATGTGGAACCTTTGCTTAATCATAACAACAAAGGTTCCTTGGTAACTAGGTTACATGGCAGCAGCTGAATTGATGTGATTGTAAACTCAATGAAGTAAATGTAACCACCTCCTAACAGCTTACCTTTAGTTTATACTACACCTGTGTCCAATCCTCCTGCACTCGTTTTCATATAAATATAAACATATAAAAGTCAACACAACACCCCATCAACTTTTAATATACAAATACACAATCTGAATAGAGAATCACAGTTCTCGTACCAACACTCGTACATCTTTTACTTTTGGAAAATAAACTTCACCTTTTTTACCATTGTATACTCTTCGTTAGTCGTGTTTTACGAATCGAGAAATCATGCAAAATAGAGCACATTTAACTCAGTGCCCACTGCCTCTTTCACCAACCTAGCCAGGCTCGGCAATAGGCCCATGGCCGAACCAAAAACACAAAATGCTGTTGTGGGTCAGATTTTCTGGTCAAAGTGGGCCTCCTTTTTGGCCACTTTGCGTCTAGTAGTTTTGACCACTGTTTCTGAATAAATATTGTTTAAAATGCACAATTTACATCAGACTTTATCAAACAACAACCCCTTGGTTGCTATTCAAACAGTGTCACAAAAGGAATGAATAGCCATTTTCAACTGGGGGCCACTTTTTCATTGGTGTCCAAGACAATTTTATGGCCCATATTTCACAAAAGGTAGCAGGCGCTCCAGTCCGACTCTGAATCTAGCAACACTGCTCTTCCTCCTTTATACCTCTCACATCTACCCTTCAAACAAATCAAACATTAAACAATCCTAAAAGCAATTTTCAAACCTCTGTACACATTAGACTTCAAGAACCGCTCCATAGAGAATACTGGACAGAGAAACACAATTCTTATATTGTCTACTCTTTTTTAGTCACATCTGTTGATCGAGAAATCATGCAAAATAGTGTGAATTTGTCTCTGCGCTCACTGCCTCTAACAGCACAACTCTACCTCCTTTATACCCCTCACATTGACCCTTCAAACAAATCAAAGATTAAACAATCCTATAAGCAACTTTTCAAACTTCTGTACAAAGCCTGACTTCGAGAACCGCTCCGTAAATGATACTGAATCAAGAAGCGTTCCTTCAGATCGCTTGAAAACCTCATCTAATGAAAACAAAACACAATGTAACCACAGCTTGCCCATGAAACCATCTCAGTGACGCACTTTTTGGCCACTCAACAAAGCTAAATAAAACAGTTTTCGATCTCAATACACAAACATGGGATGTTAAATCACCTTAATACACCAGCTACCGATTTTAATTTAATTTATAAAGTATTTTTAAAAATATATATTTTCAACAAACCAAATTCCTAAATGAACTTGAAATTCTCATCTTCCCCTAACTAGTAACCACATTGACTACCAGATCCCAATGTATCATAGTTTTCGAGAATGTACTCTTTCTCTTTGCCATTCCCACTGCTTCTCGAACTCGGCAAAATGATTGAAAAAAAACAACATTATTCCCAAGCCCCAAACCTTGACATATCATCCTTCTTCACCCTGTCCACGTGCTCTCTGCCCTCAAAACCCTCTAATTTGCACCCTTTAGACCCTTTATATCATTTTAGGGCATTTTACAATGTCGAATCTGAACTTGATATGCGAATCGCGTAATGGCTGACTTTCAGAACTGAAAAGCTTGGCAACTGCAATGCATCAGTGAAGAAATCACTAACTTTTTGGTTACAGGGGCATCCCGCTCTGTGCCAAATTAAAAAAAATGACTGGACTGATTTGCAACAGAACAAGAAAGGATGTCCTTTGAGTGCTTCATGCTTGACTTGTTTCTTATTTGGCGTAAATCCGTCTAGTGGTTTGGGCTGTGTGCGTGAGCAATTATTGGACATTTTCCCTATGGGAACAATAATGGAAAAGTGAAAAACAGACCCCTTTTTGACCCTTTATATCTTTTCAACCGTAATACGGATGTGCACAAAACTTTCCATTCTGGGGGCCCAGGCCCTAATATAGGAATGTGAAACGCAGTGCTAATCGGTCCTACGGCTCAAAAGTTATTAACCATAGAATCTACACTTTTTCAATGGATGGTAGGTTTCACCTTAACAATAAGGCGGCTACAGCCGCCCTCTAACATATATCATTTCTCTCTGAGTGCTCAGCTCCTTTCTCTACCACAACAGGCAGGCAGACTTAGTTTATCTCCAAGGTGGTGTCAAGATGTAATGAAAAGTGGAGGGTTGTGCTCTGTTGAAGTATGTTTGTGGGCGGGTTGAAGTTATTTAACTGGTGCCTCTGCAAGTCGCTTCTTCAGGGTCATGTTATCCTGAAAGTACAGGAATTGCTCTCAGTTGAAGTGATTGCAGACTATTGCAGGAATGGTATCAGCAAAGGAAGTATAAGAAGGAAGGAATGTGTAACTTTATCAAATGGAAAAATAAGATCTTAATGATGTTTTGTGAGGGGCTCTGTCATAAAATAGGGTTCTGTCTCAGCCTTGTTCAGGTTGTAAGGCAAATTAACAATCCAGGCTTTGTGGTGTTCAGTTGGTGAAAGATAAAAGAGAAAAAAAGTAAAATGTTTTCACAATTCCAGGCAGATGATCAAGTCCCAGAACCCACTCCTTATCGTTTTTCCTTTGTACATAGTCAATGGATGTATCCCGTAATCTCCTCTTTCATTGACCCCACTTCCATTTAACATATTGCATCCAGGAAATGTATATGCGGCTGGTGAATTTATAGATGCGTTTTCTCTGCTTTTTACCTTGCGCACTGAATACCACAAGTTTCAAGAGCTAGGAAATGCTTTTGTAATGTTCTGATGAAATACTGTAATACAAAATATGCTGTTAAATTGGAGACGTGCCATGATTGCATGATCCCATTACATTACTGTAGACACAAAGGCTTTTTAAAAAAAATCTTCTTTTGTCCATTTTTTCTAGGTGGAGTACCTTTTGGAGGATCTCTGGAAAGAATTTGAGGAGTTGGATCCTTATCGCACTGGATTTGTCAGCAAAGATGAATTTAATGACATATTGACAGAACTCTGTGTACAGTTAAATGAATATGAATGTGAAATGCTGGGTAGGAAATTTGAAATCAATAGAGATGGACGGTAAGTTAAAGATGAACTATGTGTTTAAGATAGAGAAAAATAGAAAATTGTATTCATGAGCAATCTGGTGCAAATCCACCAGTGTCCAGAAAACCCGATATTAAGATTTCTATTGCTTGGTTGTAAATTTGTTAAACAAAAGCTGCATTCAAAATATAATAAGACACATCTTGTTAGATATGTCACCTAGTGAAATACTTACAATATCCCCGTGGGCTAGCACAGACCAAAAACACCTCTTTTTGAAAATTCAAAATTAAAGGTAAAGTCTTTGGAGAAAGAAGGAAGGAGTGCATGCATTATTGGTGCTATGGTGAAGAAATGAGCAGTAAAAGGAAACTACAGAACTGCAATTGGTACCCCTTTTTTCAATTCAAAGTGAAAGAGAATGTTTACTTGCTCATTAGACACATTAGTCATAATATTTTATTGTGAAACTTTATTTTAGTTTTAAAGATATAGAAAGTAATGAAGACATTCAACAATGGGGTTTAAAATATCCCACAAGCCGCAGTAGGAGCCAGTTCAACCCTAGTACACCATATGCTCACCCAACATAATACAACACAAATTGTTGTGTAATCATATTTTTTAGGTGCATGGAAAACTAAAAAGTCAACTGCAGTAGCCTGGAGTTGTCAAGGCAGTGGTGGGCAATGGTGAGAATCTTGAATTGTATCCGTTCTTGGACTGTGCTGCTCTCCTGGCTGTGGTGATATGGGCACATTTATTGAGCCCCAGCGCGGCTCTCAGGACGTTGTTCTGGATTATTTGTAATTTGTTCAAGTTTCTTTCTGAGATGCCACCTAGGAGGGCATTACAATAGTTCAGCTTTGCCCTGATAATGGCCCTGGCAATGCTTGGGCAGTTGTCGGTAGAGAGGAAAGGTCGGTAGGCGTTAATACGTTTGGTGACATAGGCCGCAGAGGAGGCTGTGGCATTGGCATGCCAGGAAAGGGAGAGTGTCACATCGAGGTGGAATCCCAGTGTCTTTGCAGATGATGAGATGTGGATGGGGTGGTTGTCAATATTGAACAGCTGGTAGGTTGGGCTGAGCTTGGCGAGGTGGGAGGGATTTCTGTCAATGAGGTGTTCGGTCTTCTCATCTTTGAGACACAGCCTGTGGAAGGCCATCCAGCCTTGGATGGTTGCATATATGTTATTGATGTTTTGGAAGTCCAGGTTGTGATCTCCCGTGAGGGGGATGAGGATTTACATGTTGTCGGTATAGTAAGTGTAGTTGATATTTAGCGAGTCCAGGGGGTCAAAGAGGTTTTTTTGTAGATGTTGCATAGAGTAGGGGAGATGCAAGATTCTTGGGGTACACCACAGGTGATGGCTGTTGGGGTAGATGAATGATTGTTAGCGAAGACTCGAGATGCGCGGTTGGCCAGGAAGGATGCAACCCAATTAGTGGTGTTAGCAGAGAAGGAGGGGGCGGCTGTTAAGTGACTTCTAACCCTAAGTGTTGCATCATTACATCCATTGTGGACCAATGCTCTGTGGTTCCCTCCCAGCACTGTTGCCTTAAACCACAACCAAACATATATAATGTTATAACCACATTTACAAACTTAATAACCTGAAACTGAATGTTTTCCCTCCTATTTCTCCCTCACCAGCACCAAACATCTAAGGAGTCAAGGGGTCAGTTTTCTGAGCCCCTGCACATCCCCTCTCCCACCCGCACCCTGCAATAACTATACTACAGACCCCTCCACCATCACCCTGAACCATGCCCCAACCATACTCACAGGGACATTTCAACCCCTGATCATCCTCAAGCCCTTTTTCCATACAACAGAGATCCTACTGTACGTTACCCCTCCCCTTTTGATACTCCTCCCAACGGACAACCCAACGACACAACCCCAGTCCCTTCAAGTGACATTCAGGAGACGTTCTGCTTTTCCTCTTCCTCTGAGGTATTGACGACCTCTCTTCCATCCTGCCTTCTCTGACATTCTCTTCCCCCGCTTCTCATGCTCTCTATCAGGGGACGACTCCAGCTGCAGGACCCCTTCACTCTTTTCCATTATTCTGCACCTTCCTCCTCCTTGATTCTGTTGTAGGACTTCCCCTCGAATTCAAATATCAGCCTCCGTGGGAAGGCCCCCCTATATCGCACATCCTTTTCCCTAAGCCAATTTGTAACCATCTGCCTTCTCTTCCTTTTTTGCAAAGTTGCTTGAGCTAGGTCTTCAAACAGCAAAATGGAGGCATCTCTAAACCGTATCATCTTCTGTTTCCTAGGCGCTGCCTTGATCCTGTCTTTGAGCTGAAACAGGTAAACCCATGTGAGGACATCGGGGAGTACATTTCTATTCTGATGATATGAGCACACACAATGCGTTCTATCCAGCACTAAAGCAACATCATGCGACATACTCAAAATGTGGAAAACAAGCGCTGTGACATATTCCTCCAGATCTCCATCAGAAACTTGTCTGGGAATACCCCCTAAGCCTAATATTATTCGGTCTTAATCTATTTTCAGAATCGTCTTGCTTCATCAGGATATATTCCAAATGTTGCTTGAAACCAGCCATCCTTTCGGACAGCTTTGTCTCTTCATGCCCCGATCACAGAGGACAGGTTCAACATCCTCCAGTGTCTTTTCAGCTGCCAGAACATGTTTGTGTAGTGCAGCTATCGATTTCGTCCAGTTTGCTATACTATCTTTGATTTCCTTCTTGATCTCAGACAACATCACTTGTAAATCTGGCCTCATTGTAGGCCCATCTTTTATCTGTGACCTTGTGTCCTGTGGGATGTTAATCAGCACAGCTGTTTGCAAATGATTCCGCTTGGAACCCTCTTGTACCTGCATCAAGGAGATCACACCTGTTTGCTTCGACAGGGTCTTCATCATAACTTCGCTATTGTTCTTGTATTCTCACCCTCACACTTGCTTCTCCGCCAACTTTCACTGTTCAACTCCAAAATGTAGGGCTGCTGCAATCACTCTCTTTACACTGTACTCCCTTTCATTACCTGCTCACTTCATTCCCTGTGATTCATACCATTACAGTTTTATGGGAGCTCACTCTCCTCCTGCACCCAGTCCGTTGAGGGCACAACCAGCCCTACCTATTCCTCTTTCAGGGTATCCAGCATGTGCATTATCATGTAAGGATGGGTGGACCAAGGAGCTGGAGACACATTCATGTCCTACCACCAGACAACAGTCCTCCAATCCATACCGCGTGTAATGATCGTTTCATCCAGCCCCAGGCTTATCTCTGTGCACTCCCTTCATAGGCCACTCTCCGCTCCTCTGCCGAAATACCTCATGGCACTCTGTGCTGCAGAATCAATAACAGTGCCTTTCATTTTTTAATTTGTGGGCAGACAGCAGCTACTTTCTGCTGCGTTCTCCTCTGCTTTGCATCTGGGCACCATATTGTGTTCCAGTATGCAAGCTTCTTGTCTGCTCGCAATGGACAGCAGAGCTTTGCTGAGTACTGCAAGTCGCCTTTCCCACTGCCAGGGTATTCTCCAACACAACGGTAAGGGGCAATCTCCTTTTTCACCTCATTTATGGGGGGCACGAGCATCTAACGTGCAAGGGCTCACTGAGCTGACAGAGTAAGCGCTTCATGCTTCCCTGGTCAGCCATGCCCCAATTCTCTAACTTTTTAAAATACGCCTTCTTAAAGGTTGACATTTCTGCTGAAATCTCTGCCTAAGCACCCCTCTCTACAAACGCAGAGTATTGTCAGCTTGCTCTTTGTTTTTCCTTACCGGAGTGGGCCAACAGTGTTTTTATTAGTTGTGTGGAGTTTAATTAAAGATCCTATTTTTGTAGAACCTTGGTTGGCCATTCTTTTATGCTGCTAACTTTACTAAGGTGTGGTTTGCATTTGTACGAGCACAAACACGTTCTGAAGAGTATTTGTAGCTGGGCATCCGGACATGAAGGATGTGCTTCCCACCATCGAGGCACACAAATCGCATCTTTTCCCCACTACAATGGATAACAGTGGCTTAGAAACCATTCTGAAGATGGCCGCCACCTTTCCCTGCCAGCCCTGCCTGACCGAGATGCCTGGAGAGCCACTGAACAGTACCGAGTACTGTGATTGGCCTCCCCCGCAGCAAATACCGAGTCCTGGCTGAGCCGTAAGGCGGAGCTGGACCTGGATTAAAGCCCCTGTCTTTCCCTGTCTTCCCGAGCTGCTGCTGATTCCACTTCGGCGTTGAGTCACTGCCTGAAAGTATTTGACCCTCACATCACTGCTGCCAGGCATGATGCGCAAGTCCTCCTTCCTCCTCATTACACCGGAGGTAAGATACTTGAAATACCCCGATCTACCTCTGTGTCCTCTGTGGCAACATGCGCTACCCTTTTTGCTGCCTTCCCTCCCCCTGAGCCCTCACAAGCTCCAATTTGCTTTTTAGCACCCACCGGCATGTTGCCGAAAAGCAACTCCCTTCCTACCCCCGCTTCAACCTTTCCCATACCAGTCCGGCTGACACTCCGCCCCCACCACTCTACCTGTGACTTGTTCTCTGCCCGAAGACCTGCTAAGTCCACCTGGGTGTTTCTACATAACCCATCGTGCAATCCCAATACACTTCACCTCGGGCCTACAAGCTCAAGCACCTCACCTCTCAGGAACTGGCTACGATCCCTGCATCAGCCGCAAACTCTGTAGGGTATTTTGTGGAGATTTGGGGCCTGACGGTATTTTATTACCGCCGAAAAATAACTTAGCAATAATCACTCTTTGTATTCAGATTTGGCCATGTGCAACAATAATACAATGGACATGCATTATTTCAGCACCCAGACCTGCTTATTTGGTATACGTGGTTGGTGGTATTTTGGTGAGCATAATTCCATTGTTTTATTTGTGGCCCCAATGTCCAGAATCCCTTATCTTCGCTTAGATTTTTCGTGTGATCACTAGAGAGACCTCAGACCTGCATTCTAGGGATACCACAATTTCCAGTGATAGTGTTGGTGCGCCACCATGGGCAAACTCACTGACTTATTTACGACAGAGAGCTATATGTGGTAGTCTTGTGGTAATTTCCACTACCTTATATACGGTAGGGAGCTATGTTCAGAGAGTCTCTCTTCCCGTTGGCTCATGTACCTCCAACAAGTTATGCTACAGTTACTCACAATTATTCATACTGATTCTGACATACACACATCTGTCTTAAAATGACCATTGCACTGTTTAAAAATCTCCCCACATCATTGGCATTGTAATGGTAAATAGAAAATAAACCACCCGTCTGTTTTCAAATATTTTCTGTATTATAAAAGTTGCATTTAGACATGATCTCATTCTTTACAGCAATAAAATGGAACAATCAAAGCATTTTCTATGACACACTGCAATTATAGTGGCGGAGAACAGAACTTAAATTGCAACATTAGCACTTGATTAAGACACGCACGGGGCTTTCATTTTTCTACACTGACTGCATATTTCCGTGCACACACACAGCTCCCCCAGTTAGGTAATTACCTTATCTGTTCAGAGGCTTCTCTCTGTGAATGTGGCTCTCTTGGATTAACTCCAGCAAAAAGGAACGCTTGCCTTCTCAAGCCGGGGTCATTGTCTGGAATTCTCAGCTTTTTCAGATAGGACTGCCTCAGCCAGTGGACAGGTTTTTCTTTCTGCTCTCCCCAATGTCGATTGCAGCAGGACACAGGAATCTGCATTCAGTCAGGACCCCACAGCCAGGTCTTCTCCCCAGTAGTGCAGAAAGATGTCTGCCTGTCTTTTTCCCTGCTACTGCCCACTAAAACTTTCCTCTCAGCCCTCTTTATGACGTGTCCCAATGAAATCCATCATCTCTCATCCTCCTACTCTTCAACAATAGCTTCGCTTATACATTTGCAATTGTTGCAAATCTGACTTCCTCCTTCCTGCCGTTACTGTGCACAACAACACGGATAATCAGGCAGAGAAGAGAAGAAAAAAAAATCTGCACACTCATTCAAATGGTTTTCAGAGTATGCCTAATTCTGCAGTAGAGAACACATTTTATTAGTGGGTTATATTAAAATAAGGTTTTATTAGTCAGGCTAATGGTTAATAGGTTAGCTGTTAATTTTCAAATGTGTCTCTAGCAATATAGGCATTTCAGGTGAAAAATAGTGTGCATTTTTAAATGAACACGTGTGCTTTTAACTGTAAAAATAGCTTTGCATCTTATATGTTAAAATCGTTTTTGACTGAATAGCCTGTCTTTCCTTGTTAATCTGCTAACCCATATAGCAATGCACCGCACCCTTGTGGTGGTGGTGCTGCAAAAAAATGTTGCTACTTGTGCAGTAGCGCTGTACTCTGTGCTGTTTGCTAAATATCCTTACATATACCCTCCTTTTGTTTTTAGAACTTGGCTATAATCCAAGCCAATTCCTAAAAACAACTTGTTCTATTTTTTTTTTTACAATATAGCAATCCAACAAAATGAATATTCATGTGCATCAATGAAAATTTGCAATCAACATTTCATCTGAGTCCATCAGTTCATAAAATGTTCCACATTTGCCTTCTCAGTGGAAGTGGCATTACTTTAAGTTTAAATTTTCCAAGTCAATTAAAAACAATGAAATAAAACAACTAACTAAAACAAATAAGTAATATAACAAGTTAAAATAAATAAATAAAATAATAAATACGTGGAACTTCATATGCCGGAACTTCTGTTTTGTCTCTTTTGGTATGTCCCGACTAGCGATGTTATTCGGTTCATTCGAGTACTCTTTCATCTTGGCAATCTTGAATCCACAGTAGTCATCTCTTTTGGCATTCCGGTTATTTTGTCTTCACCTCCACCTGGAGGCAGGCATCTTTTGGTCTTCATCCAGGGGACTCCAGGACTCCATCGTCTCCCGTGGCCTCTGATCCCAGAACCTCCGACCAAATAATGTTAATTGTCTAAATCAAAATAGAAAATAAACAGATTAAGTACATAGCACAATACTAACTTCATCCTTTTGCCAAAAATAAAACATGCTTGGTAAAATACTTCGTTTTTTTTTTTCTTTTTTCTGAAATTAAACACAAGTTAAAAGAAAACAAACACATATAAAACAGCATTCAATATTTAATACACTTTCTCTCTGCACACCAACCACGAGCTTCCGTTATATGTGCATTTATTTATTTATTTATTTATTTATATTATATACTTTCACATATATTACAGTGTTTATGTGCCATCATAACAATCAACTTTTTTTTAACTTCTTTGTCACTGCCTCCTGATCACACCCATTTATTTTCTCAAGGGACTCTATCCGTTTCCACATGCTCAAGCTGCCTGATCTCATGTCTGGGATGGCATGGTTTGATTTGATTTACATGGACAAACTGCTCTATTGCTGTTTCGCCTTCATTTTTCAAAATTTTATACACTACAGGAGAGACTTTATCTATAATTCGAAATGGCCCCTGCCAGGCTGCCAGAAATTTAGAATTTTTCTGTTTACTTTTTCCAAAATGAAACTTGTACACCTGATCCCCTACATTGTATTCCTTTACTGATGTCTTTTTGTCATAATATGACTTAGCACTGTCAGCAGCTCTTTCCAGATTTCTCTGCACAAAAGCAAATGCATGTTGCAAATGCCTCCTCAGTTCATCAATATATTCATGAACTGTGGATGCACTCACTAGAGTTTGCTCATGTGTTCTGTATAGTAGGTGTTGTGGTAACACCATTTTCCTACCTGTTAAGACCTCATGGGGGCTAACACCTGTTGCTTTGGCAGGAGTCGACCTGATTGCCATCAAAACCAATGGTAAACGCAAATCCCAGCTGGAACCTGCTTCTGCCACAAATTTCTTTAAAATGTCCACAACAGACCTATTGCTTCTTTCAACTGTACCTGAAGACGCCGCCCGATATGCGATATGTAGTTTCCTTTTCACACCTAGTATTTGCCATACCTTACTCATTAGAGTACTTGTGAAATGACTTCCTCTGTCTGACTCAATTCTTTGTGGCAACCCAAACCTTGAGAACACATGGTTCACCAGCAATGTGGCTGCTGTTTGCGCACTACAATCTGGTGCGGGAATGCACTCAATCCACTTTGACATCAAACATACCACACTCAAAATATAGCGGTGTCCCCTGCTCGACCTTTTTAAAGGACCTACATAGTCTATTTGCAAATCTGACCATGGGAGAGTTAGGCCTCTTTTCATCAATGGTGCTCTATGCATTGGTGAAGCAGGTTTAAATTGGGCGCATACTAGACATCCTCTAGTATATAATTCCACATCTTGGGACATATGTGGCCAGTAAGCATAATCTTTTAGTATTTCTAATGTTTTTTGTGAACCTCTATGGCCTGCAGTTATGGCATCATGTGCATGGTGTAGCATTAGTCCTCTGAATGAAAGGGGTACTACCCACTGTATTTGCCCTGTTATGGACTCTCTAATCATGAGTCCATCCTGTAATCTAATTCGCGTTTTGTTCTTTAATAACACCCTCAACTCTTCTTTTCCCATACAATCATTTTCTGTTAAAGGATTTTGTTCAGGATCTATCAAATGATTATAATAGATTCCCAAAATTTGATCATTCTTTTGTGCCTCAATCAAATCTTGGTCTGGCGTGTCATGACTCCACTGCACCACCGGTTGATCTACCTCCTTTGGTGCTTTAGAACGTGTGACTGCATCAATTTGTATTTCACCCATTAAATAATCAATAGGCAGCAATTCTCCCATCACAGCCCCAATCTTAGCCAGATGGTCTGCCTTATCATTTCCCTCCTTATCCTCTCCTGGTGTTTTTAAATGCCCACGAATTTTTCTCCAGTATATTGTTAAATTATTTTCTGACACCAATTTGTCTATGGCTTGTATCATTTTTCCATGTTTAAGTGGCTTTTTGTTGTATGTAACCATGCCTCTTGCTTTCCAACCAGGCAAATACTCCACAAAGCTATTCCGTGCATAGTCAGAATCAGTCACCAGGACAATTTCACTGAACTTTTTATCAACTGCAGTAGCAATTGCTTTATAGATGGCTGCCAATTCCGCCACCTGACTGCTCCTATCTCCAATCCTCATCCCTATACTAGGAACGCCTTCACATTTCAACCAGACATTTCCTATTCCTGCCACTAATTGTTTATTACTGTCATTTTCAATGTGAAAAGCACAACCATCCACATATACAGTTGGCAAATCCTTGCATGTTTTTTCATCAAAAGCTTTGTGTGGTGATTGTTCAAATTCCTGTAAACTAGCTTCCACATCCCTTTCATTTGTTATTTGTTCAGCTGCACAGTCATGTAAGTCAGCTAACCCTTGAGCAATTGGGCTCTTTTTATTTTGTCCATATCTTACTTCTACGGGAAAACCTTGTAATGCCAGTGTCCATGAAGTGATTCTGGATTGCGCTAGATTGCCTGATCTAATTCTTTTACTCTCTAAAAATTGCAAAGGTTGATGATTTGTTTCAATAATCACCTTTTCTCCCTGAACAATGGGGCGGAAATGTTGTAGCGCCCACACAGTGGTTAATAGGGCCTTTTCGCATTCATTAAATTTCATTTCAACTTGGGAAAATGCCTTACTTGCATATGCAATGGTTTTGTGATTCAAATCGTGTTTTTGTGATAACACTGCTGACATACAATGTTCAGAAAAGCCTATTTCTATAAAGAAATCCCTGTCCTTTATGGGGTATGCTAAACATGGTGCCTTTACAAGACATTCCTTCAATCTAGCCACTGCATCAGACTGCTCTCTTTCCCATCTCCAGGGAGTATTTAGTTTAAGCAGTTTAGTCAATGGTTGAGTGATTTCTGCATAATTCTCAATGAACTTTCTGTTATAGCCTGTCATCCCTAATAAACTTTTTACTCCTTTCTCATTTTTAGGATCTTTTAATCTTTGTATGGCCTCTATTTTCTTCCTTTGTGGATTTAGCCCATGTTCAGTCACTTCATGCCCTAGAAAGTTCACTTTTTTCTTGCACCATTGTGCTTTTTGCAAAGATACTTTGGCGCCTGCTTTCTGCAATTGGCCAAGCACATGTCTTATTTCATCAAAATGGCTTTTAAGGTTTTCATTTTTTATCAAGACATCATCCACATAAACTATTGTCCCTCTTTCCGCTGCATCCGGCATGGCCTTTCTCAAAAATATGCCAAATTCACTCCCACTATTGATGTACCCGAACGGAGCTCTAAGCCAGGCATATTGAGTCCTGTCAAATGTAAAGGAAAATAGGTGTTGTATCTCCTCTGCCAATGGCACACACCAATATCCAGATGTGAGATCTAACGTGGTAAATACATTTGAACCATGTATCTGAGCTAGGCCCTGATCAATGAATGGTAGTGGCCATCTAGATACTGGTACTCTTTTATTTAACTCTCTTAAGTCTGCACACAGCCGCCATTGACCATTTGGCTTTAACACACCTAAAATAGGCGTATTGGATGTGCTATGAATGGGCCTAATTATTCCCCGTGATTCCAAATTTTTAATAATCTCTGCCAATGATTCTAAACATGCCAGCGGTAGTCTATACTGGCGTACAAACACTGGATTTCTGCTACAACCTTCTGGTAGTGTGGCCACATGTAAATCAGTTAAACCACAATCATAAGCATCTTTTGCAAATACATCCTTAAACTCCATAAATATTTCCCTCAGATTGCGTCGATCCTCATCGCTGTCACATGCATCCGCTAAGGAGATCTGCTCTTCTACCATTCTGGAAAATTCTGGAAACTCTTCTGGTAAAGGAATCTCAGCGCTTTCCTCTAACTGTGTGGCTGTGTCTTTTTGTAGAGCTGCCACTTTCAAATATTTTGGCAGATCAGCTTCCACTTCAATGGGCTGATTTCCTGTTTCATTTTCATTTAAATTAAATATTATGCAATCCTCTTGATGGCAGCACACTGTCTCATTTGAATCATAAGGATACACAGAATGAATTTTAAATATTCCTTTGGGCTGAGAGTCCAGGTGTTCTGGCAACTCGCCCTTGGCATCTACATATTTTTCAGGAATATTCCCAATCACCATGTTATTTAAATCTGCCGTATAATGTGATTTTTGTATGGCCATTCCTAATGGGGAGTTTTCCTCTAAATGAATATCCTGACAACCTTTATTATTTACCATGATTTTTACAGATCCCTCACCAATGTCTACCAATGGAATGTATTCATAATCCAGGCCTTGCTGTTTTATGGATTCATTCAGGCATACAAATGCATCAGAGCCTTTCATCTGCTGTCCATTTTTGCATTTCAGTGTTATTGCAAACTGTTTTGTAAATGCAGGAACAATAGTATTTTTCCTCATCTGTAATTCGACTGCATAAGGAACTAGTTGTGCACCATGATAAGCCCTTCTTTTGTCTTCAAATTCAGGCGCCGGCCCACCTAGGCGTGACCATATTTTTTGATTAAGGAAATCTAACACCATACACATTCTGTGCATGATGTCATTGCCCATGTAAAATTCATTTTGTGCTCCACTCACTATCCATACATTATGGTAAATTGTTTTCTGCCCAATGCTAATTTTAAGCATGCATCTGCCTGTAATTCGGTTTTCAAAGTCTGGACTGTCCAACCCAGAAACATATTGGTTTTTAATCCTAAATTTCGGGATTTCTTCCCTCTCCATAATTTTTTGCAACAATTTCTCATTAATGAAACTCCTTTCATGTTCAAGCGCTAAAGTGGCTTTTATTGTTTTAAGATAATCATTTATACCAACGTGAACCCATGGTTGCTCATCTTCTATGTGTATCTCTGCCAGAGTGGTAATGTGTTTCTCTGAATCTGTTTTAGGAACAATATTCTGTTTGCATGTATTCTCTTTTAAGTAAAAACGTAATGTGTGCTCATCTATAGCAGTCTGCCAATCTTTCCTTGGGTCCAAGTATATTCGTACAGGTAGTTTTTCATTGTCGCTCTGATCTTTGTCTTGACACATTAATATAACAGTGACACTAGGTATGCAGCTATTCTGGAGATATACCTCCACAGCATCATTTGTTTTGGCAACGGTGTGACATTCTTTTATATTGCTGTTTTGTGATTTTAGTTTCTTAGGCCTCAATGGTTTTTTGGTTAAGGACCACAGCACTCCATTCACCCCATCTATGAGAGGAGACAATCTTTTCAGGCAATCTGTCCCCATCAGAAATGGAATTTCACAAATAGATGTGATCAATACCTCTTGTTTCATTCTGTGCTTTCCTATTTTTATGTCAACCTCAGTTACACCTATGATGGGCACCTCCTCCCCATTAAAGTTATGCACTGGGCCTTGATTTGCCTTCACTGTGATCTGACTCTGTGGAGGCCTCCCTTCATTGATGCTCTTTACCAGCTCCTTGGACATAATTGTGGCCTGTGCGCCAGTGTCAATCATAGCAAAGGTGTGGCATTTTTCTTCTACAGTGATGGGTGCATAATATCTGTCCTCAACTTCCTCTAATACACATAAGAAATGTGAATTCTTACTGATTTCAGGGCTCACCTTTCTCAGGTCTTTTTCACTTTTGGCTAAGCACATTGGTAAATGAAAAGACATTTTTCCCTCCTTTTTACCCATTTCTGTGCGAGATATTTTATTCATTTCTCCATGTTCAGAGGTTTTTTGGAGTGTGGCCACTGTTTGCCCATCCATCTGGGTAACATCAGAGACCACATTACAACCTCCCAACTGAACATGTGTAACAACATCATTCAGCAATTTGTCATTTTTTAATTCTGTGCATTTGTGATCATTTAGTGTAATACCAGCCCTTTCAGCCTCTTCAAAAATATGTGGCTCAAAGAATTTTTCAGGTGATTGACTTGTACCCTCCTTGTGAGTATTTCCTTTTTCTGTCTGTGTTTGGTCATTGTTTTGCTTGCCCAGGGAAGGAGCTATGGCATCCCCACTTACTCCCTGTTCACTGGTATTCCCCATGCATGAGTCATTTTTCTTAAATCTGTTCCTTTGTTCTTTTGGAATTCCTAATGTTTCTTTTTCATTTGTGCAAATCTTTACTGTTTTATTTAGCTCTAAGTTAAACCGTACCTCTTTTTTAGAAGTATTTGTACTTTCTATCACAATTTCATTTACTGGTACTTTTATTTTTAATCCATTAGTCACCTTAGAGTCGTTATGCAAAGTTATATCAGAGCAATCTGTCATTTTGGCACTGCGATTATCCTGAGTACTTAGTCACTTTTCGGAAGCCCCCCGGTCATTGCTATGGCCATCAGCCCCCTCTTTGGAAGGTTGTTTTTGCGCTGTATAGAGCTTTCCTATTTGCTCAGCTAACATTTTCACTTGGGCCTCAAGGCATTGGAACCTTTCCACCTCTCTAGGATCCTCTTTCTGTGGCCTAGGTCGATATTGGTTGTTTTCCCCCTGATTGGATCTATTCTGATACCTCTCAGGTGATTGATACCGGTTGGGATGGTTTCTGAACTCTTGATTCATTTGTGGAGGGGAGCGGGTTGCACCCATCCTTTGATTATAGTCCCCTGGTGGGGAATCATTGTACTGGCGTGGACTGTAGTTCACGTTTTGCCTCATGTCCTGTCTCTCAGATTGTGGGTACTGGCCCCTATGTTGATTTCCGTTATCAGTAAATCGATCCACATATCGGGGCCTATCCTGATTACCATATATCATGGTGTTGGGATCAAACCTACTCTGTGTCCCCAATGACTGGTAGGGACCATCATTTCTTTGATCTTGATTTTGTCTCTGGTTATTGTTCATACCTGCCATATCAGACCGGTATCTTACCCGGGGTCTATCTCCTAAATATCTAGGGCTGATGTAGCTCTCTCTATTACTAGGATCATGTGATTGGAACATTGGTACAGGAAATGGCGATCTTTGTTGATTACCCCTTTGTTCAGGTGTCACATTATTTTTACCTTGGCTTTGAGCAGACTCAAGGGACATTTTGGCTGACCTGATTTCCATTACTGTGGCTGAGGGTTCTTTAGATTTAGGCCTAGTATCTTTCATTTTATCACTTTCTCTACCCTGACAATAGAGTACCTCATATAGCTTGGTGCTTTGATGTACAATCCATTCAAGGGACTTGTCACGGTCAAATTCACGGACCAATTGGGATATGATGTCTTTCTGTAGCCCATAGAAGTATGCAGTTTTAAACTCATTGGAATTTGAGTCAAAAGATACATCAAAGCGAGAGAATGCTCTTTTTAAGTCTTGTAAAAATTGGCGAGGTGATGTATTAGGTCCAGCAGTAATAGGGTACGCGACTTTCTTTGCCTCCTGCAATGACTGAAAAGGAGAAAAATGACGCCTAATTTCTTTTTCAAACTCCAGCCATGTCATATTCTGCTGTTCATTTAATCCCCTTATGATGCTGGCCGTCGGGGCATCTAAAGTTAAATGAAAATATTGTCTGTACTGTTCCTTAGGTATCTGGAGTGCTTTAAAAATGTCATGCACCGCTTCTAAGTGATCCTCAATGCAGCATTCACCTCCCTTTTTAAATGGTTTGATCAGGGCTTTAATGGATTTCATTATTTTTATGGGGCTACTTGTTGCAATGCATGGAATTGCACTATTTTGTGATTCAATCCTGTTTTCAGGTGTATGAGATTGGTGGCTGCCCCCAATGGGAGTATCAAATCCCCCAAGGGCGCTGCAACCAAGTTCAGTCACCGGCCCAGTCACTGGGGCACTAGCTCTTTGGGCAGAGCTAGAATTCACCTCCACTCCATTGAATGTGGTACCCTGCCGCCTCTCCTGGGACCTGGGAATGCACATTTGCTGTTCTAAGTCCTTACACTTTTTAAGGAGTCTGTTGGCTTCATCATGCAAATAATTATTTTCATCACTCATTTTATTAATTGCCTCCTGCATATCGCACATTTGCATTTGGCATTCATTGAACTCTTTATTTCTCTTGTCTCTTTCTTGGATCATTTTAATCATTTCTTGTTCTGCACTCTGGAGATCACCTTCTTTTTCGCAATGTTCTTTTTGTAAAATCTGCATTTCTGAAACAACCTCATCTTTATCCTGCCTAATGTGATCCACTAAGGCTTTTAAGTGTGTCAATTCTTGCTCACTATCTTCAAATTGTTTCTTGCTTTTGGATAACTGAGTATCAAAGTCTCTGCATTTTAATTGCATGTCTTTTTGGCATACATCCAATTCTGCTCTCAACATTTCCTGATTTTTACTTGCCCCATCTAATTCAGTCTTTAACCTGTTAATTAGCTGAGTATCATTCTCTTGCATTCGCAGGGACTTGTTTAAAATAAACCATATTTTGCCGCATAGCCGTATTAAACAGTCTTTCTCTGCACTTTTATCGGCTGCATTCAATAATCTTGTAAGGCAGACCTGAATTATGCTGCCTTCTGCAAAAATATTGTCTAGTTTTTCTTTCTGCACCTCACCCTGAATGCGGTTACTCCATTCTAAGGTACTGTTCGAAGACCAATTCCCATGTGCAAATAACTTTGCCTCTAAATATTGCACTAGATCTGAGAATGTGGTTTCCCTTTGTGACATTCTGAAATTCGTTTTTAGTGGCACACTGCTATTATAAAATGGGTTCCCTTTAATGTGCAAATGGCAGTGTGAGACACGCTTGCCACGCCCAGTAGGTATTCTGTGATCACTTTCCCGGCCTGCAACGCACCATAAATATGTAGGGTATTTTGTGGAGATTTGGGGCCTGACGGTATTTTATTACCGCCGAAAAATAACTTAGCAATAATCACTCTTTGTATTCAGATTTGGCCATGTGCAACAATAATACAATGGACATGCATTATTTCAGCACCCAGACCTGCTTATTTGGTATACGTGGTTGGTGGTATTTTGGTGAGCATAATTCCATTGTTTTATTTGTGGCCCCAATGTCCAGAATCCCTTATCTTCGCTTAGATTTTTCGTGTGATCACTAGAGAGACCTCAGACCTGCATTCTAGGGATACCACAATTTCCAGTGATAGTGTTGGTGCGCCACCATGGGCAAACTCACTGACTTATTTACGACAGAGAGCTATATGTGGTAGTCTTGTGGTAATTTCCACTACCTTATATACGGTAGGGAGCTATGTTCAGAGAGTCTCTCTTCCCGTTGGCTCATGTACCTCCAACAAGTTATGCTACAGTTACTCACAATTATTCATACTGATTCTGACATACACACATCTGTCTTAAAATGACCATTGCACTGTTTAAAAATCTCCCCACATCATTGGCATTGTAATGGTAAATAGAAAATAAACCACCCGTCTGTTTTCAAATATTTTCTGTATTATAAAAGTTGCATTTAGACATGATCTCATTCTTTACAGCAATAAAATGGAACAATCAAAGCATTTTCTATGACACACTGCAATTATAGTGGCGGAGAACAGAACTTAAATTGCAACATTAGCACTTGATTAAGACACGCACGGGGCTTTCATTTTTCTACACTGACTGCATATTTCCGTGCACACACACAGCTCCCCCAGTTAGGTAATTACCTTATCTGTTCAGAGGTTTCTCTCTGTGAATGTGGCTCTCTTGGATTAACTCCAGCAAAAAGGAACGCTTGCCTTCTCAAGCCGGGGTCATTGTCTGGAATTCTCAGCTTTTTCAGATAGGACTGCCTCAGCCAGTGGACAGGTTTTTCTTTCTGCTCTCCCCAATGTCGATTGCAGCAGGACACAGGAATCTGCATTCAGTCAGGACCCCACAGCCAGGTCTTCTCCCCAGTAGTGCAGAAAGATGTCTGCCTGTCTTTTTCCCTGCTACTGCCCACTAAAACTTTCCTCTCAGCCCTCTTTATGACGTGTCCCAATGAAATCCATCATCTCTCATCCTCCTACTCTTCAACAATAGCTTCGCTTATACATTTGCAATTGTTGCAAATCTGACTTCCTCCTTCCTGCCGTTACTGTGCACAACAACACGGATAATCAGGCAGAGAAGAGAAGAAAAAAAAATCTGCACACTCATTCAAATGGTTTTCAGAGTATGCCTAATTCTGCAGTAGAGAACACATTTTATTAGTGGGTTATATTAAAATAAGGTTTTATTAGTCAGGCTAATGGTTAATAGGTTAGCTGTTAATTTTCAAATGTGTCTCTAGCAATATAGGCATTTCAGGTGAAAAATAGTGTGCATTTTTAAATGAACACGTGTGCTTTTAACTGTAAAAATAGCTTTGCATCTTATATGTTAAAATCGTTTTTGACTGAATAGCCTGTCTTTCCTTGTTAATCTGCTAACCCATATAGCAATGCACCGCACCCTTGTGGTGGTGGTGCTGCAAAAAAATGTTGCTACTTGTGCAGTAGCGCTGTACTCTGTGCTGTTTGCTAAATATCCTTACAACTCTCACCTCTGTCCCTCACTAATTACTTTGCCTGCTTGCAAATTGTTTTCCACGCAATCTGTGCCTACTGTTACCTATGATAATGCCTGCAACCTAGATGTTGCCATCAACTTTGCCTGCTTACAAATGTGTTTCACAAAATCTGTGCGTCGTGTAACCTAGGATGATGTCTGCAACCTGTTAAGGATTTCAATTAGGCGACACACACCTTGGTCTCAGCCTAGGATGTAGCGCTGAATTGATATGCCTTTCCCTTTATTTTATGCGAATTCAATTTGAGATGGTACACAACTCGCATCACACCCACTTTTTCAAATACCCCGGGTCACAATGGATCATGAACCAGGCCGGTTGGTGAAAATACGATATTTATTTATTTTTAAAATTTAGAAAAATCATACAATTTTTAATATGGGGCAGCAACGGGTGAAATACTCTTATTTGAAGTGTGGTTTCTAGGCTGGGGAAAGATATATATCACAGGGACAAGACAAAAGTGAAAGGAGGTCTCTAGCTAAAAATCTGGATGAGAGATGCAAGATAGAAAAAGGGTCGATTTGAGTAAAATGAAGCCATGAAAGAGAAAAGAAAATCAGCTGAGAAAATAACAGGTTTCCTTTAAACTAGATTATTTAGACTACACCGCCAAAGAGGGACACAGAAAGACCCAAGGTTGATTTTTTTGCGACTTCAACCTTATCACCCCAGTGTCCAACCCTAAGCGGAAACTAGTCTGATCACTCAAAATATGACTACGGGTTTAGGATTTACACAAGACAAAATTAATAAAGAGATGGCGCTAGCACTTTAGAAAGTCAAGGACAGATACACGGGTAATTCTAACAGTTTCAACAAGTTACCAGGGTATAGATATGACTGCTTAGAGAGTGGGATAAGGACAAAGGCCAGGCAAGATAAGCTATGGGTTTCTGTGGGGGGGGGGATTATACGCACAGTCTACCTTTGTGTTTTGGGGATTTTTGGACAGTCAACAGGTTCTGGTCTCCAGGGCTCGGGTCACCAGATAGCGGACTCTCCTGGCAAAAGACAGCTGGGCACGGTCTGGTCACCGGACGCTATGGACAGCTGGATGGCAGGATTGCAGCGGGCATGCAGTTAGTGGGCTGCAAGCCGGTCTGATTTGAGGATGCAACAGCTACCACCGCTTTCCCATTTTTGTTAATGGGATATTAGTGGGTTTTTTCTGGATCAATGGCCTTGCTGGTGTAGGAATCAGCTATGCTTGGTTTTTATCAGTGGGCTCTGGAGTAGGGTCAGCAATGCTTTGGCCTTGTAGGGAAAATCTGGAATCAGCAAGATGAATGGAGATCAGGAACGCAGCGAAGGAATTCAAGAGCGGGTGTCTGTGTGGAGCTCTGTCATGGACTCTTATTTGTAATGCATTCTGACATCATAGATGTTTATGGCTGGACAGTCTTAGCTAAACACGCCTCTAAATCACTGGATTGGTCAGGGGTGCTAGTCCCTGCCTCGCTCTCAGCTGGTTGGATTTCAAGGGCAAGAGGCCAGATTTATGATGTGAGTTTTATAATGTTGAAAGCCTCCTACAGTTACTTTAGCTAAAATCCGATTTTGCAACAAATGGTACATTTATACAGTTGAAGTCTCTTAGCAAATTACATAAACAGGTTACATATTTTACGCAGACCATTCCAGTCCAACTCAGCCATCTGTGAGACATTGTTTCACCCTTCTACCAGTTTTTCACGCTTTTCAGTGAGAATTATATTACTTAAAATTCTATAACTTTATCCATGGGTGTGGATTATCATTAAGCATGTAAGTATTAAAATGTGCAATGGCATCATGTATACTTTCCTTATAATACCAAATTCTCTGTCATTTCTATTCCCAAGGTGTCAGGGGAAGCTACAATGTCTTAAATTAAAGTCCACAAAATCACATTTAAACTGCTAAATGTTCATATTTTTGCAAAGTCCTCTGGCAAGGATAAAAGACTCAACATTTTTATTAATAACATAGTCCTTGGAGGCAAATGTCAGTATTGTTATTCATATATAGGCATGCCTTTCCAAGACTACTACCTCACCCCAGGGTTTTCAGGGAGATGTTCTTTGAAGCTTCTGGTGGGAGTCACAAATAGGTGTGACATTTCACTTCACACTTTGGTGTCCTAGCATTCTTTTGTACAAGGCTGGAGCACAGACAACAGTCTATCCAACCTAGTAATTATCACTTGGGTGTCCTGAAAGTTTATGGTGGTTCCCTTTTGTTTCTGCTATCCTCTCAGCAGAAACCTGTTTTTGGGCTGACATCCCCACATGCAGCCACTGCAGTTTCATTTAACTTTAATTATTTTTGGCTCTGAATTGGAAGAAAACCTGCTGAATAGAACCATCTCATAAATGTATCTTCACAGCACAATCCCCTTTCACATAGCTAGGCAAGGAGAAGTTTCATCATTGCACTTTTTTTTAAAAGAAAAGGCTTTTTTTTCTTTAGTTTGGAAAACCCATTTTGACACATGTGGAGCAAATGTTATTGGGATTGATCTTTCAAAGTCAGCTTTTTTTCCATATCCCTTGCCAATATTGTTTTGCAGTCATAGTTAGTTTCTGGTAGGCAGCAGTTTTGCTTGAACCACAGATGCACTGAGACTGACATAGCCCAGAGCTGGAGTTTCTTTGAATTACTGATCCTTGACACTTTGTAACTCAAAGAGTGAAGGTTTTTTTGGTGCGGCGGAAAATGATGTTTCTTTGGGACTTTTTCAGATTTGGCTTGACAGAGCCTGTCATTCAGTGGTCATGCTTGGTTTTGCTGAAGCACAGTGTGAATGTGGATAAGCATGGCAGGGTCTTATTAATAAAATATTATGATAAGGAATTAGAGGAAAAAGAGCATCAGAGCAGCATTATCTTTAAATGTGAATAATTCCCTTTTTCCATGGAGCTCTGGGCTGGCAGCAAAGCAGTGCTGCTTTTTCACTCCATTTCTTTAAGACAAACAAGAACACACCCCAGTAGCCTTTCTCTGGGTGCTTCCTGTTCCATCTTGCCCAATGGCGCTTGGCAAAACAGTGCAGCTATTTTGGTGCAATGGTGCTCACAGGAGCCAGCGCAGCCATTTTGCTGTTTCTGCTGAAGCGCAGCTTGGTTATGAAGAAATTCTGTTCAGTGGGTCAATGCAGCCCACAAACCTAGATGTTGACAACGACTTTGCCTGCTTGCAAATGTGTTACATACAATCTGTGCCTACAGTAACCTATTATGGCGCCTGCAACCCAGATGTTGTGCCCTGCTCCATTGAAATTGCATTACCCTCTATACCTTCTGTTATGTACCACCGAATATGCCACCCCTTACGTACCACCTCTTGCCCCCCACAATCTCATGGCCAACCAATTCACCTTTTCACACGCCGTGCCCACTGTATTGGACAACATTAATTGCAACCCAACCACTGACCTTTGTATTATTATACCTGCCCCAAAAGTTTTTATTGAACCTGTCTTACCCCTAGCACCCGTTGACTCCCCCGTCATTCCCATTGTCGACCTTGCTATTCCCAATTACGCTGATCTTTGACTCACCACCAACCATTCTCCTAGCAACTTCAGACTCACAAGAACACCCAGCCTACTTGCCCTCCTCCCTTCCTCAAGGATCACGGTGACCGCACCCCAATCTGGTATCATCACCACCACTATTCTGCCCCCTGCACCCTCCCCAGGGCTGCCAGCCCTCAACTGAATCGGTGCCCCTATGCTTCAAAACAGCCCAAGAACCCATTCTAACCAGTCATCCTCACACATCATGCCCCCAAACCCTCACACTACCGCCCCACAGCTGCTAAATACCCTGTGCACCCTGCACCCTGCCTTGGCTTAAACAGACTATACAGGCTTTGCTCCATATTCCAGAGCCCACACTGCCAACTAGAGACCATACCCTCTTCCACCCTCATCACCCCTCAGGAACTCCATAAACTCTGCCTAGGCCCAGCCTGATTACACAGACTCTGCTCCAGATTCCACAGTTCTCCCCTCCTCCAAGAAACGAAACACAACTGGCCTAAGAGCCCCAAAGCCCCCTGCTTTACTCCCCCCCAGCACTTCTGCCATCCCTCCCCCTTCACCTGCTCACACCCTCCCCACACCCTCTCCCCACAATACCTTTGCTTGTGCACTGATCAAGGCACGCTCCAACTGCGCTCATGCATCCGGTATTCACGACTTCTTACTAGCAAACAATCTGGATCTACTAGCTGTATCTGAAACCTGGCTACATGAAGCAGCTAGACCCCTCCTCTCTCTCGCCATACCCATTGGATACTCCATCCTATGAGTGGACCACCAAAAGGCCTCAGAGGAGGAGTTGCCTTCATCCACAAAGCCACCCTCCCCATTAGAACCTCCCCCCTGCATAATCTACCAGCTACAAAATCCTACTGGCCAAACTTGAATCTTCCCCCCAAACCACCATCAATATACTTCTCCTCTACCGCCAACCCTCCCACACCGGCACTCCAGAAATCGACATCCCCTCCTCATCACCCCACTCCTCAAACCCAATACCAAATTCATTCTCTTAGGAGATTTCAATTTAGTTTATAAAGACCCCAACGACCACAAGGCCTCGGCCCTCGCAGCCACCCTTGCCGAGATGAACTTCAACCAACTGGTCCTCTCGCCCAACCACGAAAAAGGAAGAACACTTGATTGGATACTCCCTTGCAACACTCCCCTCAAGGTATCTTCCATTATCCCCCTTCCTTGGTCAGATCATTCCTTGATCTGCTTCACTATTATCACCACCACCAACATCGCTCTTACAATCAGCAATCCCCCTCGCATCACTGCCAGACACACCCGTAACCTCACAGTCGAGCTTCTGACACCCTCCATCCTACCCTCCCTTAAACCAGCCCGACTAATTCCACCCCCAAAGTAATTTTCAGCATCATACAACAGTACACTGCTCACAGCACTTGATTAACACTTTCCCCTAAAACCACCTCACGCAAAAAAGTTCCCCCCAAAACTGGTACACTGATGATCTAGCCTCCCTACGGAAAAAGAAACGCGCTCTCGAACATCTCTGCAGAAAAAATCCCACTTCCTCCAACAAAGCTGCCTTCCAGTGCTCAGCTGACACCTACAAAACAGCCATCATTGCCATCAAAGCCAACTTCTTTAACACCAGAATCACTGAAACAAGCTCAAACACCAAAGAGCTCTTCAAAATTCTTAGAGAGCTCAAAACCCCAGCCCCCCGACCCCGACAACTTTCCTAAAAACAAAGCATGGTACACGCTCATCCAATCTGCCCTTGACACCAAAACACAAAAGCTAATGGACAAAGCTTTTCTCAAAAAATCCTTTTTACCACCCATGCCACAGTCCCCTGTGGTCAGCACCACCATGACTGCGAACGTTCCCCTTCAATTCGAATTTTCTTCCGTCTCCCCCGCCAAAGTTCTCACAACTATTCACCACTTGAAAGCATCCAATTGTGCTAGTAACACCTGTCCAGCTCGCATTGTCAAAATGTGTGCAGAACCCTTGGCCCCTACAATAGCTAACTTCATTAACACATCATTCAAATCCAATTCAATTCCTACTGCCATCAAAGAAGCTTGGGTCATGCCTCTCTTGAACAAACCCACCCTAGATCCCATCATCCCCACTTACTATCACCCGATTACCACAGTACCCTATCTTCTCAAAATCCTGGACTGCACTGCTTACTCGCAACTTCAATCTTACCTTGAAAACTACAACCTACTAGGTAACCGTCAATCAGGCTTCAGGTTCAGACACAGCACTGAATCTGCCCTGCTCAACCTTAACATCCAACTTGACCGCATCAGGGAAAACAACAAGCTTGCAATCCTCCTATTACTAGACTGCTCTGCTGCCTTTGATCTGGTAGATCATGAAATCCTCTGCAAACACCTCAGCACAATGTTCAACCTCGCACCAGAAGCCACCTTATAGAACCAATCCTTTCTATCTAGCCGATAGTCCAGGGTCTTTGCAGGATCCGAATCAGCTGACCCCCATACCCGTCTCCCATGGCGTCCCACAAGGCTCCTGTCTCACCCCAACCCTCCATAACATGTACACCAAGCCCCTTTTCGACCACTTGGACAGCATCAACATACCCTACACCAATTTTGCTGATGAGACGCAGGTCCTCCTCAAAATCACTGGCAACCCTGAGTTAGATTCTTCCAACATCAACTGCGTCTTCAGCATCATACAGGCTTGGATCGCTACCCACCATCTCTGCCTGAATGATGAAAAAACTGAGCTCCTCATTGTGGGCTCCCCACACAGCCTCAAACACCTTAGTCCTATCTTCGCCTCCTTTTGCATCAACAGTAACACCATCCCTGTCTCTGCCCATGTCAAAAGACTAGGCGTTTATCTGGATGCAGAACTAAATATGTAAAAACACGTCAAAGCAATTGCCTCCTCTGCGGCTTACTCTACTAAAGTTATAAACCTCTCCAGAAAATTCCTCTCCCCTAACAACTGTCTCACCCTAGCTAGGGCCATCATAGGCAGCAAACTGGACCATTGCAATGCCATCCTAGCAGGAACCTCAGCCAAAACCATCAACAAACTCCAACTGCTCCAAAATAATGCACTAAGAGCGGTTTGGGGCCTGAAACGCTCCGATCACATCTCGCAAATCAGAAGGAAAGCACATTGGTTCCCCATCAAAGCACGTATCGAATTTAAACTCCTTACTATCACCTACCGCTGCCTTTACAACACTGCCCCACCACCTCACACATCATATCACCAAGAAACACAACACTCATAATCTCCATTCCTCCACCACATCGGCCTTGCTCGCACCCAGATTTGCCAGAAAGAGAGCACCCTCTTGAACACCTTCCCTCTACACATCCAAGATGAACCTACTTACCTACTGTTCCGTAAGAAAGTAAAAACTGTGCTGTTCAGCAAATATGCATAACTTCTACTGCTTGTCTTACTACGATGAACATGATTATGTGAAAGTGATGATCTCACTGTCTCCAACTACCTGTCAATCAACTTGTACCGCTCTCTTAGCGCCATGATACTGAGTGCTAAGAGAGCGGTACAAGTCCAGGTGTGGGCGCTACCAACAAATACAATAAATAAAATAAATAAATAAATAGCAGCATAGCCTACTATCGGCACACATCACCAAAAGATGTGAAAGTGATGCATCTGTCAGACTGTGCCTGTGTTTCGCCTTTATGATTGGGATCACTGTTGGTTTAGTAGTAGAGGAGGCACGTTAGTCCCTACTCCTCCCTGTACGCATGCAAAGTAGCAGTGTCTTAAGTGGCACTGCTAAATGAGCCGGGCTCATCAAGGGGGCATGGCCTGGTGTGTTAGGCCACGCACCCTTGACGGCCCGGCTTAATAGGCTACAGGCACCCCCGCCAGACAGCCTTTTGTAGGAGATCAGTATTACAAAAATATAGGGTCGCGCCTGTGGCCGAGCGTGGATGGGGGCAATATGCAATATTCAACACAGAGAAATGGTCCACGCTACTAACAACATAATGGGCCTCATTACAAGGGTGGCGGCCACGGTATGAACGGTGCCGGTAAGGCACTGGCACCGTTCATACCGGGCCGCCGTATTACGAGTTCTGCTCGCAGGTTCCTAACAGCCCTCCAGGTCTTACCTGGGGGGCTGTGCGACACCCGCGAGCAGACCTTGTGATTGCACCGTTATCAACGGTGCCGGTGCAACCATGCTCCCCACTTCCATTCTGTCCTATGCGGCAGAATGGGGATAGGGAGCCCGGCATTGCCCCCACCCGCGAATGGGCAATTTCTGGTCCACTCATCTCATAATGGGCAGGTTATTGCCAATCGCGGGAGACGGTGCAGGTAGCGAGCATGGCGGTAGCCGTGCCTGCCATACAGACACAGCTACCGCCATGCTCGTAATGAGGCCCAATGTGTTGTAAACATTTATACTTATTCCTGACAAATATTTTGTGCCCAGAGGTCACAGAGAGTATCTCAAAATCTAGAGATTATTTTAATGTATAAACAGGTGAATGATACATATTTTCATTGAGCGTATTTAAGGAACAAAGCATAAAACCTAAAACCCATGTTCTAGGAAAGTACATATAATCAAGGTGACACAGTCATGAATGAAAAAACAACAAAACACAATTCAAAGCAAAACCCAAATCATATCGGTCATACAGTGATTACTAACACTTCATAATTGTGAACTACTGCATGGAATGCTAAATAATACCCTAGTTATTGTGAACTTCTGCAAGGTATACTGAGTAGTGCCCTGGAGAGTTTTTTGGTACGATTAATGAATAATCATGCCATCAATCTGCCTACGTGAATGTGAAATATCTGAACTTTTTCCAATGCTCCTTTCTAGTTACTCAAGGACTGGTGCACGTTTCGGTGTGCCAGTGGTCATGGCATCCATGTGAAGCCTTCCTCAGGGCAGTAAAACGTTGTGACGCTAGAGGGGCAGGGAAAGATATGTCCTGTTTCAATAGTCATTACTCATGAATGGATGAAACGGATGGAGTGGATGAAACGGATGGAATGGATGAAACGGATGGAGTGGATGAAACGGATGGAGTGGATGGAGTGACAGAGTGGATGGAGTTGATGGAATTGGATGACATGGATGTAACTGGATGGAGTGGATGGAACTGGATTGAGTGGATATAACTGAATGGAGTGGATCTAACTGGATTGAGTGGATGTAACTGGATGGAGAGGATAAAACTGGATGGAGCCGATGAAACGGATGGAGCCAATGGAGCGGATGGAATAGATAGAGTGGATGGAATGGATGGAGTGGATAGAATGGATGGAATAGACGGAACATGTGCAATTGGATGGAGTTGATAGTGTGGGTGAAGTAGATGGAATAGATGAACTAGAGTAGATTGAATGGATGAATTGGACAGAATGGATGAATTGGATAGAATGGATGAACCGGATAGAATAGATGAATCGGACAGAACAGATGAATTGGATAGAATGGATGAATTGGACAGGACTGTTATAATTGAGAATGGTGGGAACGGATGGAATGGATTGAATGGATGGTGTGGTTCAAATGGATGGAATGGATGGCATGGATGGAATAGATGGAATTAATATAGCGGATGGAATTGATGAATGGATAGAGTGGATGGAATAGATAGAATGGGTAGAGTGGATGGAATGGGTGGAACGGTCTGAATGGATGGAGTGGATGGAATTGGTGGAATGGATGATATAGATAAAATAGATTGAATATATAGAGTGGACGAAGTAGAAGGAATGGACGGAGTGTACAGAATGAATGGGAATGGAATGAGCGGAACTCAATGGAATTCGCCCCTCACGTTTTATGTTGCTATTTATCTGTATCCCCCTATATATGCCATATATCTGTATCCCCCTATATACCTGTATCCCCCTATTTATTTGATATATCTGTATCCCCCATATATACCAGTATCGCCCCTTGTCTCTAAATGTCTGTCTGTTGCTATGTTCCCACCATCCTGTTCACGTGCTTGTTCTCGAGCGTTGTAAAGATAACCAGCATATCACATCACTATGCTTACTCTCCACTATAGACCATCACTCAACTAGAACACAGCTATACCCCTGATTAATTCGGCCTACCTGTTTACATTCAAATACGACCCCACAAACACCTCATCACCCTAATAAAACGAGGCTAGCCGAGCACATTACGGCCTTGTTGCTCACATATGCGTTCTTCAGGGATAACGCAGCCAGAGCCCAGTCTGGGTGTCCACCCACCAGACTGCACACATCCAACTGATATCTTCAGCACCTCACCTATCGCTTGGATGCAGCTTGACATCCGCCAACTACACCATCTGCACACATATCCAGTGCACCCACGCACCCTACGACACCTTCTCTCTACTGACCTGAACTTCGGTTCCCGAGGGCGTTCAACCCACCAGCGCTTTGAGGTTATACCATTGATATATAAAGCGCTAAATAAATGCCAAGTAACATAACATAACAGTATTCACATGGATGCCATGACCACTGGCACGCGGAAACGTGCACCAGTGCTCGAGTAACTAGAAAGGAGCATTGGAAAAAGTTCAGATATTTCACATTCACGTAGGCAGATTGATGGCATGATTATTCATTAATCGTACCAAAAACTCTCCAGGGTACTATTCAGTATACCTTGCAGCAGTTCACAATAACTAGGGTATTATTTAGCATACCTTGCAGTAGTTCACAATTATGAAGTGTCTGTTATCACTGTATGACCGATATGATTTGGGTTTTGCTTTGAATTGTGTTTTGTTGTTTTTGTTTTCATGACTATTTGTGTCACCTTGATTATGTGTACTTTCCTAGAACATGGGTTTTAGGTTTTACGCTTTGTTCCTTAAATACGCTCAATGAAAATATGTATCATTCACCAGTTTATACTTTAAAATAATCTTTATATTTTGAGATACCCTCTGTGACCTCTGTGCACAAAATATTTGTCATGAATAAGTATAAATGTTTACAACACATTGGGTCTCATTACGAGTCAGCCGGTCTGGATTTAACGGTGCCGGTAAAACCGTACCAGTACCGTTTTCTGGCCTGCCTAACTCTGAGTTATGTGGCCGTGTGGTGTTACACCCGCCAGGTCTGACCTGGCGGGCGTAACACCACCGCCCGCACACGGACGTGGAAACACCGGCACCATTACCGCATGGTGCCGGTGTTTCCACTGCCCCCATTCCCGTGGAGTCGACTCCACGGGAATGGGGCATAACAGAATGCCGACTCCGGAATTACCGGACCACCGGGGCTGTAAGGCCTGGTGATTCCAGCAAGTCTGAAGACGGTAAATCCCCACAAGTCTGGCAGCAGCCTGCCGGTTTTACTGGCACGGCTACCGCTGGACTCGTAATGAGGCCCATTATTTTGTTAGTAGCATGGACCATTTCTCCTTGTTGAACATTTTGTAGGAGATCAGCACCCTCTTGAGGGTGCTGTTCTCTGCATTTATTTTCTATAGTCTTGCCTGGCAGAGGACAGCGCCTCGCCTATTCAGCTTTAACGGTGGCACTGCCCCTGGGGAGGGGCAGCATCACCATTAAGACTGAAAGGGTGTGGTGCTGGAAGCTGAGGCCTTTTTCCTAAAGACTGAAACTCCAGCGAATGGGCAGGAGCTTCAGGATTTAAAAAACATGGCCTCTGCTTCCAGCGGCCTCACGTTTCTCTCCATAATGGTGACGCCAGCCCACGGGCATCTCTTGCTTGAAGGAATGTCTCGTAGGTGCGGTGCCACCATTATGGATGAAAGGCACTTTTTCTGAAGCCTGAATCTCTCGCACACGAACGAGAGCTTCAGCCTTTAGAAAAAATCCTTGTCATGTAGTGGCCGGGGCTGCCAGGGGAGACTAGTGAGCCCTGGCAGGGCCCGCCTCAAAACGAGATTTCGGCCCATTTAAAGCCCTGCAAAGTAGTAATCATTTCGTCGCGCATGTCTAAGGCACTTTGGAAGACCAAACATCCTCCTCTGTCTGTGGAAAAACCGAGGGACGTACATGTTTGGCTCCTTCTAAATTTTCACGATAATCTGTAATACTGTAGGTGGCTGTCCCGATGGGCTGTTAAAATCTAGGTTTCCCAAAGGCACACTTTTGTTCTTTCCACAGCACATGCCACAAAAGGGGAAGCCTTCCACTGTAAGGAAAAACAATGTTCTCCAGCATGGGGTCTGGCATGGATTCACATGCTCATGAATATTCCCCGTCGTCAGGCTGGGAATCCTCGGTAAAGAAAAAACCAGTATCAGTTTCGTTTCTGATCTGTCTTTCGTAGTAATAACCAATCACTGGTCTCTGCGTCATACTGACCACAGCCAATGACTGCCCTCTACCTAAGCACCGCCTCTGGCAGCCATCTTCAGATTTTTACCGCACGTTCATGTGTTGGGATCCTCGTGCTATTGCTCTCGAGCGTTAGTGCTATTTTTTCGCGCTTTTTCACAAAAACTTCGATTCTTTCGGTCAAAAGAGCCTCAAGCTCCACCGATCCTACATCCGATCAACGGGGACCCGTGTCGGATTCATCTGTGCCCCTCAAGGGTGAAGATTTCGTCGAGCTACACTTCGGAGGACTCCAGAAGCTTCTCAGGCCCGGTCTCGGAGATGGCCCAGGAGAAGGGAAGCTCGACGCCCGGAAAGCTGTTCAGGGCCTGCCCTGGATGCCAGCTGCAGAACGTCTTCAAGGAGGACGAACACTCTTTCTGCCTTTACTGCCTTCATGGGGACAAGACGCACGTGGAGAAGGACTGTGCGTTTTGCGGCAACATGTCGGAACGGACCATGAAGGACCGCCATCAACGTCTCGCCAGCTGGCTGGAGGGTAAGAGCCCGTCTGGCGAGAAGAAGAAGAAATCTGAGCGGTCTTCTAAGACCTTTGAGGGCGCCCCGGCGACGGGGGCCCAACATAAGGCCAAGCACCGCGAGTCCGCTGGCACCGGGAGCGCCGAACGGTCGGGCTCTACGGGCGCCAGGCAGGGCGCACCCTCCCCGGCACCATCAACCACGAGCCAACGCTCTGGGTCGGGTAAGAGGAAGGCCGAGCACCCGGCGAAGCTCCTGGAGAGACCCCGGTCGAGCTCTAAGGCAGAGGAGGAGCGTGGCAGTGCCCCCTCCCTCAAGGATAAGGCGGTGAGCGCACCTAAGGTGGTGAAGGCCTTGATCCATTCGACCAAGCCCTCTATCGAAACGGTCGCGGCGGCCCTGGCCCAGCCTGTGGAGGCTGCACCAGTGGTGGCGGCCTCGGGGCCCAGAATCTCCCTGCCTCCTCGGAGGGAGTCTTCTTTCGTGCCCATCGATAGGACCCCCGTGAAACCCTCCGTGGGGAAGAAGGGGGGGCAGGGCGTCGTCGTAGATTCGGCCTCAACCTCAGAAGAGGAACTGATCGAGGTCTTAAGCCACGGCCTAGGCGTGGAACAAGACCAGCCCGTCGGAATGGGCCCCGACGCAGGTGACGACGACGACATCGTCGAGGATACCGACGGGGCCCCTGCTCGCCCGTCGGATTCCCCTCTGCCAGCGCCGCAAGACAACTCAGCGGCCATTTTGTTGGCTATACAGTCCTTATGCTCCGAGATAAGGACGAGACTACCGTTACCGACGGAGGAACCTCTCCCGTCGGGGGATCCAGAACCGGGACCTTCTGGTGTTCCCCCTACCAAGAAAAGAAGGATCCATCCACCGCCTCCTTTTCAACCGTCGCGCCCCGTCCAGCCCTCCTCCCCGTCCACCCGAGGGGATGATACGGGGACTGACACGGCAGCGACGGGTACGGACGACGAGGCATACGACGAGGATTTTCCGTCGTCGCCTCCCCCCAGGGCTTCTCCGCCCGACGAGATTGGATCGTTCCACTCAATGATCGCCAGGGCATCCGAGCTTTTCCAACTCTGCCCTGAGGAGAAGAAAAAGGAAGGCTTCCTTTACCAACGGCGCGAGACCAAGAGGAAGACGGTCCTCGCAGTGCCTCTGTTGGACGACATTTGGGATGAGGGCCTTTCCCTCCTCAAGAACCCTTCCACGACGCCAGCGAAAAGAGACCGGTACGAGAAAAAGTACCGGGTCCCGGACTCGGCCCCCCTATGCCTCCGGGCGCAGCCTACCCCGGACTCCGTCGTCTCCGCGGCAGCCAGGAAGAAAGCGGGGGGGGGTGCGGCCTCCACGTCGACTTCCCCGCCGGACGGCGAGGGAAAGAAATTGGATGCCATGGGACGCAGAGTCATCTCGTCGGCGGCGACGACGATTAAAGCGGCCAACGCCTTGGCTATCGTGGCCCGCTACGACAGGGAACTCTGGTACAAGATAGCTCCCCTGCTGGATTTTCTGCCGGACGACAAGAGGGCGGAGGCCCTTGAGATCCTGCAGGAAGGTGAGGTGGCCTCGGACCACGCCATCACCGTGGCGACGGACATCGCCGACACTGGGTTCCGCCAGATGGGCAACGGCGTTTGCCTTCGACGTCGCGGATGGCTCAAGGCTACGGACTTTCGGCAGGACGTCCAGACCAGGGTCCTGGACATGCCCTTCGACGGGAACAACCTGTTTGGGAAGACAGTGGACGATTCCCTTCAGGCCATCAAGGCGGATACTGAGACGGCCCGGGCCCTTGGAGTACTGCAGCAACGGCGGACGCCCTTTCGGAGCGGCGGAGGCAAGGGCGCCTCCAAAGGTTCCGGCGGCGGTTTCGCTTCCTACCGTCAAGCGGCCCGCTCGTCGTCGCAAGAGGCCTACAGAGGACGAGGCAAGTCTGGCGGCCCCCGCCGTCGTCGCCAAGGAGGCCAAGGCGGCAAGGCCGCGTCCAAGCAGGATTGAACCGGCCGTGGGGTCGGGCCCCCACCGAAGCACCCCGGTGGGAGGCCGGCTGGCGGGCTTCGTCAGCGTGTGGGAGTCCATCTCCACCGACCGTTGGGTGCTGGACGCCCTGGCCCGGGGCCACGCGCTCGAGTTTCAAAGAAGGTGCCCGCGCGTCCCCCCCGTGGCCAGGAAAGAACTTCACGTCCCTCAACTTCTCCTGGAGGTAAAGGCGATGCTCAGAAAGGGCGCCATCGAACTCGTCCCAAAGAGGCTTCGGGGCTCCGGAGTCTACTCGCGTTACTTCCTCGTGAAGAAGAAGACGGGAGGATGGCGCCCCATCCTGGACCTGCGACGCCTGAACAAGTTCATCAAGGCGCAGAAGTTCCGGATGGTCACCCTCCAGCACGTCCTGGGTCAGCTGGAGGAAGGAGACTTCCTATCGTCGTTGGATTTGGAGGATGCCTACTTCCACATTCCCATCCTAAAGGGGCACCGAAAATTCCTCAGATTCGTGGTCCAAGGGCGTCATTACCAGTTCAAAGCCCTTCCCTTCGGACTGCGGTCGGCACCCAGGGTTTTCACCAAGTGCCTCGCACCGGTGGCGGCGCAGCTGCGCCGCGAGGGGATTCACGTCTACCCCTACCTGGACGACTGGCTCATCCGCGCCAAGACGAGGGAGCTTGCCGTGGTCCACACGGCAAGGACCGTCCAACTCCTCACGGACCTGGGATTCTCCGTGAACTACGCCAAATCCCACCTGGTGCCCGCGCAAGTCGCACTGTTTCTGGGAGCGAGGCTCGACACAGTGTCCCTTCTGGCCTCCCCGTCGGAGGAGAGGACCAGGACCATCTTGGGCAAGGTGCAACGGATGTTGGTGGCCGACGCGGCCAAGGTGAGGTCCATCAAGTCCCTCCTCGGGATGATGTCTTCCTGCATCTACCTCATTCCCATGTGCAGGCTCCGGATGCGCCCGTTGCAAGAGTCCCTGGATGCGCGCTGGATCCAGACGACGGGCAGCTTCGAGGAAAGGATCAAGCTCGACGAGAGTTTCCGACGAGCGATACGGTGGTGGGGCACCCGCGCGCATCTGACGGCGGGCATGGACTTCCAGACCCCAGCCCACCAGGTGACTGTGACCACGGATGCCTCCCTAGAAGCGTGGGGAGCGCACACCGAAAATCTGCACGCAAGGGGACTCTGGCTCCCGACGGAGAAGTCCCTGCATATCAACGTCCTGGAGCTCCGTGCAGTGTTTTGGGCCCTCAGGTCCTTCCTTCCGTCCCTCAAGGGCAAGGTGGTGAGGATCTTCACCGACAACACCACCACCATGTTTTACATCAGGAAACAGGGCGGAACCAGGTCCCCAGCGCTGTCCAAGGAGGCGCAGGACCTGTGGCATTGGGCCGTCGCCCAAGGGATTCTTCTGGTGCCGTTTCATCTGGCAGGGATAAAAAACACCATCGCCGACTCACTCAGCAGGGAGCTGCGCTCGTGCCACGAGTGGGAACTACGGCAGGATCTGGTGGATCGCCTCTTCCGACGGTGGGGCACACCCCAGATCGACCTGTTCGCGACGGCGACGAACACCAAGTGCCGGAGGTTCGCCAGCAGGTTTCCCCAGACGAGGAGCATGGGCGATGCTTTCTCGTTCCCCTGGGAGGGCCTGTTCCTCTACGCGTTCCCTCCCTTGCCTCTGCTAATCCGGCTCGTCAACCAGCTCAAGAGGTCACGGTGCAGGATGATCCTCGTCGCACCTGCGTGGCCGAGGCAGATATGGTTCCCGGACCTTCTGGACTTGTCGGCGTCCCCGCCAATCAAGCTGCCGGCGGACGCGGATCTACTCTCCAGGGAAGGAGGCGCCATCCTCCACCACGACCCGAAGTCGCTGAACTTGCAGGCCTGGCTCCTGCAGCGCTAGAGTTTGGAGGATACGACATACCGGCCGACTGCAGAGAGGTTCTTGCAAAGGCCAGGGCGTCCTCGACTCTTAAATGCTACGGACACAAATGGAAGAGGTTCTCTGTCTGGTGCCACGCACAGAAGATTAACCCTCTACGGATTACGGCTCCCCAAGTGCTGCCGTACCTGCTGACGCTGGCCAAAGCTGGTCTGGCACACGCGTCCATCAAGATTCATCTTGCTGCGATCTCCCGATACACCAGAACCACGGGCCGGACGTCCTTGTGGTCTCATCGTCTGGTGAAAGAGTTCATTAAGGGACTGTTCAGATCGTTCCCGCCGGTGAAGGCTCCGGCCCCGGCGTGGGAGCTCAACGTGGTACTGACCAAACTCATGGGACCTCCGTTCGAGCCTCTGCACTCGGCCCCGTTGAAGTTTCTATCGTGGAAAACAGCTTTTTCTCGTGGCCATCACCTCCGCACGACGAGTGGGAGAGATCCAGGCCCTTTCCTGCAAGGCCCCGTACTTGACTTTCCACGACACGAGGGTAGTGCTCAGGACGCACCCCTCCTTCATGCCCAAGGTACCGTCGGACTTTCATCTCAACGAACCCTTGGTGTTACCTGTGTTCTTCCCGTCGCCTTCGTCGCCGGCTGAGAGGACTTTGCACTCGCTGGATGTAGCTAGAGCGCTGAAGTTCTACGTGGACCGCACGAAAGGTTTTCGGAAGACGTCACAACTCTTTGTGAACTTTGGACCTGTCAATCAGGGGAAGGCTCTCTCGAAGGCTTCCATCTCCAGATGGCTCTCCGGCTGTATCATGTACTGTCACCGGTTGGCAAACCGACCGCTGCCTGGCCGTCCGAGAGCCCATTCCACCAGAGCGATCGCAGCTACCACGGCGTTCCTATCTGGTGTGCCCCTGCTGGACATATGCAGGGCTGCTACGTGGAGGTCGACGCACACCTTCACGAAATTCTACTGCGTCGACCGGGATTCCAGGGAGGAGTCCAGGGTCGGCCAAGCAGTGCTGCGCAACCTGTTCGCCTGAGGTGAGCCTGGTGAGGAGGTAAGATGCTTAATGTTGAGTTGATGTGATGCTTAATGTTGAGCCTTTGCCACCTCCCGTGGTTGTGCATGTGTGTACTGCTATGTATTCTTTATTCATGAGCATGTGAATCCATGCCAGACCCCATGCTGGAGAAGGAACAAGTTACTTACCTGTAACTGTTGTTCTCCAGCATGGGTCTGGCATGGATTCACATGCGAACCCTCCCGCCTACCCCTCTGCGGCTCTTCACTTGGTCATACTGCCACTTCACGTGCTTCCAAATCTGAAGATGGCTGCCAGAGGCGGTGCTTAGGTAGAGGGCAGTCATTGGCTGTGGTCAGTATGACGCAGAGACCAGTGATTGGTTATTACTACGAAAGACAGATCAGAAACGAAACTGATACTGGTTTTTTCTTTACCGAGGATTCCCAGCCTGACGACGGGGAATATTCATGAGCATGTGAATCCATGCCAGACCCATGCTGGAGAACAACAGTTACAGGTAAGTAACTTGTTCCTACCTGTACACGCAGGCACATGCACACACGTCTCCTGTCACAGTGCCCTCTCCTATCCTTCCTGTCTTTCAGACTAGGATACAGGCATACGGTTGATGGCGCCTAATAGGAGGTATTCCTCGAATCGTGTTTCAGGTTTGCCACCATAGACTGCTTTAAAATACTCTAAGCAGAAACAAATAAGAAACAGCTGGGGAAAACAATTGTGAAATTCAGGAAATGCAGCAAACAGAGAGAGCATCATGCATGGAAGAGTGCGAATGGAACAGTGTGTGTATTACAGTGCCCTAAGAGCGCGCATTAGGGTGGCATTAGACGCATTTCAGGTGAAGAGTCACAGAAAGAGACGTCAGAAAAAGATGAAAGTTAAATCAAGTCTAGCCATTTTTCTATCGCTTATAGCTCCCATTGCCACTTCGTTCGTAGTCTCCGGCTCGTCCCTGGATGTGTCCAACTTTACAGTGCTTTGTAAACCAATGACGCCATATTCGCATCCCACCGCTCTTACATGTATGCATGAATACATTCCAGACTAACAGGGAACATGCTCTCGCTGCCCCTCCCCCACCAGCCAGAGGCAGGCTTAGGGTGGCTGTGCGGAGATTTCCTCATATCATTATGGATCAGACATCCAGGGACCTGAGTGGATTGCGGATCTGCCCTTTGTCTGTCCAGTCAGCAATGGTGCCCCTCTCCCCCCGCCTTCACTCACTGCCTTAATTTCTGACGGGGGAGGAAGAGGGTGACGCCTTTGCGGTCGCAATAATCTTGCATTGACTTCTCAGCACTGCAGAGGGAGGCTAGCGGCAACATCAATCCATTTTGGAAAAACACGGCATGTATTAAACATTACCTTCCACGCAGATTCAGCATAAATCCCCCGCCCCTATTCTCTTCAGATTAACCCTTTCATTTCCGGTGTAATGCTTTTTAGCCAGAACACCACTGGTTGAGCATACAGGGCTCAATAACAAGGACTGGGAAGTTGTGGCTGTGAACTGTGCTCTCTCTCTGGGCCATCTGTGGGTAATACGTTGCACCAATGTCTTAAGGGAAATCCATCTGCAAGACAATTTTAAGACCTGGTTATTGTAACACAACAAACCCTCAAAGTTCACTTGCGGATGTGGAGTCTTAAAAAAGAAGCAGTCAAGCAGTATTCAGTCTTGTAAGGGTCACATGGTAACTTAGAGAGTAAATGCAATTTCAGGGGAGTCAAAATTAGTTTTCTCCTTCATAAGAGAGTAACAAGTATGTGACATCCAGCTGACACATGCAAAAAAGGTAAACTGTATGGAAATTATTCTCATGTCAGCACTCAACAATGTGACAGAAAAGCAGGTTTCTCTCACAATTAACAGATACAGCGCAGAGTGGAGTTGCCCCCTCTCACCAATGGAACAGATGTGCACTAACACTCTGAGCTTCCTTTGTATGCACAGAATCCAATGGTCAAATGTTTGCTGGATAGTTAGCCTTACATCCTTCAGAAGTCGGTCAATGATCGAAGGAGGCAATAATAATTACAGTGCTTAGAAGTTGAAGGATGTCTACATGAACCACTACATAAAGTTAAATACTTATCTGGATTTCCTCTACTGGGACATGTCTTGCTTAGTTCCTATTTCAGTTACAAATGGAACCATTTCTTTTTGTTGTTGTTGTGTACAGCGCTTGCACTGGCTGGAGTGTCAGGTTTTGAATGTTAGAATTGTGGTATTTAAGATCTGAAAGATGCTGTGAACCCTGTGATTGGTGTAATGACAATCACTCAAGTGCGAGCAAGTGCCTTGCTGCCGCTAATAAATTATAGTACCTTTTACAACATTGACTCCAAGTTAAGTTTAGTGGATGTTTAAACTAGACATTCCATCCACAAGTATTTTACACCCTTTTTATAATTAAAGTGTTAATTAAATTGTAAGAGTAAACATGATTTTACTAGACAAGAGTGGAAAATGTATGCGACAAGCAACCAAAACATGACTAAACTTGAAAATGAATTGAACACATTAGCAATAAAACAGAGTTGTGTAGCAAAGATGTCTGGCTTCAAACAATATATTACATTTGTAGAACACCTTCTCTTACACATTATTATGAAAGAGCACACCACGAATATGCATCTTGATGATAAATACACCCAACGCAGGAACTTCCAAAAAATACTTTTCGAATAATTTGTTTGTTGCAAAGGATACTTCCCAGTGGTAATTACGTTTTCCATCTTATTACTGATAGGGCCATAACATTCTAGGAAATAAATATGCATACACAATGCTCCTCTCCATGCATCTGCAGATACAAAGCACAGCCGATGTTGAACAAAAGAAACCTTTCATTATGCGCTGTTTCATTCTGAAAGTCTAAATGCAGACAGATCAGAGAGCAAAAGACTTGTTTTCAGACTGCTTCTTCTGGTGCGACCCTTATCTGTTGGTAACTTTTGCAATTATGTCATGTTCTGCTTCGCTTACCCTTCTTGTTGCAATTCTGTCTGCAATAGACCACAACAAATTCATTTCAGTTGGTTCACTTGCATGTGTTTGGAAGATCTAGGTTTATTTTGGAAGATCATGTAGTTTCGCTGATTCTGCAGCATGTCCCATTTCTCAGGTGCCCTAGACTTTGTATAAAGTTTCAAATGCAGCCATAAAAACATGTTTCTTGACTTTCCCAGCATTGGATCTTTTTATAGATTCACATGCTGTGAATATGTGAATATTCCCAGTCGTCAGGCTGGGAATCCTCGGTAACATAGAGCAGTTTAAACTTACACCGAAACGTTCTGTCACTTTTGTGCTCTAGTACAGTCATTTTGGGTCATGATGCCCACAGCCAATAGGAACACCTCCCTGAGCTCCTCCCTGTCGGCCATCTTCATATTTCCTACTGCACGTTCGTGTTGGGAGTCCTCAAACTTTCTCTCTTCAAGTAATCTTCATTAAAAATGGACTTTTATCACAATTTCGATGGAAAATCTCAACTTTACAATGATTCATCGACAACCAGCACTGACGGTGACACTGCAGAACCTGTAGACTGTTCCTGCCACCGGTAATCTTTGATATCTCATAGTCTGTACAGTTGGGCCTACCTCAGTCCATGAGGAAGAGCCTGTTCAAGGTGTGTGCCCACTGTGGGATGAAAAACGTCTACATTGAAAACTACGACGACGACTGTCTTTATTGTCTTCACCCGCATCACGTAGTACAGGATTGCGAGATCTGCCAGTCTTTCTCCAATAAAACGTTGCAGGACCATCACCGGCATTTCAACGCCGGTGATGGCCATTGGGGCCTCTCACTCTGCTCCTGTAAGGAGCCATTCCTCCCTAAAGCAGGGCAGGACGGCCCAGCGAACCACCTCCATTAAGAGGTCTAGATCGCATGAAGTCCACACCAGCAGCAGGAAGAAGCACGGGGACACTTCCGACGATGAGCCAAGATCGTCACACAAAGACCGGTCAAAGCCCAAGGTCAGTGTCCAGGGATTCTCTAAAGAACCCGTGGCATTTTCCCTCAACCGACGGAAGTGACCCCCTCAAGCAAATCCACTTTTAAGTCTGGTGGCCATTTTTCATAGTTGATAGACAAATCTATGCCGTCAACATCATCTTCGAAGTCGGTTCCAAGTAAGTCCTAGTCAATGCCATTGTCTACCTTGCAGATCATCCACACTGTCCCCGAGTGCCCTGCTGAAGAAAACTTTGATGATAACGTCAAGCAAGCAGGCTACCCCGTTGACAAAGACTTCGTCGACGACCACTACGGCCACAACTATTGTACCCCTATCAATGACCCCTTCGATGGCAAAGACTGTATCTTCTTGCTTGGTCATGACTACAGCATTATTGATTGTTACAACCACTTCTGCCTCCTCCAACAACATGGTGTCAGCACAATTGTGCTCCTTCGTCCTTCATACCTAGACCTCGGAGTGGGGCCGCTTCCAGAAGGGACCATCATAGTGGAACCAAGCCTCTCCGGTTCTGAAGATTTGGAGGACCGGGATGTGGATCCTGTTATGTCACCCCCGTCGTCCCCGCAATGCAAGACACCACCTTCTAGGAAACAGCCTAGTTCGCCACGTGGTAAAGCAAGCCTCATAAGGCGGCCAATATTGCCACCCTTGCATTCTCCCCCTACAGAGGACTGCTTATCTGCAGTGCAGCCAGCTCAGCCACCTTCCCCAAAGAGGAACTTGTCAATGGATATTTTATCAACCTTAAAGGGATGGTCTAGTAAAACATTTTATTTAAAAAATAGATAGGCAACATAAAAGAAAATACTAGCATTCTCCGTTTTAAAACTTCCTATGTAAAATGTTGAGCTTATTTTAAAGCTGCGGTTTTATTTGTAAGTTTTCCGGAAAACTTAGAAAAAAACCGCAGCTAGTGCTTATTTTTAAAAAAAAAATAAATAGTACTTACCGAGATTCAGCTGCAGCTTTCCTGCTCTGGTCTCTGGTCCCCGTCCTCCGCCTACAGCACTAATGAAGGGAAAGCCACCCAGCGGTAGCCTTTGTTTACGACAGCTGGCTGGCTTTTCCTTCATTAGTGCCGCAAAAGCAAAAGCCAGCACAGGAGGGCCTCCATTTCACAAAATGGATGCGCCCATGTGCTTGCTTTTGCGAATTTTGAGCTTGAATAGCTCAAAACTTTACATAGGAAGTTTTAAAACGGAGAATGCTAGTATTTTTTTTTTATGTTGCCTATCTATTTTTTAAATAAATTTTTTTACTAGACCATCCCTTTAACTGCACTGGTGGCTACATTGCACCAAAGGCTTTTGGCACCAGCACCAACCCTGGACACTGATTCAGAACACCTGGATGATGTGGCATCAACGCATACATCCCTCACAGACGAGTTCAAATACTTGGTCCCAGCAGATGGGGATCCTGATGAGGTCCCAATTAGGGATTCTCCAGCTGATGAAGTGGGAGCTTTCCATGCACTCATGGGCAGAGCGGCCAAGATGTTGGGCCTTAACCCGGAAGAGCAACGGAAGGACAGTGTTTAATACCAGCAGAGAGAACAGCGAAGAAAATCTGTTATGTCCATCCTGCTTTTGGAGGACATCTGGGAGGATGGCTTTGTCACCCTGGCACATCCTGCAACTGCTCCTTCAAAGAAGGACAGTTTTGACAAAAAACAGGGGTCCAGACAGCACCACCCCCGCCTGCCTCTCCACTCAACCTATGCCATACTTAGTTGTCTCTGCTGCTTCCAGGTAGATGTCAGCCAATCCGTCATCTTCCTGCTCCGTTCCCCCAGATAAGGAAAGTAAACACCTTGATGCCTTCGGCAGGAAGATCATTACCACCGCAGCCACGACTATCAGGGCTGCTAATGCCATGGCCATTATAGCACGTTATGATCGCAAGTTGGGGCATAAACTGGGCCTCTTCCTGGAGTTTCTGCCTGATGACAAGAAACAGGAGTCAATGGACATTTTCCACGATTGCGAATTGACATCAGACATGCCATCACAGTGTCAGTGGACATTGCCAACACTGGATTTCACCAGCTTGGCAATGTGGCTGTCCTTAATAGGCAAGGGTAGCTTAAGGCTACAAATTTCCAACCCAAAGTCCAATCCTGAGTCGTAAACATGGCTTTTGATGGCGTAGATATATTCTGGAAGAAGGTTGAGGAGGCTTTGCTCTCTATCAAAACATAAATGGAGACTGCTCGCTCCTTGGGCATGCTACAACAAAGGCGCCAGTCCTTTCGCTCTGGAAAAGGGCACTGTGGTAGAACTTCACAGGACAACCGCTCCACATACCAGTCATCATCTTCATACAAGTCACCATACTCCTCAGCGGACCAGTACAGAAGGAAGTCCCAGTCCTATAGAGGTTCTCAGCACTGCCATGGTTCTTCCCCATCAAGGAGCCATTTCGCCAAGCAGCCATGACCAGCCCAAGGCCCAGTCCTCCCGCTTTAGCACACCAGTGGGAGGACGACTGTCAAGATTCATCAAGGTATGGAAGAACATCACATCCAACAAATGGGTGCTATCCCTTCTCCAGCAGTGTCACTCGCTGAAGTTTTTTAAAACTTTCCACAGGACATTCCAGCTGCGCAAAAGCCGGAGAAATTACAGCATCTCCTGCTGCAAGAAGTGCGACCACTACTTGCAAAAGGGCTGGTGGAGAAGGTGCCACAGGACGAACTGGTGACAGGAGTCTACTGCTACTTCCTGGTAAGAAAAAAGGCACTGCACAGCAAACCAGGGGGTTGGACGCCCATATTAGATCTAAGGGTACTCGCCAAATTCCTAAAGGTGGAAACATTTTGCATGCTGACACTGCAACCGGTCCTGTCCCTGCCAAGGAGATTTCTTGGCATCCCTCGACCATGAGGACGCTTATTTTCACATCCCTATTCTCCGCTCACATCGGCATTACCTTTGCTTTATGGTGGCAGGAGTAAACTATCAATTCAAGGCCCTACCCTTTGGCCTGTGATCAGCTCTGTGAGTGTTTAACAAGTGCCTCGCTCCAGAAGTTGCACATCTGAGGAGAAGAGGCATCCACGTATACCTGTACTTAGACGACTGATTGGTGAGAACCCCCTCCTACCCACTGGCAGAAGTCAGCATGGCGTCCACCATCCAGTGTCGGCAAAAGCTCAGATTCTCAATAAACTACTGAAAGTTGCACCTGGTACCATCAAGACAGACTCTCTACCTAAGAAGGAAACTCGACACCCAAACTTTCACCACCAGACCCTCAGATGAGAGGGTGGCAGTGCTTCTGGAAAAGGTACACTGCCTCAGCGGTGCTCAGACGACCCCAGGCCGCAATCACAAGTCATTGCTGGGGATGATGTCATTGTGCATGCTTTTGATCACTCACTGCAGGCTGTGCATGCGGCTGGTGCAGTAATTCCTAGATACCCGATGGATTTAGGCGTCAGTGTCCTGAGGTAATCACATCATTCTGATGCAAGCATTCAGACAGAGCCTTCACTGGTGGTTGGCAAGGAAGTATCTGGTGAAGTGTAAAGGAGCGGCAGGGCACTTTTAGCAGCTACCCTGATTACCAGCCTCTACAAAAGGTCATTGCACAAGACTGCTGCACGATGTCTCTTGCGGTCTCTTTCCACTCTAAAGACCCAGCATTCACAGTCCGCCTTGTACTGCTTTCCCGAATTGCAGCATAGGGTCTGGAGACCCCTTACACCACCTGAAGATAGCCGCTGCACTCGTTAGTGATCCTCTGGTATCCCAGGCTTCCCTGCACCCATTGGCCTGCTGTCTCCATTTCCTCAGTGGCCCAGAGGAGCCGGGAGGTGAAGCCGGCTTCTACACAAAGCCGTTACACAAGGCTACTGCACAATGTCTCTGCTGGTCTCCACGGCGCAATGATACACAGGAGTTGAGTCCATCTGCCTCCTGGCACTGCATTTCGGCTATGTAAGGTAAGCCCTGCCGGCTGTTTTAAGCATGCTCACCGGTTGCCTCAGGCTGTAGCAGATGCAACACATCCCATCCGTTATTTGCTTTTCCACCAAACCTTACTATCTTGCCTTATCGTGTCCTAGATTCGTGTTTCAGGCCCATCTGTGCCATACTTATATATCTCTGTAAAATAGCGCAGCTTGCATACCATGCTGACTACCCCTTTATCTCTCCGCCTGCAACTACTGACTTTGATCCAGCATTCAGCCTTGTGCAGTATTTTTCATTCTTATCTGCCTGCAACTATTGACTTTGATCCAGCATTGAGCCTTGTGCTGCATATGTTTTTTACGTAACTGTTATTACTGATTCTGACTCTTCATTTAGCACTGTGCTGCATTTGTTTTTTACCCAATTCATACCTACTCATACCCATTCGTCTCATTTGCTTGTCTGCATGCCTGGCGTAGCCCCTCGTTCCCTGAGGTGATGCTTTGCCAATCTGTATACACTCATTCCTACTTTGTCTCATTTGCATGCCTGATGTAGCCCCTGTACCATGAGGCAAGGCTTTGCCAGTCTGCGCACACACATATTTAATCTGTAACTAACATGCATTTTGTTGCACTTTGCAAAATGTACTATGCACTTTCTGTAACTAGCTCCTAGACGCCTAAGTGTTTTGTGTGCTGAAATAAATGTAAACACATAAATAATTCTATTTTTAAAATACCAGCAAGAGGGTACTTGTGCCCTAACAAAATCCCAGCTGCAAGAACGGAAGACTCAACCATAGGGTAACGTTTACTGTCTTTATTATCAAACAAAGTTAATGTTAATGTTAAAGGGTATTTATACCGTGCACTGTCACCACTGGAGTAGTCCCTTGGCGCTCTGGCGTTTCTGCAAGGAAAGGGCATAGGGTAAGTTAGTAAGACAGAGTGGGAGAAAGAGCAAGAGAGCTGTGATGTGCTGTTGGCAGCTTCAGTTTGGTTAACACCGTTCGCTGAGCATAGGTGTATTTTTCTTTTGGTTGGTAGCCTACATGTGCTGTTGTGCGAGACTATGTGTGGTTTGTTTTGTTGTTGCGGTGTAGTGAAAAGCGTGCGAGTTGTTGTGCTTTGGCGGTATGGTTCTGTTTAGTTCAGAGTTTGAGAGGTGTATGCAGAGGGATGAGTTATTTTTTTTTTTTAAAATCAAATTTGATTAGCATGTCATAACATAGCAAAAGACAATATAGGGCAATGACCTCAGCAGCTAAAGAACACTTGTGACAGCACTCCCTATGCCTTACCCCACCCCCCACCAGCACCCCCTTCCCTCCCACCTCCCCTCATCCAGCACACGACACATAAAACAACATATAACTATGTGAGGTTTGAGGCAGCTACAAAACATTACCATTTCCACCTTGGTTGGTTCATTCCATCACTTTGGTTAATTACCATATTTAGCAAAAAAGGGTAACAACATTTCTCCAATCTTAACCATGGACTCATTAAGAATATGCGTCACATATTCCATTTTGTATATTCCCCCGACTTTCCGTTGCCATTCGTTCTCAGTGGGGACTTTGTCTCGTTTCCAAATTTGTGCTACACAGAACCTAGCCGCCACCATCATTGTGCAGGTCATGTTATTTCCCTGGTCTTCCCCACCATTTACATCCCACACCCCGAACAGGAGGCCCCATGGTGACAGTACTCATGAAATCCCATCGATCCCCTTGATCCATGAGAGAACCTCCCCCCAGTAAATCTGTATATCACCACATGTGATAGTAATCGGCACCTGGGTGTCAGCCTCTACAGCATTGTGAGTCCACTCCTGGGTACATCTTAGCCAGAAGGGCAGGTGGGTGGTGCCAACAGTGTAGGATCTTAATTGCCTGCATCCTATATTGGTGGGATTCCAAGGATTGTGTCTCCGTTCTGCATATGGTGAGTCATAGTTCGTCTGTTATTTCCCCTTACAAGTCCTTAGCCCATCGTTCCCTAGCCACCGTGCCTTGGAGGGGTTCTGCTCTCAACAATATCTTATATAGGCTCGCTATATGGCCCTTTATGTCTCTGTTCTGCATAAGTGCTGTTTCAAAACACGTGAGATCTCTGCGCAAGTTGTTTCCCCATCGTGAATCATTGAGGACCCCCTTCAACTGCAAATAGCAGAATGGGAAGAGTCGGCCAATTTGCAACAGGCTTCCAATGTCCCCATATATAGGAAGTCCCCCTTATCCCACATCTGTCCTGGTCTGCTAAGGCCCGCCTCATACCATTTTTGGAACTGCAGGGGTTCCGCTATCAGGTTTCTCAACGGGGGGCCGATATGCAGCTCACTGGGGAGGGCCATGTCGTGATCCACCTCATGCAGTTCCCTTCTTTCCAAATCGTCCACAACACCTCTAAGATGGGATGCTGCAGGTTAGTTCTCTCTTTGGGGAACCCATAGCCATTCCTCCTGAGAGACCGGGCTAAGGATCGACTTATCCATGGCCACCCATTGCTTCTCAGACTGCGGCTCTAGATGGTCTGAGTAGACGTAACTGGGCCGCTTTATAATAGGCCTCTAAATCTGGGAGTCCAATCCCCCCCCTCTTCCTTCGTAAGTGTTAGTACTCTAAACGCTATTTTGGGTCTCTTCTCTGCCCACAGAAATGTCAGGAGTCTTCGTTTGACCGTCTCTAGGAAGGGTGCAGGAACAAGTACCGGGAGCATCTGGAACAAAAATACATTTGGGGAAGACTGTCATCTTCAAACAGTTGAGCCTGGCCATTCAGGATAGGTTAAGCCTGGACCAGCGATCTAGGTCTGTCTTGACTTGATGTTTTTGCTGAACAGGCTACTGAGGTCCCTCGGGATTTCCACCCTTAGGTAAAGAAACCGTCCCCCCTAACATTGTAACCCAGCCCATCCTTGTAGGCTCCATTCTGGTCCCTCCCTGGCCCTATCGGGAATGCCACTGATTTAGTGAGACTCACCTTAAACCCAGATGGTTGTCCATACACTTCCAACCTTTCTAACAATTTCAGAATGGATACTACGGGTTGGGTGATGTATAAGAGGGCATCATCTGCTAAAAGGCTGAGTTTGTATTCCACTTCTCCCACCCAGACCCCTCAGATGTGGCTATCCGTTCTAACATCTATCGTCCATGGTTCCATTACCAGAGCATATAGGAGAGGCGACAGGGGGCAATCCTGGTGGGTTCCCCTTCGTAGCCCGAAAGGCCATGACTCCTCCTCATTCACCACCACCCTCACCTGGGGCTTAGACTATTGGGCCGATACCCAGCTCACCCACCTCTCTCCCATTCCCACCGCTGCCAAGACCCCCGCAAGAACGACCAGCTCACCCATTCAAAAGCCTTTTCGCGTCGAGCGATAATATCAGCGCTCCTTGTTCTGTGGCCTCTGGCAAATGAAGCATGTGGAGGGTTTTACAGAGATTGAGGTGGATCAGCCTCGGAAGATAGCTCTCCAACCTTGTTGCCAGTACCTGAGTGAAGTGCTTGGCATCAACGTTAAGGAGCGAAATAGGTCCGTACACCTGACAATAGGTGGGGTCTTTCCTTGGTTTTGGTATCACTAATATCTTTGCTTCCAGAAAGGAGGGGGGAACCTCACCACTTTCACTAATGGTGTTAAACACCTTTGCCAGTGGTCCAGTCAGCAATTATTGAAATTGTTTATTAAAGTCTGCAGTGTAGCCATCTTCCCCGGGGGCTTTCCCTTTCTTCAGTTTCCCCATGGCTGTTACTACCTCCTCTGCTGTGACTTTGGATTCCAGGACCGCTGTTGCGTCCGTGGAGAGCTTCGGGATGCCAGGCCTTCCAGATATGCTTTAACCTCATTGTCCCCTGGTTCTGGTGCCTTTCTATACAGTATCCCATAGTACTTTACAAAGCATTCGGGGATCCATTCCTGTGGTCCCACCAGTTCCCGCTCCCTGTCTCTAATCTTCACCACCTGCCTGTCCCCTCTACACCCCCGGAACCCTATTAGCTAGCAGCGACCCCAGCCAGTCACCATTCTCGTAGTCTCATTGTTTAGTGTATATAATGTTTTCATTACCTCCCCTATTAGTGTAGTATGTAGGGACTGCCTCTTATCCCTGATGTCATGCAGCAGGGCTGTCCTGTCTCCAGTCCACCCTCTCAGCCAAGCCCTAAGCCCCTGTATATCTGCCAGTAGTCTATTCTGGATGAGCTCCCTTTCCCGCTTTTTACTTGTCCCTTCAGCTATCAGCAAACCCTCATTGTGGCTTTGGCAGCTTCCCACACCAGCTGGGGTGGACTTCCCCTCTATTATTGGTCTCAAAGAATGCGCATATCTCCTTCCCCATAAACTATGTGAAAACCGGGTTCCTAAGCAGGGCGTCAATGCAGCACCACCCTGGTGTGACCATTCTCTTGGCATCGAACTTCCAGGACGCCTTGACCATCTTGTGGTCCGACCACATGACTGTCTCCACCTTTGGGGAGGCGATGTCAGTCATCTGTCCCTTCAGGATCAGCAAGATGTCTATCCTAGTGTAGGTCAAGTGGGGGCGCAGGGTGAGAAGAAAGTACAGCCCCCCGCCTGAGGGAGAGAGGTCCTCCAAACATCTACACAGAAGTGGTCCTCCAGTGATGAGTTTTTTATTATTGGGATTGGTTAGGCTTGGTTACTATTACTATCTAGATGTGATGCAAGCTAATAATTACAATTCTGTCTAGATGTGATGCAAGTTAATAATCATAATTCTGTCTAGATGTGGTGCAAGCTAATAATTACAATTCTGCTTAGATGTGACGCAAGCTAATAATTACTATTCTGTCTAGATGTGACGCAAGCTAAAAATTTCAATTCTGTCTAGATGTGATGCAAGCTAATAATTACAATTCTGTCTAGATTTGACGCAAGCTAAAAGTTACAAATCTGACTGGACTAGCTAGCGCAGTTAGGGTGCCGTACACCTAGATGTTAGATGTCACTAACTAACAGTTCTCCTAGATGTGATACATGGCTAGGCAGCACAGTTCACAACTTGGTGAGTCTATATGGGGCGAAAACGTTGCTAAATATAAATGGATACATGCAGGCTACAAGCTATTGGCTGGTGTGAAAGATCAGATTTAAGAGAGGAGGGCCAGTTTAGTGGGGCGCAGTGATTGCTGTGCCCCCTGTCCATACCCCACTTACTTTGTCTGTTGCTGCTGGTTGACGGCTGCCTGCTTCTCCGGCGGACACCGGCAGACACTTTGTGGAGCTGCTTCTTCTGGAGCTGCCCTTTGCCTTGTGACCCTTGAACGAAGCAGCTGCTCTGGGTGGCCGTACTAATAAGGATCCAGACAGCCAATGGGGAGTCGGGGGAAGGCTATGGGCGGCAAACAGGTCGAGACAGGAAGCGGTTAGAGGAGGGGTAGAAGAGTGAAAAGAGCACCGAAGGAAACAAAAAACAAGGGAGGGGAAACAAAGTACAAAAAAAATGAGGGTTGGAGGACACTGGGGAGACAGAATGAACACTCACCTTCACTCCGGAGCTAAAGAGGAGTGCAGGGGTGGCTGTGAGTTGGAAACTCACCGGCACAGCCATGCTGTTAAATCATTTTCAGTGATAGTGCAGGGGCTGTTAGACCCTCGCAGGTGTTATTGCTGGGCACCAGGCCCAATCACGGAGCAGTGGGTGGGGAGGGTGGTAGGTGTGCTGCAGAGACGTGGAAGCAAGTCTGGAGTGGGGAGGGAATCCGGGTTGCAGGCACAGAAAAATGCTCACAGCTAAAAACAAATCTTTTACAAATCAGGCCAATGGGGCACACGGGCAAGGCAGTTGGAAAACTCACTGGCACAGTCACACTGTTAAATGGGGTTCAGTGATCATGCAGGTGGTGTTAGACCTTTGCATGTGCTATTGCTGGGCACCAGGCCCAATCAAGGAGCGGTGGGTGGGGAGGGTGGCGGGCGGGCTGCAGGGATGGCGAAGCAGGTCGGGAGTGTGGTGGGAATCGGGGTTATAGGTGCAGAAAAGCGCTTACAACTAAAAACAAATCTTGCACAAATCAAGCCAATGGGGCACATGGGCAAGGCAGTTGGAAAACTCACCAGCACAGCCATGCTATTAAATGGCATTCCGTGATTGTGCAGGGGATGTTAGACCCTCACAGGTGCTATTGCTGGGCACTAGGCCCAATCAAAGAGCGATGGGTGGGGAGGGAGTAGTGCGGGCTGCAGGGATGGGGAAGCCAGTGGGGTGCAAAAATCAGGCCAATGGGGCAAACGGGCACGGCAGTTGGAAAACTCACCGGCACAGCCACTCAGTTAAAATCTAGGGACAGGGATCACACTAGAACAACATAGAAGTCTACAGGCACGTGTTCTCTAAACTTGTGTCATCCTTCAAAACCTCTCAGGGATGGGGATTGGTCAGTTTAGGAAAACTATGTATATAATACATAGGGGTTAATTTGGTTATTGGGTAGCCATATCTGGTGGCTCCTCTGAGGACCACTGCAGGTTAACAGGGAAATGATTGGCCACTGCAACATAGTGTGCCTTAACATAAAAGGTAGCTGAGGATTGGACAGAACGTATCTTCCCTGCCTTGGGACCTTGGGCAGCTACCAGGCTGAGTGGAATTTCCCAGGGCAATGGGAACAATCACATAGGTGCTGTATGTTCCCATCATGTTGCAGTCTCTGATTGCCCAAGCCCTGAGAGCATACATACAGCTTTGAACCGGTGTAGCATTTGTATTTGTCCACCTCTGGTTCGATGAGAACAGCTTCCCTCCATCTGCCTCGAATGAATAGGCACTGCCGTAGTCTTCTAGGTCACGTGTGTGTCAACCACAAAATTGAGCTCTCCTGCTTGTAATTATGAGGATTTTAAGCTATATTCCTTGCAGATGTCTTATTGCCTTGGTAAACTGGAAACTTTCCCTCTCTGGTCATCCTGTTTTAAAAAAAAACATTTTTTATTGAACGATTCACGTCTCAAGACATTCAGCAATGCATTGTTGAAATGAGGTACAATAACAGAATCATGGTACAGGCAAAGTGTCAACAAATAAGCAACAGGGTTCTCCTGACGTCGTGTAGCATACAAGGCAGGGCATTTTCATAGGCCACACTTTGGTGTGTTGGTGCATATTTCAATTGGGCTTTGGTGACAATCCAAAGCTTATGACGCAGATGGTGACACACCAGCTTCATACTCCGGACGTAGATTCAGTAGGTAGGACACAAACGGACCCCAGATATTCTTGGGCATATTCTGCTGGCCGCACAGAATACCATATTCTTTATCGGTAGCGCTAAGCCAAACCAAATCCTTGAACCAAGTCTGTATTCCATGGGCAGGGGGGAGATCGAACCATACCATCTCATTAAAATACATCTCCTCGCACACTCTGCAGGAGGGCCCTCACAGAGGGCGGATCACCAAGCTGTATAGTCTCCTGCAGGGGGATATGCTGATGCTCAAACCTCCATATATGGCCAGGTAGGAGGAGGACCTGGGGCACCCCATTGAGGATCAAACATGGGTGGATATTTGGACAAGAATCAACTCAGCATCTAGGTTTATCACCAATAAAGAGTGCGCACTGAATTTCCTCCACCGGTGGAACTACCCTCGGAACGCTTTCACGACTTTCAGACATCTATAGACCTGGCCTGCTGGAGGCGATGTGGAGCACGGGGGACCTTTGTTCCACATGTGGTGGGTATGCCCTATGGTGCAGGCCTTCTGGGAAAGGATCAAACATATCATTGAATACATCACCCAGCCCAAGCTGCTTATGGACCCGGAGGTAATCCTGCTGGGAGTAGCGAGACTGGAGAGCTACCCCAAAACTGGACGCACTGCCAAATTACTCATGCAACTGTTGTTGGCGGCTAAAATAACTGTAATCCGGAAATGGAAAACTCAGGAAGGCCCTTTGGTTTCCCTGTGGTGGGTTAAGGTGTGGGAGATCCTGGTAGCCGAGAAAGTCACGGCAGCAAGAGGAGGAGCCTTACACCGCTTCACAGACTGCTGGGCCCCAGTTCTGGAATACCATAGCCAGTTCCCGCCGCTGACCTTTCAGCCGCAGCTAGTGATGTCCTTCTTGAGATCCTAGAGCCTCTCGCCCAGCCCATCGGTGGTGCGGACCCACCGACCATCTCAGAACTCTGTGTGTGACAGAAGAAGGGAAATGGAGGGGGAGGGGGAAGGATCTAGGGTAAGCTACACAACGCTTTGTAGGGGACAGGTTGTCTCATATGTTATCTGTATATCTTTATGCACTGCTGCAACCGAAATAAATAAAGTTGTTAAAAAAGAAATACATCCCCTCGCAACTATCATACATGTTGTGAGCAACTTCCAGTTTTGTTCTGAAATCCCAGGTAGCCAGCCAAACATACAGCACAGTAGTTTGCAGGGTACTGCCTTCACCAGCATATTGGAGACTGCTTACACCATCTGCGTTGTAAACCCACTCCCATCCTTACAGACAATTACTCCTGTGATACAAATGTCCTCCCAGGGTATAAATCAGCCATGCGTTCAATCCCCACTCCTCTCCACTCTACCACGGCTTTGTCACATGTTGGTGGGAGACACTCAAAATTCCATCGCTGAAGGTCCGGGTCAAATGGGATATCAACCCGCAGTTGCCTCAAGACCCTGTTCTATGCATGAACTGTGCATGCCACTGGGTTGAATTTACACTTATCCGCCACCCTCCTTAATACCAGGACCCATTGCAGTATAAAAGGGTGCACCGAGCATATTTCTATGCATACGTGAGGGTAATATGGGCCTTCCGGCATCCAGTAGGATGCAACGTATAGCTGTGCAGCAAGAAAATATAACTCAACATCTGGTGCACCAATACCACCGCTCTCCCATGGGAGAACCAGAGTGTCCCAACTGACTCGAGGGGTCCACGGGTGCCATGCCAACCTAACCAACTGGGCCTTCAACTCAGTGACGTAACTAACTCCCGGCTACACACAGATGTTTTGAAAAATGTAGAGTAGTTTTGGGACCACTGCCATTTTGGCGATCACTAGCCGACCCAGCAGCGAGAGGGGGAGTCTAAACCACCCCTCCACCCTGGACCTCAGAACGTTCAGATACTTTACATGATTATTCTCAAATAATGTCCCGGCATCGTGACTTACCTGCATCCCTAGGTACATGACTGACTTTTGTTCCCATCTATAACCTTCAGTATGAGAGGGCTTAACAGTGGTCTCGTTCAGTGGGAATGAGATCGACTTAGTTTATTCTAAGGCCAGAGGTCTGACCAAACTCTTCAATATCCTGCGAGAGCGGTGGCAAGTTGATAGCTGGATCCTTAAAGTATAGGATAGCATCGCCCGCATACAACGACACCAATTCCCTAGCGCTGCCCAGTGCCAGCCCCCATGCCAAGTGGAATTTGCATAGCCGGGCCACCAGTGGTTCTATTGCGATTGCGAAAAGCAATGGCGACAGCGGACAGCCTCGCTTGGTTCCGCGACCCAAGTCAAAGGTCCTGGATCGCTTGCTGTCCAGCCCAATTTGTGCGTTTTCTCCAGCATACAGCAGACGCACTGCTGTTAAGTATTCCTCTGGGATGCCCACCTGGCATAGTACCTCAAATAGGTAGCTCCACTCGACGGAGTCAAGTGCTTTCTCCATGTCGAGTAGCTCCACAACTGCCTCTGCTTTGGGGTCAATCTGGCCAGGATTGCGAAGAGCCTGTGCAGGTTCAATGAGGTCGATCTTCCAGGTATCAAGTCTGACTGGTCCGCATGGACTATGGTTGAGACCTACAGAAGCTGTCGCTCTGCCAGCACCTTAGAAAGAATGTTGTATCTAGGTTCAGCAAGGACATAGGGCGATATGCGGAGCAGTCCAGAGGGTCCTTTTCAGGCTTAAGGATCAGAGTGATAACAGTTTATTGCATGGTTGGGGGGAGTTGACCCACCTTCATCCCCTCCTTCCACACCAACAGCAGGTATTGAGCTGCCTCTGGGCCAAGCTCCTTGTAGAATGCAGCCATTATTCCGTCCGTACCGGGCGCTTTAGCGGAGGCGAGGGCACGTATAGCAAGCATAATATCGGTGTGCCTAATGAACTCAGCTAGTGCTTCAACTGCCTCCCGCTGCAATACAGGCAGGGATGCCTCGCTCACATATCATGCCAGTTCTTGCACTGGGATCGACCCCCTAGATGCATATAGGCATTTGTAGTATTGGTGGAAGACGTACAGTATGTGTCCGGCTTTACAACCACATTGCCACCCTCATTCCACACGGCGGCAATATCCGTGGCTCCCCTTTCGCGTCTGATCATTGCTGCTAACAGCCTACCCGGTCTGCCATCCTCCCCATATCGATGAGCTATTGCCAAACGTGCCAGGTATTTAACCTCGTGGTCTGCTAGTTTATTGAAGCGATCTAATATGTCTCTTAGGTCGGCCCTGAACTGAGCATCCTCCCAATCCTCAAACTCGGTCTCGTAGCGCTTGATTTCCATGTCTGTTTCAGATAGGTGCCTGCGTATCGTCTTCAACATTCCCAGTTCCAGAGACAGACATCCCCCCGCAGTACCACCTTGAATGCCTCCCACGTGGAGCTCATCGTGGAGACCGAACCCAAGTTCTCCTGGAAGTGTGACTTGACTAGTTTAAGCATTTCACTTTTGAATGCTATGTCCCATAGTCTCTGCTCATCCTTGACAGGGCTGCAGACCGTGTTGTCAGCCTCTCCCTGTATTCTAAAGTTTGCCTTGCTTTCCCCATTGATTTCAATGCACCTATGGCTTCCATCTTTGTTTCTATGGACGTCCATATTAGTTCCAATGAAGCATGAGCAAGCTGATTGTACGTATTCTTGGCATCTTGCTGTTTCCGCGTAGCTTAAGATTTACTGGTATATCAGTCCTCTAACTACCATGAGTCATAAGTATTTGTTTCGTGTCTATCTGCAATAAACTAAGTGTTTGTGTAGCTTTGCGCATGGATTCGTATATGCTTCTTGTCTAACGCATCTATGTCAAAGTGTCCGTTTATTTACTCAGATTTGTAGAGCGCATGTCAGCCTGGGGGCATCGTGGCGCTTGTTACAGACATATCTTAGTTACATAGAATACATTATTTACATACAATACATTATTTACAGTGGCAGGTATGACATTTGTACAAATTTGCAATGCAGTATATTTACATAGATTCGCGAGTGTCACATATTATTGTGCAAGAAAAGAGGTCTTCAGTTTCCTACGAAAAATCGGGAGTGAGTTCTCTGCTCTAATGGCTGCAGGAAGAGCATTCCAGGTCTTGGCGGCAATGTAGGGGAAGCTTAGGCCACCGGCTTTGGCTTTTTTGATGCGTGGGATGTACAGTAAATTGGAGTATTGCGTCCTGGTGGGACGGGAGGAGGAGGGTTTGGAGATGGTCTCTGATAGATAGGACGGGGCGGAGAGAGAGAGGCATTTGTGTGTAAGGGTGAGGATTTTGAGTGTGATCCGCTCTTTGACCGGGAGCCACTGGGCTGAGTGTCTGGCATGGGAGATATGCTCTCTTCTTGGGATGCTAAGAGCGGTCTGGAGAGCATTGTTCTGCGTGACTTGAAGTCTGTTTAGGTTTTTTGCTGATGTGCCTGCTAGGAGGGCATTGCAGTAGTCCAGTTTGGCTCCAATGGTTGCTCTCGCTATAGAGAGGCAGTTGGGTTTAGAGAGGTATGGCTTGATGGCGTTTATGAGTTTGGTGGTATGCGCAGAAGAGGATATGATTGCGCTGACTTGTCCGGTCATGGATAGTGAGGAGTCTAGGTATACTCCCAGTGTTTTGACAGCTGTGGATACGGGGATGATGGAGTTGTCAATGGAGAAGTTGGCGTACAGTTTGTCCAGTTTGTCTAGGGTGCTCTGTTGACCTAATATCATGATCTCCGTCTTGTCTCCAATGAGGCAGAGGCTATTAACTGCCATCCATGCCTGGATGATGGAGTAGATTGAGTGGAGTGCCTTGGCGTCTTCGGTGTATGATCCTGAGAGGGGTAGAAGTACTTGTGTGTCGTCCGCGTAGTTCGTGTATGTGATACCGTATGAGTCGAGTTTGTCAAAAAGAGGCTTAGTGAACAGGTTGTAAAGTGTGGGTGCAGTGCAGGATCCTTGAGGGACCCCGCAATGGATTGTCATGGGAGTGGCATTGGCAATGTCTGAGAAGACTTTCATGGCTCTTCCCTCTAGGAAGAGGTGAATCAGAGAGCTGATTTTTAGAGAACTTGGCTGAGTGTGTGAGGTGTGAGGTGAGGTATCACTGGTGACGTCAGCAGCTTTTCGAGGTCATAGTCAGTCAACTTGATCGATCAATGATAACTCTATCTCCTCCATATTGTAATTCGGGTACAGTTTGAATGGCTGTCTGAGCGAGTAACGTTTCTCGCATCTGGAATGCACCGCAATGGTGACGAAGGGCCCAGGAGTGATGTACATCTCTCTTTTCTCTGCAGTCGGACTGCAAGTCGAGTAGGGGACACAAGGGCCACACTTGGACCTCCGTCTTCAGAAGGGTGCCTCATTCAGGCTGCTGGACCATCAGGCCACTCCGCATGTATCCCTGGAGGGCTGGGGCGCCCACTGTCAGGATCAACACGTGGGAGGCCTCTGGTCCGAAGAGGAAAAGAGCCTACACATCAACTTGCTGGAGTTGCAGGCAATATTCTGGCCCTGAAGTGCTTCCTCCCCCTGCTGGAGTGGAAAGTGGTATGTGTCTACACTGACAATACAACATCAATGTGTTATGTCCGCAAATAAGTGGGAACCAGGTCCCCACTGCTATCCATGGAAGCTCAGGCTCTCTGGCCCTGGGCTCTCGAGCACCAAATGTTTCTCATTCTGCTCCATCTGCCGGGGGTTCAGAATACCCTAGCGGACTCCCTTTGCAGGGAGTTGCACTCTTGTCACGAGTGGGAGCTGCACGAGGATCAACTTCACCTGTTGTTCCAGACTAGGGGCACACAGAGATTGACCTGTTTGCCACCTATGACCACAGTCGGTGCAAGAGTTTCGCCAGCTGATTCCCTCAACTGGAGAGCTTGGGGAATGCCTTTGCATTTCCATGGGAGGGAAAGTTCCTGTATGCATTCCCTCTGATCCCGCTGGTGCCTCAAGTCCTCCACACCTTCAGACTATATCGGTGAAAACTGATATTTGTGGCCCCTGCGTGGCCGAGACAGTTTTGGTTCTCTGACCTCCTTGCACTCGCCTCAGCTGCTCCTCTCAAGTTGAATCCACACCAGGATCTCCTGTCCAGAAACCAAAGGGGCAATGCTGCAACATGACCCAGCCTCCCTCAATCTGATGGCCTGGCTCCTGTTATCTTAGAATTCAGATCTTTGTCCCTCCCGCAAGATTGCCAGGAGGTCCTAGCCCGGGCGAGAGCTCCGTCCACTTTGAGATGCTACAAAAGCAAGTAGAAGCACTTCCAGCTGCGGTGCAGGAGCAAGCAGTTGCAACTGCATGCCATCCGGCCGCAAGACGTTTTGCCTTATTTGTTATCCTTGGCACGGTCGGGCTTGACACACTCCTCTACCAAAGTGCACCTAGCTGTGATTTCCAGATATAACCATTCCGCAGATGTACCATCACTGTGGTCTCACTGGTTAGTGAAAGAATTCTTATGTGCTGCTCTTGAAGATCATTAAACCGTCTTCTGAGCCTATGCACAAGGCATCCATCAAGCATCTTTCCTGGAAGACTGCTTTCTTGGTGACCCTAACATCTGTCAGGCGCGTGGGTGAGCTACAGGCGTTTTCCTGCAAACCGCCTTATTTGACGTTTCACAAGGAGAAGGCTATCCTTCGTAGTAACCCAAAATTTATACCTAAGGTGCGTAGCTTAAGATTTACTGGTGTAAGTGGGTCAGTCCTCTAACTACCATGAGTGATGGTAATCTGCAATAAACTAAACGTGTTCATGTAGCTTCATGCATGAATTCCTATATGCTTCATGCATAACGCATCTATGTCATAGTGTCAGTGATGTCAGGGGTGACGTCAGCAGCTTTTCAAGGTCATAGTCAGTCAACTTGTTCGATCAATGACAACTCTATCTCCTTCATATTGTCAATCGGATACAGTTTGAATGGCTGTCTGAGCGGGTAACATTTTTCACATCGGCGATGCATCGCCGATGGTAATGAAGGGCCCAGGAGTGATGTACATCTCTCATTTCTTTGCCATCGGGCTGAAAGTCAAATGGGGTCACAAGGATCACACTTGGACCTCAGACTTCAATCCCCCCCTCTGGGCGACAAATCGACCACACTGCCCAAACGACCCTCCCTATTCATGTATAGTTTCGGGACCCAAAACTTTGTTACTCCTTCTAGATTTCCATGATACTTCGCCTGGTCATCCAAACTCCAGGTCATGTAGCTGCAATCTCCATCAGGGAAGCACCATACCCATTTTCCCCAGTAGTCGCAAGGGTTGGCAGGAAACTCAAACATTGTGCCTTGCAGCAACAGAAGGCACTGCATCAGCTGTGACTTCAGTGCATTACGAGTCTTTGTTTCTTTTTCCTCTTCTGTCTCCACGTCTAGTAATACTTTCATCCCTATAGTATTTTCAGTAGTCTTCCTGCATTGTGATACTGCTACTCTGATGACACAGAATGCAAATAACACTAGTACCAATGCTGCTATCTGTACTTTCAATCCGTTGGCCATCCATGATGATATCCAGGAAAAGATGTATGATAACCAGTCGTCATCCTTTACCACAGAATGTGTCTCTGCCTCCATTTTCGCGTGCAGTTCTGATAGTTCAGTGATAGCCTTTGTCAAGGTCCCATTCTCATCATCAGGGGTGGGCATGAATGTACAGCAAGCAGGCCCGATCTTGGCACAAACACCTCCTTCCATAGCTGTGAGAAGGTCTAGGACGCATCGATTCTGTAGGGTCATTAATCTGACAGCTCTCAATTCTTCCTTCATGACGTTGAACCCCTTAATGGCTGAGTTTATTGTCTGCATCAGCTCTCACAGTGTGATTTGGAGCCACTTGGCATCCACATTAGTCTGGAATTCTGGAGCGATGGATGCAAAGAACTTCTCAGTCCTGCTGAACAGCCTATGTACTGGTTGTATTGCGTCAAGTGCATCTTCCATTTTTGTTGATGAATAGTTTACTCTCTTCACCCATGTCAACTCTACAGACCTCTTCTTCCTCTGATGTGCATCCATCTTAGGGAACCCATCTACTTGTATGTCTTTCCGGGGCACTATTAATGTTGGTGTGTTTAGCTGCACTAGAGAACATATTCCTCCCCAATTCGATAGCAGTTGCATGTATGACTTGGATCCGCAGGCCGAGTAGTGGTCCTTTAGCACTGCAGTGCTGACCTTCATGCCAGGTATCTCCGATATCTGTTTGCATCCCTTATTCTTTCCAACCTTCACTGGAACATCATTCTAGAAACACAATGAAGCACTTTCGGTTGGCAGAATTGGCATGGGACCTTCTTCATTCTCTACCCATGTGAGCAGTTTTGCACTTGCTTCCCATTCCTTGAGGCAGTTGTCGTTTTCCTTTTGTACCACTTCTCTAGGACCGTTAGGAGTGTGTTTGCTTTGCTCCCAACCATTCCTTCTTTCCACCCGTCATCTGTATATACTTGTTCATATACTAATAGCTGTGGTCTTTCCCATTATCCTAGCAGTCCTCCTACATCCCTTTGGCCTGTCTTGGGGCATTGTACTTCCTTTTGTGTCACTATTCTGGCTTCTCCTTTGTGTGGGCCATCGGGAATGTACTCTAACTTCTTGTCAGTGTTCCAGTAATCATCTATCATTTCTTGGGTCTTAATATAGCCGTTGTCATATGTGAACTGCTTCTGTGACATCCATCTTAGTGTTGCCCATCTTCCTTGAAATCAGCCTCTGGTTATGCAGAGCGACAAGTGCATGAGGCATTGTACTCTGGCGGTTGGAATTTCAGTTGCTACGAATGGTCTGCATGTACTCATGCATACGAGATGAGAGAGCATACATAACAGCTCTCCTTCGTCGTTTCTTTCCCTACCTTGGTCATGTGCTTATACCACATGTTGTTGGATGTATGGGCTAAATCTGTTAGATATTAATGTACCTGTTCAAGGTCTACGTCTGCACTAAGTTTAAGTCTTTTTAAGTCTTTCACAGCATTTGCCATCTGCCCAGATATGGCTTTTGTGAAAGCATGGATATGGGTTGCATTAGGAGGAGTCAAAGCATGTGCATGAAAAAATAAAATGCTTTGTAGTGCAAAGAGGGTAAAGAAGTAGAGACAACAGAAGGCACAAAACATCAATACAGCAGTTCGAATTACAGTTCTCATTTTTTGTAGTACCGGATATCCTCTGTGTTGGTCTGGAAGTCTGTAAGAGTCTCCCGAAAAGCCTAAAAAATGTGTGATTATTGTTTTAGTGTGTTTGTTAAGCTCTCCGTCTATAATACTGTGCGAGTGCTGCATCAAACAATTGTTCCCACACTATACGAATCCTAGCACTGCTCAACAGCATTATGACAGATGGATCCCTGTGGGACAGGCGTGGGTAGGTTTGTGCCACGTAATGCAGAAAAGCATGAAAGAACAGTCTAGGCGGGATCATCCGCTCAGTCTCACTTTGAATTACAAATCTAATAAAGTGCTACTCAAAGGTTGTGTGCAGGTACGGAATCATGTATTTAAGGCAGTCCTTTTACTTACACGATGAATACATAGTGTGAGAAAGGATAGTGTACCTACTCTAACTCTGTGTTTTGTTCTTCCCTAGCTCTAGTCATAGATAAGTCAATCTTTGTTGTGGTGCTTCATCTTTGTCTTGTTCTCCTTCTTGCATCAAATCTTCTTCGTACTGGCGGGAGTAGGTCTCACCAGGCAGGGCTTGAAGTCTCTAATGTAATTCCAGGCTTTTTTGCCACTCAGCTTCACATAGTGATCAGTGGCCTGCTCTACGAAATAGGATCCCTCAAACCTTGGTTTAAACAGAGGCCGGACAAAAGTGTGTAAAAACACAGAGTCTCCTGGATAAAGCAGTGGTTGCTTTAATAATTTATAGTTTGTTTCCGGTGTTGTCTTCCTCAATCTTCTTCGACCCCTCCCGCTGGGACTGGAGCTGTTGAGAGATAAAAGAGGCAGTAGCCATCATCGAAGCAATGTCATCATTCATTTCATCACCTAAGACAACAGCAGAACTGTGGCCATCTGTCATTGCTCTAGTAGGAGGAGCAAGTGGAAGTCCCATGCGCTGCTCTGTCACCACCTCATGAGGGGTTAAGTGGTATTCAGATACAGGCTGATTGCGCAATGCGAACAAAGCTAAGGACAGAAGATAAAGCCATCCCTTTTTCAATGTGGCTTTGATTTTGGCTATTTTGTCTTTCAACAGGCCATTGAGACGCTCACATATCCCATTCGCTTGCGGGTGATACACACGGGAAAACTTGTTCTTAATCGCCAGTAGAGCTGTTGTATGCTCAAAAGTCTCATTTACAAAATGAGGTTCATTGTCAGACCGCAGGACCTCGCCCACACCCCATCTTGGAAACACCTCACTAACAAGGAATTGTGTGGCTCCAAGGGCATCGGGGCATGTAATGATAGCCTTGGCACACTTGGATCATGTCTACATAATCTACGTGGAGATGTTGGAAAGGCCCAATTGGACGCGGTATTGCTCCTCACACTACGTGCAAAGTATGGCCCACATTATACTTTTTACAGACAATACAATTTTCCATAAATGCAGCTATATGCTCTGCCATATTTGGACAAAACCACTCTTCCCCAATGTGTGCGGCAAGTACATCCCTACTTAAATGAGTGGGATGGTGCAATTGCGTGAGTGCAATTTGCAACAATGCTACTGGAATCACCAGCTTACCTGTGCTCTGTTGTCGCCATAATGCATCTGTAGGGGATATTGAACCACCCCTCCTTGTCCATAATTCCTTTTCTTCTAATGGTGCTTTTCCCTGAAACGCCATTATTTGCGTGGCAGGTAGTGAATTATACCCTTCCTTCAGTATCATATTGCGCACACGTATCCATGTGTTAGATGGCGTATCAAACTAATTTATTTCTGCAAAGTATGCTGCACGCTTCACTTCTGCATCTGTGGCCTTGTTGCCATGGGAGACTAAGTCATCCCCCTTTTTGTGTGCCTGGCACTTCATGACTGCTTTGGCTGACGGGAGTTGCAGCGCATCTATGAGCCTCTCCAATAGGGGTGTGTGCTGCACGGGTGTGCCGTCAGCACATCAGAAGCCACTCCTCTGCCATCGTGACAATCTAGCGTGTACTGTAGACGTCACGTAGGCCGAATCGGAATACACTGTAACCTCCTTGTCTTTGGGCGTTTCTAATTCCATTATGAGAGCCACTAATTCTAGTGCCTGCGCTGAAAAATGTGAAGGCAATCTCGTGCTTGCTACTACTTCGGCTGTCCTGTCTGATTTTTCATTTTCACCACCGCCGAACCAGTATGCCGGTCTTCTGTCGTCCGGTCTATCATTGATGAAAGTTCAATAAAGAGTGTTCCTCCACCCTTCAAGGGCATTTTCCCCAACTTTAGGGATGTCATCATATTGTTACATGTACATAGTACAGTTGTGTACATAGTCTCCTTCCTTCACTGGTTCAGCTATGAATGTCGCTGGGTTTACAATGCTGCAGCTCACTATCTTTATCGCCGGATTCGAAATGATCACTTCGTGTCCAGATGCTCTCTGGGTAGTCAATGTGCTTTTGGGGTTTTGAGGATCGCAAAGAGGGCATGCTCCACGTATAGTGTGGTGCTGCACCCCATTGTGATACTCGCCAACATTTCTACTGGAAATGCAGCACAGCTAAGGCTTGTTCACAAGGATAATGTCCTCTCATCACTCGGTCTAAACCCCCACTATAGTAGGCCATTGGTTACATTGCCCTAAGGTTGTCTTTTGTGTGAGCACCACAGGCATTACTGCTCCATTGAAGTTTGATAACAAATATAATTTGTCATTGTAATTGGGGATCCCTAACACTGGAGCTGTGCATATTGGTTTCTTCAGCTCCTCGAATGCTTCAGTCATTTTGTGTGTCCCTGATAGGTTACTGTGCCCCCCTTTTGCCTCTTGAAGTGCGCTTAATGGGGGTCTTGTGTATATGCTGCAGTTGAATACCCAGGCTCTGTAATAATTACAGAGGCCTAAGAATTGCTGCATCTCTCTCACGGTCTGTGGTGGCTGCATTCTGAAGATCGCCCCGCCCTTTCTGGGGTTACCTTTCTGCCTTCCTGTGGTATCAACTGTCCAATGTACAACACTTCGATCTGACAATGCTGTAATTCTGCCTTGTCTACATTCTAACTATTTTCTTCGAACATTGTCAGTAGCTGCACAGAGTCTTCTTGGCACTGCTCTTCTGATTTACTGCAGATCAGAATGTTGTCTACGTACTGAATGACGGTACTACCCAAATGTATGTTCTCTAAGTCTATCTGAAGGACCCTATTGAAGATAGAGGGTGATTTGCAGTACCCCTGAGGTAATCTCATGTGTTTCCACTTCCGGTTTCGATATAGGATGGAGGTCAAGTCCTGTGACTCTTCTTGAAGTGGTTTAGAGAAGAAAGCATTCTTCAAATCTATTACTCTGAAACGGGCGGCATCCGGAAGAACGCTACATAGGATTGTCACTGGATTGGGAACTAACTGGAATTCTGCCTCAACAATTTGGTTCAAAGGGCGAAGATCTTAAATAAAATGCCATGATCCCCCTGTCGCCTTCTTCATCAGGGTGCATAGCTGTATTACACTGTGACTCCGAAGGGATTAGAATGCCTTGCTTCACTAAAGCGGCAATCATCTCATAAATGCCTTCATCTGCCTCTCTCCATAGGGGATATTGTCTTGCCCTTGGTAGAATAGTCACTGGCTTGAGCTTTATTTTGACAGCTTCTATCACATTTAACAAGCCCATGTCATATGGACTGCTAGTCCATAGAACACTGGGTACTTGCGCAAAGCCTTCCTCGAGAAATGGTGGTGGCACCTTTTTCAGCAAAACCATTCTCTGTGGTACTTCCTTTTAATGTATCCCCACCCAATGGGTAATGCTCATAGAAAACCCTGTCTCACAATCTGACTGATCATCTCGAAACAGTTCCTCATGAGTCTGTACCCTTCTACCGTGATTACTGTCCTCCATGCCCGTCCAGTGTCGTCAGTCCCATGCAATACTACTCTCTCGTCTTTTACTATAACCGCTTCCCGTTCTATTGGTATCACTTGTCCTTCCTTCTCATCTAGGGGAACCTCTAGTCTGAACAAGAACTTGTTGGGTAGACGTAGTAGTTTACCTTGTATCCCTGGAAGCCATGCTATCAACACTTCCACTTCCTAATGGAAAAGCTCAATGTTCGCTGGCACCCCCTCTGTACAGTCTGCCCACAATGTACTTGAATGATGTCCCTCACATTCATGTAGTGAATTCCTGGAGTCGAGCACACTATCCCCTGGTCAGTGAATGAAATGGTCATGTTAAGTCGGCTGATCATGTCTCTACCCATTATGTTTACTGGTGTCTGTCGGGAATACAACAATGGCATAGTCAGGTCATATTCTCCTATGGAAATCAGAACTTTGTCTACGAGAAAAGTGAAAGTCGTGTCACCTATTGTCACCCCGATATGTGGTTCCTCATTCGGGTTGGGTGTAACAGATAGGATCGAACACATCAAGTTTTCTGTGGGCTCTCCGATTGTGGATATAATGAAATTCCTGTACCGATAAAAGGATTTCCCCCACTACAGTTGCTCCCCCTTGCTTTCATACCGAAGTCTGCATTGTAGAGTCTGTGTGGGTTGTGGCTATGATGTTCTGCTGCATGGGTTGAGGTAACTGCGAATGTTCTTGTGCTTGCAGTGTATATGTCATGGGTTGGTATGGCTGCATTGGCATTCTCTGTGTTTGTGCTGGTTGCAGAGCGTATGTCTGCATCTGATCTTGGGCATATCAGTCAGCTTGCTCTGTCTGATATGCTGGCTGGTGTGCCATTCACCCATTCTGTTGCATTCCGGCCCTGCTCCTGCACATTCGCGATATGACCTATACTCCTGCACGTTTCACATTGTGTTGGACCCTCCCATTGCTCTCGGCTGTCCCCCATTAAATCTGTCTCTCCCTGCTGCATTGGGTGTCTGAACCCTCTTCCCCGTCCCCTTGGCCAGTGGTTTGCATCGCCCCTTTCTACAAAGCATCCTACTACTGTCAGCGGTCGATTTTGTGCATTCTGGGCAACTACTCCCTCTCCACTTGTCAACATCGCCCCTTCCATTTTATACTCCGATAGCTTCTCCTGCACTAACTTCGCCTCTTCGTGCTTCCTCTCCTCATGCTTCTTTCTCACGTTCTTCTACATTAACTGGCAATAGTGCACTATAGTTAGCTGGACCTCTGACCATTGCTTAGCCTCCATTCCCATTAATTTCTTCAGTTGCTTCTGTACTTCTTCTGGCAGCCCTTGGCATAATATGTGATAAAATAGCCCCACTGTTTTATCCCACGGTTCTCTTGTCTCGAGACACCAACGCTCTTGAATATCCTGAATGTATTGAAGTGGGTCTTCATCCACACGTATTTTCCATGCCATAATCAGCTTATGTCCGATGTGTCCGAGTACTGTACCCTTAGAGCTTGCCATACGGCTGCTCGGCAGTTATTGAACAGTGCACCATCGTGCTCTGTGTTCTGTGCTGTCACTCTGGGGTACCCTGCTCTTTTCTAAACGTCGTCCGCTGCCTGCCCAAGAATGGCTGAGAGTAGACTCTTCATGTCTCCCACTGCTAGTGTCATCCCTGCTGTCAGTCTTTCTAGATTGTAAATCCATTTCCCAGCCCGTTCAGTCAAGGAGGGCAGCTTACACCTCAAATAATCCTTATCCATCTGTTGCCATGGAATATACTATGGTCGTCCACCACCCTTCTCTAGTAACAGGAACTGTGTCCGTCTCGTTCCCTCATCACGTCTCCCCATGTCTCTGGTGGCTGTGAACACCCTTGTCATCTCTGCCCATTTCTGTCCTGGCAGGGCTCTGAGCCTCTGTGTATATGGAGTAATTTTCTCTGCACTAAGTGACCTGTCCTTGGGACACTCTAGTCGTCCCTTTGGGTCCTCCCCATGTCTCTTACAGTGTCTTCCCCTTCTGCTCATAATGTGCCTCTGTCAGGACTTAATTACCTGGAGTGGCAACGAGGCCTCTCTCCTTCATCATTGTCATTTTCCTGTCGGCCTTCATCTGCCCCCAGAGTCCCAATACTATCATCACTGTCTCTCTCTCTTTCGTCCTCAAAGCTGAGCCACCTTAACATCGGTTTCTCTCATTGTTTCCCCTTGGTTTAATCTAAAGAACTGTTTTCCCTCCTCAACGAGGACCCTGTCGTATTCTTACTTGCCTTTGGGGCAACCAAACTGTCCTTTCTGCTCTTATAGTTCTCCCCTAGTCCTCTTCGCATCCCCTCTCCCTCATTGTCATTTAAACATGTCAAGTCCGTCTTGGTGTCTGCTGCTTTCTTAGAATTACTCTCTTTACTTTTAGTCTGTTTCCTGCTGGCGTCTCCTATCCTCCTATTCCTCTTTGTGTCTGCACTCTTTAACGTGTATCTCCACTTCCAACCTTCTCTCTTCCTTCTTTATTTGCAACTGTCTTTTCTTCTCTTCTTTGGCCTTTCTCATCACTGTCTCCTCTAGCTCTCTCTGCCCCTTCTTCTCTTTCCCTCTCTTCTGCTCATTTCCGATCTCTTCTTAACCTGTCCTATTCCTCCTTCTCTTCCCTTACTCTTCTCTTTACTTCCTCCATTATCTCTGCCCACCCTTAGCTTCGTCCTCTGCATCTTTATGATTTGGAGCTTCCTCTCCCGTATGTCCTAACTCGCGTGTAGTCCTCCCGTCCAGTTTAAGCAATATCTGTCTGCCTACCCATTCATTTGTCGGGACTGTCACCTCATGATCTTCACTACGTCCTGTCCATCCCTCATCGTCTTTTTGCAGTTTTGCGTGCAATTCGCTGTGCTCCTTATTTTCACCACTGATAACTTCTGCTTTCCTATTCACCTGCTTTGCGCTGCTAAGTGTGTCTTTAATGCTATACGTTGGTGGTGCAAAAATTGGATTAGTATATCCTGCCGGTGCTTTCAATTCCTTCAAGGGGTAAAATCCCTGACTTTCTGCTGTTGGGTCTACGTCTGCAGTTTGAGGAGGAGGAGGAGGGCCAGCCGAAGCGTGTTTCGCTCCCGCATCACGTTGACTCAGCATCCATTGCTTTTGGGTTGGGTCCCCTTCCTCATCCTGGAACATTTTCCATAGCTCTAATGTAACCAATCGATTACTTAATTTCTTTCTCTTATAGGTGGCATATAAATATGTGGTCATATGTTGCTGCACGCATTTGGAAAAGCTTCCATCTTTGGGCAATGACGTCACCATTTTGCCCTCCGTATCGCAAGTCCATTGCGTGCTATACTTACGTATTTTGTCCTGAAATCGTGGGAGGGACTTGCACAAATGCTGAATAGGTGTAGCTCTCATTTTGACATGTTACTTTGTAATCGTCAATACTTGACCTGAAGTCGAGATTTCGACACTTTCAATTTACCTTTGTCAATCCACAGTTTACATAATTAACATCACTTTTCCATCAAATTCTCAAAACCATAGCAATCCAAACAATCATTTCACCAGCCTCTCTGGCTCACCATCAACAGAAGTGTGCTCCACAAACCACCCACACTGTGTTTACCACCCTTAAGACTCAAACTGCAATGTCATTCATGTGCTCCTCGAGCTGCGCCCAAATAGCATGTCACTTTTCATCAATTCAAACAACAGTGCAACAGAATGGAATACACCACCTTCTAAGGACCTCAAGTCTTATTCAACAACCTCACATGTGACCAACAACCCCACATTGTATTGTGACGTCACAAAAAAATCTGTCCAGAGAAAAAAAACCTAATACTTCGATATGTGTCTCTGCTTTTGACACCATAAACACAATAACAAACATAACATAACGCACAACTATCTTCCTGCCTCATAGGGAATCGGAACAAATCATGTGGTCCTTCTTCTATACCGCCGTATATTGGAATACATCTCAATGAGATAAATTAAGAAGCCACCTTCTGCGATCTAAGTTAGCATCTTCTGGTAATACCTAGAAACAGGTAACCATACATAAACACAGGTATCCTTTTTTGTGTTTTTTATGTTTCTCACTCATAAACCAAGCTATTGCCTCGAGTATAGGTAACCTTTTGATAATTCTTGTATTTTTCATCCGTAAACTAAGCTGACCACTTGATCTGACCGCCTAAAGAACGGGCAACCTTCACATAAAACATAAAAAAACAGACACACAACACTAAGTGGAACTCCCCCTTCCCCTTTATTGGCCATAAAGTCTATACTTACACTCTGTGATTCTCTGAAGCCCCTCGTACACCGACTCTCCCACAGTCCTCCACTCTGCCATTCGGTCTGTTCGGCGACCCATGGCGAGCAGGCAGGAATTCCTCCAAGGTGCCTCCTGTCGACCTCTTAAATTATTCCCACATGTGGATTTGGGGATCGGTCCTCGCGGGCCGCTGTGCAGCCCTTTGGGCATGCAGCGGGACGAAGCGGGCTTAATGCTGAATGGTATTAGCGATCATCCCTCTGCTACCACTTGTAAAGGAGCGGCACGGGCACTCTTAGCAGCTTCCCATATTTCCACCAAGAGGGTACTTCGACCCTAACAAAATCCCTGCCGCAAGAACGGAAGACTCAACCATAGGGCAAAGTTTACTGTCTTTATTATCAAACAAAGTGACAGGGATCACACTAGAAAAGCATAACAGTCCACAGGTTCTTGTTCTCTAAACATGTGTCACACCGTTTAAACCATAACTGATGTCACAAAAACAAGTTGCATGCTCCAAAAACAATCAGGGATGGGGATTGGTCAGTTTAGGAAAACTATATATATAATACATAGGGGTTTGTTTGGTTATTGGGTAGCCATATCTGGTGGCTCCTCCTAGCACCACCTCTAAATGTAACCAATATAACTTTGCAGGTCAACAGGGAAATTGTTGGCCACTAAAACATAGTGTGCCTTAACGTGAAAGGTAGCTGAGGATTGGACAGAACGTGTCTTCCCAGCCTTGGGACCTTGGACAGCTACCTGTAACGCTCACCTGATTCCCACGGAGGCGCTGATCCCGGCTGGGCTGCTATCGTTTCTTCAATTGAGAAGCGTAGAGCTCGGACCACTCTCAGGACTGGGCTTCCTCTTATCGAATGTCTGACTTGCAGGGTAAGTTTTCTGCAGGTGGAAGAAAAAGGGTTAATCACCGTTTGATGGGATTCCTTCTCCCACCAATCGCCAGTTTCTCCCACAGCCTAGCTTTCTACTTGTCTCGGTGAGCTCTCACCTTAAGCGTATAAATGCTGAGCTCTCCATCCTGCGTCTGGTGCAGGGGTGCGTGGATTCCAGTTACGTCACTGGATGAGTTCAGTGTTGAGGCTCAAGTCTTTTGCGGCCTTAGTTGTGGCACTGGTGCTGGGATGCCGAAGAGCGATGCCGCCGTTACTGCACGAGCGGATGCTTGTAAGTATACTGTAGTGTTTAGGCTTTAAAAGATGGGCACCTCAATAATGTCCCTTTTCCTTTGTTTCAGGCCTCGGGATGCTGTGGGCGTAGTTTTCCGTTGCCGCTGCACGTGCCGATGCACGTAAGTATAATGTTCGTTGGCCGCTTTTAATGGCACCTCTAATAATGTCCTTTTTCTAGTTTTCAGGTGCCGGGATGCTGCGGGCTTTATATCCGTTGCCACTGCACGTGCCGATGCACGTAAGTATAATGATCGTTGGCCGCTTTTAATGGCACCTCTAATAATGTCCTTTTTCTAGTTTTCAGGTGCCGGGATGCTGCGGTTGATGCGGCCTCTTCTGCGCGTGCAAAAACTGGTAAGTTAAGATGAATGCGACTGCCTTCACACAAACCCCTTTTTAATTATGTCCTTTGCCTTTCAGGTGCAGAGAAGCTGCCGAAGAGGAGGCCGCGGTTAGCTCCGTTGCAACCACGGATGGATCAGGTAAACGGGCGCGGCTGCGAGCGAGTTGCACTTTTCTAACCTTATGTTTATTCTTTGCAGGTTTTGCCGGTGACTGAATTCCGGGATCTGGTAAGTATTGTTCTGTGTCTTTCTTCATCCACAGGTTGCTGCGCGGAAGCTGAAGATGACTCTGGACCTGGAATGCAGGAGCCGACTCGGTGAGCGTCCTGCTGCTGCTGCAGAATAACGCAAAGCACGTGTTTTCCATCGGGCGTGGTTTAAATAGCAGAGAAGTGCTTCCAGTGTGTGTTCTTCCACCGGTTCCACCCAGGTAAGAAAAGAGTTCCTGAATGGAGGGAATAGTTCCTCCCAGCCCTGATGGCTGGGGACTTCAACCAGACTGGATTGTTCTGGGTAAATATGCAGCATGGTCTGCCTCAGGTAAGTCCACCCAAGCATTATTACACTGTTTATCAATATGAGCCCGGCGCCTATGGCGCCGGGACTGAAACCCTTCATGAGCCTGGCTCCAAAGGCGCCAGGACATGGTCCAAAGGGCCCCTGTAGGGGTCTGCTGGGTCCGGAGTAGTGGAAGACGGGTCTGCTTCCGAGGGCGCTGGGCCAGTCCTGGCCCCTCGGGAGTAGCGCCCATGACACTACCAGGCTGAGTGGAATTACTCAAGGCAATGGGAATGATCTTGAAAGTGCTGTATGTTCCCATCATGTTGCAATCCCTGGTCGCCACAGCCCTTAGATCGTATATCCTGCTTTGAACCTCTGTAGCAATTGTGTCTTTCCACCTCTGGTTCTTTGAGAACAGCTTCCCTCCATCTGCCTCAAATGAATAGGCACTGTCCTAGTCTTCACGAAATAGACCTCTCCTGCTTGTAATTATGAGGATTTTAAGCTATATTCATTGCAGGTGTCTTATCGCCTTGGTAAACTGGAAACGTTCCGTCTCTGCTCATCCTTCACAGGGCTGCACATCGTGTCTGTGCGGGAAGCTCTGTCTGTCTAACTTTAGCTGTACCAGGCTGTCAGCCTCTCCCTGTATTCTAAAGTTCGCCTTGCTTTCCCCATTCACTTCAATGCACCTATGTCTTTCATCTTTGTTTCTATGGTCCTCCATGTTAGTTCCAATTAAGCATGAGCAAGCTGATTGTACGTATTCTTGGCATCTTGCTGTTTGCGCATAGCTTAAGATTTACTGGTGTAAGTGTATCAGTTCTCTAACTACCATGAGTCATAAGTATTTGTTTCGTGTCTATCTGCAATAAACTAAAAGTGTTCTTGTAGCTTTGTGCATGGATGCCTATATCCTTCATGTCTAACGCATCTCTGTCATAGTGTCAGTGATGTCAGTGGTGACGTCGGAAGCTCTTCGAGGTCATAGTCAGTCAGCTTGATCGATCAATGACAACTCTATCTCCTTCATATTGTCAGTCGGGTCCTGGTAGGGCTAACCGAGCGAGTAATGTTTCTCACATCTGCGATACATCGACAATGGTGATGAAGTGCCCAGGAGTGATGTACATCTCTCATTTCTCTCCCGGTCGAGCTGCAAGTCGAGTGGGGGTCACGAGGGCCACACTTTGACCTCCGTCTTCAGAAGGGTGCTGCATTCAGGCTGCCGAACCATCAGGACACCGTCACGACAGATGCATCCCTGGAGGGCTGGGGCACCCACGGTCAGGATGAACTCATGAGAGGCTATTCCGAAGAGGAAAAGAGTCTACAGATCACTCTACTGGAGTTGCTGGCAATTATCTGGGCCCTGAACTCCTTCCTCACCCTGCTGGAGGGGAAAGCTGTATGTGTCTACACCGACAATACGACATCAATGTTTATGTCCTCAAACAAGGGAGAACCAGGTCTGCACAGCTATCCAAGGAATACATTTTCAGACTATATCGGTGCAAACTGATTTTAGTCGCCCCTGTGTGGCCGAGGCAGTTTTGGTTCTCTGACCTCCTTGCACTCACCTCATCTGCTCCTCTCAAGTTGAATCCACACTAGGCTCTCCTGTCCAGGAACCAAGGGACCGTACTGCACCACAACCAGGCCTCACTCAATCTGACAGCCTGGCTCCTGTGTTCTTAGAATTCGGATCTATGTCCCTCCCTCAAGACTGCCAAGAGGTCCTAGCACGGGCGAGAACTCCGTCCACTTTCAGATGCTACAAAAGCAAGTGGAAGCACTTCCAGGTGTGGCGCAGGAGCAAGCAGTTGAGGCCACAAGACATTTTGCCTTATTTGTTATCCTTGGCACGGTCAGGCTTCATGCACCCCTCTATCAAAGTGCACCTAGCTGGGATTTCCAGATACAACTATTCCGCAGGTTTACCATCCCTGTGGTTTCACTGGCTAGTGAAGGAATTCTAACATGGGCTGTTCAGGTCTTTTCCACGCGTCCATCACCAGACTCCAGCGTGGGAACCAAATGTGCTGCTCTCGAAGCTCATGAAACCACCTTGTGAGCCTAAGCACAAGGCATCCATCAAGCATCTTTCCTTGAAGACCGTTTTCTTGGTGGCCGTAACATGGCCAGGCGATTGGGTGAGAAACAGGCGTTTTCCTTCAAACCTCATTATTTGACATTCCGCAAGGAGAAGGCTCTCTTTCGTACTAACTCAACATTTATATATAAGGTGCCATCCTCCTTCCACTTGAATCAGCCAGCGGGTTTACCAGGCTTCTTCGGCATTCCGACGTGCCAAGCAGAGCAGGCACTGCATATACTGGATGTGGAGCGCGCCCTCAAGTACTATGTGATACGTATCAAGTCATGCTGTTTCATGGATCAATTCTTTTTGTCTTTTGGACCTACTGGGTCAGGGAAGGCTATGTCTAAGTCTTCCATTTCAAGGTGGATTACTGGCTGCATTTCCTTCTGGCATCTACAGGCTGGCAGGCCACTTCCGGGAAGGCCCCGGGCTCACTCCACCAGAGCTGTGGCAGCTACCACTGATTTCCTCTCCGGGATCCTGCTGCCTGACATCTGCCATGCAGCCACCTGGAGATCGGTGCATACATTCACTAGGTTCTACTGTGTCTACAGAGATTCGGCGGAAGAATCAATAGTCGGCCAGACCGTTCTGAGGAACCTGTTTGCATGAGGTTAGTAAGTACTGAGTGGTAAGTTGTGCTGGGAGCTTGCCTCCACCTGTATGTATTGTTTATTAATACTGCTTTGTAATCTATTCACAGCTTGTGAATATATGATAGAGCCAATGCTGGAGAAGGAATAAGTTACTTACCTGTAACTCTGGTTCTCCAGCATTGGTGTCTTTCATAGATTCTAAGATCAAATAATACCCAACTCTTATGTGTGTCATCACTCAGCACCAAAATGCTGTAATGCTTTACCTCCATATTAAAGGGCCACTGTTTCGCTTGACTGCTTTAAACGTGCCTAGAAGACCCTCCTATTTGCTTGAGCACCCCATAAATTCTTCTGCTGTATCCTTCTCGGCCTGGCATAGTTAGGTTTGTTATCTGTTTAAGGTTTTTTGCCTTGTTAGCGTTCTGATGCCTCCGGGCTTTAAAGGCATGGTCTAGTAAAAACTTTTATTGTCCCTACGGGTCGGCCATATTTTTTTAAGCCTAAGTGGCTCGATTTTAGAAAACTTTCCTATGGACCTTACCCGAGTTTTCGTCCATTAAACGCACGCGAAAACAAGCACCAGGGAGCCGCAATTTTCTGATAATCCTATCTTTTCCCCCATCGCCCTGGCTGACCTGCTTTTGCGGCACTAAATCAATTCCCCCGCCCCTGAGCCTGTCATCAGCAGACTCGTACCGCCCATTTCCCAACGCCAAAGCACGTCTCGTGTCAACATTCGCTGCGATTCAGCTAATGACGTGTCGCCATGGAAATGGCAGGACGTCTCTTTGCTCAATAAGTATAAACAGACCGTTTCACAAGACACAGCAGCAGATTTTCGATTCCATTCCTCTCTCTGTGTTACTTTGAGTATTCTGTGACTCGTTTCAGTGCTCTGGTCAGCTACCTTCGCCGCTTGTAGCCCGTGTGAACACCTGTACCATCTCGGTAAATTATTTTACTCTGTTTACCACACAATGGCTACAATAATGCCCTACATGTACGAGCCCGAGTATACCGAGGAGGAACTACTGGAAAGGGAAGCACGCGAAAACGATGGGGATTTGGACGGCAGTTGGCAGGACGAATCAACAGATGAAGAGCCTGGGCCTAGTCGAATGGACGGCGTCTCCACCTGGTGCACATGCAATCGGTGCAAGCTAATGCCAACTGAGGACGAGAACTGCTGCTGCCAAGAAAACTCGGGATGCCTGGCCTACATTTCGGAAGGCGAGCCACGACTGTAATGTATCACCGAGCTGCCAGACTTCAGGGCAGCCTGCCTCACACGGGCCGTGTTGAGAATAATGATGGTGCTTATGCACGAACTTCGCGCAACTGTTCGTCCTCGTAATCCGAGTAACGAGTAAGTATACTCTGCTTGTCATGCCACTCCTATTTCATGATCTTCTACTGTATCCAAAATTACATCTACATATCATTGTAACGCATGTAAATCGTTCAATAGTGTGCATTGTCTAGATAGCATTTGTCCGTGCAGAATGCCATTAGTTACAAACGTTTATTAAACTTATCTTGGTCAGTTAAAAACAGTTAGTTTGATTCCTTTTCACAGGTGGTACAGGCTGGTGGCCTATCGTTCCTTTACATGGTGGCTCCACGGGAGGCTTGAACACCGCGTTCGAAGAGTGATACCCGCCTGTGCCGTTCGTGCCATTAGAGAAACGTTCCCGAGTGACAGCGGTCAGTACAGGGGATTTTCTCTCGCCGTGCTGCAACCTGACCTGTATAATCTTTAAAGTCTTGTATTTTTGTGTCATGAAAATAAGATACAAAATAAAACACCACATATATTTTAACAACATTTGTTTCGATTTTTTAAATGAATCAAGTGTGTCTCCATTCAAGGATGGACGTCAGACATCTGTGCTCCGAATGGGTGAAGGTCTGGTCGCTGTGAAGCAGGGTGGTCACTATCTATCTAAGCTAACATAACATATTCTCGATAATGCATGCACTAAATAACACTTGTTCAAAGTCTTTCAGTAGGTTATGTCTTTATAAAAGTCACACATATATCTATACTAACAATTACCATTGGATTATACAGGCCTTAGGGTCTTGACCACTATAATACACCGGTTGAAGTGTGGGTCTGTGCTCACAAGAATCTCCGGTATGTGGCATTTGTTATTGATAAGCAACGATAAACTATCATTGATATAAAGGCGATATACGATATATTGATATAAAGGCGGTTCGCGCCGGTGGATGCGTGCTGGCATGAGGGGCTGTCAGGGGCGCGAAAGGCCAAGGTGCCAAACTACATGTGCACTTCAAAAGGTGTCCCACGCCAAGGGGCCATTGCTCATATGGTCTCCTCAGACGCTGTGTCTCCGGGCAGGCCTCCCCTGAGGCAGGCCGCCCCCCTGCAATCCACATAAGTGTGTCTCCATTCAGCAGTCTTCCTGTGCCTTATCTGCACGCCCCACGCCCATCCATCCCACCCCCCTGTATCAAAGGCGGTTCGCGCCGGCGGATGCGCGCTGGCATGGGGGGCTGTCAGGGGCGCGAAAGGCCAAGGTGCCAAACTACATGTACACTTCAAAAGGTGTCCCACGACAAGGGGCCATTGTTCACATGGTGTAACGCTCACCTGATTCCCGCAGAGGCGCCGGTCTTGACTGGGTGAATGCCGTATCTTCAAAGATGATGTGTAACACACGGTTGGCTCTTTGGGCTGGACCTCTGTGCACTGTATGTCTGACTCGAAGAGTAAGATGTCTGCAGATAGAAAATATGGGATTAACGAACTGGGGTTATTGGGTGCCTCTCTCCTCTTCCCTTTCTCTTCTCCTGTAGAATCCCAAAGGTTAACGCCCTCACCTTAGGTAAGTGAACGCCGAGCTCTCCATCTGCCTCGGGGCAGGGTGCCGTAACCAGTTTCTTCACTGGATAAGGGTGCAGGCCTCTTGACCTCATAGGACTGCTGTCCGTCGTTAACTGCACGAACGGTAAGTTCTGGGCACTTCAAATGTCTTAAAAGTCTTTTGTAATGATATCTCTTGTTTTGCAGGGTTCTGGCGATGGCGGATGGCGGGCTGATGAGAGTTGAGGATCGAACCCGCGTGAGGAATAGAAGCGCCTGGAAGCACGTAAGTAAGCGCTTGTAGCCTGCTTCACGATGCGCACTAACTGTCCCTTTTATCTTGCAGGTACAAGTTCGGAGCTTTAGAGAAGCTGAAGGGTGCTGGAATACCCACTGCATTCGGCGTGGGAAGGAGTAAGGGCACGTGAGTAATACAGTTGCCCAATGTCTTTAAACGCACATTCTTTTGTCTTTCAGATGCGGGATGCAGCGCCGAAGGCCTCCGGAGCGTGCGAAGAGCTGGTAAGCTTTTGTCTTTCAGATGCCGGAATGCAGTGCTAAGACCTCCGGAGCATGCGAAGAGTAGGTAAGCCTTTGTCTTTCAGATGCCGGAATGCAGCGCGAGGCGTTGGTGACAGCCGATGGACCAGGTAAGAGATGCGCTGCCACTGAAGACCGTAGTGCTAACCTGTTCTTTCTTTGTCTTTACAGGTGCTGCTGAAGACTGGATTCCAGGATGGTAAGCCTTTGTTCCCTTAGGCCCAGGATCAGAAGCAGAAGACACGATGAGCGTTCTGCTGCAGAGAATGCAGAATAACGCAAAGCAAGATTCATCCATCGGGTGTGGTTTAAATAGCCTCCTGTAGTGCTTAAGTGTCTCCTTCCACAGCCACGCCTAAGAAAAGAGTTCCTGCTTTCCAGAAGAGTTCCAGTGTTCTGAACCTAGGGAGTGGCTCCTGCCCCACCCAAGAGGAAAAGTAGTCCCAAACAGAAGAGGATCAGGGGTTCAACTGGCAGGTAAGTAAGCAGCATGGTCTGCTGCAGGTAAGTCCACCCAAGCATTATGAGCCCGGCGCTTCCAGCGCTGGGACTGGGCATCTTTATGAGCCTGGTGCCACTGGCGCCAGGACAGGGTCCAAAAGGTCCCAATTGGGACTGGCTGGCACTCGGAACCGGGGTTATGGGTCTGCTTCCAAGGGAGTCGGGCAAGTCCTGATCTTTTGGAAGCAGAGATCATGACAGCATCCCCCCTCAAGGCCCCTCCCAAACCGGACTTCTCCGGGGGTTTGGGCTTGTTAGGAAATGTTCGATGAAATCTTTTGATTAGACGAGGCACGTGGACATATTCTGCAGGTTCCCAGGATCTTTCTTGGGGACCGTAGCCTTTCCAGTCAATCAGGTAAAATAGTTTAGATTTGGAGATCTTGGAATCCAGGATGCTTTTGACTTCATACTCGAGTTCTCCATCAACTAGAATAGGTTTTGGAGATGTAGTTAGTCGGGTTTGAGGTTGCACGGGTTTTAATAGAGAGACGTGGAAGACCGGATGTATCTTCATGTGAGGGGGCAAGTCCAACTTGACCGCTACTGGATTTACTATGGTAGTGATGGAATAGGGACCAAGGTATCTTGGGTTGAATGTGCCTGGTCCTTTTAGAGGTAGATATTTGGTGGATTACCAGACTTGATCTCCTACTTGATATTGGGGGGCTTCCTTCCGATGTTGGTCTGCTCCTTTCTTGTATTGTTCTTTAGCCCTTTGAAGGTGAGAAACGGCTTCCTTAAAGGCTTGGGTGATTGTAGAATGCAGGTGGTCTACTGCTGGTGTTCCAAGATCTTGGAGTGGATCCAACTCCGAGGTTCGAGGGTGACTACCGTATAAAAGAAAAAACGGGGCCTTCCCAGTTCCCGAGTGGACAGAGTTATTGTAGGCATATTCGGCTATCCAAAGGATATCTTTCCAAGTTTTTTCAGTTTGTTGTAGCATGCAGCGCAAATACTGTTCCAGAGTTTGATTGGTCCTCTCGGTTTGTCCGTCGGTTTGAGGGTGGTGGCTGGTCGAAAGTCTCACATCAATTTGAGCCGACCGACAGCAACTTCGCCAAAAATGAGAAATAAATTGACTACCTCGATCCGAAATTAGAACTGAAGGAAAACCGTGCAGTCGGACGATGTTTTCGAGAAATTCTCAGGCCAGAGTTGCTGCTGTTGGTAAGCCTTTGAGTGGAATGAAATGCGCCATCTTGGAGAATAGGTCCACGATTACTAGGATCGTATTGTATCCGGAGCATGGAGGTAGATCGATGATGAAGTCCATAGAAAGCGTATGCCCAGGGCGAGGCGGGATGTCAATAGGGCGTAAGAGGCCGGCTGGTTTTTCCTTTTGACTCTTGTTTTGGGCGCATACTCCACAGGACATTATAAAGTCTCTGATATCTTTTTTCCAAGACAGCCACCAGAAGTAGCGCTTGATCTTTTCCGAGGTCTTGGTCATACCGGGATGTCCTTCCATTAAAGAATCGTGATAACAAGAGATTACCTTTTTCTGTAAATCTGTGCTGGGCAGGTATAACCGTTCTTGGAAATATAATAGGTTGTCCTTCATCGTAAAGTCCTTTCCCTGCAGATGCCAATTCTGTATGTCTGCTGGAGTTACCAGTAGCCTGGCTTTATCCTTAACTTCCTCTATGGATTGTGTGGCGATTACACCTAGAATTCTTTGTTCGGGAATGATAGGTACAGGTTTAGGATTGATCAAATGTTCTTCCACTCCCATCCGAGAAAGGGCATCAGCTTTACCGTTTTTTGTACCAGGTCGATAGGTAATTATGAAGTCAAACTCGGCAAAGAATAGTGCCCAACGGAGTTGCCTAGAGGATTGAGCTTTTGCGGTTTTCAAATATTGCAGGTTTCGGTGATCTGTAATCACAGTAACGGTGTGTCGGGCCCCCAGAAGATAATGCCGCCAAGCCTTAAAGGCGGACTTGATAGCTAGAAGTTCCTTATCAGTAATAGTGTAATTGATTTCAGGAGGCGAGAATTTGCGGGACCAAAATGCCACGGGATGCAACTGATTGGTTACTGGGTCCTTTTGTGATAGAACTGCCCCCATGGCAAGGCTCGAAGCATCAGTTTCAACGATGTAGGGGAGTACTGGGCGAGGATGTTTTAAGATCGGTGCAGAGATAAATCTAGTCTTCAAATTCTGGAAAGCTTGTTCCGCCTCGGTAGACCATTCAAAACTTTGTTTTTCTTTAACAAGGCGGTGATGGGCTGGACTATTCGAGAGAATTTGTGGATAAACCTGCGGTAAAAGTTAGCGAAGCCTAACATGCTTTGAACACCTTTTACGGAGGATGGCGATGGCCATTTGAGAATTGCATCGACCTTCTTTGAATCCATACGCACTCCGCTAGGTGATAATATGAATCCCAAGAATTCAACTTCAGTCACGTTGAAAACACATTTTTCCAACTTAGCGAAAAGTTTGTGTTGACGCAATCTCTCGAGGACCATTTTCATGTGTTTCCGATGTTCAGTTTCCGATGAAGAATAAACGAGGATGTCGTCAATGTAAACAACAACACACACATCTATGAGCTCTCTGAGGACATCGTTCATAAAATATTGAAAGGCGGCCGGGGCATTGCAAAGTCCCAAGGGCATGACCTGATATTGAAATAGCCCATACTTGGTGCGGAAGGCCGTCTTCCATTCATCGCCCTCTTTTACTCGTACCAAGTGGTAGGCTCCTCTAAGATCCAGCTTTGTATATATGCATGCTTTTCTGACTTGGTCCAGGAGTTCAGGGATCAAAGGTAACGGATATCTATTCTTAACGGTGATCTGGTTCAGGGCGCGATAATCTATACAAGTTCTAAGGTCCCCTTCTTTTTTTGGAACGAAGAACAAAGCTGAGGAAGCAGGGGACTTGGAAGGACGAATAAACCCATTCGCTAGGTATTGATCCAGGTATTGTCGGAGGTGAAGATTCTCAGGCTCGGTGAGGGCATAAATTCTACTACAAGGAGGAGTAGATCCAGGTATCAAGTCTATCTGGCAGTCATAAGACCTATGAGGAGGTAGAGAGTTAGCCTGATCCTTCCGGAAAACATCTTGGAATTCGAGGTATTCAGGAGGTAACTGGGGAGCCTCCGAGGAAATTGCTGCCAGTGCAACACCAGGTCGAGAGTGACAAGTAGAGACACATTCTGGAAACTGAACCGTTCTTGCTCGCCAATCGATCTGAGGATTGTGCTTCTCTAACCAAGGAATTCCTAGAATAATCTGGAACTGAGGGGCCTTGATCACATCGAACACGATCTTCTCATGGTGTCCATCTGGACTTACTAGCGTCACTTCTTGGGTGGTATGCGTTACTGGTCCGGAGGCTATCTCCGTACCATCCACCGTAGTAATGACGTCCTTTACAGCCTTTGGACAAAGAGTCAGATTCATCCTCAAAACCATTTCATGATCCACATTATTGCCGATGGCACCGCTGTCGACGTAAGCTTCAATCGCATGTAATCGATCCAGATGTTCAGGGCTAATGAGGACCATAGGTATCACGAAATGCGAGGTCATGGAACTGGTTTTAACGCTCGGCAAGAGGACCTCTATTCTTGTCGGGCGAGGTTGTTTCCCTGCTCAGAGTTTGTGATCCTGGTAACTGCAGCTCCTACTGCCTTCTTGGCTGGTTTCACCGGACAGTCTCAAAGAAAGTGCCCCGAGTTTCTGCAATAGAGGCATAATTGCAGCTGTTTTCTCCTTTCCCGCTCCTTTTGTGTTAGTGGTCCTTTCAGGCCCCCTATTTGCATGGGTTCCCTGGAGTCTACTCCTTTGGTAGGAGTTGGTGGTTTGGAAAATACTCGAGCATCAAACTTGGAATGATCGGCCTTCCTGTTCTGCAGTCTGTGGTCAATTTGAACGACTAAGTCAATATAGTCCGAACAGTCTTGCGGGGGATTCACTACTTGGGCTAACACATCTTTGAGCTCTCCACGTAGACCTCTATAAAACAGCGTAATCCTTTTGTCCTCAGGCCATCGAGTTTCCACTATCAGTCTGTTGAAAGACGCAATATAAGCCAAAAGGTCTTGATTACCCTGTCGCAATGAGAGGAGCTCATTGTCCAAGGCCTGCCCCTGTGAATGTCTTGCAAACAGTTTTTCCATACTGAGCTGAAAAGCTTGAAAATCATGGAGAACCGGATCATCTTGATTAACTAGAGGGATCGACCAGTCTGCCGCATTGCCACTAAGGTACGAAAGCACAAAAGCTACCTTAGCTTGATCAGTTGGAAAGGCTGCTGGCCGGCATAAGAAGTGCAACCGGCACTGATTAATAAATACTGCAAACCTCTTTGGGTCACCAGAAAATCGTTCGGGCGGAGCCAGAGGTACATTCCCAGGTAGGTTGATCTGCACTGGGTTCGTAGAGGATGTTGAAGGAAGATTTGCCCCTGATGCGGGTAACGGAGTTTGTCCGGCTTGTGACTGTAGCAATTGTCTAGCGAGATCGTCTGTTCGCTCCTTGGAAATAATCAGTTCCCTTCTTAGTGCATTCGTTTCCTGACGGGCTGCATGCACTTCTGCTCTTAGTTCCCCAAGTAACTGGGCTAGCTGGTCGGTATCCGAGGTTTCCATAGCGCCTGGGTGGGAGTTTTGCGGTAGGCTTTGCGTTCTGTAACGCTCACCTGATTCCCGCAGAGGCGCCGGTCTTGACTCGGTGAATGCCGTATCTTCAAAGATGATGTGTAACACACGGTTGGCTCTTTGGGCTGGACCTCTGTGCACTGTATGTCTGACTCGAAGAGTAAGATATCTGCAGATAGAAAATATGGGATTAATGAACTGGGGTTATTGGGTGCCTCTCTCCTCTTCCCTTTCTCTTCTCCTGTAGAATCCCAAAGGTTAACGCCCTCACCTTAGGTAAGTGAACGCCGAGCTCTCCATCTGCCTCGGGGCAGGGTGCCGTAACCAGTTTCTTCACTGGATAAGGGTGCAGGCCTCTTGACCTCAGAGGACTGCTGTCCGTCGTTAACTGCACGAACGGTAAGTTCTGGGCACTTCAAATGTCTTAAAAGTCTTTTGTAATGATATCTCTTGTTTTGCAGGGTTCCGGCGATGGCGGATGGCGGGCTGATGAGAGTTGAGGATCGAACCCGCATGAGGAATAGAAGCGCCTGGAGGCACGTAAGTAAGCGCTTGTAGCCTGCTTCACGATGCGCACTAACTGTCCCTTTTATCTTGCAGGTACAAGTTCGGAGCTTTAGAGAAGCTGAAGGGTGCTGGAATACCCACTGGATTCGGCGTGGGAAGGAGTAAGGGCACGTGAGTAATAAAGTTGCCCAATGTCTTTAAACGCACATTCTTTTGTCTTTCAGATGCGGGATGCAGCGCCGAAGGCCTCCGGAGCGTGCAAAGAGCTGGTAAGCTTTTGTCTTTCAGATGCCGGAATGCAGTGCGAAGACCTCCGGAGCATGCGAAGAGTAGGTAAGCCTTTGTCTTTCAGATGCCGCAATGCAGCGCGAGGCGTTGGTGACAGCCGATGGACCAGGTAAGAGATGCGCTGCCACTGAAGACCGTAGTGCTAACCTGTTCTTTCTTTGTCTTTACAGGTGCTGCTGAAGACTGGATTCCAGGATGGTAAGCCTTTGTTCCATTAGGCCCAGGATCAGAAGCAGAAGACACAATGAGCGTTCTGCTGCAGTGAATGCAGAATAACGCAAAGCAAGATTCATCCATCGGGTGTGGTTTAAATAGCCTCCTCTAGTGCTTAGGGGTCTCCTTCCACAGCCTCGACTAGGTAAGAAAAGAGTTCCTGCTTTCCAGAAGAGTTCCAGTGTTCTGAACATAGGGAGTGGCTCCTGCCCCACCCAACAGGAAAAGTAGTCCCAAACAGATGAGGATCAGGGGCTCAACTGGCTGGTAAGTAAGCAGCATGGTCTGCTGCAGGTAAGTCCATCCAAGCATTATGAGCCCGGCGCTTCCAGCGCTGGGACTGGGCATCTTTATGAGCCTGGTGCCACTGGCGCCAGGACAGGGTCCAAAAGGTCCCAATTGGGACTGGCTGGCACTCGGAACCGGGGTTATGGGTCTGCTTCCAAGGGAGTCGGGCAAGTCCTGATCTTTTGGAAGCAGAGATCATGACACATGGTCTCCTCAGACCCTGTGTCTCCAGCCAGGCCTCCCCTTGAAGCAGGCCGCCCCCCTGCAATCCACATAAGTGTGTCTCCATTCAGCAGTCTTCCTGTGCCTTATCTGCACGCCCCAGGCCCATCCATCCCACCCCCTCTATCAAAGACGGTTCGCACCCGGGGATGAGCGCTGGCATGGGGGGCTGTCACCGGCGCAAACGGCCAAGGTGCCAAACAGCATGTACACTTCAAAAGGTGTCCCACGCCAAGGGGCCATCGGTCACATGGCCTCCTCAGACCCCGTGTCTCCGGGAAGGCCTCCCCTGAGGCAGGCCGCCCCCCTGCAATCCACATAAGTGTGTCTCCATTCAGCAGTCTTCCTGTGCCTTATCTGCATGCCCCAGGCCCATCCATCCCACCCCCCTGTATCAAAGGCGGTTCGCGCCGGTGGATGCGTGCTGGCATGGGGGGCTGTCAGGGGCGTGAAAGGCCAAGGTGCCAAACTACAAGTACACTTCAAAAGGTGTCCCAAGCCAAGGGGCCATTGTTCACATGGTCTCCTCAGACCCCGTGTCTCCAGCCAGGCCTCCCCTTGAAGCAGGCAGCCCCCCTGCAATCCACATAAGTGTGTCTCCATTCAGCAGTCTTCCTGTGCCTTATCTGCACGCCCCAGGCCCATCCATCCCACCCCCTCTATCAAAGACGGTTCGCACCCGGGGATGAGCGCTGGCATGGGGGGCTGTCACGGGTGCAAACGGCCAAGGTGCCAAACAGCATGTACACTTTTAAAGGTGTCCCACGCCAAGGGGCCATCGGTCACATGGCCTCCTCAGACCCTGTGTCTCCGGGAAGGCCTCCCCTGAGGCAGGCCGCCCCCCTGCAATCCACATAAATGTGTCTCCATTCAGCAGTCTTCCTGTGCCTTATCTGCACGCCCCAGGCCCATCCATCCCACCCCCCTGTATCAAAGGCGGTTCGCGCCGGTGGATGCATGCTGGCATGGGGGGCTGTCAGGGGCGTGAAAGGCCAAGGTGCCAAACTACATGTGCACTTCAAAAGGTGTCCCAAGCCAAGGGGCCATTGTTCACATGGTCTCCTCAGACCCCGTGTCTCCAGCCAGGCCTCCCCTTGAAGCAGGCCGCCCCCCTGCAATCCACATAAGTGTGTCTCCATTCAGCAGTCTTCCTGTGCCTTATCTGCATGCCCCAGGCCCATCCATCCCACCCCCTCTATCAAAGGCGGTTCGCACCCGGGGATGAGCGCTGGCATGGGGGGCTGTCACGGGCGCAAACGGCCAAGGTGCCAAACAGCATGTACACTTCAAAAGGTGTCCCACGCCAAGGGGCCATCGGTCACATGGCCTCCTCAGACCCCGTGTCTCCAGCCAGGCCTCCCCTTGAAGCAGGCCGCCCCCCTAATACCACGACATACATACGTCATTCATTCACAAACACACCCCAGTTTCTAATACTTTAAAAACCACTCGATATGTCTCATGAGAACATCTTTGTGCTTTGCAAGTCAACTCCTGAACGTGCTACCTGGGAACTACTGAGATCTATGCTAATCTGCTCGTCGTCGTGCTATCCGTGAACTTCTGTGACCGCTTCGAGCATACCCATCAGTGCGCTACCTGTGGCCATCCACCTTTTCTCCCGCAACATACTGCTCTGCTTGCTGAATCCAACTGTTTGTTGGTCAAGGTAAGGCCATGTATCCTGGTCATATTTCGCAGATTTTTAAATTTCTATCTGTTTGCGAGTAGAGTACCCAATAGTGCTATCTTCATTGGTCTCATTGCTATTGACTTGAATTTCCATTGCTATGCTAACAATAGATCTATTTATTTTCATCTGTGTCAATTGTCATCGAATTGCATCCTTCGGGGGTCCAGTCTATGAAGTAAGCATGTTTCCTTCTTGTGCAATACAGAACATCCAAGGGATGAGTCACATGTTCAGTTTTTAGTCAAATCATTTATACATTTCTGCAACTTATGCAAATACTAAGCCGCACATAATGAACTGGTATAGTTCCTGCGACCAAAACAAACCTTGCATTGATCATTGTATGATTCATTTACTTTTGTATCAAATATTTATTCTTGAAGATTGTGTAATAATGTCGATATTTACTTTTCAGATTTATCAACAATGCCTGCCTGTTCGATTAGCGGTTGCCCTTCGAAGACCCATGCGAAATCTGAAGGCACTACAATGCATGTTTTCCCGAAAACTGTTGATCGAATAAGAGAATGGGTCAGACATTGCGGATATCCACTGGATGAGCTGGAAAGTAGAGTCCAACAAGTCTTACAGGACAAGAGGGGTGATCGATACCGCATCTGCAGCCGGCACTTTTCCTTGGACATGTACACAACATCTTGGGTAACAAAGAAGAATAAACGGCGAACGACACGGAAATTGCTCGAAAACGCTATTCCCACTCTATTCGTCCACATTCCGCCACCGGTGAGTCAAGTGTCCGGATTTAGCTTTAGGCCTTGCGGTAGTGTGTAGGTATCTGAACGGATTAATTGATATTGTAGGTGTTCTATCCCTTGTAATAATTTCGATATTGATATGATTGTATAGTTTTTTGAATAATGACATTTACCAATATATTCTTTTTCGATTTCATAACCCACAAACGCAATGTATATATATGGGAACAGGGAACTGTGCTGTATTGAGCATTTTACAAGTATTCTGTCGCCTTACATGGCTATTTTTAATATTGGCATTTCATTATCAATCATTAATTTACCTTTACAACTTCTTGACTATCCCTTGAATCTGAAGCAAGAACATTCTACATCCTTGACGTGGTCGCAGTTATCAACCACTTCTAGCGCGTATCAGGTAATCTTACTAGGCTAATCCGCTACAGACCTGTTTTATGCATGTCAAGTAATATTTTTATTTTATCGTGTAATCATTTTACCGAATGTTTGGTTAGTGCTTTCCAATTGATATACACCTTAGTTATCGTCCGCTGGTGTTTGTTTTCGGTTATAATTAGTGTTATCCATACTAATGCAAGTACTGTCTTTCAGGGAGATGCTGAAGCGTCCGCCACATCTACAACATTTCTAGATGTTCTTCAACAGCAGGAGGTATGGATACTGACAGCTCCATCGAGCGTCATCATCAGAGCTGGAATTTTTGTCGTTTGATTGTTCTACACAATGTTTCATTCGTGGTTAGCCGTTGATATGTACCTGTGCTGTCGACCCCAGGTGTGTGTTATGTTTTCACTATTGTAATCCTCACTAATGCAAGTACTATGTTTCAGGCAGTTGATGGAGCGTCAACCCCTGCACTTGATGCAGAGCCTGACATTCAAGTAATTCCAGGGGAAGTAGAAGTGGGACCATGCGTATACGAATCGGCGCAACAGCTTTCGGAAGTGCGCACTACATTTGCAACATCCATAGATATTCTTCAGCAGCACGAGGTATGGATAATGACAGCTCCATCATGCGTGATCACATAACGTGATTCCATTTGCTATACTTTCTTCCCTATTAACGCAAGTGCTGTGTTTCAGGGAGACGACGAAGCTTCCACTACAATCACAACATCCAATTTAGATGATGCAGATGTAAATAAATCGGAGAAATAAGTCGATGAAATGTGATCATATTTAGATTTTCCTTGATTCTTTTGGACAATGCATCATTTGCGGTTATCTCTTTATATGTACCTGTGCGTTCGACCCCAAGTGTGTGTTATGTTTCCAATATTGAAAACCATACTAATCCAAGTGCTGTGTTTCAGGGAGACGACGAAGCTTCCACTATAATCACAACATCCAATTTAGATGATGCAGATGTAAATAAATCGGAGAAATAAGTCAATGAAATGTGATCATATTTAGATTTTCCTTGATTCTTTTGGACAATGCATCATTTGTGGTTATCTCTTTATATGTACCTGTGCCGTCGACCCCAAGTGTGTGTTGTGTTTCCAATATTGAAAAGCATACTAATGCAAGTACTGTGTTTCAGGGAGATGCGGATGCCTCCTCTCCAATACAACCATTCATGGCAGTCCATGCAGAGCCAGAGGTATGGATACTGACAGTTCCATCGAAATAGATCATCACTGGTCGAATACTTGTCGTTTGATTGTTGCACACAATGTTTAAATCGTGTTTGGCTATTGAGATGTACCTGTGTGGTCGTCCTCACGTGTGTTTTATGCTAACAATATTTTGATACATAGTAATGAAAGTACTATGATTCAGGGAGACGATGGAGCCTCATTCCGTGCTGTCTATGCGGATACAGAAAATATAGTCGTTGCAGCGCAAGAGGAAGGGAGGACATGCGGAAACGAATCGGAGCTACAGCGTGCAGATGTTGAAGGTCGAGTCAAAAAAGTTGAAAAGAAAAAAAAACAAAAAAAGGTTAGTTACAAACAGTTCATAACTTTAAAAAAAATGTTTGTGCTGGGGACTATTTATGTTATTTTCCAGTCAATTCTACTACACTCCATCTTGTGTTTAAACTGAACATCCCTTTTCCAATCTCTCCTCCAGTTACCCGTGGGTGTCAGAACTCTACACACACAGACAGTGAAGCGAATGAGAGATGTGGCTTGCCAGACCGTGTACACTATGGAGGAACTATTAATTGAGGCGAGGCGTGTTCAGGCTCGAGATGCTCATGTCCAATGGCCAGAACATGAATTAACTGTGTTTGGAGACTACAGCAAAGTTGCATTGGACCATAGCTACAGTGCGACCGCACCACCACAAGAAGATGTTATTGAATGTATTGAAGATAGCTCTGAAGTAGTTGCAGATCAATTTACACAATCTACACCCGCCAAAAATTTGCCACCAAAAAACCTGTCGACATTGTTGTGTTCTCCCATCAATGTTGAAGTAATAGATGTCGAAATGACAGAGAATGAACCAGCCGCAGCATCCATAGACGCATCAGAACTTGATATCCACAACGTCACAGGCCGAAACAACATTGATGCAGGATGACAGTCTAATGAAAGAGAGCAAATACATTGTATTCGACAGTTGTTTGATGGAAATTATAAGTATGCTGAAATGTGTGCATTCCATTAGAGGGAAAGCATGTGGGAAGCCATTGATTAATGTGACTCGTCAAATAAAAGGCAGTAACGTCAAAATAAATGCCGCCTGTACATTAAATCATAGGTTCTGATGGTCTGCACAACCGATGCTGGGGAAACTGCCAGCAGGCAATCTACTGTGTGCAGCTGCATCACTTTTTAGTGGCTCCAGTTTAAGAAAGTTAGAGGCTTTCTTTCAGTTTGTGGGACTCCATTTCATTTCTAAAGCGCTGTACTACATATACCAACGTGATTATCTGTTTCCGGCCATTAGTGATGCTTGGAAAATTGAACAATTGTCTCTAGCAAGTACATTCGAAGGCTAACGATTCAGGCTAGCCAGCGATGGACAGTGCGACTGCCCTGGATTTTCTGCCAAGTACTGCACCTACCACTTTCAGGACATGGATAGTAAGAAAATTGTGAGTTTGGTGGTCGTGCAGGTAACACAATGTACATCGTCAGTGGCCATGGAAAAACTAGGATTTATAAAATCAGTGGAATATCTACAATCAAGGGGAATGCACATCGACCTCATAGCCACGGATAGACACGTTTCAATTGCCAAGACAATGAGAGAGCAGTTCCCACATATTAAACATCAATTTGACGTATGGCATCTTGCTAAATCAATCAATAAGAAAATCTCGGCTGCAGGGAAAAAAAAAGGTTTTGAAAGTATTTTGCAGTGGTCACATACTATCACCAACCATCTTTGGTGGAGCTCAAAAACTTGTGAGGGGTCAGTGGAAATACTACTTGAAAAATGGCGGTCACTGATGCACCACTGTACCAACGTTCACCGCTGGACAGCAAATGAACATTTCCACCAATGTGAACATGGCGCTTTGTCCCCAGAGGAGGCACGGAAGAAGAAGTGGTTGATTCCATCTTCACCGACACACAAAGCCATTGAGAAGATTGTTTTCGACAAAACTCTATCAAGAGATTTGAGAGGACTGACAGAATTCTGTCACACAGGAGATTTGGAGGTGTTCCACAATATGTGCCTAAAGTACAGGCCAAAGCGCTTGCATTTTAGCTTTCAGGGCATGAAACATCGCACTCTACTAGCGGTCTTGGCCCATAACAGCAATTTCGGACGTGAACAATCTAGGACTAGGGGTAAAGTAAGGATGCTTCGCTACACTAAGGTGTTTTCAAAACGAAGTAAGCAATGGGTGATCAAACCAGTCTATGATGAAATGCAGTTCGACTTTGTGAAAGGCCTTATTGTTGCTATGTTAGAGAAGCACAGATATGGAATTATGGACGTTTCTGTGCAGAGCAGTGATCCATTGCCACCGAACATTGCGACTGTGCCATGCCCACCCGAAGCACAGCTGATTGTGAAGTACAAATCCCGGTTTAAATAATTGCAATATGATTGTCTTTTTGTAAATAAATGTTATTGTACAGTGTACCTGTAAACCTAACCCCTACCTTCACCATCATGGGTGGCGAACAAGCTGGGTGTCATCTTTGAATTCTCTCTATTCACCTCACATATGTGTATGTATATATTTTTCTCATGTCTCATATCATGTAAATGTAAATGCTGCGCACTGTTAACGGAGGGGAGGCTTGCGTATTGCAAATAGTAAAACAGACAAACAATAAATCTCACTTTTAACTCAACTCCTGTGATACTTTATACTTTTCCTGACCTTCCGCCAAAAATTAAATGTCTCAATTTGGGCTGCAAAGCTCGCAGACAACAGGGACAAAATTGGGGCACTTAGAACGCGCCAGCCAAGCGGGCCGTGGCATTTGGGAGAGAAGCCAGTTCGCATTTGCACATTGAGGCGCACTACATAGACGGATTCTAAACTTCAAGTTCTCACAGATGCCTATACTACGTGATGTTGCAAATAAAGAATGCGAAGGACAGCGCCCAGATGAGGCCCACAAGTCGCACTGGAAGTATAAGGGTCTATTGTTTTTTTTTACCTTGAGACAGGGACCATGCCGAAAGAACTACATTTGAAGGGAGTGCGCAATAACGTAAGAGACAATAAGGCAGAAAATTCAGAAACTAGACCAAGTTCCATTTTATTTCAGTATACGAAAAATCGTTGTCAAGAGCACGGTCCGTTTTACAGACTGCATTACGAAGAGACACAATGGAAATTTCAAATATAACGTAAGCAAATCTTTACACGCTTTTATACCGGAATGAAGATTTAATGAATGGATGCATGAATAAATGAATGAATGAAGAGCTAGGAAAAGCAAGTAAAACGTGTTCGTAGTGGGCACATGGGCATGCAGGTCCATTGGTCTCACCGATCTCGGTTCTTGGTCCAGCCACTTTTTCCTGCAATGCCTACCTGCACTACGGGACTGTCTCTGTATCCTTCAGCCCCTTCTCCTGGCATTTACCTTGCACTTGCCACCAGCTGGCCCTATTATTTAATTTGTATTCAACTAACCATGTACAGCCCTTCCCCATGCGCGATCAGAAAGACACCTGGCCTAGTAGGATCGTTGTCTGTCTGCCCTTGTTCCCCACCTGCCTCGTCACGCCTAGAAACACTTGAGTATAGGCGCGTTACAAATGCCATATCATATATCATATCATTCCTCACGCATGTAGACTAACTGTCGTTTATCATTGTGTGTTGGCCTTGATTTATCTCGTTACTTTTCGCATTGATTTTAGAGACGAACATACTCCATTGAACTATCCTTGCAAGCAAATAGTTTCTGATCGGCCGTAATAAATAAAATGAGTAATATTAATGAAGTTCGGCTAGCGAGACTAATTATAATTTTTTTGTTTTCATAACAGGTATTTGATCCCATTCTGCCACTGCCATCTGTTTGAGACACCGGCGGATGGATTCTTCAGCAGACACCTGCAGCTTCGTGTCAACAACTGGAGCACGATCACCATATTATGGGACGATCGCCAAGGGCCCACATGCCCTTACGCTGTACTAGTGGCTAGAAGCAACATATCAACCTTTACGCTGGACTAGTGCCTAGTTGATGGAACAGCCTTGCGGTTCACTGTGCTTCCAAAGTGATTCTTTACGTAAATGAACACCCTGTGTACCATAAAGGAACAACGCGTGACTCAAGATGAAACGGAACAGTTATTGCGGATACAGATAAAAGAAAATAAATGGCTTTCGGAGTTCATATGGCAATTGCTGAATATTCTCTAAACATTTAATGTCAAATAAATGTACTTTACCAAATGTACCGTGTTGCTGTTTCATTTTAAAGTACAGTTTCATATTCCGAATTGTGGCGCGCTGTGTTGTGAGTTGATCTGTGTTGGTTTCCGGGTTCTGTGTGGAGTCGCGCAGAAGATGACTGGGCGTGTTTGCCTACGCAGCACATTGACGTCACGGAGAGAGGCGGGGAATATGAATGTTTTGATAATGTCAGGCTCAGGGGCGGGGGAATTGATTTAGCACCGCAAAAGCAGGTCAGCCAGGGCGATCGGGGAAATGATAGGATTATCAGAAAATGGCGGCTCCCTGGTGCTTGTTTTCGCGTGCGTTTAATGGACGAAAACTCGGGTAAGGTCCATAGGAAAGTTTTCTAAAATCGAGCCACTTAGGCTTAAAAAAACATGGCCGACCCGTAGGGACAATAACATTTTTTACTAGACCATGCCTTTAACTGTCTTTAGCACTATATAAATAATAAATAAATAAACCTTGCAATTAGGCTATGCATTCAAAGTGCCTGCCCGTGTTTGTTCAAAGCAGTCGTCTGAAGGTTAATGACTTAATTAGAGTTGTCAACACTCTACTAGTGTAATAAAAATGTCTTATCTGGTAGGCCTTCAGCCGCTGTATTTATAAACACTCTGCCTGTCTTTCACTGAAGTCCTGTTAAAAACAAGCATTGGCAAAGCCATGAAAGTCCTGTTTAAAACAAGCCAACATTTATGGCTTGTGCATGCGTTTTAAGCTTTTGCCAGGCACTGCTATTAGATGCCAAGGTACTCGCACCATTTTGCACCTGCTACCAAAAATGGGTAGTTAATACCACTATGCCAGTGCCAAGCAAGTGCCTTTCCCATGCCTACACAAAAGCCGAAACTATTGGTATTGCCAATGCTTGTTTTAAACAGGACTTCAGTGAAAGATGGTGTCTTACCTCATTCTTGCATGGCTTTATGGGTACTTGCACACTTTCTAACCAGTCACTATTTGTTCCACGCCACATCCCCTACATGGCTGCGGCTCCTACGCTACTGCTGCTATGATGGCTGCCGTTCTGCACGGTGCTAGGCTCATGCCAGTCCACAAAATGCCACCAGTTTCCACAGCCTCCCCCTTTTGTGCTTTGAAGCACCACTTACATTTTACTTTCTTTATTTCCTTCCCGCTTCACTTTTATTTCATCAATCATTCTTATTCTAAGCCTTGGTGTAACTCTTATTAACTCCACCCAAGTCTAGTTTGTACCTTACTACTATCTATCCAGCTTAAACATATTAGCACACACTTATATGAGAACATTATGCATCTTTGATTTGCATAAATATTGTATAATTCCCCGGTCAATTTCCTCTTCCAACCCTAGCAGAGACATTTTTAACAACGTTCAGAGAATCAGCATTTTTCAACTCTACACTTACAATCCTTGCATTGTGGATACCGATTGCCTTTTCTTGACAGTCCCCAAGGCAACACCAAAAACAAAATGCCAACATAATAACTGTAATTATGATGGTAGTGGTCGTCATGTTCCAATTATAAAGGCTGATTGACTCAACCCACTCTGTGAAAAACACCGACTTTTCCTGGCTTCTATGCAGTAGAGATTTAAACAGTATACATCATTTATAATAAACATATAATGCAAAACTAGAGAAAAGAATATACCCGGCAACAAATAAATCAACTAAAGTTTTTATCAGACAAAGACGTGGTGCAGCCAAAACCAAAAGTGACTAGTGTATCATAAAACAAGGTCAATCAAATTTTGCAAAGAGGTGTGCCAGAGCAATACTGCAACAACGTGTCTTACATACAAGTAAAAGACAGAACAATGCTGACAAAATTAGATATGTTTCTATGTTGAAAAAACAAGGAAATCAAAGTACTTCAGTTTTAGTTGCATTGATTATTTTTGCATTAAATGTTTATTATAAATGACGTGCACTGTTTAAATATTTACTGCATAGAAGGCTGGAGCACTCTGTGTTTTTCACTTGTTACCCCTGTCCCTGGGCACCTTAGTATTGGTTTGCATTAACCCACTCTGTGACATGACAGATGACATCCAGGATTCTACTTCATGGATATCAGCAACAACTATTTTTTAAAATGGTTGAAGATCATATTAGTCAGTATCTTACTACTGCATGACTATGTATAGAGTGACATTCAGTTAGCGTGGTAAGTGAGAATCTTAAATCTTATTCAAAATCATTTTGGGGTGTACACAACTGTCATTCAGAAAGAACATAGAGGCACCGTTTGGCCACAAACCTTTGCCAGGCCCTTCCAAGCACACTATTCTAGCAACAGTTACTATACGGACAATCTTTTTTTTGGATTTCCAGGGGTTGTCTAGGCCATTGGATGCAGGCCATGCCTGGACCAGTCCAATGGTCTGGCGTCAGCTCAGGCATGCTCAATGCATAATATTTGTCTCCCACAGAAACCTCTTGGTAGACAATTCAGTCCCAGGCACAACCTGCACAGACTGCAGTAGTCATATTGTATATTGAGATCCAAATACATCGGATAGACCCAATCACACTGAACAAACTCAACACCAGATGGTGTACTTGCATGCGCGTCTCAAAAGTCATGGGTGAGCTTGAACTCCTACATATTCGCTCAGAGCCTTTGGCTGTCATTGGTGGATGACTTCAACTTGGATGGACATCAATTGATCGTTTAGGTCGTGCTGCACCTCTTCACAGGTGACGTCCCACTCTGTATTGTTGCCCAAATCTCTGATGTTGAAGACGAAATTCAGTAATATATTCTGCGTTAAACTTGCCAGATCCTCTTTCTTCAACTCTCCAACACTTGCATCTATCTATATCAGCTGGAAAACTATCACTAAACCTAGTATCAGCCATAACGTTTCCAAGATTTTCCCAGTTTTCGTTTCCCTGGGGTATGGACCATGCAGATGGCACTGAGGCTAAGACCATCCCAGATTTAGCCTTCCCAAAGACTTCATTTCCGCTTTCCACTTGGCAGCATGACAACATGTACTTTTGCCAGGCCCGCCTGATTGATGCACCTATTGAGCATTTAGGACAGGGGGAATCCACTTTGAAGTTTAAAATTGGTATGACAAAATGCATTATTTTCAATGTTGGATTTAAAATTGCCCATTTTTGTGGGGCTATTCCATTGTGCACATTTCTATCCCACGGAACGTACGGGTACACTACGAAAGCTCCTATATTGGCTTGGAAATATGAAACCACACTTTCTGTATGACCATGCAGATCAGGGGTCTTTGGAGACGCGTTCTATACTGACATTGCATTGGATTTTGTTTAAACAAAATATTCACTCTTGATTCAATTGTGTATGCTTCACTATAATAAAGTTATAGCATTGACTTCCTTTGGTGGGGAGCCAATCCCTGTGCACAATGACTGTATCTGTTCTATCTGGTAAAGTCAAATCATAACATAGCTCACCTCTAAAGCATTCATTAGAACATACCCGCGCTTTCTGCTTGCACATCATGCTGTGCACTCGCCCACATATATCCTGAAAATACACGTATTTAGCACAATATTCTGTTAGATTTGGTTTCTGGATTGGTCATGATATCTCTGTCTTCTACGTTTGTCACTGATTGAGTAGGTTTAGTCTCAACACTCTGAACTGTTTTGGGGTGGGCTTGACACTAACCAATGCTGTCTTAACAAGCTTTAGGCACCCATTTTGGCATTGCTGTTCACGCAAAGGGCAACTGCCCATATGTGAATTTTTTGGCACATGAGATAAACCTGAGTTAATAGACTGTACCACAGTCCCATTGATTGGATCCACAGGTTCCGCTCTGACAGGTAATTATATTTCATCTTTTCCATCACGTCCAACATTTGACCTGGGCCACGGTTACCCTTTGTTTGGTAACCCTCTTTCCATCTTTGTTTTCAGCTTTCTTCACATGCTACAACATATTTCTCCTCCAGGTTGATACAGATCAACCTGGACACATGCAGAAGGCAATTCTTTTTGTATAGTTCTGTATAAACGGTCAGTCACCTGTTTGAAAGGCATGACACCTTGCACCTGCTGGATTAAAACAGAGCTTAAGATGGCCGCCGAGTAGAGAGGACATGTGGCGTGGAGCACTCCATCCTGGGCCTGAATTTAGGCAACTGCCTGAGCTGGCAGATAAAGCAATCAACGTGATCAGGGGGACGACTAGAGAGGGGGAAAGTAGTGCCGCTTCCCCCCGCATCTGTGAAGCAGCAAAAGCCTCAATGAGCCCTGATAAAGCCACAGCGAAGTCGCTACAGAACGGGATGCCAGCTGGACCACGGCATTGGGGAGCGGACTCCGATGGCATAGCTCGGGACGCCTGGGGCAGAGAGAAAACATATCATCTCACACCAACCTTCCCAGGCTGAGGGAGGGTTCTGTTGTGAGCTGCCTCCCCTGCTGTGGGTTGGGCAGGAGGAACCTCCTCGCCGATGGAGAAGCCCTACCAGCAGAGTCTCTGCTTCCAAGCAACAAGCATGATGGTCTGTGAGGAGTACTACAACCTGCTACGGCTGGTAACCACAGAGTGGAGGTGGCGGAGGTGATCCCTGGAACCCGGTGCAACAGTGGAATTCTGGTCTGGGCCCCTGAGCGCTGGCACGACCAAGTGCAGTTAACTATTCTGCATGGAAGAGAGGCTGCCATTTTCCGGGGCTGGGCACTGCTTTAGTAGTAGCGCTCTGCCTTCTCCAGGCGGCTCATTTAACATCCTGGTGAGTCCCTGATCTGCATGATCAGTGAGGGCGTTCAGTGACCCATGGCGGAGGTCCATTTGTAGTGGTCAGACCGTGATGCAAGAGAAGATTGAAGACTGAGCGTGAGAGGCATGTGTATGTTGAGCGCTGGGTGACCCGTGTTGTGAATAATTTTGCTCTGGGAGAGGTGGTGCTAGACCACTGCAACACAGGGACATGATTACTTCCGACTGTGGTTCTAGCCATGGGCAGCTGGGCCTGTGAAGGCATCTAGCAACAAGCTAACATCTGCGACACCTTTAGGAGCCCACATAATGGACACAGACTGCTGTTCTTGCCTTGGGCATTGTTGAAAGGATTAGGAACTAAGATTGGCTAAGTCGTTTCTGTATGGTTGGTCGTGCCCTTCTGCCACCTTTGATTATCCCTCTATACAAAAGGTGGTAGAAGTTGGTGTGTTTTTTATGACCTGCATCACAGGTGTCCTCTGACTTGTTTTGCAGTGAATGCTTTCATACGCAAGTGCAGGCCTCAGTGGAATAATGAACTAACCCCACCGTTGTGTGGTACCAGGCTTGTGGCTGCGAGGAGTGGGCCTGTACCCAGCGGGGCAGAAGGCAGAGGAGGCTCAATTACCTGTCCCTATCATTGCAACCCAGAAGAGAAGGAATTTTTAAAAGACTCTGACGTGGACACATTCCAAACGTCCCCCATTGGCAACCTGTGTGACGTTGTGCACCTGATTCATCTGCACCTATCTTGCTGCTAGGTCGCCTGGTGAGTTCATCATGCATAGTGAAGTTTCTCCATCTCTTCTCCCTCCCCCTTCCATCTCTCTGCCCTCTCCCTCCATCATGCTCTCCATCTCACCTATCTATTCTAACTGCTAATATGTCATCTATCCTATCCCTATCTCTCGAAGCCTGAAGGAAAACGTTTCTCCTGCCACTCCTCTGTCTTCCACCAAACTTGCCCCTTCTCCACCACCGATGGGTGTACCACATCCCTGTGCCCCTCTTCGGAAGACCTTCCAAAGAGCAAACCAGCTTCACCGAACTACCCTCAACCCTCGCTCTGCTGTAAAACACTCCTCGATATCTGTCTCCATCTTGAAGCATTGACCTTGACGTTCCTGCTCTCACCGAGACGAAGTTCACTGCCAGCTCTGTCACTGCTTTTGACCCACTCCCGATCTGCGGCCTACAAGATCCCCTCTAAGCCCAGAAAATAACCGGTCTGGAGGCAGAGTGGCCTTGATCTTCCCTTGGTCCCTGCTACTATCATTCCCACTCAGACCTACTCTTCCTTTGAATGCCTCATCTGCAGGCTTGGTGTCTCTCCAACACTATTGTTGGCCCTCGTCACCATTTATAGGACTCCTGGTTTTGTCTCCCTCTTCCTCTCAGAGTGGCCTGACCTCACCTCTTCTCTTCTTGCCTCCACCTCCAAGCTTCTCCCACTCGGAGACTTTAATATTTACCTTGACTCTCCTGACTCAGCTACTGGACTCTTCCGCAGCCTCTGTGACTTTCTTTCCCTTACCATTCATCCTTCCGGTCCGACGCACTCAGCCGGACATACCTTGGATGCTCTCATCTCAGCAGATATCCAACCCTCTCACTACACCTCTCTCCTGGTCTGACCATGCTCTCCTGTGTTCTCACCTGGTTCTCTTGGGTCCACGGCTAAGCCTCTGCCGGCACTGCCATTCTCCTTCTCTTTCATTCGACTGATAAAGCGCGTGTCAGTTGCTGCTTTTGCCACCACTTTAATTCCCCCTCGTAACCCTGCCACTGACTCCCACACTAACTCTGCCCTTGCTAATCGTCACCTTTCTATCACCAATACCCTGGACATCCTTGCACCTGTCATGAGGATCCACATGAAGCCTGCCTCCAAGCGCAACACCTGGTAAGACTCCGACCTAGACTCTCTAAAATGCAAGTGCAGAGTTGCGGAGCAGATGTGATGTGCATTAGGCACATCCTCTGACAGACTACCTGCCGCCTGCTCCAAAGGCAATACAGACTCTCCATCCGCTTGAAGAAGGGGGCCCATATTCAAGTCTGCATCTCTGGGGCCACTAACAACATGGGCAAACTGTTTAGAATCTGCAAGGAACTCGCCAATCCTACTGTAGTCTCCTCTTCTCCCCTGCCATCCCTGACCCTCTGTAATTCACTGCCCTCTCACATCTTAACCAAAACTCAGGACATCCTGTCCTCACTCTCCCCTCCCTTCTTCCTCCCAAGCACTCAGGCCTCCCCTAGCCCACCTCTCCCCTTCCCTCCTTCTCTCCTCTTTCTCAACCATAGCACTGGACGAGGTCTCTAGACAAGTCCTATCTATGAAAGTCTCCACCTAACAGGTGCTCCCCTGCTACTCCAGAACTATCAAGGACAACATTGCCTCCCTTTCGCCAGCCTTGGCCGATTTCTGTAATCACTCCTTTGCCAATGGCTCCTTCCCACTACCCCTCAAGCAGTCCTTGTGCATCCTCTCCTCAAAAAGCCCTCTGCCGACCCCTCCTGCCTGGCTAACTACAGCCCTATCTCCATTACCCTCTTCCTGGGCAAGCTCCTGGAGAAACTGGTCATCTCCCAACTGATCCAAAACACGGAATATGTTGGTTGTCCCCACAACCACCAGTCTTGCTTCCGAGCAGCCAGAGGCACAAAAACTGCTCTACTGAACACCCATGAAGACTTGCTCTCAAATATAGATTTCAACTCTCCATCTGTTTTTATCCTTCTGGATCTTTATTCTGCTTCAGCATGGTTAACCATGCCACCCTGACTAATCAGATCTGTGACACCCTTGGCATCACAGGCCTGGCACTGGACTGGTTGACCTCATTCCTCTCCGACTGACCTTACCAGTTCCAACTGGGCCCTTTTCTCTCCCCAATCACACTCTCCACCTGCAGGGTTCCTCAAGGCTCTATCCTCTCGCTGTGGCTCTTCAACATCTACCTCGCCCCTCTGGCCCACCTGATCTCCACCTTCTCTCCTCACTTCCAATGTTATGGAGATGATATGCAGTTCTCCTTCAAGCTTCCCTCTACTGCCTCCTCTCCTCCTCTCTCATCCCTGACTGTCTGACTGCTATTCAGGCATTGTGTGCTGCCAATGATCTCTGCCTTAATGCCAATACGACTGAGATCCTTCTCATTGGGACTCCAGCTCCCTCCTTCCCTCCTACCTTCTGGCTGCCCTCTATGGGTCCCCTTCCCTCACCCTCTTGTGAAGCAAAAAACCTTGGTGTCATCTTTGACTCCTCTCTCTGCTTCTCTCCTCACATTGTGGACCTTGCCCCGAAGGCCCACTATCAGCTGCACCTCCTCAGGGGCGTTCTCCCTTTCCTCACCTTCCCCCAGAAACTCAATGTCTCCAGAGCTCTGGTCTTCTCTTGACTCGACTACTGCAACAGCCTCTTCCTTAATCTTCCTTTATCCTCCGTTCGCCCCCCTTCAACTAATCCAGAATAAGACTCCAAGACTTTTCTTGGGCCCCAGGCAAAGGTACTGCAGCTCCCCAGCCCTAAATTCTCTCCACTGGCTGCTAGGATCAAGTTCAAGACCCTCTGCATCATCCACAAGGCTTTCTGAGGCCTGGGAACCCGCTACGCCCAACTCTCCCTCCCTAAATACCTCCCTGCTAGAGCCCTTTGGTCTTCTAGCTCCATCTCTTTGCAGCTCAGACACTTCTCTAAGCATAGAGTGGGGTAGCGGGGTGCATTTCTTTCCTCCGCAGGAGCATCCCTCTGGAATGGTCTGCCTGCCCAGCTCAGGCTTGAGTCAGATCTCCTTCAGTTCCAGAAGCTTCTCAAGACCATCCTTTTCTCTTCTTCCTTATACCTCCCCCTCCCCTTCTAACACTCCTGTCTGCCATAGTGACTGGATGCCTGGTTCCCACTGAGTTCTACAGGGCACCAGAAAAGTCCACCCCCCTCTCGCACGTTGCATGAGGACCCTCACCCCCTGCACCTCACGCAATTCCTGACACTTGCCATCCTGGCCTCCCCTTACCATTAGCCTAGCCCCTGCAGCCCTCTTCCCCCCTCCTCCTTTCACTTGGACTCTCTCCTCTTTACCCTGAACTTCCCTTCCCACCCTAGCACTTCGCATTTCATGCAGACTGGGACTCACCACCCCCCCACTCTCCCTTGCACTTCTTGTTACTGCACTTGCACGATCCGAATATCACAGGGCCTAGTAGGACCGTTATTGTTATCTTTCTCCCTTGTCTCCCACCTCCTCTTTTTTGTCTTATGGCACCTTGAAACACCATTTGTTGTATAGGCGCTTTACAAAGAGCCAATAAATAAAATAAATAAATAGGTAGTATTTACTAGGTTGTTACAGTAATCAAGCACTGCATAGTTTCTCAACTGCTCTGTGCCCCCATTGAAAGGAACCAGTAGAGTCTCTGGCAAAAGCATTTGTCTACCAGTGTGTATTCTGTGTAGGCTTAGCCCTGTTACTCTGTCAGCAGTTCCCCTCATGCTGATTAGTGCCAACGGTTGTGCATTTGGCCTCTTCAAACCAGTTTTTGCACAGATCGGAGCTATTTTTCTTTTAAGGATCCCATTCTGCGTTCCACCAACCCCGATGACTGTACGTAAGGGCAACAGAACTACTGTAGTATATTCAGTACTTTGTATAGTTCCTGTATCAGCTTCCCTGTGAAGTGGGAAACTCTAGTGCTATTGATACTCATTGTTACATTAAACCTATGAAGTCCTATAATGATTTTAAAGCTACTTGTATGGCTGCCATGTGGGTGAGGCATGTCTCTATTCATTTGGAAAAGACATTGGAGCTCATGTTGGATTGAGGCGTAACGTTAATGGAAGGCATAAAAGCCTTGCGTATGGCTTTGACGTGTTCCATTAATGTCACCCCCATTTTAAATCATTTGTATGGTGAGGAGGGGCGGAACGCAGCTTGTGTTACGGTCTTCCTTCCTCTACACCATACAAATGCTCCAGCCATTGTGCCGCCTTTTGCCCTGCATTTTTGATTTCACTGTGCAAATGATGAAAATATGTCACTGGGAAGACGCCTACGTGTATGTCAACACGTAACAGCTCCCCGCCGTCAATTTATGAATTTAATCAAAATGAGTTCCATTGACAATCACAAGTACACACTCCAGGTGTTCTACTTTGTGTTTTTAATAAAATCACACAGGAGCTGTGCAAATGGGGTTCAAGAGACAGGGTGCGCCTTTGCTGTATATTTATTTCCTTTCCTATATGTTGGCACTGATATATGAAGCACCTATGAGTTCATTGTTCTTCAATTTTAGAAAAACCTGAGGCATACCATGCTCTCTTCATAGTCACAACTATTCCCTCTTTTGATACGTGTGATATGCTATGCAGTATTCATGCAAAATATGCTTGCCCTGCTTGGACTGCCAAAGCTTATCACTGTGAAAAGAGCACCCTGCATTTCCATGCATACTTTTCTATGTCTGACAATTCTGACTATTGTTCAAATGTTTCATATGCAGCTTTTTACTGACTGCACTTGATGCTGAGGCATTATCCTCTCTGCCAGGGTCTCAAGCGAAAGCACAGCCCCCTCATAGTCTGATCTGCAAGGGCATTCACTTTGATTATGTCATCTTGTGGGGCTTGGTACGTGGCGCATTTCACAACAACTTTCTTTTTCGAGAGCCTTATTGATTCTAATAGTGCATGCACATATTCTGCATTTCCAATAGTTGTCCCTGCCATAGTTGAATACATAATTTCCTTCTACAAACTACCACAATCATGCACTATCCCAAAGACATAGTGTTGAGTTTATGTAAATATTAACTCTCTTTACTACCACTATGGTGCAAGCACATTTTAGGGCACAAAATGTGGCTATTTCTGCTGAATTCATTCCCCTTATCTGTTGACTTACTATTATTTCATGTGTTGGAAAAACTGCATTTGCCAATTTCATTTCCCCTTTTCAGTTGTTACACATCTCCCATCCTCATCTGTATTTTGCAACAGGGTTTCCTGTTTGCGGTTAAGTAAGAGGGCACTTGTGTTCAAAGTACAATCGTGTTTCTCTGCTACTGTGGGGAAAGGCAATCAATGTGCAAGATTTAGCACCGAACAGCATGTGAGGATACATTTGCAAAGGTATCCAGTCAATATTTCGAAAAACATATTTTCGAAATGCCATTTTTTCAAGAAAATGCAGATTTTTCTTTCTTCGAATGGTTATTCTTTTATTTTATGTTATATTTTTGTTTGGTTACTAAAAAAAAAGTATCAATAAAAAATGGGGGGTTGGGGAGAAACCCCCATTTCAAAAATAAAATTAAAAAAACATTCAGAAAAAAAAACATTCAGAAAAATTGCGTCGAGAAAATGGCATTTTGAAAATATGGCGTTCGAAAAAGTCACTATAAACCATTTGCAAAATGTAGCAATATGACTGCATATTTGGTCAATTGTGACTGGGACAAATGCTGTGTTTTCATTTTGAACATTAGGGCAGTTAATGCATGGGACACAGGGGCTACTATAAGATGCATTTGTAGTACTATATTTCATGAACTCTGTTTAGCCAATGCAGGGGCCGCAACTGATAGGAGGCAAATAGGGTTACCTTGCCACTAATGAGTTTTTGTGTTAGCAATGCCGGTTCAAGCAAGGCCCTCTTTTTCATGACAATATACAATGAATGCATTTATATGAGTCTACCAGAGAGAGTGGGTGTTAGATCTCTCTCCTCTGCAGGTGCCTCCCCCTGGAATGGCCTCCCTGCTCCCCTCAAACTTGAGACGGACCACCTGAAGTTTCGGAAACAGCACTTGAATGAGTGGATGGAAGGACAAATATTGCTTAAACTAGATGGAAGGAGTGTAATAGAGCACAGATATCTAGAGGGGGAGACTAAGAAACAAAGGGGAAGAGGATGAACAGCAGAGAATAGAGGAGGAAGAAAGTGAATGGGCAGGACTCATGAAAGAAGCAAAAAGAAGAGAAAGGAAGGGGGAGAAAGAACAAGAACAGCTGTGGAGAGAATGAGAGAAAGTAGAGAAAGAGAGCAAGGAGAAGGGAAGAAGTAGGGAGTTGAAGGAGATAAAGGAGAGGGCAATGAGGAAGGCGTGAGAAGAAAAAGAAAGGCAGACACAATTGACAAGAGAGAAAAGGAAAAATGAGGAAGAAAGGGACAAAAGGCAGGAACGGGAAAGAGAGAGAAGTAGAGATGCCTCAAGGAGGTGCAGGAGATAATTACAGTTTCTAGACCTTCAGACAAAGACGGGGAAGCAGGAATACAGTGAAGGATTGGGGCGCTATACCAAAACAGGAGAGATAGTGCTGCTACCATTAAGGCAAGCAGGAGCCCAGCGGGATCCCCGCCAAGGGGGGGGGGGGGAAGTGACTCACCTGACAGAGCAGTGCAAAGGCAACAGGGAAAAAATATACTGAGACGACTCAAGTTTGAGGACAAAGGGAACAAAGACAGTGATGATGCTTTAGGGACAATTGGGTCAGACGAGGAACAAGGGGAGAGTGATGCCAAGGAAGGGAGGAGGTTGCGCTGCCCCGCCAAGGGAGAAAGCCCAGAGCAGGAGACGCTATGGGACGAAGAGGCAGCTAGAGAAAGGGGGAAGCTACAGCCTGAAGGGTGCATCAATCGCTCCAAAGGAAGATCCCATAACGCAGAGGAGATCATGCCATACACGCAGAGGTTGAGAGCATTACCAGGATGAACGAGAGCTAGCATGACGGGAGCATTCACAGTAACGAAAGACATAGGGAAGCTTGACAAAAGTATGGGGCTGACAAAATGTCTGCTGTTAGAAAAGGGTGGAGGGCAACCACAATATATACTGTGGCTACAGATGGACAAGGACAACTTGAGATGTAAGCTGCCATTGTTGACCACAGGGGCGGGAACATTGATTTATGAGTTAGAAAGCTTAACAGCAAGGACAACATTAGCAGTGGGTGACATGAATAGTTCAGCACAAAAATGTAGATGGGTATATAAACTATTTCCCTGCAACATAGATATTTCAGAATCCAAAGAGATAATATGCTTGTTGCATCTGTACGGTACGTAAGGTATACCCACACCTTATGTTTTAAACAATTTATGAAATAATGTACTTACTGTTGCGCCAGACATCTCAAAAGAATTAAAAAACCCAAAGTGAGTCAAGATAACTTTTTAATTCTTTTAATTTTGTTAAATTATGGTCTCAAGGACCGTGTTCATTTTCTTGCATAGGCCCGTCTGTGTTGAAACGTGTTTCAGCCATCAAGGCCTTTCTTAAAACCGGGCTTAATCTTTTACAGAACAGTGCGTCTCCTCCACATACATCACATTCCACAGAGCATACTCTAAGTCTAGTGTTTTTACTTTCTGAGGATAGCTTCAACTGATATACAAGGGTTAAATCCCTAGTTCCTTTTAAATTATCCAGAAGAAATCCTGTGGCATTATGTGTGCTGATTTACCTCCTACATGAATGAAGAGCTTACTCTATGCCATTCTTGGGGAGGTAGCTGATGATGTTTGGAAACGGCAGGGTATCTGGGAGTGAAGGCACAAAACACAACGCATGATTGAGCACCATAGGACGAAGATTCCATTCAATATATTCAGGAGATACAACAATGTTGGGGTCTTGAGACTTGTGAACCATGGGACAAAGCTGTGGGTTTATTTTACCATATATTAAGTTAGTGACTGCCAGAGCAAGTACAAAAGCAGCTGAAGAAACTAGTGGGGATGGAGGCAAAGCCATGGTCAGAAATGCAGTTGACTATAGTAAACTATTGTCGGTTAATGCAAGAAAAGGTGAGAAAGAAACGTGAGGAAAGGAAACAAGGAGAAGGATAGTTAGTTCAGATAAAAATGTCAAAGTATTCAATGGAAGGGGCGATGTTGATAAAAGGAGAAGGGGTGGCTACTCAGAACGCACAGCCCAACAACACACGCCAGGGGACGTTTTGCAGGAAGAGGGGATGCTAACCTTTGGCCACGGGGAAGTGGAGGTGTGCCCAGGGGAAGAGGAGCGGAATAGCCAGCGCAACAGGAAGATGATGGATTTAACAGGGTACAGCCCAGATTTATGGGACGCCCGATCCAATGTTAGATATGCAGAAGAACTGGCCACATATCTCGAGTGTGTAGGAGCGATGCAACAGAGTTGGCAAGACACTAGAGGGGGATGACACATTCACCAGCATACAATACAGAGCAACCTGATTATTATGCCTAGGATCAAATGCAAATGCAGACTTATATGCCACAAATGGCATTGGCACAGGTACAGCAACCCATGATGCATACACTGCAAGCATGGTATACACACAGCCAGCATAAGCAGCATCGCAAGCACCAACACAGCAGAACAGTGTAACCATGAGGCACTCAGACACCACAGTACAGACTTCCACGGAAGAGATTACAGTAATTCACGGGACTGATGATTCGGGACTGGCGTGAAGAGCAGTGATAGCAGGGGTACTGTGAATCCACATCCATATTAAATAGGGTCCTTCAAATGGACCTGGGGAATGTACACTTAGACAGCACAGTGATTCACTATGTGGATGACATTCTGATATGCAGCAAGACAGAAGAACAGTGTCGAGAAGACTCAGTACAGCTGTTGACAGTTTTATCAGAGAAAGAATATAAGGTGTCTAAGGCAAAATTATAGTACTGTCAGAAAGTGGTCCTTTACATTGAACAGTTAATCTTCCAGGAAGGCAGGAAGGTGACGCCAGAAAGAGCAGAGGCAATTATGAAAACGTCGCCACCAAAGATTTTGAGGGAGATGCAGCAATTCTTGAGTCTTTGTAACTATTGCACGGCTTGGGTATTGGACTACAGTACATACACTAGATCCCTTTTAAACAGACTCAAAGATGCTCATATCGGGGATGGCAAGGTAATATGGATGGGTGAGATGACAGAAGCATTTGGTGAATTGTAGGGGGCAATAGCGCAGCCCCAGTTTTGGGAATTCATGATTATAGTGTTGAATTCTATTTGTTTTCACACACAAACTGGATAGTGATGACAGCAGTGCTGACACAGAAGGCTTTATTAGGGCAAAAGCCGATAGCCTACTACAGTGGGAATCTGGAACCAGTGGTGAGAGGCCATTACCCTTGCAAACAAGCATTGGCTGCTGCTGCCTTTGCAATCAAGAGATCAGCAAGTATCTCAATGGGCTGCAGTACCACTCTTTATGTGGAGCATGCCCCTTTCACTATTCTTGAGAAGCCCAAAGCAAGTTGACCACACAGAGAGCATCTGGGTACGAGGTGATTATCTCAAATCTGGCATTAAAGGTAATAAGATGCAGAATTGTGAACCCAACAACATTTATAGCAGAGCCAATGGAGGAGGGAAACTTATGTACACGACTGCACTAAATACACAGAATATTATGATGACATTCCAAGAGCCAGAGAAAATGTCCTTGGGGGTGGGTAGGTACTCTTCAATGACGGGTCCTCAACAATTGACCAGACATCAGGGGAACAACATACTGCAATGGCAGTTGTAAAATTGAGACAGAACGGTACATTTGAAGTAGTGGCGAGCTGAGATTACCCTAGCATTTTTCAGCATAAGCAGCAAAATTGGTGACACGCATAATAGCACCAGAGGCACATGAGGACGAGAAGGATACAGTGTATTCCAACACCGCCTATGTGACATAAACATTATATGCAGTACTGTCAGGATGGAAATTATGGGGCATTCGATGCACTGATGGCATGCCAGTGCAGCACGCGCCCCTAATGGACAGGCTTATAGATGCAGTACAACTTCCATCCACCATGTGGTACACAAAGGGGAAGGACATGGTTTCCCATGGTAACGAAGCCACAGATGCTGAATCAAAACGTGCGGCCTACTTTCCAGAGATAGGCGAGTTTGATACTCCTCCCAATAGACACACGCGAGCATGCAGCATGGTATTGCGAGAAGGCTATAGTTCATTGCCTATTATCCAACTAATGGAGTTAAAGGGATTAGCGGCAACAGAAAAGAAGGAATTGTGGATAAGGAAGGGGTGTTCAGTATCCCCCACGTATGTTATGTGTTGACTAGAAATCACTTGAAAGCCGGTCATTCTCCTTGCACTATTACAGATAGCTTTAATGCCGCTCCATTACTCAACCCATATAAGTAAGGAAGCACTTGCAGTGCATATAGCGGAAGACTGGTTTTGTCTCAATTTGGCAGATCATGTTGCCACCTTCATGAATATTTGCATTATCTGTCAAAAGTTCAAAGCAGGACATACATAGTGAGAGGAGCAATACCTATAGGCTCTTCCAACATTTCCATATAGATTACGTGGACATGATTCAAAATTCTAATGGCTACTGGTACATGCTAGTAGTGGTGTGCCCATTCTCTCACTGGATTGAAGCTGGTCCATGCTCTCACCCTGATGCCCTCTGTGCTGGGAAATTCCTCATCAGAGAGGTGTATCCACGGTGGGGGGGTATGTGAGATCCTGCAATCTGACAATGGACCTCACTTCATAAACAAAGTGTTCGAGCCTATCACCACCCTGCTGGCATAAGCTTTCCTGCACTTACCACCCACAAGCGAATGGGATTTGTGAATGCCTCAACAGCCTGCTCAAAAAAAGATTTCAGATGGCCACCAGGGGGCACAGAGATGCGGCAGTCTCTGTGAACAGCTCCTCCACCCAGGGCATTATTGCGGGTTGTGCCCCCACCAAGAAGCCCCCATTGAAGAACACCATACCTCCACGAACACTATTGCGTAGGCTTATTGCGTAGGCTTCAGGTCGCCAAGCCAGCCCGTGAATCTTGGCAGGCCCATCGAATCGTGGGAGGCCGCCAAAGAGGTTGCTGCAGACCCCCCTCATCCCTCCACTTGGGGGCCTGCCCCCCCATGCAGAGGACACACATAGGTCTCTGGTGCATTGTTGGAGGCCCAACTTGTCAGGAGCTTCCGGGCCACCTCAGCGGCAGATTCCTTTGTTGTCACGGGGCCCTTGCTCCGCCCGCATGGTGGGTGAAGTCCTCATTTTGGATATACCGAGCAGGGAGGGCTGAAAGCTCCTCCACGGTCGTGGTCTGGATGTGGAGGCCGGAGCAGCCCCCCCACAGGGCAGGAGCCGCTTGTGGGCCGCAAACCCCCTACCCGTGAGCAGGGGAGAGAACAGTGGAAATTGGCTGAGGGAACTGTGGCTGAAACGAAGCAGCAGACACAGCCCAGCCTCCAAGACCTGCGGATAAAGGTACCTCGCCCCACCCCCCAGAACATAGTAGGGCACCCCCTGGGAAGCACAATAGAAGCAGCCCCACAGCCAAATCACTGCAACATTGCCTGGGGACCCCCTCACTCCCCGCACCTGAGGAAAGAGGAGCCAGACGCATAGGAGGCACAGAGGACACAGTAGGAGCAAATTCAAGTGGGAACTTTACCCGGCACTGCCTAGACAAGAGGCCAGGGAGACAAGAGGTCGATAGAGGAGGAGGAGCAGTGTAAGCCCCCCCGGGGGGGTCACATAATAACTCGCCCAATGCTGGTTACTTCCACAGGAAGAGTGGCACAGGCTGTGGGGGCTGCCGGCGTAAACGGGGGTAGGTGGAGGCAACACAGCGGGGCAAGTCTGAAGGAGAAGCAGAACTGCAGGTGTGGGGGGTGAGGTGTGGGCCCCCTGGGATCGCACAGGGGCATGTGCCTGCCCCTGACCCACGTGAACTAAAACACTTTCAGTGCCCTGGGTGAGGTGTCAACAAGGGTGCAGCTGGCACAAGGGGTCGCACCTGGGGTCCCTGCATCCAGGGTCCACCATCTGGAGAGAGGTACATCCAAACAGAAAGGAAAGGAGGCGGGGTGTGGGCCCCCCCGGGCCTGTTATGGGAACCTTTGTCTGCCCTGCCACAACTGACTCGACCCTGGCATAAGAAGACCCAGAGGAGTTTATTAGGCAGAAAGAAGTTAAGTCCTGGTCTGAGGTGCTGGCCCTGGGGGGCCCACAGGGGTGAGCCACTACCAGTCAAAAGGATTGGGGGGCACAGTAACATCTAGTGGAGGACGGACCATCCCATGTACCGGACAACACAGGCCAGGCAAGAGGCCGAGGAACATGGATGCAAGGGAGAGATTGGCCCCCTTCGAGTACACCCCACAAATCCCAGAGGAGGGAACGCCTGACCGAGGCAATAGGTCAATGATGGGAGAAGACGCTGGCACCACCAAAAAGGACCTAGCGGCCCGCCTGGAGGAGATCAGAAGTATGAGAGTGGACATTGGGGGAGAGTTGATAAAATAACCCATAGAATCGATAAGATGGAGGAAAGACTGGAGGAGGTTAAGTATAACCAGTCCTCCCTGGACACGATGGAGACCCAAATTGACGTGTGTCTCACAGAAGTAGAAAGGAGGGAGGAGAAAATCCTCCTTAAGATGGATGACTTAGAGAATCATGAGAGGCGCAATAACCCCCGGCTATTTGGAATTCCTGAGAAAGACGGGGAAGCTGAGAAAGACTTGCGAAGCACCTTATACGCCATCACCAAACTCATCTTTGACAATGATGCTATTGACGAGGTCAAGATTTCGAGGATACACAGGGCTGGTGGAGCAGCGGGGGCCCCAGATCTGTTCTTGTCCGCTTTCACAGCTATGGCGACAGACTCCAAATTTTGGAAAAGGCACGAAAAAAGGGTCCAGTGATGTATGGGTATGCAAGGGTGACAGTCTTCCAGGACCTGTCCTCCCTCACCCTCTCGAAGAGAAGGCTCTTTCCGCACCCCTCACCGAGTGGTTAAATGAGAAAGGAATCAGATATTGGTGGGGGTTTCCATTTTCCATCTATTTCGAAGCAGAGGGGTGCAAATACAGACTCACCAAGGAACAGGAGATTAAGAGGGCCATGAGTGAACTCATTTGAGAGGAAGAGACCTTGCACGCTTCAGGGGAACGGAAACCGGATGGAGGACAGTGGTGTACACGGGGATCGAGGAGAAGATGTGTTTTGGACTCTCGGAAGTTCAGGAAGCTGAACACTCCGCCGGGTGATGGGACCTGAGACGACAGGAGCATGCATGCAGCCATGTGGTGGTGAACAGGAATAAAGAGTTGTACAAGGAACCTGGACCTATGGGCCTAGGTAGCTTTTCTGTTCCCCATCATGGGGAGGTTTGACCCAACTCACGGTTTGTTGTGGGGGTAATTGGATTTTGAAGTTAAGATAACAAGTGGGAGTGGGGGGAGCGCTATGAATTGGTAATCAGGGTAATTGGTGCAAAGTGGAGGAGGTAGAGGGGCTCGAGAAAGGGACAAAGAAGAACAATGAAGGTGGTTACCCTGTTTCTTAATTCTACAATCTAGCAAAGGATGTACCTATTGTCAGGAAGGATCAAAGAAATTTAGGGAACCAGCAAAGGAGAGGAGCCTGAATGTGTAGGGATGTTGAAGTACCTACAGAAAGAGTTTGTTAAAGGACTAACAGGCTAATTTGCAAAACCAACCACTAATAATGAAAAAACTTTTTTTTTTAAGTTCACAATAAAAATACATAAAAATCTTTGTCAAAAAAAGAAGAAATCTTCACATTAGCAATATCCACACAGCAAAGGACAAATCAAACAAAGGGGCAGACCTGAGGTCTGCTACAACACATTTAAAATTGTGATGGAGTTAGTACGTGAGTATTGTGTCTTGTTTTGCAGTGACTGTTCAAAATCAAGCACAGAAGTAGAGCACTTTTGAGTAGGAAACAACTCTATCAGGGATAAAACCTATTAGAAACCTTAGGTTTTTCTTGTGATGGTTGACATATGTTTCGGCTAATGGCAACAGAAAAAATCAGGCAATACACAAACTGTTGGTTGCAAGTATAGCCGTCTTCAGGACAGAGAGGAGATGGATTTTTCAGAGCTTGATTGTTTTGAGTACTTCTTATTAGCCGTACTTTGTATGAATATAACCCACTACAAATGAAAAAACAGAGAAATGGGTTGGTTATAGAGATTGGAAATTGCAAGTGTAACAATGTTAAAAACACGAGATCTTCCATCATAGTGTACATCACTGGCATGCATTGTATCGATTGTAGAAAAGAAACTGACATACAATTTCTAAATTAACATGTGCTCTTTAGACAAACATGGTTATTCAGAACGTCTAAAGTCATAATACACTTGGTCAGAGTGGTCCACTCAAATATGGAAGTAACATGCATATTTTATTTCAACACTAAGGAGTTTTTTTCATTAAAGACCAAAAAGGTGGAGCCTATATGCTGCTACATGTGAGCGAACCCCTGGTCTCCATACCGGCAGCAGTCCAACTGATGCAACATTATGGTACCATGGCCGGATTGAAAATTAACAGATCCAAGTCGGTTCTTTTTCCCTTGGATGGGGGGATGGACGGGGATATTGAGAGGTTTACACCACGCGGGCTGGGGGTGAACTTGACCACAATGCGATATTTAGGCATTAATCTTACGAGGGATCTCGAGAGGTTACTCAATGACAATTACCCCCCTATGGTGCTCATAATACATGCAGACTTAGCAAAATGGCAGAGGCTAACAATTTCATGGTTGGGTCTTCTAAATGCATTGAAAATGGTGGTACTCCCGAGGGTTCTGTACCTATTCCAAATGCTTCCCACAACGGTGGGCTTTTTCGTGAGATAGGTGGGGCTCTTCATAGGTTCCTTTGGCAGGGAAAGAAGGCCAGAATTCCAAGGGCAACCCTGACTTTACCAATGGAGAAAGGAGGTGTGGGCCTCCCCGATGTGCGCCTCTACTATATGGCCGCCCAACTCAGAATCCTAATTCCTCACTTAAGGTCCCAGGTAGACCAACAATGGGTGGCCCTGGGTAATTTTCACCTGCGCCCTGCCACGGTCAGGGAATGGCTTGGCTGCCTAGGAACAAATTGCCAAGGAGAATCCGGGATCACTCCATCTTGGGCACAATATTGGAAAGCTGGAGACAAGGGGCGGGTATGAAGGGGGACACCACGTGGCATTCACCCCTGGGTCACCTCTGGGTACCGGGAGTTAGAGACACCATACCTAACCCAGGAAGATTTCAGGAATGGTCTGAGGCCAGTCTTGAGAGGATAGGACAGCTTTTTAGGGGGGGTACCTTCATCAACATAATGGACCCTGAGGAGGACATGGGCATAGGTAAACTCTCAGTATTCTTGTGCTTGCAGCTAAAAGGGGCCCTCACGGAACTGAACATCAGGGACAAGACAGGGAGAGAACTCACTCCATTTGAAACATTGCTGGACAGGCGCACTGAAATGAGAAGGTTAATATCAGCCATGTACGGGGCCCTTGTCTGGGCGGGAGGTGGGTCCACAGATACCTTGAGAGGGCGATGGGAAAGAGACTTAGAGGTGGAACTGGGTGAGGGCCTCTGAAACGGACTGTGCAGGGGGGTTACCAAGACGTAATTATCTTGCCAGTACAGACAGCATTCCATCAAGCTCCTCCATAGGTGTCAATTTGACCCAGTCAGACTGTCAAAGATGTTTCCCACTACGAGTCCCAAGTGTTGGAGGGGTTGTGAAGAGAGAGCCGAATACTGGCATATGTGGTGGGGCTGTTCCAGGATACAGGTTTTCTGGGATGAGGTTCTTGGGTGGATCAGAGACTTAGAATGTGTAATTAGGGATAATATAAAAACCTGCTGGCCTTGTTTTGGATAGAGGAGGTGGATGGAGAGTATTTGATGCTTCCAAAAATGGCTGCATTCCTACTGTTGTATGCCAGGGCATGCATAGCCACCAAATGGAAAAATGAACAGCCACCCAGCTCCACAGGACACCTGGGCCAATGGAAATGGAGTGGCACCCCTTTATTGTAAGATAAATGAATCCAGACCTGCAGGCTGGGTTGCATGAGGGGGTAGTGTCTAGGGAAGGGGCATAGGAAGGAGGTCGAGAAATAGGGGGAGAGTCTGTGTCTTTCAGAGGGAACCTTTGGAGTAGGGGGGTGGGAGCAACGAGGGTCCTAAAAGCAGATTGTTCATCTGACAGGGGCCTCAGAACTCAAGTATAGAAGGAGTAGCAGTACCAAGGGGAAGGGGGGTTGGGTGGGAGGAGGCAGGGAAGTAAAACAGGGAGTAAAATAGGGAGTTGGTGGGGTTTTCTCATTTTTGGTGTTTTCTTTTGCCTTTGGAATTTGTAATGTTGTAATGTTATACTCCCAAAAATAAATAAAATCAAATGTGAAAAAAAGAAAAGCTTGCAAAGGTGAACATGACTCTGAAAAGCGGATGGCTCCATTGCCTAACCATAGCGTGATTCGCATTGCGCAATCAGCCTGCATCTGAACACCATTTAACCCCTCAGTAGGTGGTGACAGGGCGACACATGCGATTTCGGCTTGCACTAGAGCGCTGACGGACACCCAAAAAACTGCTGCTGTTCTTGGTGATGAAATGATTAATATCTCACTACGATGATGGCTAGTGCTTCCTCCGATTTTCGAACATGTAAATGCATACATAGCAAATTTGCCCCACATCTCTAATAATATGTGGTACCAGCACATGCCGGTGAGAAGAGAGGCCACAGGTGAGAGTTGATACGTGTGCTCTCTCGATCCCTATGCCATGAGTGGCTCCAGAATGTTGGTAGCAACAGAAATTCCAGCAGCCAGAGCACAATACCTTATGCACTTAGCGCTCTCCACCACAAGTGGCCAGTTTTAAGGAAGATCGGCTACATTGCGATGGATGTCACAAAAAACATTTCCTTATGAGGACAGCTACATAAATACTCAAACAAAGATAGACGACTACTGGCATTCCGCCAAGATAAAACAATAAATACTGGATGTCTCAAACAAAGGGGGAAGCTAGGGTAGTAACACAAAAAGAGTTGCAGTGCCCACAAACAGGGAGAAAGGAAGTAAGGGGAATGCCTGGATGCTGGGAAGAGACCTCAACTGTTGGTGTATGGACAAGTATTCACAGGAGAAGTTTGGATGGGGTGTAAATCAATGGCACTCCTGGCAGTTCCAGTGAAAGTGGCCCAGAAAATGATGAGTGCCTCAAGGAATGGGCGGCCAGTGCCAATGGCAAGCTACTGACGCCCTCGTCAACCAGTATCACAGCCTAGTCAACAACCACTTCATCGACCAAGACCTCCACCTCATCGACGGCCCATTCTTCATCGACGACCACAACTCTGTCGATGACCACCACATCTCTGACGACCCCATCAACGACATCTCACATATCACTTCATTGACGCAAAGTTTAGCGACGATCGTCGTTTCCACAGTCACAACTACGGCAATGGTGGCTTTCCCTCTATGGCCTATGGCTGCTGTACCGACCACGGCTTCATCTGTGCCTACATCGATTTTGCAGGGTAGGGTGAGGGAGTGGCTACATCCATCGAATTTTCTTCTGAGACCAGTGAGGGTGTTTCTACTGAATCCAGTGGGGTCCCCAAGGAAATCACCCACCATCTACAGTAGTTCGGAGGATGAGTAACTGCCTGAGAATTTGTACTCAGACCATGAGGGGGGTCAAGGGCCCATGTCAGAGGAAGGTTCTCTACGCCAGGATCCATTCCTGCCTTTTGGTCCTCCAAGAGGTTTCACCCCTGTTCCATTCCCGGTTGCACCGTTTGCACCCAGGCCAGCACCCAGGGACATGTTGCTGGACTTTCTCGCCGCCCTGCACACTTGAACGGCTGAAATTCAGCAGCGATTGCCTACAGCTTCAGCTCTGCGACCGGCTTGCGGTCCTCTCAGGCCTCCTTCCAGTAGTCTCGCCAGGTCAAGCCCTCCAAGGCCACAACGTAAGCCGAGCCCTGCCAAACCGAAGCGTCAGCCAATGCCGACCCATAGGGCCTTGACAACAGTGGAGGAGGATCTGCCATGTACCGACAGCAGTACCAACACAGATACCATGGCTACTCATACAGACAAATATGAGAATTATGTCTCTGCTGACAGAGAGCCTCTGGGTACTGATGAGCCTGCCAGGGCTTCCCCACTGGATGAGATTGGCTAATTCCACGCCATGATCTTGAGGGTGTCCAAGCTCTTCAGTCTGGTGCCTGAGGAGAAGAAGAAAGAGGGGGTTCTCTTTCAGCACTGTGAGTCCTAGAGGAAGACAGTCATGTCGGTTCGTTTGTTGGATGACATCTGGGAGGAAGGTTTGCCCTTTATGAAAATGCCAAGTACCACACCCTCCAAGAGAGACAGGCTGGAGAAGAAGGACTCGGCCCCCAGGTGCCTGAGGTCACAGCCTTCTCTGGACTCGCTGGTTTCGACCACTACCAGAAAGCGCTCTTCCAAACCATCGTCCTCTTCCATGGTGCCCCCGGACCAGGTGGGCAAAAAGCTGGATGCGGTGGGCAAATGTGTGATTCACACCGCGGCTTCCACCATCAAGGCCACCAATGCCCTTGCCATCCTGTCTCGCCACGCCAGGCAGCTTTGGTATAAGCTCAGGCCAATATTGGATTTCTGCCGGACAACAAGAAGGATGAAGCCCTGGCATTGTTCCAGGAGGGCGAGGTGGTTTCGGACCACGCATCATAGTGGCTCTGCACATAGCGGACTCCGGGTTCCACTAGATGGGCAATAGGGTGGCTCTCCGACGCTAGGGCTGGCAGAAGGCCACAAACTTAAGAGCAGACGAACAGTTTAAGGTTGTGGACAAATCGGTGCTGGACATTCTTCAACAAGGGCACACCCTGGAATTTCAACATAGGTACCCTCTCATTCCTCCTGTAGCGCGTCAAGAACTGCACATGGCTCAACTGTGGCAGGAGGTTCAGGCCATGTTAAGAAAAGGGACAATAGAACCTGTCCGTCAACTTAACTTAACTGTTCACTGTCAACTCAACTTAACTTAACTTAACTGTTGCAGGAGGTTCAGGCCATGTTAAGAAAAGGGCCAATAGAACCTGTCCCTCAATGATTCCGGGGCTCCAGAGTGTACTCCAGATACTTTCTGGTATGGAAAAAGTCAGGAGGGTGGCAGCCGATCCTGGACTTAAGACGCCTCAACAAGTACTTAAAGTTCCAAAGGTTCAGGGTGGTCACGTTGCAGCACATGCTCGACCAGCTGGAGGAAGGGAAATTTGTGGCAATTTTGGACCTGGAGGATGCATACTTTCACATCCCCATTCACCGGAAATATTGGAAGTTCCTGCATTTTGTGGTCCAGCTACAGCACTACCAGTTCAAGGCCCTGCACGTTGGCCTAAAGTAGGCTCCAATAGTGTTCACAAAGTGCCGGGCCCCGGTGGTGGTGCACCTACGCTGCAAGGGCATCCATTTATACCCTTATCTGGACGACTGGCTCATCCACTCCAAGTCGCACGCCCTTGTGTCCCGGCACACGTCGGAGACCATACGCCTTCATACAGCTCTCAGACTCTCCATCAATTATCGTGGTGCCATCGCAGAATGCTCTGTTCCTGGGTGACCGCCTCAACACAGTCGCATACCTAGCAAACCCCTTGGAGGAGAGGGTGAAGGCCATCCTGGGGAGCGGTTCAGCGGCTATCAGCAGTGTTCGTCGCAATAGTATGCTCCATCAAGTCCCTGTTGGCCATGATGTCCTCCTGCATCCATCTCATTCTCTTTTGCAGGCTCCAGATGAGGCCTCTCCTGGAGTTTCTCAATACCAGGTGGCTGCAGGTCATGGGCTCTTGGACTGACAATATCACCCTTAACCAGGAGTTCCGTCAAGCTCTAGGACGGTGGGGAATGATTCTCATTGCTCTGGCGTGGCCACAGCAGATCTGGTGCCTAGACCTGCTCCATCTGTCGGTGGCTCCGTCCATCCGGCTGCCTCCACTTCCCAATCATCTCTCCAGAGAAAGCTGAATAATACTGCACCACGACCGAGCGTTGCCGAGCCTCATGGCCTGGCTCCTGCAGCCCTAGAGTTTGGACATTATTCCCTTCTTCTGGAATGCAAGAAGATCCTGGCCAAGGCCAGGGATTCCTCTACTTTGTCTTGTTACGAGCACAAATGAAGCACTTTGCAGTGTGGTGCAGGACTCAGAAATGTACGCCTCTGCAAATCACAGCTCTGCAGCTCTTCCTGTACCTGCCTTCACTGGCCAAAGCTGCCTGGTTCATGCCTCTATCAAGGTGCATCTGGCTGCCATATCCTGGTACACCCGGGCACCTGGGAATCCCTCCTTGTTGTCGCACAGGCTTGTCAAGGAGTTCCTCAAAGCCCCCTACAGGGCTTTTCCGCGTGTGAAGGTTTCTGCTACGGCTTGGGAGCTCAACGTAGTTTTCACTAAGCTCATCGGGTCTCCATTTGAATCGATGCATCAGGCCCCTGTGAAGTTCCACTTGTGGTAGACTGCTTTCCTGGTGGCCATCGCCTTGGCCAGGCGGTTCGGGGAAATCTAGGCCCTCTCCTACAAGCAGCCATACTTGACCTTCCATGCTACATGGGTGGTGCTGCAGACCCACTCCACCTTTATGCCAAAGGTCCCCTTGGAGTTCCATCTCAACGAGCCTTTGGTTCTGCCTGTTTTCTTTCTGAGCCCTTCTACGCCTGCTGAGAGGGCGTTGTATTCACTGGACGTGGCTTGTTCCTTGAAGTTTTATGTGGCACGCACACAGGATTTTTGGAAGACTTCTCAATTGTTCGTCAATTTTGGACCTGTGGATCACGGGAAAGCCTTGTCTAAGGCATTGGTAACATGATATGCATGGGAACATGAACGGTCTGGCCGACTATGGCATTGTTAGGTTCAAGTTAAAAGTTGACGACAGGGGCACGTGGCCTGGAGCACCAGCGATGTGGCGTCTCCTCTGATGGCCTCCGTATGAAGCCTGCAGTCCGCATTGACTACAAGATGTTCCCGCCGTCATTTTAAAGAAATAAAGATAGCCACCGCAGGCTGAACTTCAGGGCTACACTGGGTGACAACAGGGGCTCTCAATGCCTCTCGGACCCCCGAAACGAGGCCGCTGAACTCTGTGGTGTCTGCTGCCACCTCGATCCAAGATGGCGGACGGACTGAGGAGTCTTCACTGCGGCGCCTCGTCTGGGGCTCATGGCCAGTGTCAGCAAGAGTGACCCTCTGGATTAAGGGCGCTGACCCTCTGATGGTCCTTGTCCCAAACACATATTGGAGGACACGTCGAGACTGCAGGCCATCCACCATCTCTGCACGCAGGTGCCCTACCGCCCACACCGTCGAGCGGGGGCGCGGTTCTGTCTTGACGGTGGTCCTGGAGGAGGCAGAGGACATGAGTGGTAGCTGGGTGCTGCCGGGGAGCGTGACGGGGGCGTCTGGTCTGTGACGGCGGACAGAGATGTGGACCTAGCGTCAGTCCGGCTTGCCTTGCTTGTGCCGCACTTCCCCGGCGTGCTGGGAGCACCAGGCAGCGTTGGACTCTCCTGGCGCCAAGGAGCCTGACGGCTGCAGCCAACGCCAGTAGAAACACACCTGCGTCTTCCTGCAGCGGGAGACCGTCCTTTGCCTGACCCGCCACCAGCCCCTCTCGGGGGTCCCCCTCTCGGACTAGCTCAAGCGCTCATAGCCTGCCTCTATGCTCACCCACCCCCCCCGACATTATCCTGGCACGCACGGGAGGAGCAGCCATCACTGAAGCTCCACGGTGACCCACCCCAGGTCCCCCGGGGACACCAGCAGACTCTCACACCCCCATGGTGGCGTGTGGCGGGGGCAGTCACGTCACCAGTGCGGCCGTGCTTGGAGGGCCATCATTTCTGCTCCACTTGCCTCCTCCCCCGCTGATCTCCACCCACACTGGCTCCACCCTCTTCCAGAGCTGCTTTATCCACCTGGGGTGCCCCGGCCCACAACTCCACATCTCCCCTGGAGCCACAGGAGCCTGCTGCAGCTGTCTGGAGTAACCTCAGCCCCTCGACCCATGGGGGTTGTGGACTGGCTCTCTCGGAAGGGAATTACCCTGCAAGCACCGCCACCTTGAGCTCGCTTCTGGGAGCCTGGCACCACAGATCCTCCAGGTGGGTGAAAAGCCTGTACTGCATACCGCTCTTGTCATCGCCTAGGCACTCGCCGCCATAGTGTGACCTTGGGGATCCCATCCCGTATCATCGAATATAATCCTCCAACCACTGGGAGCCCAGCTTAACAGTGACTTCACCAAGTGGATTTGCCACCCACCCAAATCTGAATTAATACACATTCTCTACACCCAGATCTTAAATCCATGTTTCAGGCGGTTCGATTTTACTCTCAGTTCTGTGCGGGACCCGGCGGATTTCCCCCCACCCTCCAGGGTGACAGACATTACTGGACCCCTTCCTTCCTGATCCCGGTGTCCCAGAAGTCACTGGGGAACCCCTCAACGGAGTTCTGAAACAATGGCCAAACACCTCAAACCCGTTAAAAACTCTGACATAAACACCATGCTGCTTTTAGCAGACAAGGGGAAGAAATCCGAGCCTCCAAAACTCACGCCTCAAAAATCCTCGAGGTACAGAGGAGACATAGCGACCAAGGACGACATCCAGGCGTTTTTGTTAGACATCAATGTGGGATTTAGATCATGCATATCAGAGCTCTCTACTAAGCTAGAGCAGACAGACCAGAGGGTTTTGGACACTGAGCAGAGGCTGGGTGTCATGATCACTACTTCCAAGAATGCAGGACCTGCCCAACATCCTTGGAAGCAGGCTCATAACCTTCATTCCGGGCACCAGCCGGCCCCTATTGGGACCTTTTGGATGGACCTTGTCCTGGCGCCGGTGGCGCCAGGCTCATAAAGATCATCGGTCCCGGCACTGGAAGCGTCGGGCTCATAAGATGTGTAAAAGTGCTTGGGTGGACCTACCTACAGCAGACCATGCTGCATACTCACCAACAAGATGACGTCCACATCCTCTTCTGACAGGGACTACTTTCTTACCTGGGTGGGGCAGGCTCCACTCCTTGGATCAGGAACACTGGGACTCTTCTGGAAACTGGAATTCTTTCCTTACCTAGGCGAGGCAGTGGAAGAAGACACCTAAGCACTCCTGCACACTATTTAAACCATGCCCGATTGATGGAACGTGCTTCGCGTTATTCTGCATCAGCAGCAGGACGCTCACCGAGTCAGCTCCAGTCTTCCAGTGAAAACTCCAGCTCCAGCACCTGTGGGAACAAACTCTTACCTTCCTGGGATCCTGTCTTCAGCCGCACCTGCCAGCACAAAAAACAACAGGTTAGCAAAAGCCAACTTAAAGCCAAAAGCCAGCATTTTTACTAACCCGATCCATCGGCATCTTCCAATCCTCACGCCGCATTCCTTGGCAGTCCATCGATCCCTGTAAAGGCAAAGAACATTGATCAGTCATTTTGCATATTTTGATCTGCTTACCTGTGCGACGCACGCTCCGGATTCCAACAAGCGCTGCATACCCGCACCTGCAAATAAAGAAAGACAGTAAGGAGCACTTTTAAAACCATCAGCCGCCATTCTACTTACGTGCCTTCACGCGTGCCATCTTCCTACTTACGCGCTTGCACGAACTTTGGCGTCCATGAACCAACGCCTACCGCATCCAAAACCTGCAAGAGAAAAAGAGACATTAAAGAGTGCATTTAAAACCATCAGCAGCCATTCAACTTACGTGCCTTCACGCGCGCTTTCCACCTACTTACGCGCTTGCACGTACTTTGGCGTCCATTAAACAACGCCTACCGCATCCAAAGCCTGTAAGAGAAAAGGACTTCATTAAAGGTGTTCAGATACATATAAGGAACCGATCGTGCAGTTAACGACGGCCTCGCGCTCAAAGTTGTCCTCTGCAAGTAAGAGGTTTACAATATCACCAGTGGAGTAACTGGTACCCGCGCCCCTGCACCAGTCGCAGGATGGAGAGCCCAGCATTCACCTACTTAAGGTGAGCACACCTATCCTTTGGGCCTCAAGGAAAGAGAGAGTGAGGAAGAGAAGTCTGTCCAACCACCGTTCATTAACCCCTTGTTCTTCTGCCTGCAGACACCTCACTCTTCAAGTCAGGCATACCGTGAGAAGAGGTCCAGCCCAGGGAACCAGCCGAGTCCTGCGCTTTACAATTGAAGACACAGTAACAACCCAGTCAAGATCTGCGCCTCCGTGGGAATCAGGGGAGCGTTACACTGGGAGAAGTGAAGGACTTGACCCAGGAACATACTGCAACTCTGGCGGAAGTACAACGCTCGATCCAAGCTCTTCGTGATAGAAGTGAAATCCTCGAATTCAAACAGGAGGATCTCGAAAACAGGGCCCGACGCAATAATCTGTGGATACGAGGGGTTCCCTCCTCGGTGCTGGATAAGGATCTAGATGAACACGTGGGTGACTTCTTTCAATCGTTATTGCCACATTTAGACAAGTCATTGTTCATGCTAGACCGCACCCACAGACTGTGCCCTCGACGGGGCGTGGAGTCGTACCCCCCCAGATGTCATAACAAGGATACACTTTTACACCATCAAAGAAGCTATATCGGCAATAGGGCTACCCCGAGACAAGCTGAGATTCCAAGGCTCCCCAGTTCAGATCTATCAGGATCTCTCCCTCTTCAAGCTACAGAAAAGAAGGGCTCTTCGGCCTCTCACGCTCTTCCTCCGGGATCACCAAATCCGATATCGATATCGATGGCTATTCCCGACGGCCCTCCAATTCTTATACAATGGAACCCTCCTCGATGATGCCACAGCGATTCTCCCCCCGGATTCCCCTGGCGGGGCTGGTGAACCCCCGGCTGATCGCACGGATGATGAAGCGGGCACTTCTCTTCCCAAGCCTAGGCGCTCACCCTGACGAGGGTGCAGAGGAACCGGAATGTAAGATGACCATCTGCGGCCCTACCAAAGAATAGACGGCTTGGAAACTACAAACTACAAGAACACTGCTGTGGGCTTCACACAGCCCATGCCCAACTTCAAGGTGTATGCCACCAAAATTCCCTTGGAGTGGAATTCAGAGTTTGTTACCTGTCCTAGCGCGGTTGGCTAGCCGGAAAGGTATTGGCCCTGTTGGCCATGGGATACGCCGGACCAAAAGAATCGCCTTCCCAATCTCCTTAAAATTTTGCCTCTCAACCTCCCATTGGAGGTTAATGCTAGAAGTTCTACCCTCCCGTTGGAGGTTGTTGTTAAAACCCCAGCCACACGATGACTGCATCTTGATCAAGCCTCCAGATGATTACTGAGCTCCATTCAGCCCAACACCCACCCCGGGGATCAACGGAAGCCAAGGACGCACCCCCTCCGCACCAGAAACTGAAATTCGTCACGCTAAATGTCAGGGGTCTGAACTCCCCCTAAAAGGAAACCTATGCCACAATGCCTACAGATAAGGAATCCTCTGTGGTTTTCCTGCAAGAGACTCACTTAATCCCAGCGTACTTTACCCGCCTTCGCAGCAGATTTTTTCCACTGCAATTCCTGACTCCTGACCTCCAACGGTACTAAGAAAGGGGGCACCCCTAGGCCTCAGACAACAAATCCTGGAGACCCTACCTTGCCCTGAGGGCCACTTTATGACAGTCAAATGTCTGATTTATGGACAGCTCTACTCCCTCATCTCAGTCTATGCTCCAAATGACAAACAAGAGGTGTTCTACAGTGACTTGGAAGAATCTCTCCTCCCGTTCATCGAGGGTCAGACTATCATCGGCAGAGACTTCAATGGGGTCCCCGACCCACTTAAGGACAAATCGCATCCCCCGTCCCACAGAGACTCTAAACTGGTGGCAGGCCTTCTCCATCTTTTCAGGACCCTGGATGTGGTGGACACATGGAGAGTGCTCTATCCCAAAGAAATAGACTACTCTTTCTACTCGTATGTCCACAGAACCTACTCCCGGATCGACCTCCTGTTGGCCTCCCCCCCAAGGTTTGGCCTTCACTGATGACATCATTGCCCCAGGGTGCTTTCCGACCACGCCCCGGTTACCCTGACGTTCCGGGCCCATGACCCTGACCCTCCTCCTCGACGCTGATGGAACTTATATGACCCTGTCCTCAACGACATGTCATTAAGGGACTCCATAGCTAAGACGATCAAGAATTTCTTCAGGGAAAATCGGAACGAGGACACATCCCCAGCTAACACCTGAGATGCTATGAAAGCAATGGGGCTGGAGAACTAATCGCCCAGGGAGCAGCCTTTCAGAAACGCAGGCGGCAAACCCGCATAGACCTGGAGAACGAGGTCCACGAAGCAGATGTCATCTGCAAACGCAAAAAATGGACCCCGAAATCCCATCGGGCCCTACAGGCTGTGCGAAAGAGGCTGAAGGCACACTATGCTGAGGACACTGCTCAACTGCTGGCTAAAACCAAACAAGGGTACTATGCCAAAAGCAATAAGGCAAACAAACGATTAGTTGAGAAATAAGCAAAAGGATTTGCCCAAAAAGACATCAAAATATTACCCGAGCAGAAAGAGAAGCCCTTTCAGAACTATCTAAAAGATCTGAGCTAGTCATAAAACCCTCCGACAAGAGAGGCGGCATAGTGATCATGAAATCTAAACAGTACTATCGAATGGTCATGGAATTATTAAATGACCCTGAGAGCTACAAAACTCTTAAAAAAGATCCAACTAAAGATTTGAAAACAGAAATTGCTGCAATGGTCTCCTTTGCACTTGAAAGGGACTGGATAACAGAGAACGAGTCTGAATTCCTCTTGACAACACAAGGCAGAGCTCCCTGCTTATATGCCTTACCTAAGATCCACAAAGATTCTACCAACCCCCTAGGCAGACCAATTGTCTCTGGCTGTGGGTCGGTATTAGAACCTTTATGTAAATTTGTTGACCATTTCTTAAAACCCATAAGCAGAACTACAGAATCATATATCCGGGACACTGTGCATACCATTCAGTTATTCGGAAATCTGGACTTTGACCCACAGAAACAGCTACTGGTGACTTTAGACATCAAGTCACTATATACCAGCATCCCTCAACAGGCCGCGATTGACTGTGTGTGTATGAATACCTAATCGCAGCCGACATACAGACCAAGGCCCCACCAGAATTCATCATCGAAGTAATGACATTAGCCCTATGTAAAAATGTCTTTGAATTCGACAAACAGTTCTACCTACAGACGAAGTGAACTGCCATGGGGCAACATTCGCCCTGAGTCTGGCGATTCTATTCATGGCCAACTTTGAACAGAAATTTATATTCAATCAAACCAACAGATGGAGGGAAAATATCAAACAATGGCGAAGATACATAGATGACGTGATTTGTCTATGGGAGGGATCACAGGCAGGACTGCAAGAGTTCTTCATATGGCTCAATACATGTAGCCCTGACATCCAATTCACATTTGAATACAGTAACTCATCCATCCACTTTCTTGATCTTACAATTGAACACAATCAAGGTAAATTAGTCTGCACCACTTTTCGCAAATCCATGGATCGTAATACCCTATTGCACTTTGAGAGCGATCACCCTCAGCACATCAAAGAGAACTTACCATACAGACAATTTTTGAGACTCCGTAGGAATTGTACTTCTCTAGATGATTTTTATTATGATGCTAGCCTTCTAAGCAACAGATTGCGAGAAAGAGGCTATCCCAAAATGTTGGTGGGTAGATCTTTGAAAAGAGCTCGATTCACATGTCGTGACTCGCTCCTTATTCCTAAAACACCAGATGCAGGAGAAGACCAAATGACATGTGTAATTACCCATGGCCAACATGCTTTCCAAATTAAAAGATTTATTCACAAATATTGGCCTATAGTCAGACTATGCTTACCGGATCAACAAAAACCCAGATTTGCATTTAAGAGGGCCCGGAACCTTCGAGAGCACTTGGTACATTCAATGTATATCAAAAAAACTAATCAGGGTAGCCTCTGGAATCTCCGACCTCTTAAAGGACATTACCCCTGTGGGGCATGTTCAGTCTGCCAATTTACCATTAAAATGCAACAATTCCAGGTCGGGGAAAGAATTTGGACCCTGAATGATGTCTCAAACTGCAAAACTAACCAAGTGGTATACTGCATCGAGTGCCCCTGCCACCTACGCTACGTTGGGCAAACTATGTGTAATGTCGGCATACGAATTTCAGAACATCGATCACAAATCCGTTGCAGAAACCTAGCATCCCCACTAGTACAACATTACATAGAGAACAAACATAGTACACAAGATATCAAGTGGTGGGTCATCGAACAGGTACGCAGCGGTCCGAATATTCAAGGTCGACTTTTGGACTTGGAATGCAGGTGGATACATCAAATGGACTCAGTAGCCCATGGACTTAATGAGCAACAACTTTTTCCGCACAGATGATCCACTAGGATAACCAGGTGCCTTCTGTTTGCGAATCATACAAACGTATGACCCCTGATGGTCCTTGCACGCAGCACTGCCTGCCAACAACTGTTCACCAGGTGCGGATGAGCACAACAAATCATAGCCTGCCATTCACAGGATCATGATTGGAGGACGCACTGCACACCCCCTGGGGGGCGGGTCGGGCTCGTACCCAGTGACATTGGGCAGGGCAACAAAGATCATGAGACATTAGATTGCTCAAACTCCACCGGCACATCTCGCCAGGTCTGGGTGCGTCTATTGGCTTTTCTGAGGTGGAGATGCATTCTGCACCCTCATAGCCCTACTCGCTCGCAAAAAACAGCAGAGTGAGCTTTGCCGGCAACCCTCTCTTCCGGATTCTAGACGTCACAGCCTATCAGGCCACAGCATTTACTGGCTCTTGATTGGCTGGATGTCGCACACCCTCCAACTCTCTCATAACGGCTTCATTTCAGCAGCAGGCTCTCAGTACCTCTGACGCTGACCGCGCGTCTCCATGCATCGGTTTTTTATCTCGAAGGACACAGCGCCTCGCAAGGCCGCCTGGAACACAGTTTCTGTGCCTGGTGCAGGACAACAGAGAGGGAAACATAGGCTCCCCTCAGGTAAAGAAGGGCCTTACTATTTTTAGATACACATCTTTTAATTAATTTCCTACCAGTACATTTTCAGTGGAGAACGAGTGCAGCTTTAAGCACAAGGATGCCAAACTGTTTTCTTTCATGGCATGCCCACTCTCTCAAAAAAAAAATGTAAAATACTTGGGAATTACCCGGAACTCAAGAAGCCTTCTTACCCACTCAAGGTACCCCCTTCTGACTTACTGATGAATGCATACTGTAAAGGCAATTGATTCATTCTTGTTCTCCATACTACATGGTCCATGTCTACTCCAATGAGTTCACGCTTGCAGATGATGCCAGGCCTTGGCTCCTTTGTCCAGGCAGGCATCACACACAGAGGTCAGAGCATGCATTAACACAATGCCCCTCCCCTCTTTTTGTTTCTCCACATAGATACACTTATCTGCATTTGAGTAGGACCCGCACACTCTACCGGTGATAAGCGCGTTTGCCTCGTATCTCAATTTGGTGAACAGCCCTGTTTTCTGCAGAGTCCCGACCGGGGAGATTGCCCTATCAAGAGATGCTTCACAGGTTCTTTGTGATGAGACATTTATTCAATACGTCCACCATAATATCCCAGAGGTAGTAGTAACTAATCTTTACCCTGCAATTTCATCAGCCCTTTCTTTCACTTTTAAGTTCTCTCAATTTTAAAATAATTCCTCTAACACATAAAGATTTTTTGTTTTATTTATTTGCTTAGAAATGTCCAGAAAGGAAACACAATTCGACCAAGAGGACATGAGATTCATTTCTTTTTCTCTCTTGGTTTGTCTGTTGTAGGGGCCACTGACTTGCCCTGAAGAAGGCGGCCAACACCCACAAATACACATCTCTCGGACTCAATATGAAGATGGATGGTATTGCCGCCAAAACGTTCTGTTCATGGAAGGGGGAACAATAAACCCATTGTTTGGGGTCCTGTGACCAACATGGTTTATGTGATTTGTACACATTTGGTGGTTTGACCACTACTTCTCCCCCTTCTACGTTGGCATATAGCTATCGGGACCATTTCTGTTCCCGGTATAATTTATTAGAATAAGTAGATTAAAGTCTACTGGAATTACATAGAACTTTCTATGAAGGATGCAAGGTAGAAATAGTCTATGCACCAGACAGTTGGAATCTGGGCATCTTCGAAGAACAAATGTCTATTGATTAATTCATTTATGTAGACATTTAGAATATATATGTGTTTCCTGCATGCTTCATGCTATGTTCTAGTTTTTCTTCAAAACACTCATCTTTAAGTCTTATGTTGTGTTGTTTTTTCATTTCCTTTTCAAAATACACCATTTGAAGGATTACAAGATGTTTAATGTATTTTTGATTATGACACAAATATATTATTTGGTTTGTATTTTTTTAATCTCACCTATATTGTTAAATGTTTACAAGAAAAAACTTTGTCTTTTTTTCAATACAATACTTAATTCATATCCACAGCCCCCTTTGTGTATGTGGTTTTTCTTCCTGGACAATTTCATAAGCTACCAATTTTGGGATACAGTCTATTAGTACATTTGGCAAAGGTTCCCCCACAAATATGTTTTGTTTCATTGAATGACAGAATCGAGTGTAGCCTTTCCCAGTAGCAGTACTACTTTTCTTGTATTTTTCTATATGTGCCTGAGTCTGCTACGCCTCACCATGGGCACACCGATCCTTCAGGTGTGGAGAAACTCCCCAAGGCAAAGAAGCAGAACACTATCTTAGGCCTATGCGACCCCCAAGGCAGAGTCCAATTCGCAGGACAAGCTACGACTTGCATTCGCCCACCTCTCGGACATAATGTCAGCATCCCTGAGGAATTATGACGAACAACAGGACTACTTGCAAGGTGCTGCTCTTCCTCACCTTAAGGACACGGTGAGAGAGAGCCTTGAAGTCCCTATTACAGGTGAGGATATCGACGCTGCTATTAAGAGTCTCAAATCCAGAGCACTGGCCCCAGACGGGTACACAATACGGTTTTACAAAATGTTCCGCCCCCACCTTACAGCGCCTCCGACAATCTTATTTAACTCTTTTGCCACCTCGGGAACTATCACCCCCTCCATGCAGGAATCAATCACAGGCCTCATCCTTAAGCCAGGGAAAGACCCCAGGGATAATAATTCATACAGGCCCATCTCACTATTAAACCCTGATGCCAACATATATTCAAAAATTCTGGCAAATCGCTTGGCAGGCGTCCTTCTCGATATTCTAGACCCGGATCAGATAGGATTCATAATGCACAGGTCGACTGGGGAAAATATTCGCAGAGTCCTGAATCTAATAGACGTTGCCAATCAGGATTCGCAGAAGCTTGTTTTGCTGGCCCTAGACCCAACCAAAGCATTTGACAAAGTAGACTGGGCATTCCTGCAACTCTCCCTCGAATCCTTCCACTTTGGACCTACCTTCCAAAAGCGTGTATTAGCTAACCACCAATCCCCAAAGACCCTCCTTAGAGTCAATGGCCTCCTGTCTCACCTGATTTCTTTGACCTATGGAACCAGACAGGGATGCCCCCTCTCTCCCTTACTTTTTGCCCTGGCCATGGAACCCCTCGCCCAACGAATCTGTCTAAACTCTCAGATCAAAGGCCTCCAAGTGGCTCCATTCTAACATAAGATCGCACTTCACGCCGATGATGCGCTACTATCTATAACAGATATCTCTGCTTCATTGAAGCCAGCCCTCAATGAGATTCAGAAGTTTGGGAGGGTAGCAGGCTTTACCATTAACTTCAGGAAATCAGTGGCACTGGGAATTGGGTTGATGCCGGGGGAGCGGGAATCCCTTGAATCCCTATGCCCGATTCGATGGAGTGAAAAGGTAATTTCCTATCTTGGGGTCCAGATCCCCGCCTGCCCGGGAGACGTCTACCTGGCAAACTTTCCTCCACTTTTCAAAGAGCAGGAGAGGGACCTTAATCGATGGCTCCCGCAGGAGATCTCGCTTCTTGGCCTTATCACCGCCTGCAAAATGAATCTCCTTCCACGGTTCCTCTACGCTTGCACATCCCTCCCCACTACAATTCCTCTGCCCCCGCTTCGGTGCCTACAAAGGAAAGTATTCCGATTGATTTGGAGGGGTAGGAAATCGCGAATCCTCCAGAAGACCATGATGAGCAGCCCCAGACTTGGTGGCTTTGGTGTCCCCGACCTCCGAAAGTATCATGTAGCGGCGCAGTTGGCCCACACTCAGTCTTGGGTCATCGCCTCTGGGTGCTCAAAATGGGTAGAGATAGAGCAGTCTCTCCTGCCCCCTCCCCTGCGCTTCCTTCCATACATCCACCCCCCCTGCGCCGACCTGGCGGAACTCTATCTTCCTCTAAACATACATTGAAAACATAGGACTGGGCCCTGAAACATTAAGGCCTCCCGAGGGGTCTGGGCCCCTCATCCCCAGTTTTTCACACCCCAGCCTTCTCACCGGGATCCTGCCCTTCGAACTTTAGGAACTGGGTTGCGGGTGGTCTCGAATCCCTGGGTCAGCTCTTTCAGGAGAGCCAGCCGCGCTCTTTTGAGCAATGCAAAGCAGCCTTTCAACTGGCAGAATCGGATAGGTTTACCTTTTTGCAGCTTCAACACTGGTGCTCCCATCCGTTGACCTGCTCAGGAGCACTACGCGCCCCTAGCCCCCTTGAACTCTCCATCAAAGACCTACCATCTTGAGGGAACATCTATTCTTTTTACAAGTTATTGCAAGTGGATTCCCTCGCCGCTAGGGCCTCTTATATGTCACAGTGGGAGGCAGACCTGGGGCACTCTGTAGAGGATCAGACCTGGGTAGACATCTGGTCAAGGACGCACTCTTCCTCCTTTTGTATCACCAACCGAGAGTGCACTCACTAGTTACTTCTATGATGGTATTATCCCCTGCTCCGCTTGCACCACTTTCACTGCGCCTTGGACCCACTATGCTGGCACCGTTGTGGACTCCCGGGGTTCTACCATGTGTGGTGGACATGCCCAGTGGTGAAGGAGTTTTGATCCTGGTGCATTGCCACAATTAAAGACATCACTCAGGCGGTGATCCCACTGGAGCCTGAACATGTCCTCCTGGGAGTCCCAATTCCGGGCACCTACCCGAGAACCGACAGGAGAGCTGCCCTCTTAACACAACTTTTGCTGGCCACAAAGATCACAGTGGCGCGCACTTGGAAGTCTGCTGAGGGCCCCCCGATGACTCTTTGGTGGCTAAAACTTGGGACATTCTGATAGCTGAGAAAATCACTGCAGCCAACGCTGGCCTTCTTCACCGCTTCTCGAACACTTGGGCGCCTTTCCTAGACTATGACCAGAACTTCCCGGCACTAACTTACAAACCACAGCTGGTCGCAAGGGCCCTTCAGCTGGATTGCGAATGGCTGGTGTTGGCCCAGGCTTTGCCAGATCCCGACGACAGTTGGGGGGGGGGTGCAGTTTGCATGCTCATATGTTCACTGGAGGCAATATGTTGTCTGTTGTCTGCCAATTTAATTGTCATCTATGTGCTGGTTTAAAATAAACAAGTTTAAAAAAGTTGACGATGGGTATGGTCATCTTCATAAAGGTGAGGGGTCCTGCAAAATGTCATAAGGAGCATTATGTGGTCATTGCTTGCTATCAAGAGACATATCTCGTGAGATTGAAAAGTTCAGGCTGGTTTTGAACATCTGCGGCAGCTCTTTTCTTCCTTTAGTGTAGAGTATTGTTATCTTCCTCACTGGGGACTTCTAATTAATAATCAAGGGCATTGTTTAGATAAAGGGATAGTGATATCTTATTTAAAGGGGAACGTAGCATATTGGGCAATTATACTGGTCTCTCTGTACATGCCTAATCAAGACTATCATGCTTTCCAGTCAAAGGCCTGTTAAATTATAGGCTTTTTTTCTGGGGGAGAGATTATTTTGTGGTGCAGATTATATTGGATGGAGATTTCAACATGGTAATGCCCCATGGTATGGGCAAATATATACCCACATTATGATTCCTTCTTAGATGTACTCAAACAGAAGCTGTAAGTGCTAGAATTGATTGACATCTGGTGGTAAACCCATTATGATGACTCAGACTACATCTTCTTTTTAGATGGTCGTCAAACGTTTTCCCGGATACATCACAATATGAAGTACCACTTCTTACTGATTGCCCTGGTGGAGGCAGCAAATGACCACATCTAACACGCCATGCACTGGTGACTGTGATTGTTGAATTGGTAGTCAGGATAAAGGAGGATCTCAAAGCAGACATGTACTGGGTGAACACCTTTATAAGGGACTCTCTTATCATTGTGCAGACAGAGAAACATATTTCAGGCTTGTTTAAACTAAATGTCAATAGGTAAGTGGACAAAGCTTTCATCTTAGATCCTCTCAATCACTCAACTATGGGTTGTGTCTTTTTGTGGGGCTGAGGGGTGGCAAAACACCATGTGCCCCATCCCAAGACCTACCCGCCACAGGCAAACCTATTTTTAAGAAAAATGACAAATCGCAGAGCGGGAACTCTATGGGGTACCTGGAGCTTAAGAAGTGGGCCAAAAACACAGTGTCTCAGTAAAGATCTAGAGAAGACTGACAGCTGCTAGTAGGCAAATCAATAGAAAGATGTTCAACTGATCAAAGTATCCCATGCTGAAAGTTCATCAGGCATTTTATAAAAATGCTGCAAGCCAGACCATCCATGGGACCTCAAAGTGAAAGCTGACAAATTCACAACTGTTCTGTTCATGAAAGTGAGGATTTGAATACACTTTTGCACTGAAAAGGGAAAGATGAAGGAATTTCAAGAGTTTTACCACTCACTCCTTGAAAGAGTCGGCCCATTTCGCAGTCAGCGAAATGGGACCAGCACACACACCACTACTATCGATGGCCTTCCGATCATACCAGTTCCCATGCGCCGCTTCCGGTGGCAGGGTCCCATCCAGCAACTTATGCTCCACATCACTACATCCTTTAACATACCTTGTATCCTACGGACACCAAACTACTGCCAAAACCTTCCCTCTATTCATGTCTATTCCGCCATCACTCTTGGAGTGTTATATCCTTAAATTACAAGCCTACTGTTTTCCCAGGACAGTTCACTGTAACCTACTGCCAACGCCTGGTACAGCCGAGGCTTTTCCGGTTTGTGCTGGGTAAATCACTGCTGTGCTGTTGCCCTCCTGGCAGGTCTAACATAGAACCAGCAAACGGGGCATGTCACATAGTTTTGTTTACCTGCAAACCTATTACAAATCATGTGTTCTCTATAATGCTCTGAAACTACCTACCTTTGTTACTTTCTCAATTAATCTAATTGATTAACCTGTACCTGCTTAGCAATGAATCAGCCCCCCGCCAGCCCCCCCTCCAGGAAATAAGGCTTTGTCAGATGGTGCACCTGTACACCTGAAGTAGCCTTTTATGCTTACCTGTACACCTGAAGTAGCCCCCCCGCTCCAGGAAGTAATACTTCGTCAGATTGTGGACCTACACCAATTGAGTCTTTTATGCTTACCTGTACACCTGAAGTAGCCCCCGCACCATGAGGCGAGCCTTTGCCATTTTATGCATCCGCACCTATTGTGTCTTTTATGATTACCTGTGCACCTGAAGTAACCCCCGTACATTTATTTATTTATTTATTACATTTGTTGTACGCCCAGACCCTGAGGTATCACGGCTTAGTTACAGATAGCATAAAAATACAGTGATGGTATTGGTAAATACAATAGGACAATACAGTATTGGTTACATTACAACATTATATGAGCTTGTGCCGGTTTCTATACAATTATATACATTTCTATACAGTGAAGATACAGCGTTGAACTGGGATACAAGTATATGGGATCAGCTTAGAACTGGTTAAATAACCACGTTTTGAGTAGTTTTTTAAATTGTGGGAAGGACGTTTCATTCTTAATGTTGGTGGGTAGGGCATTCCAGTGCTTAGGAGTGAGTACTTTGAAGCTACTGCCCCCTGCTCTTTCTCTTTTGTAACGTGGTATTTCGAGGTTTTCACTGTTATTCAATCTGAGGAGGCTGGTCTGGGTTTTCTTGGTGACTGTGTTGACAAGGTATTTGGGGGCTTTGTTGGTGATACATTTATGAGTGATGCTGAGGGCTTTGAAGAGTAATCTGGCTCTGATGGGGAGCCAGTGATTTTGTCTCCTAATATTGGAGATGGGATCAGATTTTCTTATGCCTAGTGCAGCTCGGAGGGCTTTGTTCTGCATGAGCTGGAGTTTGGATAGGTTGGTGTTGGAAGTGCCTAGGAAGACGATGTTACATTAATCAAGCTTAGATAGTATAAGCGCTCTTGCTAGAGTCATGCAATTTTCTGGTGACAGGAATTTACGACTAAGAGATATGAGTCTAGCTGTGTAAGAGGTAGAGGAGGCTAGGGAGTTTACTTGCTTAGACATAGTGAGTGTCGCGTCAAGGTAGGCCCATAGTGTCTTGACTTGCTTAAGCACTGGGGTGCCATCAATGAAATAAGGAGTAAGCAGGCTGAAGGGAGGCGATTTTGGACGATGATCCTAATATAAGTAGCTCTGTTTTGTCATCATTGAGATATAGGCTATTATTGGCCATCCAGTTTTGGATTAGTGAGTAGATTTTGTTGATAAGCAATGCATCTTGCTCATGGTTGCCATCTGCAAAATTAGTGCAGATGACACCCATGGCATCCAGTGCTGTGGAGAACAGCTTGGTGTAGGCATTGTACAGGGTGGGGGAAAGGCACAAGCCTTGAGGGATGCCTATCGGGACTGAAATGGGATCTGCTGATTCTTTCCCGATGGCAACTCTTGAGGTCCTATCTGCGAGGAAGGATGTAATCCAATCAGTGGCATTGTTGGAAAGGTTGAAGTTGTTGTTTAGTGTGTCACAGAGTTTGTCGTGGTCAACCAGGTCGAACGCTGCTGAGAGGTCAAGGAGCATTAGCTAGCAGAGTTGACCTGATTCTCTTGTGGCATCCATTTGGATCTTAAGATCTAGAAGGGCTGTTTCTGTGCTATGGTTGGGGCGGAATCCTGACTGTCGGTCCCCTAGTAGTTGATGTTGTTCTAAGTGGTTTTGAATTTGGGAGTATGCTATTTTGTCAATGATTTTCAATAGAAAAGGGACGGAAGTTATGGGACGGTAATTGGTGGGGTTTGAGGGTCCAGGGAAGGTTTTTTGAGGAGGGGTGTGACCCAGGCTTTCTTAATGCTAGCGGGGACTATGTTTGTGTTGAAGAATGCATTGACAAATTCAGTGATGATTGGTGCTAATGTATGGGCACACTGTTTGACTAGATGAGAGGGGAATTTGTCTTCTTTGCAGTTTGAAGCTTTGAGTTTCATGATGGTGTCTAGTACTTCTTTGTTTGTGACTGAGGTGAAGTGAAAAGTGGTGCAGATGGAAGTAGTAGGAGGGTTTGAGGTTATATTAGGAAGCGTTTTTTCTGCAAGCGAGTTTTTTTGCTGTCGATTTTCTTTTGAAGTAGCGTGCTTTTAGAGGCTAATGCGTCTTGTATTGTGGTGCACCAGGTTATACTGGAGTTATAGGGTGCTGTAACTTGGCAAGGGTTCTCATGTTCTCTGAGGATGGAGGACAGTTCTTTGCTGTCAGAGTTGGCATTGGTTATGCACGTGTTAAGGGCATTGGCTTTATGAGAGATTATGGCCGATTCGTACTTCTTATTGCCTGTTAGGAAGGCGTTGGCTGATTCACTGGTGTTGGTTTTCCTATGTAGGTGCTCGAGTGCTCTTTTAGTGCATCTGAGGGAGACTAGTTCATCATTAGACCAGAAGCAGGAGCGTTTGTCAGGTTTATGAGTTTTGGTGATGACAGGGGTGAGTGAGTCTATGGTACGGGTGAGGCTTTGTTGATAAAAGTCTGCTAGGTAGTCAGGGTTGTTCGTATTGAAGGTGACATTGGCAAAGGCTCGATGTAAAATGGGAGAGAGGGTGTCTGCTGTGAGTTTTTAATATTTCTGGATTCAAAGGTGTCAGGTGCCTTGGGGTTAGTGGAGTCTGAACTTTTGTATTCCAGGGTGAAGGTGATGATAAAGTGGTCAGTCCATTCTACTGGTAGGATGGAGTCTATGGTGACTTGAGTGTTGAGGGATAGGATCCACTCCAGCGTTCTACCTTTGGAATGGGTGGGTTCATTTATCAGCTGGGAAAAGTTAATGTCTAACATGGCTGAGTGGAAGGCGGTGGCATTCGTGTCCAAGGAGTCGCTATAGCCTAGGTTGATATCCCCTAGGACTATGCATTTAGTCTTTGACTTGATGAAGGGCGTGAGCAACAGGGGGATGTCTAGGTTGGAGTGACTGATCTGTAGACTACTAACAGGTTAGTGGTGGTTTTAGGGTTGGGGGAAAATTTGGCTAGTAACATTTCATATCCTTGTACTTGTTCCAGTGGACAGGCTCTGAGTTGCATTATGGTTCTAGCTATTAATGCAACTCCACCTCCTTGGATATTATTTCTGTCTGTTCTCAGGATAGTGTACCCTGGAGGGATGGCGATGGCTAGGAGGGGGCCTGCGGCAGGATGTAGCCAGGTTTCAGAGACTGCTAGTATGTCCAATTGTTGATCCACAATGAGGTCATGGATTTCTATGGCATGTGCAACGAGGGATCGAGCATTGATAAGTGTGCATTTGAACATGGGGGTGGGCGCAGGGGGAGGTATGATAATTGGGTTGGGAATCTGAGACGTGTTTTTGGTACCTTTAGGTGGCTTTGTTTGTTTTGTTTGAGGGTCTTTGGGTGGTCTAGTGGTAAGTTCGGGTGCGGTTTTGATACCAGTAACTTTAGTTTTGTTAGGTTTGGGCACGTGAATGTTAGGGCTGGTTCTGGCTCTGAGTCTGTTAAGTCTATTGAGCCCCGTGGTAGATATAGTTTTGTAGTTGGTTTTGGTGCATAAGCGAGATGGTGTTGAGTTACGGATGGGAGTAATTGGAGCATCTGGATAAGAGGTGTTGGTATTGGTTATATTGTTGGGTGCGTTGGTAAGGGTGAATTGTGGGAGGGATGGAAGAAATGGGGTGGGGCAGGGAATAGGGTGGTGACGCTGGCAGCCTATTCTCACCAGACGTTCTTTGAACGGAGTGAAGTGTCCTCCTGTGCAGGGCACAGCATGGGGTATTATGCAAAATGGGAAGATAATGGATGTTAAAAGTGTTAGCATTATTGGATATGATTGGTTTGTGTGATACTGGTGGTTTGCGGGGTGGCGAGACACAGGAAGGGAGTATCTTAGTTCACTTGGCTGTCGTAAATCCAGGCTGCTGGCTATCTCAATTGGGTTTGTTTGGTGTGCAGGTAGCAACAAATGTTTAGGTGTCAATTTACATATATTAAACAAGGAACAAGGTACAATGCGGCAGCAGTGACTATTAATTACCACAGTAGAGGCTAAAAATCAGATCTGAATGGCGATACAAGTATCAGTATTCAAAGTTTAGCCAAGTTGAATAAATAGAATGGCAACCTAAGCTTGCAATTTTGGGCTTGGACAAAACAGCTAGTTATTATCAAAACTTGTCTATACAGTCAGGGTATGAAATGGGACTATCTAGCAGTGGCAGCATGTGTTATAAACATTCATTGGCAAATTGAGGCATTTCCAAATATGTTAAATGCGAGAGATAAGACTTTGTAAATAAAACAGATAGATAACAGTAGTGTGCAGAATAAGTATAAACCAAGTACAGTTCTGGTAGTGGGAAGCCGGCGTGCCTATAAGCGCAGCTGATGGGGGGGACTGGAAGGTTGTGCGCAGGTAGATCAGAGCGTACCTTAGCCTGGGGTATGGGTTCTGTAGTGAGCATGTAAGGAGGCTTAGTGCACAAAAATCGATTGCAACAGGGCAGTATTTTTGTGGGGCTGATGACTGAAAAAGTACTTACAGTTGTGTGAACATTGGTAAACAGATGCAGGGTCCTGGCCAACAGTACGAGCGGTTTCAGACAGGTTTGAGGCAGGCAAGAGCCTGGGAAGGGGAGCCTTTGAGGTGTGGGCCGGCTTATGCCTGCCGGTGTGGGATAGGTGCAGATGAGGCACTGGGCAGCCAATCCACACTCAGATCGCAGGTCTCACGGTTCGTAGGGTTGTAGGTGCCGATTTGTGAGGTAGGGCGGCCATCTTAGCCTGTTCCACACCGCATGGTGTATAATGGTGGACAAGTGCACTGAGATACACAAGAGCACACACTTTGAAGTAGGCGCGGATGGGGTGCCCCTTGCACTATTCTAGTTGTGCCAATATAATTGCATCACGTTCCGAAGTGCCGGAATAATATTTCATCAAAAGTCGGCTGTGGGTCGTGTTCCTCTGGCTTCACTTCCATGGAACGGGACACTGCTCCTGCAGTGTTTTGGAGCTCCAGCTCCTACTAAAGGGGGAGGCGAGGCTTTCCATGATGCGGGGCTTTGACAGATTGTGTGTGCACCCCACCAATTGTGTCTTTTATGCTTACCTGTGCAACTGAAGTAGCACCCCGTACCATGAGGCGAGGCTTTGCCAGAGTATACTTTCAAGGTTCACCCATATGTCCCTTATGCATGGTCTTGCCTTCTGTAGAATGTCATATCGCACTTACTGTAACTAGCTCCTAGATGCCTCAGGGATTTTTGCGCTGCTATAAATGTAAAAATAAATAGAGATAATAAGGTGTGATTCGAATGAAAGAGTACGTGAGGGAGGCTGCTCTAACCTGCATTGTGAGGGAACTTGCTGAAGACCTAATTTTTCTAATTGAACATATTCTGTTTCATGAGATGGGAAATCTTTTTGTTCTCTACCTTTGTTTTGGGGTTCCTCAAGGAATGGTAGTTGGCTTCCATTATTCAATCCTTTGATTTTCATTGACATTCCTATTTGCTCTTTTTCATTTTTTTCTCTCTCTCCCCACCCCTCTCTGTCTGATTGTTTGCAGTTAAGCTTTTAATGGTTTCTCATTCACTTCATCATAATCCCTTGAATCTCTTTTTTCCCCTGCCCATTCTCAATATGACGAACCTCTGCCTCCTACTATCTCTTGCTCCCGTGATTCTCTTACTCTTTCTTTATCTGTTGTCAATGTTGGTGTTGTTTTTGACCCACCTCTTTCTTTTTCTTATCATATTTCTATTCTTTCCCGCGCCTGTTTCTGCCAGCTTTACAATCCTTTTCTTACTTTTTCTGCAGCTAAAACTCGTATTCATCTCTTCATCTCTGCTTCTTGGTTTACCTTCCCATGCTCTTGCCCTGCTTCAATCAGACTTTAATTCTGTGGTTCACTTGCTCTGATTACTTTTTCCGTGCTCCCATATCTTTCCATTTCTGACCTCTCTTCAAAGGCTTCTTTTTCCTGCTCATCTCCAGTCACTTTTCTTGTACATTATTTATAAATGTATCCAAGGTCTTGACTGTCGCTCAGCTGCCATTTGATACCATTATACCACCCTTAGTAGATTTATTGAAGGAGGTTTTGCTTTATGATAGGGCAGATCCGGTTTACTACACTGTAACGCTCACCTGACTCCCACGGGGGCGCTGGCCTGGTTCGCGCTGCTGTGACCTCGTCTAAGGTGATGCGCAGGGTTCGGAAGACGGACTGGACCGGGCCCCAGATCTGGCTTGTCTGACTCGCAGAAGTATCCTTCTGTAGGTGAGAATAGGGGGTTAACTGTCTGCGGGGTAATGCAATCGGCCTCCCACTTACCCCTCTCACCCTCCTCAAAACCCTTCTGTGCTTCCCCGTAGCGTCTCACCTTAGGGTCTGGAAGGACGAGCTCTCCATCCTGCTTCTGATGCAGGGGCGCGTTGGTATCCAGTTACGTCACTGGATTTTCGGATGGGTGAGAACCAAACTTGCTTGGCTTCCAGGTAAGTTTTTCTCTAAGTGGTTCCCCTTGTGTCCATGCATTAATGTTCTAATGCTAGTGTCTTTTTCCCCATAGGGGCCGGGGTACGGAATGCCGGGGAACAGGTACCGACCCGAGGTGAGCGGTGAAATCCTTGTGGAAATCAGGTAAGTCTTTAATGAGTGTTTTGGTAATGTCTTTTCATTCACTCATTAACGCTGATGACTTTTTCCCCTTAGGGGCCGAGGTCCGAAAATGCCTGGATGCGGCGCGGACCCGAAATGAAAAGGGAATGACCCAACAGGTAAGTCTTGACATGTAGTTTTAGCTTCCCTTGTCCCTTCTTTCTCTCACCTTTGTTCTTGTCTTTTTCTCCCTAGGCGCGGGGGCGCGACTGCGAATCCGGATGGTCGCTGCTGAACATGGAGGCGCCCTGTAAAGGTGAGTAGAATGCGGCGCTGCAGCGATCGATGCGATGTGCTTTTAAAAAAATAAATGTCTTCCTTTTCAGGATTGTCGGCGAAATGTCTCTGGGATGCAGATTTAGCAGGTGAGGCCTTTTCCTTCTTCTGTTCTCTTGTTCCCTTCCTTTGCAGGTGATTCAGGATGCTGGCAGGTGTGGCAGAAGTCAAGATGCAGAAGCAGACACGGTGAGCGTCCAGCTGCTAGATGCAGAACAACGTGAAGCACGTGTGGCTGATCGGGTGTGGTTTAAATAGCCTTGGAAGAAGTTCCTAGAATGTGTCCTTCCTCCAATCAGGTATGTATCCTTCCCCGACCACGCCCGGGTGGTAAATGAGTAACACAGGTAAAGTAGTTCCTTTCAGGCCTCAAGGAGGCCGGGGTTCTGCAGCATGGTCTGCATCAGGTAAGTGCACCCAAACACTTTCATAATGAGCCTGGCGCCTATGGCGCCAGGACTGACGTTTTCTATGAGCCTGGCGCCATAGGCGCCAGGACGCTGTCCAAAGGGCCGCTATAAGGGGTTGCTGGGACCTTCCCCGGGGACTTGATGTCCGCTTTCGGGGACGCAGGGCCTAAGCCGGCTCCCCGGGAGCAGGCATCGTGACAGCATTCCCCCCCAAAGCCCCTCCCAAGGTTGTTCCCTCCGGGGGTTTTGGTTTGTTTGGGAAGAGTCGGTGGAATTTCCTGACTAATCGAGGTGCATGCACATGGTCACTGGGTTCCCACAACCTCTCCTGAGGTCCGTACCCTTTCCAATCAATTAGGTAGAAAAGCTTTGACCTAAACATTTTTTAATCTAAAATGTTCTTCACTTCGAATTCGGGTTCCCCATCTATTTGAATAGGTTCTGGAGGTTTGAGTAGTCGGGTTCCGGGTACCACTGGTTTCAGAAGTGACACATGAAAAACATGGTGAATTCGCATATTAGCTGGTAAATCAAGTTTAGCCGCTACTGGGTTAATTATTGCCGTAATAGAATAAGGTCCCAGATATTTTGGGTTAAAAGTTCGAGGCCCTTTGAGCGGTAAATGTCTGGTAGCTAACCGCACTTGATCCCCAATCTGATACGGAGGTGCTTCACTCCGATGTAGGTCAGCATTCTCCTTGTATTTTCTCTTGGCTTGTTGTAAATGCGTGGTTGCCTCTTTGAAGGCTCGGGTAATGGTAGAATGCAGATGTTCTACTGCGGGCACTTCGAGGTTCTGAGGTGAGTTGAGGTTTGAGGTTCGAGGGTGATGTCCAAACAAGGTATAAAAAGGACTATGGCCAGTTCCAGAGTGTACCGAATTATTATATGCGTATTCGGCTATCCAAAGAATGTCTTTCCAGTTGCTTTCAGATTGCTGTAACATACACCGTAAGTACTGCTCAAGGGTCTGATTTGTCCTCTCGGTCTGACCATCGGTCTGAGGGTGGTGACTGGTCGATAATCTTACGCCTATTTGTGCCATTTGACAACATTTGCGCCAGAAGTGGGAAATTAATTGGCTTCCCCGGTCAGAGATTAGTATACATGGGAATCCATGTAGCCGAACAATATTTTCGAGGAATTCTTTGGCTAGGACAGAAGCTGAAGGTAAACCTTTCAAAGGAATGAAGTGGGCCATTTTGGAAAACAAATCCACAATTACCAGAATGGTATTGTATCCCGAACAAGGAGGCAAGTCCGTAATAAAATCCATTGATAGGGTGTGCCAGGGTGCTGGCGGTATGTCTAGAGGTTGAAGGAGACCGGCTGGTCTTTTCTTTTGACCTTTATTTTGGGCGCAAACACCACAGGACATCACAAAAGATTTAACATCTTTTCGCCAAGAGGGCCACCAGAATTGTCGTTTCACCTTTTCCATTGTCTTGGCAATACCGGGGTGTCCCTCTATTAATGTATCATGATAACCTGAAATAACTAGTTCGTGTAAATCCTTGTGCGGCAGGAATAAGCGTCCTTGGTAATAAGGTAAACCATTATCTATGGTAAAGTCTGATCCATTTTGTATCCAATCCTGTAGGACTGTAGGGTCCAGGAGTTGTTTCACTCTGACTTGAATGTCTTCAAGCGTCTGTAACAAAGTCATGCCTAGAATTCTCTGTTCGGGAATTATTGGTACTGGTTCTGAGTTTGTATCAGATTCTCCCATTCCAATTCGGGATAAGGCGTCTGCTTTGCCGTTCTTGCAGCCAGGTCGATAGGTAATCACGAAATCAAATTCAGCGAAAAACAAAGCCCATCGGAGCTGCCGTGATGACTGAGCCTTGGCGGTATTCAAATACTGTAAGTTCCGGTGATCAGTGATCACCGTGATGGTATGTCGAGCGCCAAGCAGGTAATGCCGCCAGGCTTTAAAAGCGGACTTTATGGCTAACAGTTCTTTGTCAGTGATTGCGTAATTAATCTCTGGTGCCGAGAATTTTCTGGACCAAAATGCTACGGGATGCAGTTGGTTGGTTTCAGGATCTCTTTGAGACAGAACTGCTCCCATGGCTAGGCTGGATGCGTCAGTTTCGACGACATACGGGAGATCTGGACGTGGGTGTTTCAATATAGGTGCGGAGGTAAACTTAGCTTTTAAATCCTGGAAGGCCTGCTCGGCTTCTTCAGACCATTCAAAACGTTGATTTTTCCTCAAAAGTTGTACTATGCGTGAAAATTCCGGGATAAACCTGCGATAGAAATTGGCAAAGCGGATCATGCTTTGAACCACTTTTACAGAGCTAGGTGATGGCCATTTGAGGATGGCATCCACTTTTCTTGAGTCCATTCGGACTCCTTTGGGTGTCAGGATGAAACCGAGAAACTCAACTTCTGTGGTATGGAAAACACATTTCTCCAGTTTAGCAAATAGTTTGTGTTGGCGCAGTTTTTCCAGAACTGCCCTAACGTGTTTTCTGTGATCAGATTCCGAAGAGGAGTACACTAGAATGTCATCGATATAGACGACAACACAAACATCGATGAGTTCCCGAAGGACATCATTCATGAAGAATTGGAAGGCAGCAGGCGCATTGCACAACCCGATAGGCATTACCTGGTATTCGAATAATCCATATTTTGTACGGAAGGCTGTTTTCCATTCGTCGCCTTCTTTTACTCGCACCAGATGATATGCCCCCCAGTGATCTAACTTGGTGTATATGCAAGCGTCCTTCACCTGGTCAAGGAGTTCAGGAATCAGAGGCAGAGGATAACGGTTTTTAACCGTTATCTGGTTCAATGCGCGGTAATCGATACAAGTTCTAAGGTCGCCTTCTTTTTTAGGCACGAAGAACAAAGCCGAGGATGCCGGGGACTTCGACGGGTGAATAAAACCATTGGCGAGGTATTGATCCAAATATTGTCTCAAATGCAGGTTCCCAGGTTCGGTAAGGGCATAAATCCTGCTACAAGGGGGTTGTGCACCGGGCACCAGATCGATTTGGCAATCGTACGATCGGTGAGGAAGTAACGTGTTGGCCTGTTCCTTTTGGAAGACGTCCTGAAAGTCCTGGTATTCCCGAGGTAATTGCATGGAGGCAGAGGTTACAGATGCTAGATTAATCTTCAGGTTTTCTGGGTAGCAGGTTTGTGCACAATCCGGGAAGGTTATTCTCTTAGCTCGCCAATCAATTCGAGGATTATGTGTCTCTAACCAAGGAATTCCAAGAATAACCTGAAACTGTGGAGCCTTGATTACATCAAACACAACTGCCTCCCGATGGCCGTCAGGACCAATAAGAGTCACCTCAGTAGTGGAATGTGTTACCGGTCCAGAGGCAATTTCAGTTCCATCGACTGTGGTGATGACATCTTTGCTGGTTTTAGGACGGAGAGGGAGGTTAATCCTAGAGACCAATTCACGATCCACATAGTTTCCAATAGCCCCACTATCGATGTATGCCTTTATTGCATGCAACCGCTTAGGCTTTTCTGGATCTACGAGAACCATTGGCACAATGAAATGCGAGGTCTGAGAGTTAGTTTTCAAGCTCGGCAATCGGACCCCTACGCTTGTCGGGCTGAGTTGTTTCCCGAAACAGAGTCTTCATGGTTTTTATCAGCGGCTCCTACCGCTTTTCGGGGCGGTTTTGCCGGGCAATCTCGTAGAAAGTGTCCAGAGTTCCCACAATAAAGACATCATTTTAACTGCCGCCTCCTTTCACGTTCCTTTTGAGTTAAGGGTTCTTTAACCCCTCCAATTTGCATAGGCTCAGAGACATCAACTCCCTTGGGTTTAGCGTGGGTCTTGACCAACACCCGGGTCTCAAACCTGGACCGATCTGTTTTTCTGTTTTGAAGTCTGTGATCCAATTGGACCACTAAGTCTATATATTCTGTGCATTCTTGGGGCGGATTTACAACTTTGGCCAAGACATCTTAAAGTTCTCCGTTTAGACCTCGATAAAATAACGTGACTCTTTTATCCTCTGGCCATCCCGTTTCCACAGTCTATTAAAGGTTGCAATATAGGATAGGAGGTCCTGATTGCCCTGTCGCAGGGATAGAAGTTCGTCATCCAGAGCCTGCCCCTGAGAGTGTCGAGCAAATAACCTTTCCATGCTTGCTTGAAATCCTTGAAAATCACGGAGAATCAGGTCATCTTGAGTAACCAGTGGAACTGACCAATCGGCAGCGCAGCCGCTGGGATATGACAATACAAAGGCTACTTTGGTCTGATCATTAGGGAAGGCCCCAGGTCTGCATAGGAAGTGCAAACGACACTGATTCATGAATACGGCGAATCGTTTGGGGTCCCCAGCAAAGCGTTCAGGTGGGGCCAGCGGCATGTTTCCAGGTAGATTAATCTGCACAGGGTTACTGGGAACCACAGGAGCGGGGTTCCCTCCGGAACAGGGTAGAGGAGTTTGTCCAGCTTGACCTTGCAAAAGCTATCTGGCCAGGTCATCAGTTCTTTCCTTTGATATTATTAATTCCCTCTTGAGGGCATTAGTCTCTTGACGAGCGGCATGTACTTCGGCCCGTAATTCCCCCAGTAATTGGGCCAACTGATCAGTCTCAGAAGTTTCCATAGCGCCTGGGTGGGAATTTGTAGGAAGTCTACGCGTTCTGTAACGCTCACCTGACTCCCACGGGGGCGCTGGCCTGGTTCGCGCTGCTGTGACCTTGTCTAAGGTGATGCGCAGGGTTCGGAAGACGGACTGGACCGGGCCCCAGATCTGGCTTGTCTGACTCGCAGAAGTATCCTTCTGTAGGTGAGAATAGGGGGTTAACTGTCTGCGGGGTAATGCAATCGGCCTCCCACTTACCCCTCTCACCCTCCTCAAAACCCTTCTGTGCTTCCCCGTAGCGCCTCACCTTAGGGTCTGGAAGGACGAGCTCTCCATCCTGCTTCTGATGCAGGGGCGCGTTGGTATCCAGTTACGTCACTGGATTTTCGGATGGGTGAGAACCAAACTTGCTTGGCTTCCAGGTAAGTTTTTCTATAAGTGGTTCCCCTTGTGTCCATGCATTAATGTTCTAATGCTAGTGTCTTTTTCCCCATAGGGGCCGGGGTACGGAATGCCGGGGAACAGGCACCGACCCGAGGTGAGCGGTGAAATCCTTGTGGAAATCAGGTAAGTCTTTAATGAGTGTTTTGGGAATGTCTTTTCATTCACTCATTAACGCTGATGTCTTTTTCCCCTTAGGGGCCAGGGTCCGAAAATGCCTGGATGCGGCGCGGACCCGAAATGAAAAGGGAATGACCCAACAGGTAAGTCTTGACATGGAGTTTTAGCTTCCCTTTTCCCTTCTTTCTCTCACCTTTGTTCTTGTCTTCTTCTCCCTAGGCGCGGGGGCGCGACTGCGAATCCGGATGGTCGCTGCTGAACATGGAGGCGCCCTGCAAAGGTGAGTAGAATGCGGCGCTGCAGCGATCGATGCGATGTGCTTTTAAAAAAATAAATGTCTTCCTATAGCGCCAGGACTGACGTTTTCTATGAGCCTGGCGCCATAGGCGCCAGGACGCTGTCCAAAGGGCCCCTATAAGGGGTTGCTGGGACCTTCCCCGGGGACTTGATGTCCGCTTTCGGGGACGCATGGCCTGAGCCGGCTCCCCGGGAGCGGGCATCGTGACATACACACCTTCTGACAACAGAAAAAATGGTCTTTGCTTGACTATAGAGAAAGATTGCATTTCCATCATACAATGTCTGGAAGCTAAACATTGGGGTGTGATGGTGTTAGAACATATCAGATAGGCCATACACCAGACTAGGCATTTGTTCTTAAATACTTGAAATCCTTTAATACCCTTTCTGAAAATTCAGAATAGTGAAAAGACCTGCTCTCAATGCCTTGGGTTCTGAACTTGCTAAGTCTGTCAGATGAACTGCTGTATGAGACCTTTTGCTGAATATTCATGATTTCTGGATTACATTTGTACTGCGTCAGTGTTTTACTAACTATATGTGCAAACCACTCACACTATAATGCCGGGGAGGACGGTGGGTATAGGGAACTGGAGTTTTGCTTGAATTTATTTCTAAGCATCTTCCCAAGCCTGAAGGAATTTTTAATGACATGCAAATAAATGGTTGGGAATTGAAAAAATATGTAGAAAATACTAAAGTAATTTCAGTATGTTTTCAATTGTTCTTGAGGGAAACATAATCTCACCTTCTTAACAATTGTAGACATATTAAACAACTTCTAATTTCTTGGATATTTTGACTAAAGCTGGGATTGTTTTTCCCCAGGAAAATTGGTAACATATTGTGATTGATTAGGAAGGTATTGGTATCTTTTTTTCTGTTAAAGAATCTTTGCAAACGAGCATTTCCATTTTTATTGTTATGCAGGTGCATGGAAAAAATCTTTTTCACACTACTGCATCTACTTTTTTGGATCCTGCACAAATACCTCAGGTGTGGTCCTACCTGACAGTGCCTTAAATTTCAAGTATAGATTAAATTACAGAGACAGGTAATTCCAGCTGTTGACTTCAATTGAGGTTCAACTGAGAAACTAACCTTGTCAAAGGAGCACCTACCTTTTTGAAAAATGTATATGAAGCATTCATATGGTTTTAAATGACATTCCCTTAAATGTTTTTCATAATGTTGTTAGAACGTTTTTTGTACTATTTCTTTCTATGTATTTTTCAACAGTATTTTAGGACAGTGCATCTTAAGCACACATTCAATATAATATTCAGTTGACTTCATTTCCCTCCTACAACCCACTTCCCCCTTTTCTGTCACCAAACCCATTTATTAATAGTACCATAATGTTTGGGCATGGATCTCAGTACCTGACACTGAATGTCCAATAAGATGATAATGATTTAACCTCTCTCTGTTACTTTTAAATTATATCATCTAAATGGGTTTATCTCTTTGGGTATGCAAATCTCTTGTCATCCTTGTCCCTGTAATGAAACTCGGGTTTCCAAGTGGCAATGAATATATATAATCATTGTAAATTGACCACAATATTTTTCCATTGTAAATGGTATCATTTATTTTCATACAATGTGACTTTTTAAATTCCATAATTGACAATAGTGAGCTAAGGATCAAGTAGTAAATCTGTCACTAAGATTCTGTTTTGCTTAAATTTAAATTCCTGGGTACAATTGTTCATTCCAACACTGATAATCTTTGGATTCGCCAGAAATGGAAATCCGGTAATTTAATGTATTACACTCAAGACATGTTTCCAAAGCAAAGTCAGTTTGAGGCCCAAACACCAAATCTTTAACGCCTTAGTATATTTACAGTCCCCCATTAAATACTAACCTGAGGCGTCCAGGTAGATTTCTCACAGTTTAGCTGGGACATGGTATGCGCCGTAAATTATCTTATAAAGTAGGTAAATTTAAGATAAATCAAATGTCATGGGCGAAGCAGAGAAAAAGCCTGCGCCAGCCTGCCAGTGCAGTTCATTAGAATTATCACTATTCTACAGGATTGTTCTTGCAAAGGCAGAAGTGATCTGTAATGCCGCATATAATACACAAGTTGTACTAATCACATTCAGAATTAGGAAGCTGATCAAACACATCATTGAATCACTGATGTGCTGGAACATGGGAATATGTTGCAAGCCAGGAATAAGTTGCCCATCCATACAGTCTTCACATTGCATAAGAGGTTCACATATCCTGAGCCATCCATTGGTCAATCTGGAAAGGAACTATGGAAGTGCTTCTTTTTTCTAATTTAGTTTGCTTTCATAAAGCACAATTTGATGAATGCACTCTATAAAAACTTTATATTTTAATTGTATTGGGCAGAACGCACTAAAGCACCATAATTCTGTGCACTTTGTTATATCTTGCACAAATATTCTATAACTATAACTTGTTGAATCTAGATTGTCTGCGGTAACCGTGCCGGAAAGTCAGGCACCGGTAAAATATAAGTCCCCATTACCATAGAGTCCGATAGGACTCTATGGGAGTGGGGGCACGGAAGCACCGGCACCGTTTCGAATGGTGCCGGTGCTTCAGTGACGGGTCTGCCTACCGTGGCCGCTGTGCCCTGCAGGGTCAGTCCTGTCGGGCACAGCGGCTCCGGCAGGCAGACCTGTAATATGCTGCTCCTGAAACAAAGGTGCCTGTGATCTTACCGGCACAATTGTTTCTGTACCGGCAGGGTCTGAATGAAGCCCATAACTGACAACATTACTGTTTCATTCCAGATCAAATTTGGTTTCGCAACAGCAGTCCTATAGAAAAGAGATAATTCTAATAAGCTATACTGGCCACCCAGCACAGGTTTTTCTTTTACTTTCCCATGAGATTTTATATTCATGTCGTGTAAACCCTCCTTACTGCACTTGGCAAGGTGGCTTCCTGCTGATCTTTGCCTACAGCAGGCCTTGCAACAGACTATTAGTTATATTTGTTTCATTGCCATGCACAAAAGACACAATCAACCACCTCAAGATCTTGTAAAATTCTTCCCTGTTTTGCACTGGCATTGTGCATTTCGCCATATCCACCCACATGTGTTCTCCTCTACTGATTTCGATATGCTTACTGAGTTACCTTTCCCATGTCTCCATGTATTACCATTTTTCCTGGATTACCTCCATATCGTTTTTGGTAAGGAATCAATTTCGGTTTTCTCCTTTTCTGATTTACCTCATTTTATTATAAATCCACACACATTCATAAGTTCCCTTATTGATTTGGGGGTTTGGACAAAAGTGCCAGGGTTGATTTAATAACATCTCAAGATTGTAATCTGCAAGCAAGTTTAATTTGAGTTGTTCTCTCTGCAAAATACTGCAGGTGCCTCTGTTTATTTGCCAGGGGTTCATAGCAGACAAACGCATTTCCTAATGTTTATTCTAGTTTAATAATGGACAACCCTGATACACATTTCTAAACTCTTTCGCTTTGCTGGTAATTCAATCATATGTGATTGTTCACCAAAACCATATCACTAACATGTTCTCTCAGATTATTCAACCACACATGCTTTGTTCATAAAGGCATTGTCCATTCTGCCAAAGGCCATGTCAGTGTCAAGCCCAAGTCACTGGTGTCGCTTTTCTTAGAATCCTTTTGGCCCAGTCGACGACCCTATCGCTGCGGTCAGAAGTCTGCCTACCCTTTATGATTACTGATGTTCTAGAGCCACCAGATGCCAGCAGTTCTTGTAGTCTCCCCAAGAGAGTTTTGAACTTGATATTAATTAATATATGGGTTTTTGTAGAGGGTATTCACTAGGATCTTTGCCGTTTTTTCCATAATTTAGTATAAACGGTATTAATAATTTGTGCCAAGCGAGATGCTAAAGGATGCCTAAAAGCTGTTGAGGAGGCTGCTTTAGATCTGCTTGTTTGGGACAGTTTTACACTTGAAAGCCTTAGTAGCTTTTAATGACCTTCCTTTTTTAATGCTTTTTTGAGGTTATAGAGAATAGTATCTTTGCCAGCTTGTTAATCTGATACATTTTGAAGGCTTTTTGGCACAATCCTCTTGGCAAACTAATGAAAAGGCTACTGTGATTAAACTGCAGAAATGTACATTTGAACTTCCTCTAAGCGTACTTGTTTCACTGATACCTGCAGTTCCCTTCCAAAAGATTTTCTTATGCTCAACTTCAACATTGCTGGTTCCTTTTCTAGAATATCTTGGGCGAGTTTTCCAGGCCGTCTATGTTTGAGGCAAATTGCATGACTCTGCAGCTCAAAAACTCTATAAATGCATCCGACTAAACTGGCTTTGACTTGTTGGTTGATTTCAATTTTTAAACTACTCATTTATTTGGACATCTAATTCTTTTTTTTTATGAACAAAGTCCTTTATCAGATCGTTATTCAGTTTCCATTTAATCTTTCCCGTAATACATTATATTTCCCTCATTATCGGGACATTAGAAGATTGGACGCTGCTTCATATGCTTACTGTATAATCTCCTGTAATAAACCCTTTTGCACAAACATTTCTTCTATTCTTATATGCAGAAGGCACCTGGGCCTGGACATTGCAAATCCTTCAAATAAGGGTAGAACACTCTCTAAGAATCGAAAAGGGCTAGCTCTCTCAATTTATGTAAAGTTATTAAGCAGCTTTTTCCGGTGACATCTCCCTTCTCTCTGAGCCCCTATAACTCTGTTTCCTCAGTTCATTTTAGATTTCCAATTAGATTTCATAGAGACTGACAGGTGTGAGAAGCAGGCACGGAAGGGGGACTCATTGAAGGGAGTTTATTTACCCTGCTGCATCAATCCTTCCCAGCATTCCTTTTTAGTTGCTTTTGTTGCCACACGGACTGGGCGTGGAATCCCAGTATTGTTTCACGAGGCTGGAATAGTAGACATTGTGAAGTGCTTGGGCATGTTGGATAGGTTCTAACATTAATACATCAATCCCGATAGTACCATGGGACTCATGTGTGGAGTTACCATAAGGTATCTTGGTAAATGGCGGGTGCTCTAGCGAAGTAGTTTTAGTTGCCAGTTACTCTGTGAAGCTGTATGGGCAAAATTATTGTAAGGACAGTGTTTCGAATGGATTGTGTCCTCCCACATATTCCTCATTTTAGATATACCCTTACCTTCAGCTTTGCTGCTCGTACATTTTTTCTCTCTCTCTCCACCAGAGAGCGCTCCACTCGGGGCGGTGGCGGCGATGTCCCTCGGCAGCATCCGTCGAGTGTCGACGTCATCCGTAGTGTAATTGCCTCGAGCGCGCCTGTTGGCCTCAGTTCCGTTTTTCCGTTAGCTTCGCTTCGGATCGAAATAAAACAGCACTTCAGTCATAAGCGAATTATGTCGTCTTCCTTGAACCCATCTACTCCGAAAACGGGGTTTAAGAAATGACTAAGGTGCGGAAGAAAAATGTCGCTGACCGACCCTCACCGTAACTGCCTCTGGTGCCTCGGTCCGAACATCGGATCGACGACTGCGGTTCATGCCAATCCATGACCCATAAGGCCTTGAAAGAAAGACGAGGTAAACTGGCGGTGGGGGAGGAATCCTCCAAGTTTTCTTCGAGAGGGAAGAAAGACTCGGCTGAGTCTTCAGCGAAACGCCATAATAAATCAAGCAGATCAAGGAGTAGATCAAGGAAGTCCTCTTCTTCTTCGTCCAAAAAGGCGAAGAAGAGACAACACTGATCTCCCTCTTCTTCTTCTTCCTCAACTTCGGAGGAAGTTATTACTTGTCCAACTAAACATGACTCCCCTAAAAAGTGGGAAGCATTTAGAGAGTCGATGATAAAAAATTTTGAGGAAGCGGCCAAGACCCCCTCAAATATGTCTGTTGAAGGTCATGCCTCTACTCACAAAAGAAGTGACAGAGGAAGGTCTAAAACTAGAAAATCCGACAAGAAATTGTTGAGAGTGTCTTCTAGGGACTCTTCCTAGACAACTAAAAAGACAGACTTTAAGAAAAAGACTTTAGACGTCGATACGTCATTAAAGACCTTGACGAAAACATCTTCGAAGCCTCTGTCGAAGGCTGTCGAGTATAAAGGGTCGACGACCCAGCAGAAAAAAGTCACGTCGAGTGTTTTATCGACGACCTCGAAGACTTCTTCGACGCGTCGAGTGTTTCGAAGACTCCTTCGATAACGTCGACTGTCTCGAAGATTCCTTCGACAGCATTTGTAGTGCCTTCGAAAACATCGAAGAATACCTCAACAACATTGAAGGTAACGACCACGACTTCGACGCCATCAACGCTTCTGTCGACGTCGACACCAACTACAGAGTTGAAACATATTCCTGAGAAAGTATTTCACCCTGAAAGCAGACATGACGTTTTCCAAACTATGTCAGCTCTATATGGAGAAATGTCCTCAGGAAATAAAGAGGATGAAGAACAAGATGAACCTGAGGTTTCATCAGCAGGGGTAAAATATGGTACGAGAGATGTTCCAGAGGAATTAATCAATCCTCAATCAAAAATGCAGGATTTGTATGAATGTTTATAGTCTGCAAGTGGACTAGACACGCCCCCTGAATATGAATTTGAAAGACCAGATCCAGCAGAACATGCTGATTTGGGTTACAGAAAACTTATGAATAAAGTAACAGAGTTTATGGGATGGGGTAGGAATTCACCTGTATACCAGGATGATGATATGACAGATATTTTGTCAGGAGGCCCTCAACCAGACCCCATGCTTCCCTTTCATATTGCCCTGCAAAGGAGAGTAAATGCTGCTTGGGAAAGACCGGAATCTATTCCAACAGTGAATAAAAAATCTGTGGTAAAATACAGACCTTGTAACTCTGACCCAGAGTATTTGAGTAAAAATCCTTCTCCTGAGAGCCTGGTAGTTCAGGCAGTCACATCAACAACAAAAATGCTGCATACCCCACAATTCCCCCTGATAGTGATGACAAAAAGTTAGATACATGGTCGAAAAAGGTCTTGACATCAGGGAGCATGGCTCTAAAGTCCACCAATGTACCTTGTACGCTGGTTAGATTCAATTATACTCTGTGGGTCTGCATGTCAACGTCAGCTCAACACATCCGGTGGAGGAGAGGAACGTAATGGTTTCCTATCCATAATTAAGGATGGTAAGTAGGCTTCGGGAGAATGCCTTCAAGCAGGTTTGGACACTGCTGACAGTATTAGCAGGTCCATGGCGTCTAGCGCAGTACTACGGAGATTTGCCAGGCTAAGGAAGTCAGGTTTCGCACCAGATGTTCAATCTAGACTTCTTAATATGCCATTTGATGGCTCGAGGTTATTTGGCAGAAAGGTGTATGAAAGTTTGGAGAAGCTGCAGACCTCCAAGGCAGCGGCAAAGTCACTTAGTGCCGCTATAAAACAACCTCAGCAACGCCCCTACACAGGCTCATCTTCCTGGAGGGGTCGTCACTTTTATTTTTACTCCTCATTTGGGAGAGGAAGGGGACAGGCCAATCAAAGAGGGCAAAGAAAATTCGAGGGTGAGGAAGAGGTGCTAGATCTGGCCCAGCAACAGCATCTGTCCCTTTACCCGCTGCTGGAGCTGTCGCAAAACCACTCTGAGGTTTTGACTCACAAGACCCCAGTGGGAGGCAGAATTTCACAGCATCTGAAAGAATGGCGGGGCATTACTTCAGATGCTTGGGTGCTGGAAACAGTATCCCAAGGTTACTGCCTTCCCTTTCTAAAGAAACCTCAGAATCACCCACTGGAATACAACTCTACCAAAAATCCAGACCCGCTCCTGTTGCAGGAAGTTGTTACCCTGCTACAGAAAGGTGCAATAGAACATGTACCTGTAGCGGAAAGGAACAAGGGTTGGTATCCCCCATATTTCCTCATTCCAAAGAAGGACGGAGGACTGAGACCCATCTTGGACTTGAGAAACTTGAACAAGTTCCTCAGGAAGGACAAGTTCAAGATGGTCACTCTTTCTCGGATCCTTCAGGCTCTCCAACTTCAAGACTGGTTGGTATCATTGGACCTTCAGGATGTTTACTTTCATGTGCCAATCCATCTCAAGCACAGAAAGTACCTGAGGTTTGCGATTGGCAACTCTCACTATCAGTTTTGAGTTCTGCCATTCGGGTTGCCTCCGAGTTTTCACCAAGTTGATGGCGGTAGTGGCAGCGAGTCTCAGAAGATGGGGGATTCACATCTACCCCTATTTGGACAATTGGATGATCAGGGCACGTTCTCCAGAACAAGGCCAGGATCATCTATCCAAGACTTGCCACTTCCTTCACAAACTAGGGTTTTCTCTGAATTTAAAAAAGTCAAACATGATACCATCACAGAAGCTCCAGTTTATAGGAGCAGTCTTGGATACTTCTTCGGGCAAAGCCTCGCCTCCCGAAGAGAAAGCTTACCACATTCTACAGATGGCGACAAAATTCCAGAATGCCCAGTATCTACCGGCCTTCGATTTTCTCAGGTTGCTCGGCCTCATGGCATCCTGCATTTTTCTGGTGCCAGAAGCCAGGTTGAGGATGAGATCCCTTCAATGGGCCCTCAGGACTCAATGGTCCCAATTTTCAGGGGAAATGACAGATCTTTTACAAGTTCCAACCAGAGTAGCTCAGGATCTACAATGGTGGGCTTGCAAGGAACACATCCTCAAGGGACAATCTTTTTGGCAACCATGGCCGGAGATCACTGTAGTGATGGACGCCTCACTCATGGGGTGGGGAGCCTACACCAACGATCTGACAATCAGTGGTCGTTGGTCTCCATCTGAGTCCAGACTACACATCAACCTATTAGAGCTGAGGGCGATCAGACTAGCTCTGAAGGCCTTCCTGCCCTCTGTACGGGAAAATAATGTCCTGATAATGATAGACAACACAGTGGCCAGGTAGGGATATCTCTATCTGCCATTCATCTAGCAGGAGAGCAAAACACAGTGGCGGACGCTCTGAGCAGGCAGAGCACAGTCTCCCACGAGTGGGAACTAGCTCAGGAAGTCCTTCAAGAGATCCTCACCCTTTGGGGAACCCCTCAAGTGGATCTGTTCGTGACCATTGTCAACAGGAAGTGCGAACAGTATTGCTCAAGGGAATTTTCCCAGAGAGGAGCTCTAGGAGACGCATTTGTAGTAGGGTTGGAATTTCCTCTTCTATATGCGTTCCCTCCAGTCCCTGTGATCCCTCAGGTAATCAGGAGGTTGAGAAAATTCAGGAAAACCATGATCCTAATTGCCCCGGATTGGGCCAGGAGAACGTGGTACCCAGACTTTCTCGACATGTCCATCTGCCCTCCAATACGTCTTCCAAAAAGAGAGAGTTCTCCATCCAGAGGTCAACATACTCAACCTTCACGCGTGCCTTCTGAGAGGTTGAGATACAAGGATTGGGACCTTTCCGGATGATGTTATGGAGGTGTTGCTTTCGGCCAGAAGGCCAGCAACAAAATCCTTGTACCGGTGTTGTTGGAACAAGTTCAGTAACTGGTGCAGGGACAAGAATGTGGATCCCTTTGAATGTGATATTCCAATGGTATTAACTTTTCTGTTACATTTAGCTAATCTGGGGCTCCAGGTTAAGACAATAAAAGGATATGTAGCAGCGCTATCTATCTTCAAGCGCTCATCAGAAGAAAGATCTTATTTTAAAATACCTCTAATAATACAATTTCTAAAAGGTTTCAACAATGTTTTTCCACCAATACCTTTTCAAGTTCCTGTGTGGGATTTAAATTTGGTACTTAAATTTCTGACATGTGCACCATTTGAACCTTTACATTCTTGCCCATTAAGGCTTCTTACATTAAAAACTATACTTCTAATTGCATTGACATCAGCCCGCAGAGTAAGTGAGTTGCAGGCACTTTCGAGGGGTCCTCCTCACACCGTCTTTCATAAAGATAAGGTTGTCCTTCGAGTTAAACCCTCTTTTCTGCCAAAAATAGTTTCAGACTTTCATCTGCCACAGAAAATAATTCTACCTGCATTCTACCCTCCTCCTCACACAAATAAGGAAGAGGAAAGACTACATAGGCTAGATCCCAGAGGGTTCTTAGCTTTTACATCTCAAGATTGTCAAAAATACATCAGTGTGACCAACTATTTGTGGGATATACTGGCCGTAAATTGGGACTAGCTATAACCAAACAAACATTATCAAGATGGATAATCTTAGCCATAACAGAGTGTTATAGGCTAGCTGGAAAAGATCCCCCTGAAGGCTTAAGAGCCCATTCAACTAGGGGCATAGCAACTTCAACAGCACTTAAGAGGGGTGTCCCTGTACAAGACATTTGTGCAGCAGCCACATGATCATCCATGCATACTTTTATCAAACATTATGCTTTGGACTCAACTACCTCTCAAGGAGGTCTATTTGCCAAATCTGTACTACATTCGGTACATGACTAAAAGGCATCTGTACTCCCGCCTCCAATAGAAAACTGCTTTGAGAGTCTACCTAAGACGAGGAATACGTGGAAGGACACAATCCATTCGAAGAACATGTTACTTACCAACTGTAACGTTCTTTCGATTGGATGTTCCTCCCACGTATTCCTCATCGACCCTCCCATCCTACCCCACAGTACAGTTTACGTGGTTTACACTTTAAATTCTTTCAAGGCTTGGTTCAATAAGAGGCACGCCTTTGTTTATAATACATGGGCTCTGATAAACGAAAAAACAGAACTGAGGCCAAAGGGCGCGCTCGAGGCAATTATACTACGGATGATGTCGACACTCGACGGATGCCGCCGAGGGACATTGACGCCGCCGCCTCGAGTGGAGCACCCTCTGGTGGAGAGAGAGAGAAAACATTTCCGAAGCAGCAAAGCTGAAGGTAAGGGTATATCTAAGATGAGGAATACGTGGGAGGAACATCCAATCGAAAGAACGTTACAGTTGCTAAGTAACTTGTTCTTCTGAAGAATGACTACAGGAAGGGTTATTGTTTGGGATTTGGCAGAAGTGGTTTCATGTTATGCTTGTTTTCTGACCACCAGCTCCCTCTCCTTGTGGGACATGCATCCTTAAGAAATATTGCTAGGCCGATTACTTGGAAGTATGTCAAATTAAAAAATGCACATTAGAGTTTTTAATTGTGGGGAAGCCATTCTGGCCAATGTGATTTTCCTACTGGAGCACCATGATTCATGTTCTTTACCATTCCTTTTTCTGTGATAACATTTTTGAAGAAAATAATAGTTTTCTCCCTATGCAAATTTGACCAAAAGGGTGGAGGTAAGGAATTTTTCTTATTGAGCATAAGAAAAGCCCTTTTCTTATGCCCTCTTACCTTTTGAAAATCCCCTTTTCCATGTGTAAAGGAGCAGAAGTCAGAGTCGGACACAAGGGTGGCATGATTTTGGGTAAATACTTTTATTAAAGGAAAAAGGTTTGGAAAAATATCCCTAAACGAACAGGGGTTTCCCCGCCACAAAAAAACAAATGAAAATGTCAGCAAGTCCGAAAACTAAAAGAGTCAGTCCCTGTCGTGCCAAAGAAAACCCACTACTGCCCCTAACATTAATATACTACTATAACTGTGCAAGGAATGCCTTTACTTCAAATAAACAGTGTTCTTGGTGTTCTAAGTAAACAGAAAGGTCTCCAGGCTCGCTGGCAATAAAGTGATGCAAAAACTATTTTCCAAAATAGCAAGTTCCAAAACTAGGGGGATGCTCCTTTCCCCTAAGTGTATTATCCTTCCAAGAAACTGGTTACCACACAAAGAATCACCTCTTGTATATCTTGTATTCCCAGTCTTTCAATTCCCCTCACTTGGCATACTCCTCTACAAAGTATCGGTTTTCACGTTCACAAGTCCAGAGTCTATGTTCCCCTGGTTTTCAATCTTCTAGGGGAGAGTGATCCCCAGACTTGGAAAAGAGGTTCGTATAAAATGTTTTTTCTACTGGGTCGCAGACACTTCTGGCTTTAGACTGTGGTTTCTGATATGGCTGTGGGTCCCACACTTGCACAGGTTTGTTGCCCGTTGGTTCACTCTTCTGCCAAGTATGCATCTTCAGGGACCCAGACCCTCTGCTTCTTGTTTCTTTATTTGGGTGCGTGCCCCCGACTCGCTCAGGTTCACTGCCCCTTGGTTCACTCTCCTGCCACGTATGCAACTTTCTTTCAGCCAATTGTGGTCCCAGACCCTTCTCTTCAAGCTTTTATATTTACTCTCGAGCTTCCCTGGACCTTCAGCACGTTCTGGTAAACCCACATACCTGTTCTCGCTCTATGAATCGATACCAGTGTTTCCCCAGATCCTGTGTTGCTCGTCGAGGCTCGACCGCTCCCTTGTGAATGGCAGGGTCTGCAGCGTTTCCGCAGGTGTCTCATCTTCTCCAGTTGCTTGTCCTTGCAGGTGGCTCATGGTTGCCGTGGTCTCCATGAGGTAAGCAACAACCCTGTTGCTCCTCCAAGCTCAGACCGCCGTCAGGTTTTCCTTACCCTTGCTTCGTGGCTTCCTGCTCGCTTCTCTCTGTCCGCCCGGTGCAGGCGACCCGCTGTGCCTCCTCAGAGGATCGATCTCCATCAGCTTCACAGCTGAGCCTCTTTTGAATTCCTGTGCCGGCCAGCTGTGTTCCTTCCGGCACTTGACATTGCGAAAAAGACTAGACTACTCACTTTTTTTCCTCTGAGTGATCTTTCTCGTCCCAGTAATGGTTTTCCATTCTGAGGCAGAACATTCAGTATTCTCTTCTGAGTGAAGCTGTCAAAGAGTATTAGAGTCACTAACATTGCAGCACAGTATATTGGGTGTTGCTACAATGGAAGGGGGGGTATTTGGTATTTGATAGGGGACAAAGTGTATTAGGGTGTAAGAATACTGCGTTCTCTGAGAACAATTTCCCCAATTCCAAAAGGGGGATTTCCTCCCCTGTGATCCTCTCTCTGTGCATGACCCCCACTCACCCCAGGGGGATTATTGTACTGTGGATGCACCACCCTGGCCCTATGGGAAAGGCCCCCCCCTGGGGAAGAAGGAAAATATCCTCAGATGTGTCACACATGATATATGGACACATTGTTTCCTTTTTCCATCTATGTTTCCTGCCTTGTTGAATGCAGAGACAGGAACTTCAGTTGTTCCTTGGAAACAAGGTGTATGTCGTGGAGGGATACTTTGTCTAGAGTATAATCTAGAATACTTCAGTCATCAAATTATAATTTCATTGAGTACAAATTGATTGAGTTAGTTTTGTCTGTTTTGCACATCTGTAATTATTGATTCATTACCCCACATACCATGTTAGTCAACAGTTCTTGACATCATCTTACTTCTTCCTTACCCCTTCACTTGCTGCCCCTTCTGTCTTTGAACATCTCCTTGTTCTTACTTTCTTTCAGCTTTCGAGAGCATCTTTATATTTCCTTCAGCTATCAGAAAATGGAGGGATGTGCCTCCTAATTCCTTGTCTCCTCCATTTGTTCCTCAAGGTGTACTATCTCTATTAGAGAGTTAGTTATGTAATCTCACTCCCTTCTCTCCACCTTTTCAAGCCCATCAACTGGATCTCCCACTAAAGCAAGAACACAGCGGAACGTGACAACCCTTTGTAACTTTTTTCCTTTTCCGTTTCAACCATTGGGACCATTTCTAGCCAGACTGCTGTGGATTCTCACTGAGCCACTACCTCGTTTCCATTCCAATCTCGGGGCTTTGCGGCTTTCACTGCCCCTAATGGGTTAAGCCTTTTGAGATGTTAGCACCCTGAGTAGTATTTCTCGCTCTTCACAAGTAGTATTGTTGCTTATTGCCCCCAATGTGTTAGACAGTAGTGGTGAAGCCATCAATGCTCAATTCTTCCATTGATTAACTCAAATATAAGCAGGACCAAGTGTTTGCTTATTGTAGTGTTGCTAGTTGAATAATTGCATTTCCTTTCCCTCGGGGGTCAGTGGGGCTAGTGCTCTCGCTGCTTGAAGAATCATTTCTTTTAATATTCACGAATAGAGCTTCGTCTTTAACATCATGTCCCTGGTCTCTGACCTTTCCTGTTTCTCAGCTGACAAATTCTGTAAGCACGTTCAATGGCAATGGGCTTCACTACATGTTTGCCGGTGCAGAATTAATGTGCCTGTATTATTGTATACCGGCATGTTTCCACACCGGGGGTGGACCTACTGGCAAAAATCGCCAGTATTACACACTGGTAATACCGGCACCTGTAATACCAGCAAATTCCCCATGGAGTCCTATGGGACTCCATGAATGTGGTTTAACGCTGTTAACCTGCCACTTGTGATCTGGCGGTAATACCACCAGACCAAGTGCCAGTAACGGAAATACCATTTGCCAGTATCCTGGCGGATTTAGCGCCAGGATACCGGCAAAAATGAATGAGGCCCAATGTGTTTCTCATACGTGTCAATATTCTGCGTATCCTTCCACATATCACCATTTTAGCTTCCTTTCCCAGTATTTGTTATCTGATACTGTTCCCCATTTACTTATTTTGCAGGTCTTCATGCTGCATTGGGTTTTTGCATTAAGTGTTACCTCAAGAATTGCATGGTAGTTGCTGATGAGTGCTGAAATGTTTTTGAACTACATCTTTTCACGGGTGTTCAAGTGTGCAGGTGCTCAGCGCTCTTAGCTTGGTAGTTTCACAATTGTGCGTGCGTGAAATCAGATGGGCCTTCCAGACTGGTTTTGGCATTCTTTATCTTTCATTGGTTGCTTCAAAACATGTTCAGCATACTGTTCCGAAAAATCTATTTATACACATTATTTCTAGAACATTTCATATGCAAATTCCATAACATTTCAGAAAGTTTGGTGGGACTTTGGGCACACCTTTATGATACTTGCAGAAAAACTGTCACATTTTGCACATCTCTAAAAAATATATTTGATTGAAATAGTTTGGAGACAATAGTCATTCTATTTAAAATGCGTGTACAAATAATCTCTATACTTGTTCTCCATTTTACCCAATTTTGCTAATATTTTACATATCCATGCAGAGAAGAAATGCACATTTTATATCACATTTTATGTTGATTGATGTTAGGGGGAAAAATGGTGTGCACTAAATTAAATGCAGATGAGAGAGTTTAACATTGAAAGCATGTTGGAATCTGAGCCCTGGAGTCATTACTGAGCTTCATTACTATGTTTCTTTTATTGAGATTTAGAATGAAAATAAGATTTCATTAATTTACAGTACTCTAGAGGAAGATCTACTGTGTAAGGCTGTATTTTGCATGTTTTTTTTTAACACTGTGCAATGAATACATAAAATGTCACCTGGCAGCCAAGTAATTAATCTTTATCTGTGTTTTTCCACCTGACCTATTTTCTAGTGTATCCTACTTGGATTTTCTGAAACCATTTGCCATACGTCGGCAGACGTGGAAGAATGCAAAGAACATTACGGCCGCAATGCATGATACACAGAGAAGCCAGCTGGCAGGTCTTGCTGCTTTGACCACCAGAATTCAAAAGAAGGTATGAGAAGGCATATACAAAATAGCCAATTTTGTATCTGGTAGTACGATTTGATCAGCTGCTGTATGCATGCTGGGTGTACCAACATGCACCTAATTCTAACCTTTGGGGCTGCTTGCTCCTCCCGTGTTTGCTGGTGTGGGCTATCTATAGTGCTGGCAGAAGGGGACTTGGAATGTGTGGTTCTATTGACATGCACCAGACTCGTGCTTTGTACCATACACCTTGCCCATGGGCAGTCTCTGGGAGGAGATACTGCTTGTCTGTTGATCCATTGCAATTTTCGGAGGACATATTAGGGTGACTATTGGGGTTGTGAATTTAGAAAAGTGACACCGGTCCGGTTGGATTGTCCCTATCCAAGGCCACTAGAATCACTGGTAGCCACCTTTGTTGCATAGATGAGTGGCATGGATTTCCTGCACAACAGGACTATGAGTTGCAGAAGCATCAGTGTGCATTTTGCATAATGACACTGACACCATGAGCAGGGTTACACATTTGTGTCGCTGGATTGTGCTCCTTCAGCAATGCACAGTTGTATAGAATTCTGGCCTCCATGGCTTAAATTCTGAATCCCAACCACTATAAATCTTGTTCTTTCTCCCAGTGACTGTGGGGGAAAGATCTGTTCTTTATCATATTGCATGCTATAGTATTGACATGTTCAGGATGCTGTGCGAACTTCTGGGAGAAGAAGACAAGAAACAGTCATAGCAGGACCCTACACTAGGGAAAGGTCGAAACACCCTCAGACACTGCACAATTAATAGCTGGGGAAAAAATAAATCAACCATATAAGGTGTTCCCACTAACCCTAGCAAGATCTGGCTATGTAATTAAAAGCAGAAAATAACAATGTCTGTTGGTATTATTAGTAGAGAACAAATTGTTATGTATGTATATAGTATAAATCATCATTTCATTTGGGAATGGGCATCAATGAGTATATCAATACAGATTGTATTGGAAACTTGCAATATTTTTCTACTACATATTTAGCCAAAGTGCACAAGATAAGTAAAATGCATGCAACAAGTTTGTGTAAATTATTTAACGTCACAGGGAAAGCTCTTTACAATCAACTCATACAGCCAAAGACCTGTTCTACTTTAAACTCAATTACACCCTGTGTGCACTGCTAATTAAAGTAGAAAAATGATAGCTTGAAATCCAAATCCAAGTAAAATGTGTGCAAATTGATTACAAACAAATGTTAAGGCCTAAATGTGCCTCTTCACAAAGCAAGAAGTATTTCTTTTTTTCTATTTAATGCACGTTTCTGCAATGCATAACCCTAATTGCAGCTTGCTTCGGACCAAGAATTCTTAGCAACTAGAGACTTGTGCAGCCTTAAAGTAATACATAAATTTGTGGACCACATATCAAATACTCGCATGCAATTCTAAAGCCATTTTATACCCAGCTCTTACATGAGATAATTTTCTCAAAAAGTGTAATTTGACGATGGGAGCCATTTGTGGCTCTGCCGACACATTTTCCTCATTTTGCATCCCGCAGTGCAAAGTGAGTCAACGCTGTCTGGCATGTTTACTTTTAATTGGGAACTCCGCTTGCTATGCTCGCATGTAAAGGGCACTCACAATTACAATGTAACCCTGCCACACATACATGGTAAACAGTGTTCACAATTACCATTAAACCCTGTCCCGACATGTAACCATGTCAGGCAGGGTTTAATTGTATTTGTAAACACTGTCTACCATGCTTGCATGGCAGGCAGCGTTTCCAATGGATCCCTGTGGGGTCCCCCTGCTTTATGCTAATGAATCAAGCACACGAAGACCACAGGGATCTGCAGCATTTGCCCAGCATGAGAATCCATGCAGCGCAAATGCTGGAGCATTTGTATGAAGGAGAGGATGGAGGTGGCTGAAACGCAAGTTGTGTTCGGCCGCTCCTCTCCGTTATACAAATGATTGAAAATGTTGGGTGCCGTGAATGGAAGGCATGCAAGCCTTACTCAAGGCTTTTACACTTTCCATTTACATTGCACCGCTATAGAAAATGAACTCCATTGTGTTACCTCTTGCAGTTTATGTGACTGTATAATTTTCAAGTTTTGCTCCATCAATAAAGGAGTACTTTTTCATGGTAAAACAGACAGTGCATATGTTAGAAGGGAAACGGCCTTGGACCGCAGGAACACCCCACGTGGACCTAATTGATGTGTTTGGTGCGTCCTTGCTGTAGCATGAGTGTACCAACTGATCTTTTAAATTCTTCCCTCCTTTTGACACACAGAGGAGTCTCTGAGAGTCTGATTGTGTGAGTGTCACCAGGGAGCAGTGTAGCATAATGCATTGTAGATGCTCTTTGTGTTTTTGTTAAATGTCGTTATCCTGCTTTAGTTTGACATAGACTGTTGGTCAATGAGAATTATTGAGGTGTACAAAGTGCCTTTTTCTAGGCTCTCGTGATTTAGCTGTGTGCACCCCTCATATGTAATCTTTATCAGAGATCAGACACGTGTAATCTTACTAAAGGTTCTCCATCTTCGGTGGAACTGGCTCACCCGTAAGTTGGTCCATAGTGATCTCTGGTGAAAACACAAATATTGGAAAATGGTGGCTTCATAAAAAAGAGAGCATGTCAATGTCTACTAGTGATTGATCTGTGGCAAAGTAAATCTGGGAGAAACTGTCTCATCAAGTTAAAACCAAGAAAACAGGTCCATCCAGATTCTCTTATCAATTTCGAGGTATGCAATCCCGGGATCCAATTAAACAACATGATAAATGATGGATCTCGGACACAGAGTCAGTGGACAGCCAGGAATGTTAGTTCTGCCCAAGTGTCTTCTGTTCTGCAAAGGATCCAACGCTGAGAGTCTCTAGAGCGAGAGACAGAAGTGTGAAGCCAGATGATAAGAAGACTGCCAAGAGGTGTCTGTGACAGGGAAAAACCATTGCGCAGGGCTACAAGCCGATGAGAAGTTCATGGAGGGCAATGACCAGAGAGGAGAACCAAGTACACAGCCAACAGATGAGGACAAGAGATCCCAACCCAAAAAAGGAAGGGCGACAACACAGACGAGAAGCTTCTATGGATGGAATCCGGAAAGCAGCCCAAAGGGTATATGAATGTGTAAAGTGTTGAATCCTGGAACTTCAAGTCAATGCTTTGAAGCCAAGTGAGAATGTTTGCGTTAGGAAGCATTGTAACCTCAAAAGTGGTATCAAAGGCACATAGGAAAATGAATAAGCGGAGAAGCGCTAAATCCTGGAAATGTAGGTCAAAGTTCCTGTTTGCTTTAAAAAGCATTGAATCATGGAAAATGGATGCAAAGTTTACATTCGAAAAAGAATAACAGTGGGGCACTAAATCCTGGAGCTTTGTCTGAAAATTCAAACCACTGCTTGAGAAATAATTTTATTTGAGAAGCATTGAGCCTTGGAAGGTAGAGGCACATTTCCTTATGGTGCATTAGGATTTGCTTGGGTAAATATTGAAAACCTGAAACTTGGAATCAAGGTTCCTAGTGTCATCTAAGGAACATTGAATCATGGTACTTGAAGTCAAAGCAGCAAAATAGACTGACCACTGAATCCTGTAACTCAAGTCAAAGTTTCTAGCCATAAATGTTTTCTGAAAACTGCTGAAAATTGGAATGAATTTGGAATCATAGTTCCTTGCGACACCTGAACAAAAGTGACTGGTCTAAGAATCTCTCAATCCTGGAACTGGCAGTCAAGGTTCCAAGGATCAATGAAAAAGAGACTGGTCTGATGAATGTTTGAGGAAACAGAGGTAAAGTGACTTTCAGGTCCATGTCCTGGTTGAGTGGTAAAGTCAACAAGGAAAATCCTTTGTCATCCAATCAGAAAGATAACCGAGTTCTTGACAAACCTGTTAAAAAATAAAAGGTTTGAACTTCATGTAACTTGTTTATTTTCCTAGTACTCCCTAGGTGTGTAACAATGAAACTATGAATGGTACATAAACCTGTGATGGAAGGGGGAGGTTGACGGGATGAAACGGACTACTAAGGTAGATAACAGACAACACTACCAAAATAACCTGCAATTTTTAAAACATAATCAGAGATGCCTTCTCCACAAATATAGATGTAAATTATATTTTTGATAAGCTTAAACGGATGCAGAAGGCTGGTAGACTACTCTCCAACAAGCTATTTGGTTGTGATCATGGGAACATTGTACTAGGACTTGCAGAGGGTGCTAGATGTAAGCATGAGCGATCCAGCTCAAGCAGAACTGGAATCCCTTGGTTTTCAGTGATTTCGAGCAGGTCAGCTTTTCTGGCTTTTGCTGAAGTTTGAGCTAGGTGGTTCGACTGGTCCCAACCTCGTGAGTATATAAAGGGGCATGTGTAGAATTCGGGTCAGAAGCAAATCCACATAGCTCTTGATAGGGAAGGGAATTTGTTTAGTTAGGGGGGAGTGCAGGATCATAGTTTGAGTCAGGCTAGGGTGGTTCGAAATCAATGATGGGGCATAGCTAGAATTAGGGAATTGGGGTAGGATTTTGTTGGGAGATGATTGGGGATTGGAGCACATACACACCAAAGAATCCTTTAGCAGGTGTGGTAAGTATGCAAATGGCATTCTTGGGCGCATTCTATTTTTGAAGGTGGAAGAAATCACACCAACAGATTCTCAGACACGCACATTTTTTTAATGCAGGTGGGAAAGGAATACGCAAAAGCATTCTTAGCTGCACATAATTTTATAAGCGGAGTAAAGCATGCCAAAATATTCTTAGCCACACATCATTTTTATAGGTGGGAAGAAGAGCACACATCAAATTATTCTTAGAAACATATTTATTTTATAGGTGAAGAAGCAAGTATTGCAAACATTCTGAGGCACATGTTCATTTTGTAGCGGAGGAGAAGATATCCATGCTTAAGTGCACATCATTTATGTAGATGGAAAGAGAAAATGCAAAGCATTTTTAGTGACACGTTAAAATTAAAGGCAGAGGAGGGAGCAGGCCAAAACATTCTTAGGCACATCATTTTCGTTGATGGGAAAGGAACACAAAAAGCATACTGGGTCACATGCACATGTTGTAGGTGGAGGAAAGAGAATGCCAAAACATATCTGAAGCACACATGCATTTTATAGGTGGAGAAGAACTTGTCAAAACATTCCTAAGTCCATGTTCATTTAACAAGTGGAGAAGAGCGCACATCAATACAATCTTAAGAGGATGTCATTTTAATGGCAGAGGCGAACATGTTAAAATATTCTTAGGTGCATTTCACTTTTGTATGGAGAAGAGAACACTCCAAAGCATTCTTAGTCGCAAATTCATCTTAAAGGCAGAGAAGAAAGTATTCCAAAAAATTCTTAGGTGCATGTCATTTTTGTAGACAGGAACAAAGCATTCAAAGTCTTATGTTAATTTTCCAGTTGGAGGCGAGAGCATGCCAAAAGCATTCTTAGACACACTTTATTTGTAGGGGGAGGAAAGCACACTAAAGATTTTTAGGCAAATATTTATACTGTTGGCGAGGGAGAGCACACCAAAACATTCTTAGGCACGTGGAATTTTTGTAGGAGGGAAAGAGAACAGACCAAAGCATGACATGTTCATTTTGTAGGTGTGGGAGAACATGCCAAAAGCATGCGTACGCACACTTTATTTGTATAGGTGGCGCAGGGCACACTAAAGCATTCTTATGCATTTTGTGGGGGCTAGAGCACGCCAAAAGCATTCTTAGGCTTGCACTTTATTTTTGAAGTTGGGAAGAAACCCTTCTTTGTCACATGTTCCTTTCATAGATGGAGGACAGAGCACACCAAAGCATTCTTAGGTGAAAATCATTTTATAGGTAGAGGAGAGTATGACAAAACATTCTTGGGCACACATCATTTTTGTAGGTGAAAAGAGAACACAGCAAAGCATTCTTAGTTACACATTCATTTTATGGGCGAAAATAGAGCACACCAACACATCCTTTGTAAGGCACATGTTTATATTATAAATGGAGGAAAGCACCCAATAACATTCTAAGGGACATGTCTTTTTTTCTAGGCAGGAAAGAGAACATGCCAAAGCATTCTTCCTCACATGTTCATTTTATAGATGAACAGAGCTCATGGCAAAATATTATTAGGCACATGCCATTTCTGTAGGTGGAGAAGAGAACACGACAAAGCATTCTTAGGCTTACGTTAATTTTTTAGGTGTGGGAGAACACACCAAAAGCATTCGTATGCACACTTTATTGAAAGGGTGGAGGAAAGCAGACTATAGCATCCTTAGCCACACAATCATTGTATGGGTGAAGGAGCGCTTGCTAAAACATTCTTAGGAACATGTCATTTTTGCTAGCCAGGAAGAGAACACTCCAGAGCATTCCCAGTCACACTTCATTTTTCTAGACAGAGGACAGCAGGCCAAAGCTGTTGTGCAGCTGAGTTCCATATAATGTCTGAAACTGCTGCAATTCCCAACTTGGTAGAGGGTAGGGTAGGATATGGGCTGAGGGAGTAATTTATTTGTTAGGCATTTTTCACTAGATACAGTGGTGGCAGTGTGCTTTGGATAAGCCCAGATCGCATGTGGGTCTGAACACCAGCCACACAGATCAATTTGTGGCCACAGATCTCTTCCTATGCAAAGAATAGCGGAATCTCCCTCAAGGTAAACAGGAGCATTGGCAAGAAATGTAATTGTGCATGCACCATTTGCCATACTTGCAGTCGGTGATAAAGGAGAGAGAAGTAATCACATCTCATCAGGAATAAAGAGCACAATCAACAAATGATTAAAGGAGTGGATCCCTGCAGATTCCCCAGCTTTGTTCCGTATGGAATCAGAGGATAGTGTGGACTATGGCACAAATTATGCTCTGTCCCCAGATTCTGAGACTGGGATTAATCTTCATTGATGATACTGTTAAGACGGATTTCTGAACTCTGACCTGGAGGGGCAGAGGTTCAGAAGGCCAGTCTAGTTTCTTGGAACAGGGTAACCTCTGGACAAGCCAGACCAATCAGGGTAGCTATGGTGGCGGTCAAGACTAAGTCTGAAGAGGGGTGAGGGTGACTGAAAGACCTCAATGAGCACACAAAGCAAGGACACTTATGAATTACTCCAGACAGGTGTAACATAGACCATAGCAAATAATCACAGTAACACTAAAGTAAACCAATACATCACAATCAATCCAATATATATACAAGACCGATGGGTCTAAGGAGTTAACAGCACGGAATATGTAGACCACCTAGATGGGGAGGAAAACAGGCAGTGCAAGTAATCTTTAGACCCAGTTCAACATCGAGAATAAACCTAACTTAAGAGGCAGTCCAAGCCCTACGAAGAGAGGAGTCTTATGCTCAATAGTACCTGCACGCGCTGGTGCCAATGGACAAAATAGGGTCTCTTCAAGGGTCACTAGCAGCTCATGAAGGTGGATGAAGAACAAGTCCCCACTACTCAAGCAGGACCTCTGCTTGCGGGCAGAGGCAGTTTGAGAGTGCGGGATAGAGTCGCTATTTCGCAACAGCAGTAGAAAAGAAATGGGCTCCTGCACTAGGGGCCACCGGTTGGGGTATGGACTACTCACCGGTCCCCGACGCAGGCAGACCCAGACTTCGCCAGTTCAGTTCACTTTGCTGGCAGGTTCGAATGCGACAATCAGGACGTCTCGACACTGTGTAGTTTCCACAGTAGCAGGCTTCAGGGTCAAGGGGGTAACAAATGCAGCAAACGTGCACAGGTCATTGCCACAGCAGGGCAACACAGCAGCCGCCTTTACTCTGGTCCGGGCGCACTCATCTCACTTCAGACCTGGGAATGCCAAGTGTTCGAAATTCGGTGTGAGGGTGCAGTGGACACAGAGCTAGCAGTATGCCAGGTTTCGAAGGCTTTTTCGAAACGGCGGCGGTGACAGAGAAAACGTCCCATGTAAGCTGGTCAGCCCACTGGTTGGCCCAGGGACACTTCCGAAGAGGCTTACTTGCAGGGTTTGATGAAGGTGCCAAGAATAGTTGGTCCCACTATTCCAATGGGTTGAAGAGCCTTCGCAGAACTTCTAGGACGATCAGATGTAGAGGGGTCTCGCAGGACGACAGCGGGCTCAGGGTGCCAAACCTTCCAGCGGATCACCAGCGGTTCCTCAACTCGGCTTCTTGTTGCAGGATACTTGGCTCCTTATCCCTTGTTCGGTGTGAACTCAGGAGATCGACAGGGTAGTGGTGTTTTCAGCCTCCTCTTATCCAAAGTTCCCTTCGCGCCAAAATGGAGAGGACCCAATGGGAGATCTTCTCACAAACACTCACTCTATATTGAACCAATCACGGACCACAGTGGTCCCAGGCAGTCAGGGCACTGCAGACTCTCTGGAACCCAGGATGTGTATTGGGAGCAGACATCTCAGCCCACATCCTGGAGGCACACACACAAGGCATGCAGAAGCATTGGCTTTCGCGGGAAAGTGCATGACCAAATAAGGACTGACCCGGGTCAGCTCGACCTGGGGAAGGTGAAGGGGCAAGATGGCCAAAGGACAGGACAAAGAACCTTGTGGCATGGCCATTTTGGAGCCAGGCCACCTATTCGTGCCAAACGCGGTACGCGTGGATAACATGGCAAAAAAGGGTTCAAAACATAAGATAAACGATAGCTGCCACCAGTCCTGTCCGTGACACACCTGCACAGTTCATAATAAGTCCAGCGAGAGTTTCTACGGCCTTTGGAATGACTAGAGACCCAAGTGTACTGTAAGGTAAGTTACATTGTACACCTGTTACATGTTGCACAAAAGCTGCAACATGAGGAAAGGACTAAGGGAAACAAAGTCTCCCAGTACTGACTGTCTTAAGGGCATGTCAGTTTCCCCATAAGAATTGAGCGAAAGCCCAGAGGAGTGCGGCTGAGGGCTGCGCTTCTCTGGCAAAGGTTAGATCAGGGTGTAGAACAGCAGCAAAAAGTTTGGGGGTTGACACATGGAGGGAAAATTACATTCAAATATGAAATCTTTCCTAACACTCGCCCTCCCCAGACTAAGGGCAGGGGGGAACTAATCCACCCCTGGATGAGTTTCTTGTTCAGGTCGGTTAAACATTCTGGACAACCCATCAGCATTGCTATGTTGGGCACCTGGCCTATGCTCAATAGTGAAGTCAAAGCCTTGCAGACTTATGGACCACCTAAGCAACTTTGGATTCTCTCCCTTCATGTTCATTAGACACTTTAAGGGCTTATGGTCAGTTTGCACAGTGAAGTGGGTCCCATAGAGGTAGGGCCTCAGCTTCCGAAGGGCCCACACAACAGAGAAACATTATTTCTCTACTGTGGACCATCTGAGCTCTCTGTCCTTAAGCTGGCGACTAATGAAGCCAATAGGGTGTTCCTTACCCTTCTAATCTACTTGCGATAGTACTGCTCCTATCCCAGTGTCAGAGGCATCTGTCTGCACAGTAAAAGGTCTTTCGTAATCAGGGGCCCTGAGAACAGGGGCCTGGCACAAGGAGTCTTCCAAGCCATGGAAGGCCTTCTCACACTCTTCAGTCCAAGTTACCTTCTTGGGTTTCTTTGGAGTAGTGAGAGCAGTCAGAGGGGCAGCTATGGTACCATAGTCTGCCATGAAAATTCGGTAGTACTCTATGAGTCCTAAGAAGGCTCTCACTTGGGTCTGTGTAGTGGGGGTAAGCCAGTCTTGTACTGCTTGTACTTTATTGGGTAGAGGCTGTATCCTCCCTCCACCTACTTCATGTCCAAGGTAAACCACTGAGCCTTGTCCAATCTGGCACTTACTAGCCTTTATGGTCAAGTGGGCCTTCTGAAGAGCCTGTATCACAATCCCAAGGTGTTTCACATGGTCTTCCCAGGTGGCACTGAAAACTGCTATATCATCCAGATATACAAGACAGAATTCGTCCAACCCATTCAACACATGATTCACAAGCCTCTGGAATGTGGCAGGTGCATTCTTCAACCCAAAAGGCATTACGTTGAACTGGTAAAGGCCCTGTGGAGTTGAGAAAGCTGTCATCTCCTTGGCATGTTCTGCAAGGGCTATTTGCCAATAGCCTGTAGTGAGGTCAAACGTACTGAGGTACTTGGAGGCACCCAAGGTATCCACCAGCTCATCTGTTCTAGGCAAGGGGTGTGCATCTGTCTTGGTGACAGCATTCAGAGCCATGTAATCTACATAGAACCTCAATTCAGAAGTACCGGCTTTTGGAATCAAAACCACAGGGCTGGACCAAGGACTACTAGAGGGTTCAATCACCCCAAGATCCAACATTTTGTTGACCTCTGTCTTAATGTAAAACCTTACTTTGTCTGACATTCTGTATCTCCTACACTGTCTCCAGTGTCTATGTTATGTTTGCACCAAGTTGTCAAACTAGGGGACTGTGAAAGCAGGGGGGGGTGGGGAATTGCCTAAGCAAACTTTTCACCTCAGCCTGCTGATCAGAAGTCAGATGAGGGGCCACTCGGACACCCTCAATGGAGCTATCTGCAGGACTGCTTTGGAATAGGTCAGGAAGAGGTTCAGACTCCTCTTCCTCAACATCTGAAGCCAATAGCAGTGCTGTGATTTCAACTCTTGGGATTAAAGCCTTCAGCCTATTTACATGGAACCCTTTTGGAGCCTGTCTGGCCTTCCAAGGTCCACTAAATAGTTGACCTCACCCAGTGACTCCACCACTGTTTAAGGGCCTGACCATTTATCCTGTAAAGCCCGAGACCTTATGGGATTCATGATCAGGACTTTCTGACCAGGTGTAAAGTTAATGAGGGAAGCCTTCTTGTCATACCAATGTTTCACCAGAGCTTGTCCTGCCTTCAACGTGTCACTAGCCAGACCCATCAGGAGTACCATCCTTTTTCTGAGCCCTAACACATAGTCCATTATGTTGTTAGTAATGGGGGGAGTGGGCATCTCCCATCCCTCCTTGACTATGGCTAAGGGTCCCTGTACTGGGTGACCGAACAGAAGTTCAAAGGGGCTGAAGCCAACACCCTCTTGTGGTACCTCTCGGTAGGCAAACAGTAAACTTGGTAAAAGAAGATCGCATTTTCTTCTTTGCGGTTCTTCCAGAGCCCCAATCATACTTTTCAAGGTCCCGTTAAAACGTTCCACCAGACCATTGGCCTGGGGGTGGTATGCTGAAGAAAACCTTTAGGTGACCCCACATTCCTTCCATATAGCCTGCATATACTTAGACATAAAGTTGCTGCCTCTGTCAGACACAACTTCTTTAGGGAAGCCAACCCTAGTAAAGATGCCAAGTAACGCTTTTGCAACTGACTTGGCAGTCACAGTTTTCAATAGGAGGGCCTCAGGGTACCTGGTGGCATCGTCGACCAGCACCAGGATAAACCTATTGCCTGAGGATGTTTGGGGGTCAAGTGGACCAACAATGTCGATCCCTACCCTCTCAAATGGTACCCCCACAACTGGGAGTGGTACCAATGGAGCTTGGATTGTTGAGCCACTTTTACCAGATAACTGGCAGGAGGCACAACTCCTGCAGTGACTTTCTACTTGCACCCCCATCTTGGGCCAGTAGAAGTGCATGGATAACCTTTGCTTGGTCCTCTTAATACCAAGGTGACCAGCAAGGGGCACTTCATGTGCCAGCTGCAGAAGGAAGGGTCTTACAGCGAGGGGAACCACTAACCTCCTTTGGTCTTCTTCTGTAGACTCTGTAGGCTCACTATACAAGAGCCCACCTTCCCAATAAATCTGATGCTTCCCAGGAGGTTCACCCTCAAGCTGGAAGCAGACCTGTCTCCTTAGGCCTTCCAGAGATGGGCACTCACGTTGGACTTTACTGAAATCTTCCCTGTCAGGACCACCTTCTACTAACAAATCGTTTAGTTCAGGATGGTCATTGGGGTCAAACACTTCAGGTATCGCCACCTCCTCGTCAGGTCATGGTGATGGACCAACTACCTCCACCTCAGTGGTAGGTGAGTTAGGGGGAATATTCTCTTTCCCTCTTTTTGGTTTTCTTGCTCCTTTAGTCTTGGGTTTCCCCTTTGGCTGGGGCAGAGACCTTGTGCAGGGTCTGTCAGCAGTATCTCCCACAAGCCCTAAAGCTCTGAGATCATTGCCCAACAAGACCTTTCCTGGGACACTCCTCTGAATGCTCACTGGAATCCTGACTGCTGTACCATTGATAGTAAGATTTACAGATATTACTGGGAACATAAGAGGTGGGCAGTCAGCCAACTTAGTGGGCATCAGAGTATCTCTGGCAACTTCCTCTGGGTCTACCAAGGTAGAATCTACTACAGTTCGACTGCACCCACTATCCCTAAGAGCTGGAGTATCTACTCCATTTATCAGCACACTGTCTTTAAAGTAGTGCTTGGTGTTATCTGGAATCCTAGCATAAGCCTCTGAGACTTTAGGCTCCCAGGAACCCAGGGAAACTAAAACTACTTCAGCTTCTATCCGACTGGGGAAGGAGTCTAAGGAGAAGGATGCTCCGGTAATCTCTTCTTCCTCGTAGGAGGAAAAGGCCAGATTAGCAGAGTGGACCCTAAGGTTTTGACCTTACATCTGGGATCCCCCTTCATGTGGTCAGTTGCTCCACAAGCAAAACAAGATCCATTGGGTCTGTTCACATAGGGAGGCTTACTATAACCAGAGTTCTGTTTCGGAAGGCTGACCTCCACTACCCTGTGAGTTCTCTTGTGTTTTACCCTTATTTTTCTTTTTGTGCCCCTTTTGGGAAGAAGATTTATCAGTTTCCCCACCCTCTTTATCTTTGGACTTGTTCCCTTCCTCCTGCTTACCAGGATGAGTCTTGTCCTTATGGGACACTCAATGTGAGACCCACAAATCTGCTGCAATGGCTAGCTTCTTAGGATCTACCTCCTTTGAATCTGCCAAATGCTGCTTAAGCTCAGGGGAAGAAGATGCAAAAATATGTTCCAGCATGACAAGATTTATCATACCTTCAAAGGTAGAAACCTTGTAACCTTCAAACCAGCCAGTCAATTTTATTAAGGATTGTGTTACATAAGATACCCAAGTACCACCTTCTTTTTTCTTATACTCTCTGAATCTTTTTATGTATTGGGCAGGAGACTTTCCAAACTTTAAGATGAGAGTCTGCTTCAACATTGCAAAATCTGCTCTCTCAGCTTTTGACATTTCCATAATGGCACTGCAGCCAGAATGGGGCAGTCTGCTAAGTAACCAGGCAATTTGATCAGCATTGTCAACTTGTTGAACTTCACATGCATACTCAAATGTATTCAGCCAGTCCACAATGTCATTCTTTTCCTCATACACACTGAGCAGATCTTTTGGAAACCTTGGATGAGAGGAGGCCCCAGACCCATGTCTAGGACCCTTGGATCCATTGGCAACATGAAGCTTGGCCAGTTCCAACTGGTGATACCTGTCTTTCTGTATTTCTGCCTGCTCTATCTTTAGTTTGGCCATATTGAACTCAAGCTGCCTAAACAGCAGTTCTTGCTTCTTGAATTCAAGTATGGCCTCCCCATCAGCATTGGCAGAGGAAACATTAGACATTACATCCTCCATGTCCTCATGGTTGCTGTGGATCAGTGCAGCGGCAGAACCATCAGTTCTACCAGTGAGAGCAGCCCCACCTCCTTCTGCACTGTCGTCAGAAGCTATAGCTCTAAGCTGAGCTTCTTGCCAGTCCATGATTTTTGGATCATTTCTACTTTCGTGCCTTGAGAAGAGACACCTCTCTCAGCACACATCTTTCTTAATGTGTCGGATCTAGAAGCATTTAAAGTTAACAAGGTGCTTGTTTCCATACTGTTAGATAGGACGAAGGCCTTTAAAAAGTTATACTACAACAATTCACTATGTGTCCTGTAGAAATAACTCAAAATGCCTTCACTGGTGCGCAACTCTGGATACCTCCAGTCCTATCCCACCGCTGTACACCAATTTGTTAAGACGGATTTCTGAACTCTGACCTGGAGGGGCAGAGGTTCAGAAGGCCAGCCTAGTTTCTTGGAACAGGGTAACCTCTAGACAAGCCAGACCAATCAGGGTAGCCATAGCGGCGGTCAAGACTAAGTCTCAAGAGGGGTGAGGGTGACTGAAAGACCTCAATGAGCACACAAAGCAAGGACACTTATGAATTACTCCAGACAGGTGTTATATTAAAAATATAGACACATTTATTACAAGGCCTTTGTAACATAGACCATAGCAAAGAATCACAGTAACACTAAAGTAAACCAATACATCACAATCAATCCAATATATATACAAGATTGAGGGGTCTAAGGAGTTAACAGCACGGAATATGTAGACCACCTAGATGGGGAGGAAAACAGGCAGTGCAAGTAATCATTAGACCCAGTTCAACATTGAGAATACACCTAACTTAAGAGGCAGTCCAAGCCCTATGAAGAGAGGAGCCTTATGCTATATAGTAACTGCACGCGCTGGTGCCAATGGACAAAATAGGGTCTCTTCAAGGGTCACTAGCAGCTCAGGAAGGTGGATGCGGTCGATGAAGAACAAGTCCCCACTACTCAAGCAGGACCTCCACTTACGGGTAGAGGCATGTTGAGAGTGCAGGATAGAGTTGCTATTTTGCAACAGCGGTAGAAAAGAAATGGGCTCCTGCGCTAGGGGCCACCGGTTGGGGTATGGACTAGTCACCGGTCCCCGATGCAGGCAGGCCCAGACTTTGCCAGTTCAGTTCACTTTGCTGGCAGGTTCGAATGCGACAATCAGGACGTCTCGACACTGTGTAGTTTCCGCGGTAGTAGGCTTCAGCGTCAAGGGGGTAACAAATGCAGCGAACGTGCACAGGTCGTTGCCACAGCAGAGCAACAAGGCAACTGCGTTTACTCTGGTCCGCGCGCATTTGTCTCACGTCAGACCTGGGAATGCCAAGTGTACGAAATTTGGTGTGAGGGTGCCGTGGACACAGAGCTAGCAGTATGCCAGGTTTCGAGGGCTTCCTTGAAACGGCAGCAGTGACAGAGCAAATGTCACGTGTAAGCTGGTCAGCCCACTGGTTCGCCCAGGGACACTTGCGAAGTGGCTTACTTGCAGGGTTTGATGAAGGTGCCGAGAATAGTTGGTCCCACTATTTCAATGGGTCGAAGCACCTTCGCAGACCTTCTAGGACGATCAGATGCAGAGGGGTCTCGCAGGACGACAGCGGGCTCAGGGTGCCAAACCTTCCAGCGGATCACCAGCGGCTCCTCGACTCGGCTTCTTGTTGCAGGATACTTGGCACCTTATCCCTTGTTCGGTGTGAACTCAGGAGATCGACAGGGTAGTGGTGTTTTCAGCCTCCTCTTATCCAAAGTTCCCTTCGCGCCAAAACGGAGAGGACCCAATGGGATATCTGCTCACAAACACTCACTCCATACGTGGACCAATCACGGACCACAGTGGTCCCATCCATTCAGGACACTCCAGACTCTCTGGCACCCAGGATGTGTATTGGGAACAGACATCCCAGCCCACATCCTGGAGGCAAACATACAAGGCATGCAGAAGCCCGCGAACGCATTGAGTTTCGCCGGAAAGTGCATGACCAAATAAGGACTGACCCGGGTCGGCTCGACCTTGGCGAAGGTGAAGGGGCAAGATGGCCAAAGGACAGGACAAAGAACCTCGTGGCATGGCCATTTTGGAGCCAGGCCACCTATTTGTGCCAAATGCGGTAAGCGCGGATAACATGGCAAAAAAGGGTTAAAAACATAAGATAAACAATAGCTGCCACCAGTCCTGTCCGTGACACACCTGCACAGTTCATAATAAGTCCAGCGAGAGTTTCTAGGCCCTTTGGAATGACTAGAGATCCAAGTGTACTTTAAGGTAAGTTACTTAAGTTACTTTGTACACCTGTTACATGTTGCACAAAAGCTGCAACATGAGGAAAGGACTAAGGGAAACGAAGTCTCCCAGTGCTGACTGTTTTAAGGGCATGTCAGTTCCCCATAAGAATTGACTGAAAGCCCAGAGGAGTGCGGCTGAGGGCTGCGCTTCTCTGGCAAAGGTTAGATCAGGCTGTAGAACAGCAGCAAAAAGTTTGGGGATTGACACATGGAGGGAAAATTACATTTAAATATGAAATCTTTCCTAACAGATACCACAAATAGCAAGGCATACAATGAGACAGAGCAAGAGGGTGCAGGCATTGAAGGAGCCACATATTTGTCAAGTTCAAGCACTGTGCACAGAAAGCAACTTCAGATACTCCCGTGCTTCAGTGCACAGTCTTTTCCTAAGGTGAAAACACTCATGATAGTGGTTGGTAGTCTTTGCATACAGTCACACCAACTCTAGCAACAGAATCCATGCAGCAAACACAACAAAGTTCACTAATGAGACCACAAGGAGCAGGAGACGAGGTTAGAGCCTGTCTTAGCTCTGAAAAAACATCTGGTGTGTGTAAATATTTCCAACCGAAAAGAAATGTGGGGCAAAGTTTGTAATTGAAAATGTTATGTACTCGCCTAGTATACTGTTGTGTAATGATATTGAATAGGCACTATAAACTGCCACGTTTAAACACTTTTTCCTGCTCATGCGAGGCAACTCTTTAGGCTTTACTGCGCATGTCTTTGCATTGAAGGCCCTTTGCCTAGTGTGTAAGAATGCCCACCTTCACATCTCTCACTTCTGACGTGATTCCTTTTTGGCATAAGTAAGCGTGTTTTAGGCTCTCGCTTTCTTAGGAAAAGCGGCATTCGTAGGAGGAAGTGATCATACTGTAAATGTTGTTACCTGTCCCAGAGCATGTGTGAATGTTTGAGGAGCATATTCACCTTCATTGAATGTATCAAGCTATGCTGACCTCTCTGATAACACTGACTAACATGAAAGAGCTCAGGTGGTATCACAAAGACTTGTATATTGGGGCTTTGTTCATTTCTTGCAACATTGTTTCTGTATGATTCTTTGCCCTGTCTGGACCACTTTAACCACTCCTACAGTCTCTGAAAGGTATTAGTAAAGATACAGATGCAGTAAAGCTGCACATCTAGCTTGCTGGCAATCCGCTGAAAACTGGTATGCCAACCTGGTGAAAATCAATTGTTCATATGTTGATGTGTCTGTGGAAATAGTACAAGGCGGTGGCCTACTAATGCTATAGGCATAGCCAGCGATTGGCGGGTTCCTATATAAGACCTACAATGTGTACTCTTTCCTGTAGCCTTTTGAAGAGACCACCCAGCAGGTTGGCTTGCACAGTACATCTCTTAATGCAGTACTGCCACTGGTGTGTCTTTGGAATTAGACCTGTCTAACACACTATAGGTACATGACCTGTCTGGTGATACAGAAGCAGGGCAAATGGCCATGAAAAAGCTCTCAATCCTCAACAGAATCCAAGCATTGATGACATGAGGAGGTAATATGGAATTCCTCCTGGCATCTTTCCTTGCGCCATGTTATAATATAAAGACAGCAGCGTTTATATAATATATGTTTGAGACTGAGAATGAGGACAGCAGAGAGGGTTATCATTCAAAATACGATATGCTACCCATGTGGAAGGGTGCACTTCGAAGACTTCTTAAGATCTGGTTGGAATAAGAAGAGGGAGACAAAGTTGGCCGAACAACAATTAAGATCTGGTTGGAATAAGAAGAGGGAGACAAAGTTGGGCAAACAACAACCCAGGGCGGTACCCTTCACTACAAAATAGATTATAGGGCTTTGTTCAGTCCTCATCGTCTGACAGTACGTCCGCGGTCACCACGAGGTGCCTTTGAGCATCAGAAAAACATATGAAACTGTGGCACACACTTCTTCTGCAGTCAGGCTTACTATATGCATCAGGGTTCCGAGAATTCAACAGACACGCGGCAAACCAAATGGTTGAAGTCTATGTTCTTGACACATGTCATGGCTAATGATGGCAATCAACTACAATTCTGGATTGGCAAGTGGTCAGTATGGACATCTGTGCTTGACCAATTGACTGTGGCAACCCTAATCTGCCTGCCTGCGAGCGTGCAGTGTGCATGGGTATTTAGCGTGGCTGGGGTTATTGGCTCAGCCCACGGAAGCTGCTTCAGTGACACATGTGAACGAGTTTACTTTCATAAAAAGTAATAAGCATCTTCGCTTTGAAGGTTGACCTCCTTAGATTGAGGTTTACTTTGTTCCTTCCTTCAAGGTTCTAAAGTTAATTGTTAGCTATGTTTAGTTTCTCGTTCCAGTAAAGTCTAGTTAAAGTGTATTGTTTCCTGCGGTTGAAGTTTATTTACATTTACTTTTTTGCTCCATTTTTGGCTTGCTCTTCATTCAGCCCAGTTAACGCTGACATTGAACTCCATGAAGGTTCTGTGTCAATGAAAAGCCAGCCCCCGTTAAGACCCTCATGGTCAAATTCACCTCAAAAGGCGTAGGCAACCCAAAGATTCCATGTCCCTGGAGGTTCTGCCCCAGTCTATTTGTCTCCAACTAGCACTGGTTCCCAATTTGTGGCTTCTTCTTCAATCAGCTCAGTTAACACTGATATTGTACTCCATGGAGGCCCTGCCTAATTCAAGGGCCAGCCCTCACTAAATCTCCCATGGTGAAATTCACCCCCAAATTCCAGGGCTCAGCCCAGTGCAAAGCTTCACCATGCCTGTTGGTTCCGCCTCCGTTTTTTGGCTCTCACTAGCAGTGGTGCCCATTTCCTGACTCCTTTTCTACTCAGCCCAGTTGACAGTGACATTTTCCTCCCTGGTGGTTCTGCCTCAGTCTGTTTGTCTCTATCTGCCAGCAGCGCTATAGCCTAGTACTTCACCTAAAACTGGCGGTTCTGCCTCACTTTATTTGGCTCTAGCTAAAAACAAATTATTATTATCTACCAATGGAGCCACTCCACCATTTTTTCTGCACTTTCCCAGGTCACTGTGTCTCCCATTTTTCTGCCATGTTGCCCAGTAATCTACACAGCAGTGGTGGAGCCAGGATAGGAGCTGGGGGGGGGGGGAGCAGCCGCCCCACCTGGCTCCCCACTTGGTGCATAGTGCATGCCGAGTGCACCCCAAGCCTCCTGCTGGTGCCTTATTATCCGCCCCCCTTTGTGGCACCAAAAGCTGCCTCCGCTGCTGCTAAACGGTGGTAGGAGGATGCTCGAGCATGTGCCTTAACATGGCATCCTTCCTTGCCATGTGGTCCAGCCCCCCCTGTCTTTCCGATATGCCACAATAAAGGCAGCATGACCATCAATTCAGACACATCACCCTCAGAAACACTGCAAACACTAAGGTTAGACATCCAAGTGAGCAAGCAGCTCGCAAGCCAACACTCACTACATTTCTTCAGCGGAAAATTCCCTCACAGCAAGTTACTGAAGGTTGGTGAGTCAGGGACCGACGGACCACTTAAGCGGGAACAGTTACAGATGTGCCCATCACTAGAAATGTGAGGAGCCAAATTGCGTGGCTGTGGGGATGCCATGACAATCCCTACAGAACCAAAAATGCCGATGGGACCCCTGCACTCTTTCTGTGATCCTTGTGCAATTACTATACCCAACAATCATGCAAAGCCCCACCAAATTAGAGTAATAATGTGTAGAGTAAACCTATCTGATAGGGAGGTGGGGGCCCTGCCCAATCGGGTATTCAGAATCTGGTAGGAAAATTACCCCACCAATCCCAGGCCACAGTGGCGTTGTTACGACCAGTACAGCGTTATAAAAAGGGGCAGAAGGAGGCAGTGTCAGACTTTGGACAGATACCCATAGAAGTGGCGACCAGGAGGCGAGAGAGAGCAAAATATACCATAAATAGCAGTTTGCTAAACAGTGCTGCTGAGTCTCGATCTAGGCTGTGAAAGGGGTGGGGGCATGTGGTGCCAGAATGCTGCTGAGCGATTTAGCGCAGCGCCTGGCTAAAGCAGGAGGGAACTGATGGAAAAATGAACTATTTTCTAGCATGCAATGTTCTCTAGAGCAGAGTCTGGCACGAGCTACAGAAGCGGAGGGAGAAAGGAGCACTTTGTAGGCAAGCTGTAGGTCATAGTGCAGAGCCTGGCTGGAGCCAATGAACCAAGAGAAGGAGCACTTCTAGAGCCTTTTGCCAAAGTTCATGCCAAGGAGAGTGACGTGTGGCTGGTAGGTGATAATACGTTTAATCTGAACAGGAACATGGCAGGAGGAGTAATTATGTCTGGTTATTGCTGTGGGTATCCCCTAAGGCAAGGGGGAGTATAGTTACTTTCTGTAAGGCTTATGCTCTGTCGATATCCCAAAAGCCCAGGTAGGCGACCCGAGGCCAGAGGGTTATATGTGAGCCAGGAACCAACCTGAGGAGAAGGCAAGAACGCATGCTCAGGTGCTGCAAACACTGTGTGACTGAGAATAGACTGAGAAAAGACAGCAGGAGGCTATATCGCTGGAAATGTGTTTTGTTTTCTTGGGATGTGGATTAGGGCACTAGGTCTTCTTAGGCCCTCACGCTTGTTTTATTGCACCTCCATCCAGACAGCATTAGACAAAGTTATTCAGGCTGAGTTGTGTGCCTCCCCTGGACCTCTTTGGCATTGAACTAACCCTTCCTGTGATAACAGTAGAGAGTGTTGAAACTCCTTTGCTTTGTGTTGGGTGATCTGATGTGTCACCCAATGACACTCCACTTTAGAGATGTTACTGTCTAATGGTTGTAAGGTACATGCTTTGACTCATCTTAAACAGGTTTTTGGGCAGGATTGGACAGATATATTTTTTCTTCTGCTAACCAAGAATGATACACTATCCTTTATATTGTGCTGGCACTTGTGGAGAAGCTCCCTCGGCAGGTAATGTATATGCTAACAAAAGCGTACTTTAATGATGTACTTTTGCACTGACCTCCAAATGTAAGTGCTTTGAGCTCTGCAATTATCATTGGGGGCTTGTATGCAATTGTTTGAGTTCGGCATTCAAACTTTAAATGTATAAATGTTCTTGTATTTTAACAATATGCGTCTGTATTGTGTCTCTAATAACTAAATCTCATTAAATAAGAAGATAAATGCCCATCTTTAATTTCTTCCAGTACAGATCGCTCATCATCACAAAATAAGCAATGAATCACCTTTGGTTCTGCTTACTGACGGCTGATACCAGTAACCCCAGCTTCCTATATAAGCAATACCTAGTCACTAAAAGCGATCACACATAACTGCAGAGAAGTTGAATAATGCCTTTTTATTGCAAAACCAACTTAAGTAACCAAGCAGCCACAGGCATGAGTTCTCCGAGCAGCCACGGGCATGGGTTCTCCGAGCAACCACAGGCATGGGTTCTCCGAGTAACCACGGGCATGGGTTCTCCAAGCAACCACTGGCATGGGTTCTCTGAGGAACCATTGGCATGGGTTCTCTGCGGAGACACGGGCATGAGTTCTCCAAACAACCACAGGCATGGGTTCTCCGAGCAGCCACGGGCATGGGTTATCCGAGCAGCCACGGGCATGGGTTCTCCAAGCAACCACTGGCATGGGTTCTCTGAGGAACCATGGGCATGGGTTCTCTGAGGAGACACGGGCATGGGTTCTCCAAACAACCACGGGCATGGGTTCTCATTACCAACACCCCCTCACTAACCCACTCATCTTCCTCCATCTTTTCACGTTACACTAAAAGCATAAGCCAGTAAATAAACACACACCTATTGCCAGACTATCTGAACATTCCCCCAGTCACACACTCACCATCGTCTACTCTCCCAAACATCTCACCAAAATACAACAACCCCCTTCCTACAGGACCACCCATGCTCACAGGGCTTGTTAGCCAGAAACAGAGCAGAACAGTACCGGGGGCTCCCATATGGCAAATCAAAATCGAGGACTACCAATCTGCATTCATCAATGACTAAGGTTTTACATCTTTCCTCTTTTCTCTTTTCTTACTATCTCCAGTCCCGACTCGGCAGGGCTGTATTTAAAGATGTTCATGACACTCCATGAAGGTCTCTTCTAAACAGGTTTACCCTTGCTCATCCAGGACCATCAAGGATAACAAAGGCTCTCTTGCCCCTGCACTCGCTGATTTCTGCAGTCACTCTTTTGACACTGGATCTTTCCCCTCCTCCCTTAAGCACTCCCTTGTGCGCCCACTCCTTAAAAAACCTTCAGCGGACCCTACTTGCTCTGCCAACTACCGCCCTATTTCCATCACCCCCTTCCTGGGGAAGTTGCTGGAGAAGATGGCATTGCCCCAACTCAACTCACACACCAAACATGTTGGTGGTCTCAACAACCATCAATCTGGATTATGAGCATCCAGAGGCACGGAAACTGCTCTTCTGAACACCCGTGAAGAACTGCTTGCATCTCTGGACTCCAACTCTCCAGCTGTCCTTATCCTTCTCGATCTCTCCTCTGCCTTTGACACAGTGAACCATTCCATCCTCGTACAAAGGCTCCACGATAACCTTGGTATCTCGGAACAGGCACTGGACTGGCTGACATCCTTCCTTACTGACGCTCTTCACAAGTCATCCTGGGCACCTTCTCCTCCCCTACTTCTTTCTCCACCTGTGGTGTCCCCCGTGGTTCTATCCTCTTCCCTTGGCTCTTTAACATCTACCTTGCTCTGCTTCCACACCTCATCTCCTCCTTCTCCTCCAACTTCAAGTGTTACGCAGATGACACACAACTCTTTTTCAAACTTCCTGCTGACCCTCTTGCACCCTCCATCATCCCTGACTGCCTATCTGCCATCCATTCCCGGTGCACCTCCAACGATCTCTGCCTCAACGCCTGTAAAATAGATATCCTTCCCATTGGGACCCCTGCTCCCTCCTTCTTCCCTTCGCTCTGGGCTTCCTCCTGGGGCTCTCCCCCTGCCCCTTCTTCTGAAGCCAAAAACCTTGGAATCATCTTTGACTCCTGTCTCTCTCTCTCTCCTTCCCCCCCACACTCAGGACAATGCCAAGAAGTCCCACGTTCAGCTCTTCCTTATCAAAAAAATTCTCCCTTTTCTCACTTTCCCTCAGCGGCTCAATGTTACCCGAGCCCTACTTCTCTCTAGACTTGACTATTGCAATAGCCTCCTCCTGAATCTACTTTCTTCCACTCTGCGACCACTTCAGCTAATCCAGAATAGGGCAGCAAGACTTATCCTTGGCCTTAAGCCCAGGGACCCCATTTCTCCTGCCCTAAAAAGTCTTCACTGGCTCCCGGTTGCTGCATGGCTTAAATTCAAATCCCTCTGCATCATCCACAAGGCTGTATGGGCCCGGGGACCACACTATCTTCAACTTTATCTTACTAAATATTCTCCCTCTAGACCACTACGTTCCTCTGGCATCAACTCTTTGTGTGTAAAGCGTTTTGCTAAACAGAGAGTAGGTGGTCATTTGCTTTCCTTAGCTGGCTCCCTCCTATGTAACAGCCCCCCCCTGTGTCTTAAATGCTGTGCCTTAAACTCCAGAAGCTCCTTAAGACTTTCCTCTTTACCTCCTCCTTCCCTTCCACTCTCCTCTGCTATTCCCACAGTTGCTGTGATTGATGTTAGGGGCCTTTATGCATCCTCGGGCCCCTGACCTCCCACACCCAATCAGCCCAGCTCCTGTCTACCCTCAGCACTTGCATTGACACACCCTCCGCCCCCGGAGGTTCGCACCTAACATGGATCTGGCTGTGTAGCACTTAACAATCCTAGCACTTCATCTGTGACTCAGCCATGAGCTCAGACTCCCCAGCACTTACCCCCTCTGCCCTCTTCCTTGCAGCACTTGCACGTTCTGAATACTCACAGGGCATAGTAGGTTCGTCCTTTTCCCTTTTTCCTGCCACTGCTCTTAAGTATTGCGTTTAGTAATGTGTTTCAATCCCTTGTTCCCTCCCTTCGCCCTGTGGGTGCTTTGAAACAGTATTCTACTTGCTGTATAAGCGCCTAGCAATTAAACAATAAATAAATAAATAAAGACACAACCAAAATAGCGAGGTAGAAGACCCAGTTAGTTAACCTTACATTGCTGCATCAGTTATAAGGCTTAAAATGATCTGTTTCTGTGAACTAGTCCACTTTGGGCTCAATATAAAACGCATATGTTTGTAGAACCGAATGTCCAATTTGACCTATTCTTAATCTTTTCAAGAGCTCTTTTCCACAACCTTTCCCTTTGTATTCCTAGTTGCCAACTGATTGGAAGATTCTTCGACGAGCCTTTAAGAAGCTGGACACTGATGGAAGTGGTTACCTCCCGTTGGCAGAATTTAAGTCTGCCCTTAAGCTCTGCAAGCTTACATTGGACGAAAATGAAGTTTACCAGATCATGTCGAAGTATGACCAAAATATGGATGGTCGTATCAATTACAAATCTTTTTTGGATGAAGCAGGCCTGAAAGGACGAATGTCTGCCATGAGCAAATCCAGTGTGCATGAACTGTGAATCATCCAAGATCAGCTTATCTGCCAGCGTGGAACATGGCATGTATGGCCTCAAATAACATGCACCCTCCTGCAGGCCTCCACTACCCAACTCCAGAGTTGCCAACCCTATAAAACAACCAGGAGGAATTTATCAGGCATGAATTACCCTAAAGCCCCACTATGTATACAGAGTAACTACTTAATAGTTGAAGGCAAATTGTTGTGCAAGGGTTATACAAGCTTATGTACTCTCTCAAAAAGCCTTTGCACACTCCAATCAACTCATGTATATTGGATATGTACATTGGATATGAGTGAATGAGTCTCCTCAAATATATTTTATTTGCCCGCGTTACCTCACAAAGAATATTTCAGAGGCACTCACTTGTCCAAATGCTGAACCTTAATATTCAGGAAAAAGGGTTTTTAAAGGAACGTTGTACGAAAATTATTCAAATTAATTAAATGATTACCTTCAGCTTCCATTCTTCTATTCTCACTAACCATTCGTATGCTGTCATTTGGTCGTGGGACTCCTCCACTTTTCTACTTGTGGGCTAAATCTGCCAAGGTTTTCTTCTGGGACCTCCAGTTTTCTTCTTCGAGACTTTTTCCTTTCTGCTTTAATCCCCTCCTTTGGTCTTAGTTGTCATTTCTTTGCAGGTGATTTGCAGTCCTTTCCCTTCTTACACAAACCCTTCGCAAAGGGACCCCTGTGATTTTCTCCTACCAATGTCTTCACCCTTAATATACTAAGACTGAGATTGTATTATTTTCTGCTTTCTATCCTTTACCTCACCTTTTCCCTTTTCTGCTGGTGTCTTTGCAATGTTTTATTCGTTTTATAATTCTGGTATAATGTTTGACTTCTCACTTTTTTCTCTACGCATTGCCTCTCTTGCTCAGTTGAGTCTACCCCAACTAGCAGCATCCACATAATTAACCCTTTTCTTTTGAAGCGATTAAAAGTCTTACACTTTCTCTAATTCCGATAGACGTGGGGAATGTCTTGTTATTTAATTAGTCTTTCAATTTATTCCCTCTTCCTGCTTAAATATATTTTCAATTCTGTTTACTTTTAAAGTTCTCTTCTTCTACACGTATCACACCCCTCACAATTAGTTTTTTTAAGCTCCCTGTCCATCCCGCTTCCAGATGTGCTTTTTCAGCATTACTTTTAAATGTTAGCTGGTGTGATCCCTGCTTATCTTTCCTCACTAAGTTCTTTCTATGTCCCCATCCATCTGCCCTATGGTCTCTGCCTCTCAGTACAGTATTTCTGTTCCTACTCCTTTGCTTCTTCACACATCCACTTTTTTCCTCTAAATGATCCCAAGCTTCAAAATGCCCTACTTCTCCCTGTCTCCTCTGCCCCCTCACTTTACAATTTCTTCTCCTCTCTTAAGAACCATTTCCTAGTGTATCTCCTTTGTTCAACATTCTACATCATGTGTTTTTTGTATTTTTCATTTGATATATGACTTAAGCCCTATGATGAAAACACTTTGTGAAATAAAGACATTTTGAAACAGTAACTTGAACTTCAATACATTTCATTTGTGTTCAGTGACCCCTATCTTTTTATTTTTATTTTCTCTGCATTGTATTTTTGTAGAGCGTGGTGATCTCCTACTTTATGTAGCTCTTACAGTACACTGTGAATTTTAGGACGATAAAATTTCAAATGATATAAGTTGCTTTTACTTAAAATATTAACTAGTTCTAAAGTGCATTAGTGCAGAGATCCGCTCTTCGAAGGCTGCACACAGGTCCGATTTTCAGAAGGTCTGTCATGAGTAGATATATGTGCTTCTAATGAGACCTAATAGAACTCACTTACATAGTTAATTGTTATCTGGAAAGCATGATAGGATTATAGGCTTGAGGGCCAGAGTTGTGCACCACTGCGAAATGTAGCAGGCCTTTTTTCCATACCATCATAAATGCATGGAATACGATAATTACCAGGTTGGTCAGTGATGGTAAAGTAAGTGACATCTGTCAATCTACTGTATTTCTTTTGCTACTTTGGGATTGGTAGGGAGTAGCGTGTGCTGATTGACCTTGGGAGCCAAAGGAGGGATGTTACGCTTTGTTGCAAACATACCAGGGTGAAATACACAATGAGCCCCAACTCTTCTGCCTATGGCACTGTTAACCGGCACGTGTGTTTTCTAGACACAGATACATCTTCTGTGTAATACCATTGATGACAATATTGTACAGCTGGATTGGAAGTTCCCCTCTTTCGGGCTCAGGATTTGCCAAGGTGCCACTTTTCCCTAAAAAGCAGTGACACCCTTTCTTCATTTGCATCTTTGCTCTGGTCATGTGTTATGCCCTTAATGCGCACCTTAGGCATGGAGTGCGGGTTAATATGGTGGACTTAGATCTAAGAGAGAATGTGCTAGAGATGGATATAAGGAAGGTCGTAGGGTATGGGGGTAATTGGTTGGGGGAGGGGATGAGGGTTGTGGGTGTCTCTCCTGCACACAGTAAGGAAGAGTGGCAAGGGGGAGTGAGAAGAGGACTTGGTGGTTTCAGAGGCTTCCCCTACATGACACAGATGATGGGGTGCTGTGTAGGAAAGGGTTCCAGGATGCACCAGCACATACCACTTTTGATTGCATGACACGCAACGGGAAACCACTATTGGCAAAGCTGCACACTCAACACGACTTTGAGAAAAGTGTTGCGCATCGTTGCATAATGGAACTGTTGGATTATATCCTACCTAAACATCGATTTCTCAAACAAGGGATCCTTCTCAGATGTATATGCTTGTTAGCCTCCTTTGCCGCCAGCAGGGGTAGGCCCGAAATTCTTTTAATGTATGCTACATTTTAACAGCACTTTAGGGCTATCAGTGTAAGCTGCATATAGAAAGCAACACATCTGTGCTGACTTGACGCTGCCCCTTTAAGACAGAAGCCATCAGCTCCCCTGGGAGTAACGGGCCATAGAATGTACTGCACGGACTAATATCCTTCACTTTTGATTATTTTTTTCTGCACGTTTTGCAAGGGGATCTCTGCACAATGCCTCCAGGCTATTTCAAATTATGTAAAGTGTCCAATTGTACCCTATTTATTGTGTATTCGACTTCTGCTCTGTTTCTCTTTCTCCTGAGCTGGCTTTTATGCCTGGAGAGGCTTTTTGGCGCCTTTTTATTTCTCCGGAACTGACTCTCATAGGAATGTGTTTGTTCCTGATTGGAATTTTATCTTCACTGGCATTGCCACCTCCTCAGCAAACCATGCACCCGGTATCCAAGACTTGTGACCTCTGGCGAGGGGAGGCTGGGAAGGATGATGGACATCCTGCATGTCTGAGTCCTTCCCACCCGCCTGAAAGTGACACAGCCTGTCTGAAAATGAAGATTGGAGCTTTACGTGGGAGGGTTATGAAGGTGGAGCAAGACCTTTTGTAATGGACTCATGTCTCCACTTCTTGGAACAAACTATCCTAACTGCCCTCAAAGCTCTCGTGAATGAGTCTAAATGCTCGGGACTTTAAACTTTTCAACGTATTACCTAGCCAGTGCATACATTTATTTTTGCCTGGCACGAGATATAAAGTATATTAACTGACACATATTTTTCGATCTTTACCCAGGCAGTTGGTGGTCTTTGCTTTGGTAACATATTGAATTTTTGAAATCCAAACCGTGTTTTGATTTTTCCATTCCCCCTTCACCTTTTTTAATCCATAATATTTTAATTAGTTTTCTTAGAAAACGGTTACATACACTCCAATGCAAAAATATACTGGCAGTTCGGCACAGGTGTAAATTCATATAATTATATTATCTATATCACTTTGTTTTGACACTCCTTTATTCAAACTATTAATATTTTGCCCAATAAACCTGTCCAATACATATGTCCACTGAGAGATTGCCCTTGGTTGCTCGACCACTGCTACTAATTCATGAGCACATACGTGACCCTAGCCCATTGCCCAGCAAAACATGTCATGCCACAGCAGGAAATAACCAGACTGGGTTCACCATGATGGCAGTTTAGCTACATAATAGCAGGTATCATGCTTGCTTTATCAAAAGATGCCCAGTGCAAGATTATGCAGTCAATTGCATAATTGTTTACCGGTGTCACACCGCGCCCGTGGAAACTATGGGCAAGATGGAGACGCTATTAGGTCTCCACGGCAAGGTAGCGTGACATGCTAGACTATTCTTGGCTGCAGGTATATAAGGAAGCCACGCCCCCTGCGAGTCACGTTGCAACTCGCTTCGTTGGTCATCCGACTTTCGCCGCTTAGCAGTGCTCTTTTTCTACTTTCTCTTCGTTTATCCCTTGTTCCTGTTCTTCCCTTGCCTTCCGAATGGGCTATTGTGTTATCCTCAGTCGTCCCTCCATTGCTCCTTTTCCCCGCTCCGGTTCCTCCCGACTCACCTGTGTCTCTGGTCAGCCCCTCCGCTGCCACCTTCCCGGTTCCTTCTCTGGGGATTACTTTCTTTAGGGTTTCGCTTTTCTTTCAGCCTCTCCAGGCATCTGTGCCTCCCTGTTGTCGGCCCTTTTCCTCCGACACCTGTCCGCGGTGTGTTCGGAGCTTTCCACTCTGCATCCCAGGCTGTCCGCTCTCTTCCAGCTCCTCGCTCGCCCATTCTCCTTTTCTCGCTCTCTCTCTCACTCGCTAGTCCACTCTCTCTCTCTCTCTCGCCCTCTTAGTCCCTCTCGCTGGCTCCTTCTCTTTCCTTTTCTCCCTCTCTTCCGTTCGCCAGCGCTCCCTCTCTCTCACACACTCTCACCCTATTTCTCTCTTTCTCTCTTTCTCTTACCTTTTACTTAGAAGTCCGTAACCTTCTATATTTTTGTGCATACCGCAGATGGTGCTCTTTCCCTCCTGGTACCTCCTGTCTGCAGGGAAATCCTTACTTCCTGGGTTCAGCCATACCAGGAGCTACTCTTTCTGGATAATTATCCCTCCTGATACCGACCGGAGTTTCTACTAAACAATGAAGTCTATGCTCCACTTCGATACGAGACAGAACCAGCCTCTCCTACTTCCAGTTCTGCCGGGCCAATACCATCTGCGGCTACACAGGGTTTTTTTCTGCCTATTCAGGCCTTTTCCCTGTTTGAAGGGACGGGCTCCCTTGGGTTCATCTGACTGTCAGTCCATTCGACGGTCAAGGTGGCCTCGGGAGGAGACCGTCCTTACCTCTACGAACGCAAGAAGGGAATCAGATCTACCAAGACAGACGACGAAGCAGAAACTCCTAAAAAGGACAGAAGGAGGCGACAGAAGGCTCCTAGCTCCATAGAGGACCCAGGTGAGGAGAATCAGGGGGAGAAATCTACTGACCGTGACAGTTTGCAGCGCCACCCAATCAACATGGCCTCCTTGGAGCAATACCAGGAGATGGTGACCGCTATTCAGGGCCTGCAGGCTGAAGTTCGGAATCTCCAAACCGAGAACATTAATTTACGCCAACAAGTAGCGGCACAAGAAGATTTTCGTGGAGATCTACCCCCCTGATGTTTTCCTTTGGGAAGTATGATGGCAATCCCAAGCTCCTGAAAGAATTCCTAGACGCTTGTATGATCTATTTCACTTTCCGACCTAAGGCTTATGAATTTGATAGAGCGAAGGTCGGCTTCCTTGTTTCCAACCTTGTGGGCATTGCTCTGGCCTGGGCAACTCCATTGATAGCTCAGGCAAACCCAGCAATAAATGATTACACTCAGTTTACTCAATTGATGTGATCTAGATTTGATAGACCAGAGGTCCAATATTCATCCTATGAAGCCCTTCTGGATATCTGTCAAGGAAATCATGATGTACAGACGTATGCCTCCACATTTATAAAGCTGACAACGGACGCCGGGTGGCCAGACTCGGCGCAACAGACTCTCTTTCGTCGAGGCTTGCATGACGATCTCAAGGACGAGCTAGCTAGGAAGGCACGTCCCGCCTCTTTTCAAAAACTGGTGACATTGTCACTTCAGTTAGAATACAGACTACAGAAACGGAAGCTGGAAATAAGGAAATACAGACGTCCCCACTCTGGAGGTTTACCCTTGACGAGTCCCCCTACCCGACCACAGTCGGAGGAGCCTATGCAAATTGGAACGGCTAGAGGTCCTTTGACTCCAGGCGAATGGAAGAGACGTAGAGACCAGGGTCTCTGCATGTACTGCGGATCCTCAAAGCATCTGCTTCGTAATTGTCCAGAGGTACCCCCGAGACGCTCGGGAAACATGTCTCCCCGGTCTTGAGCAGGGAAAGGAACTGGGCAGAGATTAAGAATCCCTGCAACTCTACTCAACCAGATAGCTCCAGTGATGACCATAGACTCATCGTATTCACGGTTTACCTTACATTTGAGTCCACCCCCTCAGTGGAAATTTTGGCTATGTTGGACTGTGGTGCGGCAGGGAATTTCATTGACATTCGGTGGGCACAAGAACAAGTTATACCCCTACACCAGAAAGTCAAACCTTTGCCAGTGGAGGGTGTGGACGGTACGCCTCTATCTTCTGGACCCATAGTTAAGGAGACAGGTCCGGCACCTATGTGCCTGTTTCAACACCGAGAACAGATCACCTTTGATGTGATCAGAGCTGCCCATTTTCCGGTCATCCTGGGCATACCCTGGTTGCGCAAACATAATCCCAGGATTGACTTGTCTGCAAACACCATCTGTTTTCTATCTCCATACTGCTCAACGTCATGTCTATCCCAGGCTTCTCAGTCGAGAGGAAGTTGAGTGGCAGTTTTGACTTCCACAACAGTGGTTCAAATGATTCCTTCCTGTTACCAGCAGTATGCTGAAATCTTTGAAGATAAGCTACCCCGTTCCTTACCTCCACACCGTGCTGAAGACTGCGCCATCGACCAAAAGCCAGAAGCATCTGTCCATTTTGGGTGATGTATCCCATGTCACTCCCGGAAAGAAGAGCATTGAAGGAGTATTTAGAAGCCAACCTCAAAAATGGTTTAATTCAAGAATCTCATTCTCCAGCAGGGGCCTCAATGTTCTTCATTCCTAAGAAGGGAACCACGGAGCTGAGACCTTGTATAGCTTAACTATTCGAGATAGATACCCTATGCCCCTCATAAAAGAGGTGTTAGAAGCTGTTGAAGGAGCCACCATCTTCACTAAACTAGACCTTCGGGGAGCCTATCACCTGTTGAGAATAAGGAAGGGAGATGAATGGAAAACGGCTTTTAGGAGTCCTCTGGGACATTTTGAATATATGGTAATGCCTTTTGGACTGGTGAATGCTTCTGCAGTATTCCAACATTTTGTTGATAAGATCTTCTCAGACCTGTTGTATGCCTCAGTGGTTGTCTATTTAGACGATATACTGGTCTTCTCATCCTCCCTCTCAGAACATCGAAGCCATGTCAATCAAGTCCTCCAAAGATTAAGAGAACATCAACTCTTGGTGAAACCAGAAAAGTGTATCTTTGAAGCCTCGGCGGTATCTTATTTGGGGTTCATTCTCTCAAAGGAGGGGGTACAAATGGATCTGGAGAAGGTAAGGGCAGTCCTTCAGTGGCCTACTCCAAAAAAACCTAAAGACATACAGTGATTTCTGGGACTATCAAACTTTTATAGAAGGTTCATCCACTGTTTCTCTGATATAGTCCTACCGATTACCCGTCTGCTCAAGAAGGGTCAGATGTTTGAATGGGATAAGGATGCTGATCAGGCATTTCAATCACTTAAGAAGGCCTTTACTACCGCTCCCATCCTAGTCCAGCCCAACCAATCTCTCCCTTTTGTTGTGGAGACTGACGCCTCTGGGGGTGCCATAGGTGCAGCCCTTCTACAAACGGGTAAGGATGGACTTGATCATCCTGTAGCGTACTATTCTAGAACACTTACCTCGAGTGAAAGGAATTACTCTGTTTTGGAGCGAGAATTACTGGCTATCCGTCAGGCATGTATAGAGTGGAGACATTTACTGCATGGAGCGGCCCATCCTTTCTTAGTACGTTCGGATCACCGGAATCTAAAGGTTTTACAACAGATGGAGTGCCGTAATTCTCGACATGCCAGGTGGGCATATTTTTTTTCCCAGTATGACTTCGAAATAACATACATTCCTGGGAAAGAAAATGCATTAGCTGACACATTGTTCCGCAGCCTGGAGCACAAGGACGACCAAGGCCAGGGTGAGATACTCTCGGGTAAAAGAATTCTAGGAATTATCAACTCTTTCCTGAAAGAAGTAGAGCGTTCTAGCAGTGTCACCGAAGTCTCACTGGAGTATCAGCCACTCCGGGAAAGAAGAGGAATGCTGTACTTTCATCAAGGCTCACTGTATTTACCGTCCAAAGAACTCCAAACTCAAGCTTTGTTTTGGTGTCACAAACTTCCTCCTGCAGGACATAAGGGCCAAGGAGCCACCCTAAATCTTGTGTCAAGGTATTTTTGGTGGACAACAATGGCTAAGGATGTCAAGACCATTGTGACTATATGCCCAGTATGTGCTGCCAACAAACACACTACTCACCGACCATTGGGCCTGGTCCAACAAGAACCTTTACCATCGTAACCTTGGGAACACATTTCCACGGATTTTATTGTGGATCTTCCTCCTTCTATGGGTTCCACGGCGATTATGGTTACTGTGGATACCTTAAGCAAGATGGCACATTTCTCCCCCTTGCCTGGCCTACCCTCTGCGCCAGAAGCGGCAGAGGTATTCTTGAGAGATGTTGTAAGATTACATGGCCTGCCTCGGACCATTGTGTCCGACAGAGGGACCCAATTCACCTCACGATTCTGGACAGCCTTTTGTAGCTCTTTGAGTATAAAGAGGGCTTTATCATCGGGATATCATCCCAAAAGCAACGGACAAACAGAACGCTTAAATGCCACTCTCGAACAATACCTCCCTTGTTTTTGTCATCAGGAACAAGCTAAATGGAAGTCTTATCTTCCCTTGGCACAGTTCACGTACAACAACACCCAACACTCTGCAGCTGGTTTCAGTCCCTTCTTCTACACCTACGGCTACCATCCGAGACACATTCCTCTCTTTGGAATACCTCCTACTAGTGTGCCTTCGGTAGATCAACGCCTTCATGAGCTTCGTTCCATTCAAAAGGAAGCCGCTCAGAAGCTAGAAGCTAGTAGGATCCGTTACAAGAAATACGCCGATAAGAAGAGGACTCCTAACCTCAGATGGGATGTAGGGACCAAGGTCTGGTTGTCTACTAAATACCTCCCGCGTTGGGTCCACCCTGGGAAATTCTCGGCCCGTTTTATAGGCCCTTTCCCTATTTTGTCTCAAATTAATCCTGTGGCATACCGTTTACAACTGCCCTCCAGTCTGAAAAAGATACACCCTGTTTTTCATGCCTCTCTCCTGAAGACCTACCATCCAAACCCCCTAAACCGTTGTGTGCCTTCCTCATCAACGCTCCAAGATCCCGATCCTGAGGAATACGAGGTGGAGAGGCTGGTGGATTCACTTTATCGACATGGAACCTTACAATATCTGGTCCATTGGAAGGGGTATTCTACAGCAGAACGGTCTTGGGAACCCAGAAGTCACATTCACGCCCCACGCCTTATACAACAGTTTCACCGCCTTCACCCAGGAAAGCCCGGGGGAGGATGGATGAGGAGAGGGCATGCTGTCACACCGCGGCCGTGGAAACTATGGGCAAGATGGAGACGCTATTAGGTCTCCACGGCAAGGTAGCGTGACATGCTAGACTATTCTTGGCTGCAGGTATATAAGGAGGCCACGCCCCCTGCGAGTCGCGTTGCAACTCGCTTCGTTGGTCATCCGACTTTCGCCACTTAGCAGTACTCTTTTTCTACTTTCTCTTCGTTTATCCCTTGTTCCTGTTCTTCCCTTGCCTTCCGAATGGGCTATTGTGTTATCCTCATCGTCCCTCCATTGCTCCTTTTCCCCGCTCCGGTTCCTCCCGATGGTATACACGCATTTTGTCGAAGTATTTTTCAACGTGGGACATTTCATCGCCAACATTTTCATTGACCAAAACTCGTTTTAAAAAAAATATTTTTGGGTGGGTGTTTTGTTGGGGTTGGGGTATGATTATTTAATTAAGGGGGGGGACTGGGGGCGGAACCCCCCCAGAAATTAAAAAAAAAATAAGAGTTTTGGTCGATGAAAACGTGGCGATGAAAAGTCCCACGTTGAAAAATACTTCGGCGAAATCACGTAGAACCCCTCCCGACTTACCTGTGTCTCTGGTCAGCCCCTCCGCTGCCGCCATCCCGGTTCCTTCTCTGGGGATTACTTTCTTTAGGGTTTCGCTTTTCTTTCAGCCTCTCCAGGCATCTGTGGCTCCCTGTTGTCGGCCCTTTTCCTCCGACACCCGTCCGCGGTGTGTTCGGAGCTTTCCACTCTGCATCCCAGGCTGTCCCCTCTCTTCCAGCTCCTCGCTCGCCCATTCTCCCTTTCTCGCTCTCTCTCTCTCACTCGCTAGTCCACTCTCTCTCTCGCCCTCTTACTCCCTCTCGCTGGCTCCTTCTCTTTCCTTTTCTCTCTCTCTTCCGTTCCCCAGCGCTCCCTCTCTCTCTCACACACTCTCACCCTCTTTCTCTCTTTCTCTTACCTTTAACTTAGAAGTCCGTATTACCTTCTATATTTTTGTGCATACCGCAGACGGTGCTCTTTCCCTCCCGGTACCTCCTGTCTGTGGGGAAATCCTTACTTCCTGGGTTCAGCCATACCAGGAGCTACTCTTTCTGGATAATTATCCTTCCTGATACCGACCGGATTTTCTACTACACATTGAAGTCTATGCTCCACTTCGATACGAGACAGAACCAGCCTCTCCTACTTCCAGTTCTGCCGGGCCAATACCATATGCGGCTACAAAGGTTTTTTTCTGCCTATTCAGGCTTTTTCCCTGTTTGAAGGGACGGGCTCCCTTGGGTTCATCTGACTGTCAGTCCATTCGACGGTCAAGGTGGCCTTGGGAGGAGACCGTCCTTACCTCTACGAACGCAAGAAGGGAATCAGATCTACCAAGACAGACGACGAAGCAGAAACTCCTAAGAAGGACAGAAGGAGGTCGACAGAAGGCTCCTAGCTCCATAGAGGACCCAGGTGAGGAGACTCAGGGGTGTGGGATGTATTTACCCATGCATCCGAGCCATACCTCAAAACTGTGCAGTACTGACATGGAAAACATCATGATGGCCAGAGCTTCCCAGAAAATGCACAGGGAAATGCATGAAGAATAGGCTGCCACCCATTTTTGCCGATGTTATGGGCACAGAAGGACACTGCCTAAAACCACCATTGGACTACCCACACAGTAGTCTGAAACCATTGGGAATGGCAATGCTGATTGCCAAAAGCAAACCCATAACTGTTGGGAATTCATTTTCTTAAATCCCAAAAAGGGGTGCAGTACCAGTACTCACCACTATCCAAAAGCCGGCGTTTTAAAACAACACCAGATTTTACTTTTTTGTGTAAAACTGAATAAGTGAACCCAAGGCAGGCCAAAGAAAGACTTACTGAGAGGTGGATCCAATGTAAAGTTATATTCTGAAGTGACTTGAAGGTTTATAACAAGACTGGCTGCGCTGTGGATTTCAGCAGTTTAAGTAAATTTGGACTGAAAGACACTAAAAAAAATCTAAATGTTTAAATTGACTGAGTGACCTACTTTTGAGTGTCACATAGGTTGCAATTGTTTAAATGTCATAGTTTTGAACTTAGAATCAGCATTCTAGCTGCATATGTAAAAAAAAAATTGTTTTGACTTAAACTGGGAAACAAAAAGTGACATTTTATCTGAAACTTGGCTTAAGGAACTGAATTCTGCCTGGCAACTACCCCCATCAGGAGTGAAACTTGAGTCACAGTTGTGTTCCCAGGCCTAGCTGCCCTTTTGCTGCTCACACCAAAAGGGATATGACACTTCCCTGATTGAATTACCTGGGCTCTGCAGGAAATTGAACAAAGCCCTGTCCTGACTCAGGCAAATGTTTTATTGCAGATGTCGTAAAACAGCTTCCTCTTGGTAGAAGCTGGGAGTGTCAGGGTCTCTGAGCTTGGCAGAAACTGGAAAGACTGGTTTCTGTACCATGTGACCTGAAAAGACACACCTCTATAGCCAGAATATGGTTTTAGAAAAAGATGAATAACTCATAGAGCGGACATGTGAAAATTGTATAAATGACACCATAATTCTTGTGATTTTTCTGCCCACATTTTAAGAGGTTTTTAGAACCGGTGGTATGTTCAGGGGGGTTTTAGTGGAAAATTGGATATTACTCCAAATGTATGCATGTTAAAAATCTGAAACTTCATCAATTAATGTCCCTACTCCCCAGAGAGAGCTGACCCAGATCACTGTGAAGTGCAGAGACCAGAGTCCCGTCTAAAACCTGACCAGATCCGTGGCGTGGCCTATTTCACTCAAGAATATAGTGTGAGTACCTAGAAAACTGTGCAGAACCAATCTCTTAGTTAAAATAATATAATTCAATCCTATTTTAATCTAAGTAGAACTGTCTCTTAACTGTCACCTGTCATTTGTAAAGCTGTCACTTGTCATTTTCTAGTTGCAAGCTGCACTTGTCTTTTTGAACTTTAAAATTTCAAATCTGAAAAACGACCTTTATTTAATTGCTCATATCTCCGCAACCGTTTGTGCTAGAGACTTGCAGTAACTTTCCCCTGAAAGCTGAGAATCGTGCCTTTCCTACGAACCTAGAACCGCATTCCCTATAGTTTTGCCGTAATCGTGAAAAACGCACTCGCGAATGTTGCCGCGATTTGCAAATTTCTCCACGTGTGAAAACAGAAGCTTCTTGCTTTCAGTTGCTAAAAATTCGTTTAACCTGCTAGTTACACCCTAGATCCTTGCTAAAGTGAGCCTGGACTAATATTAAATTGATTTCACTCACCCTGAACCTCTAGAGGGAATTAAAAGCATTTTAGTATATTTTTTTTTTCTTCATTGCCAGCACATTTAAAAGCATTTTGCCTGTGTTTTCAAAACTCCTATCTGTTTTCTTTAAGCGTGCTTGGGGGGGATTGAACTGAATTACATTGATTGCATTTCTGAGAACTGTGTGCTTTCCTCCCATTTCCTTGCATTGCATAAAGAGGGGGGGAGTGAATAGCCAGAGAAAAGTGATTACATTGTTTGGTTGAAATCATATTGAGTATTTTCTGTACTGCATTCATTGAATATTGCATCCACCTGAGCTTACATAAAGCATTCTGTACCACCTTCTTCTTTTGTTCCTATTCACCTGTGTGCTACCTTATCCATTTCATGTCAACTCCTTATTGATTATAGAGAAGCGTGTTGGTGCCAGATTCTCCGTTGTTAATCTTTATCATATCAGATTAAGTGTGATATTCAATTATTAATTTATTATAAAGTGTGATAGATATATATTGCTTTACTTCTCAAATAAACCTTTTAATTTGCAAAACAGAACTACTTCTTGGCTCAGTGGGGTCAGGAGGATTCCAAGAGAGGGGTGTTATATAGGGGTAGTCTTCCAGAACGCATGAACTGGACATAAAATTATATCAATAAGGGTTTTCATTCAGTATTATAGACTAGGCGTTGACTTAGCTGTAGTGTTGAATTGAATCCTCTTACAAATTGGGGGCTCGTATCCGGGATTCTGGGTTAGAATACCACTTGTGCGGCTTAATACAGTGTGCTAACTGACGGGATACATACATCCAGTCGGATCACCACGCTGCATTACGCTGTGAAGCATTCCTCAAAAGGGACACTCCAAGAAAAGTTCTGTTCTGCAAAAATAAAATACTAACTTCTGTAAGTCAGGACAGAGACCAATCTCTAGAATGACGACCTTGGTAGATATGAAAATAGCCAGAGAGCACTTCTTACATAAACTATTTGTGAGAGGTGAATGGGCTGAGCAGGGCCAGGATGCCTGGTTGCAGGCCATCACGCGACAGGTCACTGAAACAGGGTCAGACTTATGGAGAGATCAGGGTCCATTACATGTAGCCCTGAGTGAACTATATATGGCTCCAAAGGCCAAAGATGAACACGACAAGATCGTTAGGATAGCGGCATATTTATATTTATATGTGGGAGCCATACAGAATAAATGTGCTGAAGGCCATGATCTGGCAAAAAGGCAACAGATGGCGTTAGAGAAGGCCCAATCTGATCTGGACTCTTCTGAGCAAAGGCTGCACAGAAGCCAGGAGTCAGAAAATGAGACCAGACAGTACATCACTAAAATAAAGGAGGATATGGATGTGCTGCAAAAGGAAAAGTCAGAACAGGATACCAGATTTCTGGCCTTCAGAAGGAACACCAAGAAGGTTTGGACTCCCTACTGCAAAGCCAGAAAAAGCTGGAGCAACAGCTAGACTTCAATAGGGCATGTGCTGAGCAGGTAGTCACCCTGCAAAGCCACCTAGATAGGGAGAAGGCAGAGAGCAACAAGCTGATTTTGAAAGACCTGGATGCCCAGGCAGAGTTTGATGAAGAGCGCCAGAAAGCTGGTGCCTTCCAAAGGCAAAGGGACGACCTGACGGTACAGATGCAGACTCTTAGTCAGGAAAGGGACACCTTAGGCCAGGAAGTATGCCACTTAAAAAGAAAAATGGAAGAAAATCACCTGGCCCACCAGGGACTGGGTGACCTCCAAAAAGAACACCAGAACTTGCTAGAGCACACCAGGAGGGTGGAGGATGCTCTAGCAAGAAAGGAGCAGGCCAATAGGGACACAGCTCAGGAGGTAACCCTCCTGCAGCAAAGACTGGCCCAGTTCTCCAGGACCAACCAGGAAGCACGGAGGGAAAATGAGGCTCTCTGCCAGCACAATGAGAGGCTCCAGCAACAGGTAGCGATGCAGGAGAAACTGATAGAGTCGAGTAAGGCCTTAACAGAGGAACTGAAAGCACAAATGCAGGCTCTTGCATTGCAACAGGGAGCAGGGGCGGATAGAGATGAGGTCCGCTGGGAAAGAGAGATTCCTGACCATAACCGCAGGAGCCCTAACACCAGGGGCCTTCATCTCCCCCAGTCCCTGGACTCTACCACCCCCATGTCCCCTGGCGCACATGAGCACAGGGCCACAGGGATGGCAGATTACTATCCAGCTAAGAGTATGGGGCTCATAGGCCAGTTAGGTCAGTGGAGGGGGTACCCATCAAATCCTGGCAGCAAGGAGGAATCTGAAGACTCCTCTGGACTGCGCAGGACACAGGAGACCAGGTCCCCACATTCTGCCAGCCATTCCCAGGCTCGCAGAATCCGGGAAAACCTGGAAGAACAGACGGGAACCTCTGGGAGCAGTGCCTCTGAGTCCGAGGACGAATGGACAAGGGTTACCCGAACCAAAAAGGCCAATAAGGCAAAAAGGGCCTTGCTTAAGGACCCCTTAAAGCAGATTAAGGCGATCAGGAGCGTCATCACGCCTTACCATAAGAACGCTAAGTATTCTGTTTGGGAGCACTTAGAGTTGTTTGAACAAATGATGGAGACTTTGCATTTGAAGGACAGCCAAAGCTGTATTCAATATGTAAAGTGGACCTTCTCCCCGGAATACTCCAGTTTCTTTGCGGGGCTGGAGGACCAAAATCATTTAAGATGGTCCACCTATAAGGCGGCCATCTTGAAACATTTTTCTGTTCACAGAAATCCTCAAGAGGCTCGCAAGGCAGCCTACAATTTGCAATGTGGGGAGGATCAGGCCCCACAAGAATTTGTGCAGGAGTTAAAGCGTGCTTTTGCACAGACCACAAGAAGGGTGCGCACGGATAGCAGAGAATTTATTAATACGTTTTTCCATGCCTTGCCCAAATATATCATGACCCAGCTCGTGAGGGATTTTCACGAGAAAAGATCTTTAGACTGGGTCATTGAACAGGCTACCCGGATCTATGAGGTGCAGAAACCGGTAGATAGCAAAAGTAATGCCCAGAAAAACCCCAAAGCCAACAGCACCCCTGCTGCTGCCAAGGTGGCAGAGGTAAAGGTCACCCCCGTTTTGGATTTGGAGATGGGGGGGCCTAAAAACCTACCTGCACCTAATAATGCTAGGCCCAGAAGGTCCTCGGGCCAGTCACAGACAGGGAGCCTGGGAGGCAGCCCCAATGGGGTCCCTCGCTCTCCTGACTATGTGAGTCCTCGCTACAAAGGTAACAGTCCAATCCTGGGTTATGTGTGGACTCCCCCAGCCCAAGGGGGGGTTCCAACCGAGCACCGAACCCAGGGAACTTCCCTCCAAACTTCCCACAGGAGGGCAGAAATTTACCAAACCCTGGGCAGAACTTTTTCCCCAGATATCCACCTGACTTTCAGCCCCAAAACCATCCATCCTTCTTTCCCCAATTCCCTGAGCCCAGACCACTGAATCCGGGAGAGGGGAGGCCAAGGGTGGAGGGGTACCCAAATCTTCCCAACCCGGGGTATTACCAGAGGAGGGACAGCTACCCTTCCCGGGATCAGCCCAGGGGAGAAAACAGGGCCCCCTATCAACCTGAGCGGGTTTCCCAGTTAGAGCGCCAGGTTCAAAACATGGCGCGGGATCTGGGTCACATACTGAGGGCTCAGCAGAACCCTCAGATGGGCGTGCCGGCGCAGAACGCACCCAACTCTGGACCTGGTGCTCCAGAACAATGACGGGGGCAGCACCCCGATAACTCACCGGTTCCCAGGGAGGAGGCACAAGGGGAAGGGTGGTGTAAAGCCTTGGAGGAAGCTTCCTTCCTCACTTGTAAACAGCCCCTGGAAACCCAGGAACCGGAAACAAAATCTCTTGCCCCTGAAAGTCTGCCTCCTAAGGAGCAGAGGGGGGGTAGGAGAAACAAAAGACCCAAACAGACTCAGTTTGAGGAGGAAGTACAGATCTTCCAATTTGAGGGAGAGGGATCCTCAGAGGATCCTGGGAAAAGGATCTTCTCCTTCAGAGAGGGGGGAACTCCTCCCAAAGAAAAATGGGTCCCTAGGGATGCAAATCCAGACTGGGGAGATGTGGAGACTGAGCTACCGCCGCCCACCATCTCATCCCAGAACCAACAGCATGAAAATCCCCTAGTTCACACCCATCCTGATGACTGCCTCCAAAAAGGGGGGGGCGGCCCAGAACCGGAACCAGGGGAACCCACAATGGCTCTGATCTCCAGTTGCCAAATTTTTCTTTCAGATTCCCATGGCTCTCCACAGAATTCTGCCCAAATTTCTTCTCTTGCCATGTCCAAAACCAGAAAGTTAGCCAACCAGTTGTCCAAAAATGTGCATTATCTGTGCCCCCTTGAGGAGAAGGAGGGAAGATATTATGCCCCGGTACAAGTACAGGGGCAGGGTACAATTTTGGCACTGGTGGACACTGGATCTCAAGCTACCCTTCTGTCCAGAAGGGCCTTTGACGAACTGAATGCAGGAATGGGAGAGAATTATCGTATTCCTCTCACCTCTCTTCCTGGACAACTCCAGAACTTCGACGGGAAGGAAATTCCCGTTGAGGGGACGGCAGACTTGGACATTAAAATTGGGCGACACAAGTTGAAACACCCGGTCATAGTTGTGACCCCAGAGGGCACCCCTTGTTTACTAGGGAATGACCTCCTGAGAAGGTTGTCACCCCTAATAGATTGCGTAAACAAGGTCCTCTGGACCCAGACTAGCCGACCAATAAAATTAAAACAGAGTGCCAACCATGTTAGTTTAAACGGCACCTGCCACATGGTTGAACAAAAATCTGACCAAGTAGAATTTCACTTCCAGAATAGCCAAATTCCAGACGTGACAGTAATAGCAGTAGGACAACAGACTGGTGATGGGGGGTCCTCTCTATTTCTGAAAATCAACCTTCCTCCCAGTTTAAAGTGGTATTCCACGCTGGAAGGAAACACTCTGAAATTCTATACTAATCCACAATCAGAAACTCCCACTCCTATAGTCCAGAAAGATGTGAAATCAGCTCAAAGCCTGGCTGATATTCAGCAAATTGGAGAGCAGCTGTTCATCCCTGTTCAGTTAAATGATGGGAAGGACTCTGTTCTCGCTCGAGTGTGTGTGAACAACGGTAAGAGCTTCATCAGCGAAGCCATGTTTTGCCAGCTCCCAAAAGATCCAGCCATTCCCACCTTCAAACTGATAGACAAATGGGAAATGGACCTGGAAGCACCTAATTCCAAACATCTCCTGCCAAGCAGGTGTATGCTCAAAATCTCTATTGGCAACAAGAGCATAGTCCACAATTGTTGGGTCGTGCGAGACGTCCCTGCCGCCTTTTACTTAGGCAGTGACATTCTCAATCGCTTTGCCATTAGTTTGGACCTAATAAACTTCAAAGCTTGGTCCCGATTAGCGGATAATCCCATGGGCTTTGATGATCCAGAAAAAGCATTTAGGTCAGCTCAATTGCTACCTTATGCAGTTGAAATTCAGATCAAAGAGGAAGTCACCATCCCAGAAAGGACCCGACAATTCTCCCTGGAAGTGAAAGTTAAAAGAGGACAACATTTGAAAAACCCTGATGCTTACATACATCTAAACGCTTCTCTCCAACAGCAAGGGTTGGGGGTAAACCCAACTCCATTAGTCAACATAGAACATGACACCATTCCAATAGAGGTGGATAACAGCGACTTAAAGAGTATTACTCTAGCCGCAGGCACCATTATTGGAATGGCGGTTGATGACCGACATTTTTCTATCGACTTAGTAAATGAACTGTTAGGACCAATCCCCAAGGACTGTTTTGACAGTGACAGTGAGGACAATACAACACCAGACAGGATTTTTACCCGGCATGGGGGGAACTTCCTGGTGTACACTTCTTGCCCTTATGGTAAGGAAGATGTGACTTGTGACTTCAGGAGGGATGAGGTGATTTTCCAGGTCCATGAGGGCTGCCTTTCCCACCTGAAGCCTCCAGTCCAAATCAGCATTCTGACCAGGGACTTCTCCACCCAGCTGGAGGAGGCCGCTGAAATAGCCAAACCAGAAGTCTTTCCAGGCTTCAGGCAGATGGTGGAAGAGAGAGTCAACCTAGCTGATGCCTGTGTGACTCTGGAACAAAAGCAAAAGTTGAAACAAGTTTTCTTGGATTTCCAAGATCTCTTTGCGGTAGACTCATATGACTGTGGCCGCACCGACATCCACACAACAACAATCCCCACGGACCCTGGCATGACTCCTGTGTTTGTGAAGCAATATCGCTTGCCTCTCGCATCAATGGAGTCCCTTACTGAAATAATTAAGAACCTTGAGTCCAGGGGAATAATCCGTCCAGTCCACAGCACCTTCAATAATCCGATGCTGGGAATATTGAAGCCAAACGGCCAGTGGAGACTCTGCGCCGACCTCAGGGAGCTCAACAAACGGGTCCATACTTCCCGATGGCCTCTGCCCTACATTGACCAAGGGCTGGCCCAGATTCAGGGGTCACAGGTATTCACTGCAATAGACCTGACCAATGGATACTGGACCGTGCCTGTCAGCAGGGAGGACCAATACAAACTGGCTTTTACCTTTGGGGGCCAGCAGTACACATGGACCCAGACTCCCTTCGGATACCTCAACTCCGACAATGAATTCAACATTTTCCTACATAAGGCCATGCCCGACCTGGGTGCGAGGGGTAACCTGGCTTATGTAGATGATGTCCTCATCAAAAGTTCATCTGTGGAGGAACACATAGCGGAGATCCGTTATGTTCTGACACAGTTGAGGGCCGCCGGAGCAAAACTTTCCTTTCAGAAAGCACAGTGGTGTAGAACCCGTGTTAATTTCTTGGGGCATGAGATTACTCCTCAGGGCCTCTGTCCCCAGGAAAAGAAAGTGGAAGCACTTCAGAAACTGAAAGACCCCACAACTCTGCGGGAACTAAGGAGCCTCCTTGGACTGACTAATTACAGCAGAAAGTTCATTGAGGGCTACGCAGAGATCACCAGACCCCTGATTCATCTCCTGAAGGGGGGGTCAAGTGGGAATGGGGTCCAGAACAATCCGAGGCAGTAAGACAACTCAAAAGAAGCCTCTCACAAGCGCCTTGCCTAGCTTACCCTGTCAGAAACAAGGAGTTCTTCCTGGAGACAGGGTTCTCTAATACGTGCTTGACGGCAGTATTATACCAAAAGCATGACAAGGTCAATAAAGTAATCTCCTATGCGAGCAAAACTTTATCCTCTGTGGAGGAGAAATTCAACGATTGTGAGAAGGCACTCCTGGCGACGGTGTGGGCATTGAAGAATTACCGCCCGTTTATCCAGGGGGAGCACATCATAGTGGAGACTCCACACCAGCCTCTGCAATATCTCCAAAGTGACAGAATCCGGGCCGGAAATGTGAGTAATTCCCGAATTACTTCCTGGATTCTGTCAATGCAAGGCTTTCCTGTGGAAGTCAGATATGGCCAAAACAAGAAGAGTCCCCTCGCGCAAGGTCTGGCTGACTTGCATGATTGTGCCAGAGAAAACTGTCTCGAGGACGAGAGTCTAAAAATAAAGGACAACACGGAGGCATACCTTAATTCCCCACACAAAGTCTTTGAAGAGGACAAGTGTGAGGGAATGCCCACTGTCTATGTGGATGGATGCTCTTACCATGTTGACAACAACGGGGAGAAAGAACTGGTGGCCGGCGTAGGGAATGCATGGGTGAATGAGTTCCCAGCACCCTCCGCTGGATACAAAATTGGTCCCCGAAGTAGTCAGGTGGCAGAATCGATGGCTGTGCATCAGGCCATCCTCACTGCTGTCCAGCATCAACTCCACGAACTGGTCATAATCACAGATTCGGATTATGTACGGAACGGGTTCGTGGAGCACCTGGTTAATTGGAAAACCAGAGGCATGTTATGTGCTAACAACAAACCCTTGAAACATGGGAAGTTGATCCAAAACATTGATGATCTGGTCACCTCGAATGAGATGACCATCTATTGGAAAAAGATCAAGGGTCATTCCAAAGTAGAGGGACCAGACAAAACTGGAAATGACTTAGCTGATCAGCTGGCCAAAACCGGGGCCATCCAAGGGGATCTAATTGAGATTGAGTCCCTGTTGGGGGAAATCCAGGTCACTGCTATCACTAGGTCCCAGACAAATGCTCACAACGACCTTTCAATTGCACAATGGAGTAAGGAGACCCCTGATGCTGATTTGATTACAGCTCAGAAGGGGGATCCAGTTATTGGTAAATTTTACCAGCACCTTGAGGACCCTGAGAACTTTCCCCTGACGGATACCGATTACATTGGGAAAGAGGACCTAAGAGTGTTGATGAAATGTCCAAAAATGTTCCGGATCCAAGACGGTTTGTTGGTAAGGAAATCCAAAGCTGGCCACGATCAGTGGGTGGTTCCTACCTCATTCCGAAGCCTGATGTTAAGTCACGCCCATGATGCGGCCACTGCCGGTCATAGGGGGTTTCACACAACATTGGAAATCTTAAGAGAGGTTGCATACTGGCCACACATGGGGCAGGACCTCAACCAATATTTGAAGGGGTGTCTTGTGTGTGCACAATTTCAGCCATCATCCCTCACGCACCGTGCGCCTCTCCAAAAGAGGGGGATGACACTGCCATGGTCAGATTTACAAATCGACTTTGTAGGCCCTGTGATTCGCTCTGCTAGGGGGAATAAGTACATGTTGACTGTGACATGCTTGTTTACCAAGTGGGTGGAATGTCTCCCAGCCCCAAACTGCAAGACAGAAACGGCAGCTGCCTTGATGATTAACCACATCTTTTCCCGTTTTGGTCTACCTCAAAGGATTGAGTCAGACAGAGGTAGCCACTTCACCAGTGAAGTAATGACAAAGATGTGGGAGATACTGGGGGTCAAAAGGAAGTTGCATATTGCTTACAGGCCAGCTTCTTCTGGGGCAGTAGAGAGATATAACCGGACAATTGTGAGCATCTTAAAAAAGTTTGTGGCAGATTCTGGGCCAAGTTGGGATATCCGATTACCTCTGGTCCTAATGGCCATCAGATCTACCCCTTCATCTGCAACCAAAATGTCACCATTTGAGTTGATGACTGGGCGCAAGATGGTACTTCCTCAGCATTTGCTCTACAGGACCCAAGAGCAGACACTGATAAATGCCTCCACTACTCATGAGTATGTGGAGAATTTAAGGAAACACCTCCAACATGCTTTTGCTTACGCTCAGCGGAATCTAGAAAGATCGGCTGATAGCATGAAGACCCACTATGACCTGAAGACTTCCAGGAAGGAATATCAGGTGGGGGACCGGGTCTATCTATACAACTTCCAAAGGAACCAGGCCACGCAGCGCAAATTTTTGCCTACATGGAAGGGACCCTTTGAGATCATCGACAAGATCTCTCCTGTGGCCTACAAAATCCACATCCCCAAAGGTCCTTTGGCAGCGGGGGAAGACAAGTGGGTCCACATAAACCAGTTGAAATGTTGCCATCCCAGGCACACTCTGCAACAACTGGAGGAATCCTCTGGAATCCTAGCGGGCACTGTCTCAGACTAATTCAGTTCCAACCATAAAACATACCACATCTAGTCTCTAAAATATTGTGATTTGCATGAAACTGTCTCTTAGTTATACTGTTTTTTTTTTCAAAATAAGAATGTAATGTTTTGTTATGATGAAATGCATATGCTGCCCCACTATCTCAACAGTGGTGGAAAAACGTCTATGAATAGGTATTGCCGCTCTTCCTTTGTCGTCCTAGGAGAAAGAAAACCGGGAGACGGGCCAAGGAGGACGATCCGGAGACCGGGAGCAGAGACGCAACGGGCCCAGTGTACCGCCCAATCTTCCCATCAGGAACGGCGAGGAGAACCGATCGATCAGTACCGGATGTAGGAAAAGATGCTGAACTGTGCCATCTATTGGAAGAAGATGAGGAAACATCCCAGGTCTTGCGAGTCCCATTCGTGAAATAGAATGGCCATCGCAAGAGGGGGGCTTGTGGGATGTATTTACCCATGCATCCGAGCCATACCTCAAAACTGTGCAGTACTGACATGGAAAACATCATGATGGCCAGAGCTTCCCAGAAAATGCACAGGGAAATGCATGAAGAATAGGCTGCCACCCATTTTTGCCGATGTTATGGGCACAGAAGGACACTGCCTAAAACCACCATTGGACTACCCACACAGTAGTCTGAAACCATTGGGAATGGCAATGCTGATTGCCAAAAGCAAACCCATAACTGTTGGGAATTCATTTTCTTAAATCCCAAAAAGGGGTGCAGTACCAGTACTCACCACTATCCAAAAGCCGGCGTTTTAAAACAACACCAGATTTTACTTTTTTGTGTAAAACTGAATAAGTGAACCCAAGGCAGGCCAAAGAAAGACTTACTGAGAGGTGGATCCAATGTAAAGTTATATTCTGAAGTGACTTGAAGGTTTATAACAAGACTGGCTGCGCTGTGGATTTCAGCAGTTTAAGTAAATTTGGACTGAAAGACACTAAAAAAAATCTAAATGTTTAAATTGACTGAGTGACCTACTTTTGAGTGTCACATAGGTTGCAATTGTTTAAATGTCATAGTTTTGAACTTAGAATCAGCATTCTAGCTGCATATGTAAAAAAATTGTCTTGACTTAAACTGGGAAACAAAAAGTGACATTTTATCTGAAACTTGGCTTAAGGAACTGAATTCTGCCTGGCAACTACCCCCATCAGGAGTGAAACTTGAGTCACAGTTGTGTTCCCAGGCCTAGCTGCCCTTTTGCTGCTCACACCAAAAGGGATATGACACTTCCCTGATTGAATTACCTGGGCTCTGCAGGAAATTGAACAAAGCCCTGTCCTGACTCAGGCAAATGTTTTATTGCAGATGTCGTAAAACAGCTTCCTCTTGGCAGAAGCTGGGAGTGTCAGGGTCTCTGAGCTTGGCAGAAACTGGAAAGACTGGTTTCTGTACCATGTGACCTGAAAAGACACACCTCTATAGCCAGAATATGGTTTTAGAAAAAGATGAATAACTCATAGAGCGGACATGTGAAAATTGTATAAATGACACCATAATTCTTGTGATTTTTCTGCCCACATTTTAAGAGGTTTTTAGAACCGGTGGTATGTTCAGGGGGGTTTTAGTGGAAAAGTGGATATTACTCTAAATGTATGCATGTTAAAAATCTGAAACTTCATCAATTAATGTCCCTACTCCCTGCGCACATGTATGTAAAGTGGGGTCAATGTCCGGAATTGCAAACCAGTTAAAAAGTGCAAAATATTGCCATTTCTGAATGCAAGCTCACAGGAAGAGCAGAGTTTGAACAGGAGATACCTCCTGTGATATGTGAGGGGTGCATATGATTTTAAAACAATATGTACCTCTGCAAATATGTATTTGTTATCATATATAGATTGTGTGCAATTTGACAGGGGAGTGTCCTCTCTGCAAGCCATAAAATGACATCGCTCTGACTCACAGTTCCTTCCCCAATCAAGTGAGAAATGGAAGTTTGACCAATTAGAAGCTGAGAGAGAGGTAGGGTCAGTGATGCTAGAACACACCCAAATTCTAAACACATAAAAGCAGACAGACTGGACAGATAGGGACCTTCAAATCCATCTGCAGCTGGAAGCTCTGCCAAAATTCCATACCTTACCTCCATCAAACCTCCAGAGAGCAGACATAGAGACTTCAAATCTATCAAATATCCAGAACCAGAAACCTAGACCAGACCAGCAGAGCAGAGCTGATCCAGACCACTGTTAGCAGAACCAGAGAGAGCTGACCCAGATCACTGTGAAGTGCAGAGACCAGAGTCCCGTCTAAAACCTGACCAGATCCGTGGCGTGGCCTATTTCACTCAAGAATATAGTGTGAGTACCTAGAAAACTGTGCAGAACCAATCTCTTAGTTAAAATAATATAATTCAATCCTATTTTAATCTAAGTAGAACTGTCTCTTAACTGTCACCTGTCATTTGTAAAGCTGTCACTTGTCATTTTCTAGTTGCAAGCTGCACTTGTCTTTTTGAACTTTAAAATTTCAAATCTGAAAAACGACCTTTATTTAATCGCTCATATCTCCGCAACCGTTTGTGCTAGAGACTGCATTCCTACCCCCTATAGTTTTGCCGTAATCGTGAAAAACGCACTCGCGAATTTTGCCGCGATTTGCAAATTTCTCCACGTGTGAAAACAGAAGCTTCTTGCTTTCAGTTGCTAAAAATTCGTTTAACCTGCTAGTTACACCCTAGATCCTTGCTAAAGTGAGCCTGGACTAATATTAACTTGATTTCACTCACCCTGAACCTCTAGAGGGAATTAAAAGCATTTTAGTATATTTTTTTTTTCTTCATTGCCAGCACATTTAAAAGCATTTTGCCTGTGTTTTCAAAACTCCTATCTGTTTTCTTTAAGCGTGCTTGGGGGGGATTGAACTGAATTACATTGATTGCATTTCTGAGAACTGTGTGCTTTCCTCCCATTTCCTTGCATTGCATAAAGAGGGGGGAGTGAATAGCCAGAGAAAAGTGATTACATTGTTTGGTTGAAATCATATTGAGTATTTTCTGTACTGCATTCATTGAATATTGCATCCACCTGAGCTTACATAAAGCATTCTGTACCACCTTCTTCTTTTGTTCCTATTCACCTGTGTGCTACCTTATCCATTTCATGTCAACTCCTTATTGATTATAGAGAAGCGTGTTGGTGCCAGATTCTCCGTTGTTAATCTTTATCATATCAGATTAAGTGTGATATTCAATTATTCATTTATTATAAAGTGTGATAGATATATATTGCTTTACTTCCCAAATAAACCTTTTAATTTGCAAAACAGAACTACTTCTTGGCTCAGTGGGGTCAGGAGGATTCCAAGAGAGGGGTGTTATATAGGGGTAGTCATCCAGAACGCATGAACTGGACATAAAATTATATCAATAAGGGTTTTCATTCAGTATTATAGACTAGGCGTTGACTTAGCTGTAGTGTTGAATTGAATCCTCTTACAGGGGGAAGAATCTACTGACCGTGACAACCGGCCATCTTTGATTTTGCTGCCTCTCCCAAAATCAGCAGTAGGCAAAAACACACAAACACACCTCCACACGCACCCATGCAACATTCACTCGCTCATTCCCAGAACATTCACTCATGCACCCATATGCCATACGCTTGCTCAGTGCCCATCCTTGCATCATAATTGATAAAGTGATAAAGAAGCCACGAACCTAGAGTCATTAATAAACAACATAGACTTTAAAATCACTAACCATGAACCAACAATGGACAACGGACACCGACTTGACTGTGTCATTACAAACCCCTTGGCCACACGAGAATATAAAACTCAGCCCTGCCTATGGTCAGACCATAACGTGACATTTATCACCACCCCACCACTACCTAAAGCCAATCCTTCCATTAAAGTAACATGCCAAAATTTCAAAAACATAGACAGAGATCAATTAGAGCTGTGTCTAGATGAAATGAAGAGGAACCACAATGAGGACGACTCTTGTGAAACCATGCTGACAAATCTGTTACTTCACCTCAAGAAATCAAAAAGCATCAATACAAACTAAAACTGCTAGAGTGAACCTAAAACAACAAAAATGGTTTACAGAAGAGCTTGCCAGATTAAAAAAAGAAAGAGAGAAAACAAATGGCTAAAAAATCCCTCCAAGCCAATCGAGAATCATGGAAGGAAAGCGAGAAAAGCTATAAGAATAAAATAATAGAGGCAAAGAAGAAGTTCTACAATACACAAATCACCACGGCAGACAATTCCATCAGTAAACTGTTTAATATTCTAAAATCCATTGAGAAACACAAGGCAATCACTCCACCTTTCATTCCAACCCAAGAACAGTGTGAAAATACACAGAGAGCCTTTTTCAACAAAATTACTAAGGCTAGAGATATGATATCAAAAGCCCAATTAAGCAATAATATGCCAACTACCCCCCTCTCCCATCTGAGGCAAAGGGCAAAAACAGAGAAGACTTCACATTCAAGGAAATTACCGCTGAGGTATGACAAAGGTACTTGCCAATATGAGACCAACTACCTGCGCAGAGAATATCCTGCCACCCAAAATAATTTTAGAACACCCGGACATCTTTTCACCTATTCTGACAAAAATAATCAATAAATCTTTCAAAGACCGGGCAGTACCACTCACCATAAAAAAGTGACGGTAACACCGTTAGTCAAGAAACCCAATCTTGATCAAAGAGACCCTAACAACCTTAGGCCTATTACCAACTGTAATTGTATCCTAAAGATCATGGATAAAATCGCTACTATGCAAATTCAGGCTCACGTTGAGGCACAAGAATCCCTAAATCACCACCAATCAGGATTCAGACCAGCCCATAGCACCGAGACCGCCATGCTCGACCTCCAAACAGAAATGCTTAGCATTGTGGATAAGGGGAGGACCACAACCTACTTAAATCCGCCCTAAAAAAACAACCAACTGCTCGGAAGAAGCAATTGGCTGGATAATGTCCTTTCTTTTTTTTTAACTTCGTTTATTTTAAATCAAGGCAGGATGGCAAATATACAAATCATGACATATCACAAGCAATGCGTATTCAAGTTCTTCGATCCCCAGTCCTCATTTCCCCCATCAGGCTTCCTCCTTCCCACCTCCCTCTGGCCTCTCCCCCCCTCATGTTCGGAGGCAGAATTTCCTTTATGGGTTGTCCAGTTCGCCCCTTAGCGTCTATGTGTCTTCTCCCGGGTCCTCCTGGTGTTTCAAGATCCATCGGGCCCTGGTCGGTTTGTAGGTCTGGGCGGGGAAGCGCTTGTCGTATTCCAGTACTGGGCTCCAAACATTCTGAAAGCGGTGGAGCGTTCCCGCCTGTGCTGCCGTGACCTTCTCCGCGATCAGTTTAGACCACCATTGGGCTATGTGAGGTCCTTCTGGGGATTTCCAGGCCCTAGCCAACACCGTTTTCCACGCCAGAAGGCAGTGTGTCAATAGTTTAGACTTGGTCCCGGAGCGCGGGTAAATCGCGGGGATCGGGCCCCCAGCAGGACTGGTTCAGGTTCCAGAGGAATCGCCGTTCCTGTGATTTGTGCGATGGTCTCTAGGCATGTCCTCCAGAACTGTCGTATCTTTGGGCAAGCCCACCACATGTGGAAGAAAGAGCCTGGGCGACCACATCCCCTCCAGCAGGCATGATCCACCTGTGGGTTCATGTGGTGAAGTCGAAGGGGTGGGTAATACCACCGGAGGAGCACCTTGTACGCACATTCCCTATTGGTAACGCACGTGGAGGAGGTATGCGTTCTGGTCCAGATGTCCACCCAGGTTTGGTCCTCGACCGGATGGCCCAGGCCCGCCTCCCATTGAGCCATGCAGCGGGTCTTTGTGGACAGGAAGTCCCTTAAGAAGCGCCTATATAGGGTGGATACCCTGCCCCGGGTTGGAAGGTCCCCCAGTGTCAGCTCCAGGGCGGTGGGCGGGCGAGTTGCTGCCTGCAGAGTCTGGGGGTGCGAGCACCAGTGGCGTAGCTGGATATAGGTGAATCTGTCCCTTTCCTGGAGTTGGAACTTCTCCTTACATTGGGCGAAGGTGAGGTGTGTCCCTCCCATATATAGCTGGTCTATAGTCTCCAGCCCACCCTCTATCCAGTTCCAGAAATTGCGGGGGTCTGCTCCGGGTGAGAATGATGGGTTATGGAAGACCGGGGAGCGTGGGCTCAGTCCTCTGGGCACTCCCTTCTGCTTTAGAGCCCAGTCCCAGGAGCTAATGGTGTGTTTAGTTGATTGGAGGAGGTCTCCCCAGTGTGTTCTAAGGGGGGGCGGAATGTGTGGCAGAAATTGCAAGGGTAAAGGTGTTTGTGATTGTTCCAGCTCTACCCACCTGGGGCGGTTTGTTATGGTCTGCCATGCCTGAAATTGTGCTAGTTGTGCTGCCACACTGTAGGCCCTCAAGTCCGGGACCCCCAGACCTCCTAGCTTGGAGCCCCCCAGCATCGTTTTGAGAGGGATTCTCGCTCTCTTACCTTTCCAGATGAATTTCAGCATTTTCCTTTGGATGTCCTTAAGGGTTGGTGTGGGGATCGCTACTGGGAGGGAGGCGCAGGCGTATAGGAACCTCGGCAGTAGGTTCATCTTGCATGCTGTGATGCGCCCCAGCAGTGAGATCTCTTGGGTCTCCCATCGTTTCAAGTCGCCTTCCAGTTCTTTCAGTAGCCGGGGGAAGTTGGCTTTGTATGTGTCTCTTGGGTTAGCTGGAATGTGGACCCCTAGGTAGGGGATGGCCTACTTCATCCATGTCATCGGGCACATCGTCGTCAGTGGCTCCCGTTCTGCTGGAGTGAGCCCGATGCCCATGGCCGAGGATTTGTCAAAGTTTATAGTGAAGCCTGAGACCTCACCATAGGTGGTAAGTTCTTGTATTGCCTGTTTCAATGATGATTGGGCTTCTGAGATCGTGAGTAGGACATCGTCCGCATATAGGGCGATTTTATGTTGGTTGGGGCCGTCCTGCAGCCCTTTAATTCAATCGTTTCCCCTAATCCTTTGGGCCAAAGGCTCCATGGTGAGAGGGAAGAGTAAGGGTGATAGCGGGTAGCCCTGCCGGGTTCCGCATGATAGGGGGATCGGAGCTGAGCTGTGCCCATTAATTCTTAGACTCGTACTTGGGCTCTTATAGTTGGCCAGCACCATTGTCTGAAAAGTTGACCCGAAGCCGAAGGCCTCTAGGGTGAGTTTCATAAAGGGCCAATCTACTCGATCAAATGCCTTGGCTGCGTCCAGAGCCACTAAGACCAGTTTTTGGGAGTTCCAAGAGGCGAGGTCCACCAGGTTCAGGGTTCTTTGTATGTTGTCTCCCACTGATCGATGGAGGATGAAGCCTGCTTGGTCGGGTTGAATGATCTTCGGGAGAACGCGATTCAGGCGGTTTGCCAGGATTTTTGAATATATATTTGCATCAATGTTTAAGAGTGCTATCGGTCTGTAGGAGGCTAGACTCCTTGGGTCCTTTCCCGGTTTGGGCAGGAGGATGGTGGTTGATTCCTGCATCGATGGGGTGACCGCGCCTGTGTCTCTGAAGGAGTTGAACAGGGTCACCAGATGGGGGGTCAGTTGTGGCCTGAAAAGTTTATAGAATCTGGTCAAAAAGCCGTCCGGGCCTGGGGCTCGTGTTTTAGGCGACTTGATGGCCTCCTCGACCTCCTCCCCCGTGATGGGCTCCTCCAATTCGTCTCTCGTCATGTTGGCGAGATAGGGAACCGCTGCCTTCCGTAGATATTCCACCTGTTGCGGTCGGTTCCGAGGGGTTGCCTTCATGATTTGGGTCAGGTAGTCTGTCGCAAGCTGTTGTTTTTCGGGCTCCGAGTATCGGGTGACCCCCTCAGGATCACGTAGGCCTGCAATCGTGTTGACGCGTCTCCGTTTGGCTAGTTTGGCCACCAGGAACCTGTTTGCTTTGTTGCCCTTCGCGTAATATGATTGTTTGGCTTTTGCCATCATTAGGGCGGTTTGTTCCGCATAGTGGGCTTCAAGCTTCTTCCTTGCTGTTCGCATGATCCGTTGCGTCTTAGGGGACCAGCCTTTTTCTTTGTGGATTGCCTCAGCCTCCCTTAGCTCGTCCTCTAAAGCAATTCGAGTCTGGCGTCTGTTCCGGTGGTAGGCCGCTCCCTGAGCGATGATGGAGCCCCTGATTACTGCCTTCATGGCGTCCCAGTTATTTGCCAGTGAGGTGTCCGAGGCTGGGTTTTCGTCAAAGAAGTTTTTAATTCCTGTCGCGATCTTGTCTCTCGTAGCCATGTCATTGAGAATCGGGTCATACAGAGACCATTTGCGTGGGTTATTGAGATTGGGGTCCTGAACCCAGAGTTCCAAGAACACTGGAGCGTGGTCGGACATGGCTCTCGTGCCGATGGAGACCTCTTTGACTGAGGGGAAGGTGTGTGGGGAGATCAGAAATAAGTCAATCCTTGAGAAAGTGCGGTGTACGAACGAGTAGAAGGAGTAGTCTCTTTCGTCGGGGTGAAACACTCGCCACGAGTCTATTATCTCTAGAGACCTGAACAACCGGAGGAGGCTGAGTGCTTGGGCGAAATCGCTTGGAGTCGGGGGGTGTGACCTGTCTTTAGTGGGGTCGGGAACCCCATTGAAGTCCCCTCCGACGATTGTTTGGCCCTCCACAAAACTAGCGAGGGTCGTGCCCAAGGAGTTGTAGAAGAGTGATTGTCCCGTGTTAGGGGCATATACCGAGATGAGGGTGTATAGGTCTCCCAACAGGGGGCATTTGACTGCTGTGTATCGGCCTTCCGGGCATGTTTTTGTTTCCAGGATTTGTGGGTTCAAGTCTTTTCTAAAGAGAATAGCCGTGCCCCCCTTTTTGCTTGAGCCGGAGGCAAAAAATTGAAGCGGGAACGATCGGGAACGAAGCCGGGTCACATCCGCCGGCAGCAAGTGGGTCTCTTGGAGCATAGCTATCGCAGCGTTTTCGTCCTGGAGTTTTAATAAAATTGCCTTTTGTTTGTTAGGGGAGTTCAGTCCGTTAACATTTAGGGAGAGGATTCGCAGAACCTGGTGGTCCAGAGGTGTCCCATTCTCTACCTCTTGAGTTGGGGGGGGAGTCCGGGTCGATGGTTCAGCTGCCATGTTTGTCACGAGATCTTGTAGTACCATCCTGCACTTGAGGTTTTAACGCGGGGCCCCAACGGGGGCCGCAACTTTAACTGGTGGGTAGACCGACATTGTAGGTACGGGCCTACCCTTGGCCAACGGGGCCGGTTGTCCCATCGTGTATCAAGTACTGTGGGTTTCCAAGGAACGAAAGTTGGAAAGTGTCCTTGGAGTGGGTATGAACCGTGGGTATGGTCCGCCGTCTCCGCCCTCGAAGGTTGTCAGATTAAGCGTTATGTGGCGGATCCGAATTCAGCCCGGGTCAGAGGAGACCAGGGAGAGATGTAGTTGGAACCTGGAGGTGCGGGGGGCGCCATTGTTCATTTCTTTTTGTTGATCCGCTGGGTTGATGACCATGGCGTACGTTTAGGTTTCGGGGAGGAAAGCTGCCCGGAGACCTCAGCTCCCTCCGGGGTTGGTGTGGAGAGTTCCTGGGGCGAAGATGGATGCATGATCCTCTCCGCATCCTCCAAGTGGCTGATCCGGCGTAGGGTGCCTTTGTATGTGAATTGTAGAGCCGCTGGAAACAGCCATCTGTAGCGGACTTGCTGCTCCTGGAGGAACAGTGCCAGGGATCGGAGTGCTCTTCTTTTCTGGAGGGTGAGTGGTGAGAGGTCCTGATATATTTGGAGTGGCGTGCTCTGAAATGTAATTTCCTCCCCTTGGCGGCTGATCGCCGAAATCGCTTCCTTGGTTGTAAAGAAGTGGACCCTCGTAATGACATCTGGGGGGGTCGATCTAGCAAGAGCTGAGATTTATACAGGTCTGGGAGGAGGGCCTTGAAGAAGCGTCCCACGTAGTCCGCTAGCTTGTTGTCAGGGACGGAGGTTGGGACCCCCCGAATGCGGAGATTATTGCGGCGTGCCCTATTTTCAAGGTCCTCATGTTTAAACTCCAGGATCTCGCATTTCTGATGCAGGGAGTCAATGGCTCTTCGCAATTCCCCTAGAGTGGTGGCGTGGTCCCGCGAGTGTTCTTCGATTTCTCCGAGCCTCTGTTCGGCCTCTGTAACCCTTTGGTCCGTCTGTTCGATTTTGGTGGTGAGTTCTGATAGGCATGAGCGTAACTCCGACTTGATGTCCGCCATGAAGGCTATCAGGTCCCCTTTGGTAGCGAGGTTTCCCCCGTCCTCTTGTTGTTTCTGTGGAGTGAGTTTGGGAGGCTCTTGCTTCCTGCTTTTATCTAGCGTAGTGAGCATGGTGGAGATATCTGCGCCCTTGCCAACCTTTGTTTGCCTAGACATGATGATCGTATTTGGCGGTCTTGGCTGGAAGGGTTGCGGCGAGGCCAAAGCTGTGACTGGGTCGCTGGCTGGATGGGTGGGCCGGGGCGCCCCAGGAAGCACTGAGTGGTGCGTGAAAGGAGGGCCCGCGAGGTTGGGCTTCTCTGGATGGCTCTCGGGGCTTATCTCGTGGCCTCCGTGTTTCCCCTTTCGACCTGGCCGAGTGCAGCCCCCGATGAAGTTCTCATATGTTCACCGGGCAACCTCTGTCTGCTGCTCCTCTTCGGTCCCCCTGAAGCCCGTCTCCATCAGAATCGTAGTATATTGTTGAGTTCCGGCGCGGCCGCCATCTTGGTTTCTTCGAATGGCGACGGGGGAGCGGTTTGGTCGCTAAGTTCTAGGAGAACGCTCCAGCGTTCGGAGGTCATTGTAAGCCAGGTTGTGCCTCATCGGTTCCGATCGTCGTAGATGGCATTGGCGACTTGGATACTCGGTCAGAACCGCTTGAATTTGGCAGCGGCGGCGGACATCCCACGGGCGGCCTCAAGGGAGCAACCACATCGATGGCGCTCCAAGCCACGCCGATAATGTCCTTTCTAACAAACAGGTTATCTAGGGTACATTGGGAAGACAAATTCTCGCTGGAAAAAGAAATTCTATGCAGCGTCCCACAAGGGGCCAGTATGTCACCGCTTCTTTTCAACTTATATCTAAGATACCTGTGCCTAGTCTTAGACCACATCAATACGTTCTTCACAAACTATGCTGACGATACTCAGCTGGTGATTGAACTTAGTGGGGACTACAAGAAAGATAGCGAGCATCTATCTAGGATCTACAGTACGGTGGAACTGTGGATGGGCACCAACTGGATGCGTCTAAATGGAAACAAAACAGAGCTTATGGTTTTTGGCTCAAAAATCTGCCAGAGCCAAACTACCTCAAGCATAAAGCACGTTCCTGATAAAAGACACCCAAATACAAGTTTTGAGCAAAGTCAAAACACTGGGCATGATGCTTGAAGCATCATTAGGGACCGAAGCCCAAGTTCAATACAAAAAGAAAACCTGTGCATATTACCTTAGTCTGCTAAAAGCTATTAGGCCTTATCTATCCGAAAATAATTGTGCCACCATAGCAAGGGCCACAATGTCATGATGCCTACCCCCAGGAATCCGGACCAAGCCCATCAGCCCCGGAAGCAGGCATCTAGACATTTAGTAAAACCTAAGCAGCCCCAGCTAGGGGCATAGTAGGAAACAGTCCTGGCTCCTAAGGCGCCAGGCTCATAGTCATTACTTACCTCAGGCAGACCATGCTGCAGATGACTCCAATCCAACATGAAGCCTGAAAGGGACTATTTTTCTACAGGGACTATTTTTTACTCGGGTGTGGTTCTAGGGACTTCTTACCTGGGACTACTTTTGAGGCTATTTAAACCACACCCGACCAGCAACACACGCTTCGCGTTATTCTGCATCCAGCAGCGTAACACTCACTGTGCCTGCAGCCTGCATCCAGTCTTCTGCCACGCCCGCCTCGAATCCAGAGCTCCTAAAACAAAGAGGAAAGAAGGGGACACGGTTAGAAAACTAACTTATTTCTATTCCACGCCTGATTCTGGATCCATCTTGTCTCCGGACGTGTGAAGAACATCATTTCTGCACGCGCCGCACCTCCAGCTGCAGCGCCGCGCCATACTCACCAGTCTTCACAGCATCCTTCGGGTCGGCACTGCCACCATCATTTCTTCTCCGAACTTCGGCACCTCTGAGACAAAAGAAAACCACAAGGTGAGCCGAGGGAACCAACAAATATAATTCTTACCACCATAGACTTACCTGATTTACCACCGGAGGCATCCTTTTGTGACTCTCCATATTTTCACGTGCCGCATCTGTAAAGAGAGACAAAACAACACGTTTTCCTCGTGCAACGTTTACCGGACAGTGCCGGGTAATACAGACTCTTACCTGAGCGCTACCAGTTGCCACAAGAGCATCTTTTCACGAGCCAGCTGCAAGACAAGAAAGGAAGGGGGGAACAAGAATGAACATCGGACATATTGAACTCTATGAACTTAATACTTTACTGGTCCTCACCAGGAACCTCAGAGTCAATACTCTCCGGAACTCTCCCGAGCCTTCAAACCAGTGAAGTAACTGGAATCGACACGCCCCTGCAAATCCACACAGGATGGAGAGCTCATCTTTCAAGAATATAAGGTGAGATTGCTGTGAGGGCATTTCGGAGGTGATTAGTTTGGGAGGACTGTGGTGGTGCCATCACTTGAATCCACAAGTGGCTAAATCCATCTCTCCACTTGCAGGAGAATATTTCTACGGGTTAAGCAGACAAGATTAGGAGGGCAAATCCAGTCAGTCATCGCTGCACTACGCATCACGTGGGTGGAGACCGCAGCTGTCCGGGTCTGACCGACGCCCATGTGGGAGCCAGGTGAGCGTAACACACAATTCTATCGCGCCTAGACTACGGCAATGCACTTCTGCTACGGTCTAACAAACAATGCATCCATAGCTACCAATTCATCCAGAACAACGCAGTGAGGATCATCAAGAAAAAGACCAAATCAGAACATATCAGTAATTCCAGAAGAGAGTTACACTGGCTAAAGATTGAGGATAGGACTCAATTCAAGGCCTTGACGTTGGTGCATAGGTGCATTTACGGGAAAGCCCCCGCCTATTTAAAAGCTAAAATCTACCTTTATGTACCTGGTAGACTACTCAGATCCTTAGACCAAGGCAAAATCGCAGTTGAGCCCCACAAGCGCAAATCTGGTTCAGGGAAATCCTTCCCCGTTTTGGTGGCTGGCCTATGGAACATCCTCCCTGCCCACATAAGAATAGAAGCAAACTACCTAAGCTTCCGAAAACTTGTGAAAACCCACATCTTTAAATAACCTGATCCCTTTAGTCATTACTCCACACCCGTGTGTCTTGTTTCGTGCCTATGCCTGAATTCCTTGTCTGTACATATGTCCATGTTTCTGCACCCCGAGGCTTGCGAGCTACCGGCGCAATATAAATAAATAAATACATTCACTCATTCAATCACACACGAACGCATACATAAAACAGATACTTACCTTCAGCCCCGGTCCAGACTCTGCTCCTTTCCGTGCACCGGCCTCCCTGGAAACATGGAAGCCTTCCTGCGCCACACAAACACGAACGAGGAAGTGATGAGCGCTTTCAGCACAAGCTTGCAGGAGTTGTTATGCTACTGTGTCACTGCCCCAGACATTTTGCGTGGAGGCAAGGGAGTGCCCCCACGCACACTCAGAGGTTCAGTTCCCCAGTCTGCATGCCCAATAGGCCATGTAAGGCTGGAGAAGCAAAACGCCCCAACCTGGCATGGTCTATTGAAGATGCTCACTGGGGAACTGAAACTGTCAAAGAGAAACAATGTTTCCCTGTGACAGTTTAAGTCAGCCCATGAGCGGTCCCTCTGTTGGTGGGTTGGGGTGCACAGTGTTTACTATGGGTTGGCTCTGCGTCTTCATAATGGGAAGGGAACTGGTGGGATGGCACCTTGTCACCGATTAGGGACCAGCCGCCACTGGTCTATTAGGAAAACTCCTAGCACATAGACCTTCCCTCTGGAACTCCTTTCTCCAGCCTCCAACTCAGTCACAAAGTCCCCATGCATGCTGTTGGATACTCCAACATGCTTCACAGACCGACTTGTAGGAAATAGGAGATATGTTTGTCGTGCTCTAGTTGCTTATGGTGTTGTTTTCCTTTTGAATGAAGGCACATGTGTCTTTTGTTGGAGTTGGTTATTTTGTATTTCACAGTGGTTCCATATGTTTTCCATTAGCATACCTCTTCTGCCCTACTACTCAGTATGAAACCTTGGCAATAAGGTTTCATGTTTGCCTGTGGCCTATGTTGCCCCTTTTCTGGAATTCAAAGTGGGAGTGCTAATATGAGCCTGCTTCAGACTACTACCCACTCTCTTGTCTAGACATCACAGACTAAATGCTGCCATCCTTCAAGTGGTCTTCAAACAGTAGCACTCAGATACTGAGGGATGTTCAATTGTTTGTCAGTAGGTCATGTGAATGAGTTTCTTGTTCACTAATAAAATCAACCTTAAGACATCCGCTCCCCAACATGGTTATGACCCTCACAACTAAGGACGTTCCTCAGGACAGTACCGTTCATCAAATTCATCCTTTTACAGAGTTGATTTCTTTCTTGGCCCCAGACTTTGAGATGTGTGTATCTCTGAAAAAAGGAAACGGGTTGACTATTGCTGACTTTCTTAGCTTGACCATAGCTGAACCTGCCAAACTATCTAAATACTCCTTGCACGTCTATATTAATCAGGACGTCTCATAGGTACACGTTCCTTGTACCCATAACATTTCTTTTCTTTATGCAGACCTGGTGAAATATAATTGTATATATGCACTTACATGTTTAATGTTTTGCTCACCCATGATGTATACAACACATTAAAACCCTTTAGCAGGATTCAATCCTGGTCTTCCGCATAACACCTGAAAATGATAATAAATCTCATCTTATCTATTTGGGATCATTTCCAAAACTGTGAAGTCCTATTCAGTACCTGAAATGATTCAGTGTAGTAAACACTCTTTCAAGTTGAAGAATATCACTTGGCTTTAGTTTCAATCTGAGTTCTTACATATGCAGTTCCCTTATGGACAACATTCATTCAAAGTGGCAAGGATCATCCTCTGTTCTTTTTTGTATATCTGCACTTTACGACTATGTTCTGTCCCATTTCCTCGATAATGATGGGAGTCTGTCCCACTGTGGAGGGGCCAGAGCCTTTTTGTATTGCAAAGCTAACTTTGCACTTACATTTGAAGCAGACAAGGAGGTGCCGTGTCATGCCCACCCAAACTGACTCTGATGACCAACCTTGCCTGCCTTTTTACCGCTTCAACGGAACTGGACGCCTTGAACCCAGCAGCAACAATAGTTTTTACTGCTTTACAATAGCTCCTCTCAGCCCTACAGATAAGGGGAGTATCAGCCACTTTTACTCCCTAGAAATAGGCAAATACTCCCCAAAAATAAAAATAGGGAGTAGAAATACTCCCAACAAAATAGGAAATGGACACCTAGGAGCCTGTCTCCCAGCTTTTATCCACACAGCTCCATGGATATATTTTGCAGCGCTAGTCTACATATTGCCAGGCGAAAAAAATACTATCATTGCTGGCTGATCCTAAATATTAAAAATGTATCTTTTAATGTGCATAAATAACTAGGTCCAAAGAAGCATCTATTACAAAAAACATTACTGCTTTACAGTTCAAGCATACTTGTGTATTATATACTCCCTTTGGGAATGCCTCTTACTTTTTTTACTCCCTAAAAAATAATTTTGGCCCCAACTTTAGAAAATGGAGAGTAAAATACTCCCACTGCGAATTCTTATCTGGAGCACTGCCTTCTCTAGATTATTTGATTTTTAACGCTGATCACCCATCCCCTCACCGCCATACAGTCAGCATAAGTTGGAAATAATAGTTTGAGCTCTTTCATGTCCTTTGTCAGGAGCTTCTCCTTGTCAGACACCCACCACCACTGTCTGAGTTGTTCAGGGCCCAAGCACATGTGGGATGCTTGTGTATCCTGCGGCTCCCTAGGTTTGCACATGCTCCATCTCAGATCCATTTTAAGGACCTTTTTGGTGCATCTCCTTCTCATCGTGTCAAGATGTTTGTGGATTTCCACTGCTGGAGAGCTTCCCACTCAGTCGGGGTAAAAGCAACATTTTCCCATGCACCCCATCATAGTGACTCCTTTCCCGACTCCTTTATTTTTTTTTGTATTCACATATTTATTGAAACATTTACAATTATAATTCAATGCAGACAAAAAGGCCAGACAAACTAAAATTAACATGCGTCTATGTCAGATCCAGAAATCTGCCGCAAATCTCCACATACCACCCCTCTTCTGTCTGCGCAGGATGACCTGCTCAAACAGTGACTTCTTCCGGAGGTCCTCAACCAATGCTGCCAATGTTGGAAAGGTCGTAGTCTTCCAATCCCTCCATACAATCTTCTTCGTAGAGAGAGAGGCTCTGAAGAACCAGCACTTTTGTGGGTAAGTTAAGTCCTCCAAGTGCTTATCCTCTCCCAGGATAATGGTCACAAAATCAAAATTCTTTCTTGGGACTGTCACACGCGGGAGCGGTCCTCCGGATCCTCTGAGATTGAACGGGGATGGCCCAGAGGCTATGAAGGTGTCTACTTGCTCATGGGCCTGGGCTCAATTGGGCCTATTACTGGACTGAGCTCCAAGGTGGAAAACATTGCTGCTGATTGTCACAGAGGGCACTGATGTACCTCCCAGGTTCTCACCTGAGACTCATTTGGCTCCTAATAGTAGGACTCTTCACGAGGGTCCTCCAAGACCTAGTTCAGGGTCCACAGCACCAGCAAGGAAATGTCCACGTCTCCATCACAGCAGGCCTGTGCAAACCCAAAAAGGCCAAATCAAAGAAAATGGCACCCAAAGAGTGCTCCAGCTCATCAAAGGAGACGATGCACAAGACTTTGTTGACAAAGTCTCCTTTTGCTCAAAGATCTCAACATAGATCTGGGATCTCCAGCTTACTCGCCCACAGATGAGCTGACTACCAGATCCACTTCTAGTATCTCAGGGAGCATTTCTCCCTCTCCCTGGCTGGCAACACACCGATTGTTACACATCATACCCAATCTGCTCTTCAGTCCCATCATCCTCTTGGACATCACAACATAGACAGCCATATTGGATTCTAGCTAGCACATCATGGACTCCTACTCCTGGCAACAGAAATGTGGACCACTTCAGCTTCAGTGCCTGCCTTCTCATGTCACTCTAAGGTGGCACAGGAGGATTGGTTTTCCATCAGGTTCGAAAACTTAATGAGGTCAAAATCCATTGCCAACTATTGCTAAGGGATTATTCGGGAGCTAATGCCACAAACTCCTTCACCTCCAGGGCTACCAACATCACTCTCAAAAGCTGTGACAGCACCTTAAACAACTCCTTTGGCCCGAGCTATTGCCTCAAGCACTTCAGCCAATCAAAGTCCCTGTGAACCACTCCTGCCCTAGATCCAGTTATTGCTACTCATAACAAGGATTCAGACTTTTCCATTTCACAAAATCCAACTGCCTATGACCACTATACCCAGACAAGCATTCTTCCAGCAAAGCAGACGATAACATTACTCATTCTGCTAAGGCACTGACAGAATGCTTGGCATTTCCAGGCTTATGAGAGTTCCCACCCCAGAGGAACCCCAACAGGAATAAAGAGTCCTCTCTGAAGTTTTGGTGTTATAGACATCAAGTCAGTATGCAATGTTGATACAATATGGCAAAACACCTGTTCATTCCAACCTTCCAACAGGAGACTCAATGCCTGTAACAGTCCTCTTCCCTCAGAAAAACTGTGCCTTACCTCCCAAACTCAGCTTCACTCAGCAGTATTGGTTTCAGCTTCTCTCTATTCCAAACCATCAAGATTCAATGTGCCTTTCTCCTCTGCATCTCTGCTTAACAATGAGGACAAGCGTTTGGAGCCTTATGGATACAATGTTCATGCTAATGCCTCTCTTCACTTCAGACAGGATAACACAGCAGCACCTTTGACTGTGGCTAATCAGAAGCTGTGTAGGGAGCTGGAATATTTTCAAGCTTTTCCTCCAGTGAAGAACCAGCAATCTTTCAAGTTGGGTCTGGTTGAGGTCATTATTTCCCAGGACCTGCTAGATGCTTTAGTTCACCACTTAAAAATTGCAAGCAGGGCCATAGCTTTGGGGCCTGACATGCACAGTCGCCTGGATTCACTCAACCAAATTTAATCAGGAGGTCCAGGACAGGATTTTAGACCTACATTTTCTCTGATGGACAAGATCATTTCCATTCATCTATGGATGAAGAGCTGTACAAGTGAAATACGTTGAAGCAAACTGCAAAATCTCTAGCTCTGTTGGCTAAATCTGGTCCCAAATCTTTTCATCAGGCATCTTATAAAAGGGATTTGAGACAAATATAATGTGATCGATTTCACGGATAGCAGGATTCAAAGTCCAGAACTCCTGACCAATCACCATGCATTTATATATGAAAGCACACTAGGACCTTTTACAAGGGGTTCTTTGCAGACCCCCGTCATTTACCTCTGCAGAGTCAATGAAATGATAACTGTGGGTTCAAGGTCCACCCAAACCAGTCAGCTGCATACTCCCTCTTCATCTAGATCACTGGCATAAAGTCTCTCAGGACCGGTGGACTCTCTTGGTGATTTCCAGGGGTTATCACCTCTCCATTCTATCTATTCTTCCCTCTGCTCCCCCTTGCATTCATCCTGGATCTACTCCACTTATGGGGGTGGCCAACAATCTATTGTTGATGGACGCAAAAGAAACAGTTCCCCTGGATCGGAGGTGTCAAGATTATCACAGCAGCACAAATATTAGGAGTTGTTCAGAAGGACGACTAGTTCTGCATAGTGGACTTCAAGGATGCTTGCCTGCGTGTTCCAATCTGGTAACCTCATCGTGAATTTCTTAGCTTTTCTACAGGCAAGAGTCACTACGAATACTTGTGTCACTTGCACGATCTGAATGACACAAGGCCTAGTAAGATCGTTATTTTGTCCTCCCTTGTTTCCTCCTCCTTGCCTTGTTGCACCTAGAAACACTTGCGTACAGGCGTGTTATAAATGCCACATCATATCATATCATATCATAATGCAGGATTAATCCTTTTGGCTCAATTTACCAAACTTATGAATGCAGTGACCTCTTCGTCTCAGGGAGAGACATGCATACCCTTACCAAGAAGATTGGTTGGTGAGGGCACCTTCCACTCAGATAGCCTTAGACTTTGCTCGGACACTAGTGGATACCCTCCTCAAACTCTGTTTCTCCTTCAATTTCAAGAATTCCACCTTGTGCCGAACCAAGAAGGTAATTTTTATGGGTGCTCCTATAGGATTCACAGACTGTAAAGATCTTTCCATTCCCTCCATGAACATTCAACCAGTGGCACATTTTCAGAGCAAAAAGGTCATCTTCACCTGGTGGTTCCAGCGGCTTCTGGGACTAATGGCAGTGTTCATTTTGTGTGTCCAACTGGCTCACCTAAAAATGAGATGGCTACAGTTACAACTAGCAGACTCCTGGAAACATTCTACGGGCAAATAATCCTGCTGCATTCAGATCCCTCCCTCTTTATCACATGACCTGGCATTGTGGATCGGAAACCTGATTCCAAGAGTTCCATTTCAGGAGTCTCCCCATACAGAGTGCATCACTGCAAACTTGTCTCTTCTCCACTGAAGGTTGACCTTGTGAGTACTGAAGGCCAATGGACCATCTCCACTCAGCAGAAAATCATGCACATTAATATCCTGGAGTTACAGGCCATGTTCAATGCCTTAAAATCATTTCTACCAGTTTGTTTGTTTGTTTTCGGCTGAAGGGCATAGTCTCCAGGAATGTTCACTTTTTCTTTTTAAAAGTGGTAGGTCTCTTAATTGAGGCATAAATCATTTGTTAAGGTGAGCTTTGGGTTTACTTTTTCTAAGCTTCAGAGGGGCAATTTTTTCCAATGTGTTGAGCATGATGTTATTATATTCCTGGACTAAAGTGGTAGGGTCTAGATTGTCAGGCAGAGCGTTTAGAGTGGGTAGGATGGCAGGGATAACTTTGTCCACTGTGATACTTTTTTATTTCTGGTTAGGCAGGGTGGCGCTGGCAATGAGACCATAGGAGAGGGTCTGAGTGTTGATAAGTTAAAGGCTACAAGTGAGTGATCTGTCCATGGTTGAGGAGAGATGGAGGAAATAGAGACTGTGCAGTTATACTCCGCTATCCAGTCCAGTGTTCTCCCTTTTGAGTGAGTGGGTTTATTGACTTTCTGAGACAGGCCTGATGCGTTGATGATATTGGCTATGTCTAAGGCTTGTTTATCCATGGGATCATTAAAGCCTAAATTGAAATCTCCTAGTAAGAGAAGCTGAGAGGTTGGTTTGAGGTTGTTAGTAATTATACTGTGCAGATCCCCCTGAAAGGTTCTGAGAGGACCTGGAATGTAGCAGAGAGGTTTTCACAGGATTGCAAGGTTTGAGATGGGGCTGATCTGAGGGAAAGGCTCAGTTTTGAGATGATGGCAATTCCGCCACCTCGAGAACCATCTCGGTCTTGTCTTGTTATGGTGTAACCTGGACCCTCTGGGATGGCTAGCATTAGTGAGGGGCCTGCTGCATTATGTAACCAAGTCTTGGTTACCGCCTTGAAATCTAGATTATTTTCTGTGATTAAGTCGGCTTTGTCAAGGGCATGGGCAACAAGGGATCTCACGTTGAGAAGCGCTCCTTTAAGTGGCGATGCCTCATTTGACGTGATGCCCTGGCTACGACTGGATAAGTTAGTGTCCATAGACTTGTACTTATATCTTTTAGTTTGTGTGGCGTTTGTAATATCAATCTGTTTTGACCTGTGTGGGTAGTTAGTTTTCAGGTTGGTTGGCGGTATGGTTCTTCTCAGTGGTTCGTATAATTTGGTGATTTTTGCACGAAGTTTAAGATTTCTATCTGATAAGGTACATGGGAGAGAGGTGATGATTTCAGTCCCTGTGGCACCAAAGTGTTTGGATTGAGAGGTGGTGGGCTTATTGAACACTATGTTAGGCAAAGTATGTGAGATAGGGTTTGACACAGAAAAGGAAGGCTCAGTGTGGCATTCCTGACTCATGGTGATAGAGTTTAGGGTGGCAGCCATAATGCTATAGTATAACAAAACATTTGGCATCTTCCAACAATTCAAGATATGGGCACGTAGGTGTGTGAGACCAAGTCTGCACTAGGAAAGGTAAAAATATCATACAGTAGGTACCTAGGTTTGAATAAGGCTAGTGCCAATCACTGTGTCGTATCGATAGGTCGGGATACGGGCCAGTTGGGTCACAGCTAAGCCAGTGATTCTATAAGCAAATGGGGCGTGAAAGGCCGTGTGCCAGGCACTATTGATGGGTGCGCCTAGCAATAGGAGATGTCGTGGCTAAGTCTAGTATCTAGAGTTAATGCAGCAACAATAGGCAATGCATGGGGAGGCCCTGGCATAAATCACAGTGAATGCAGAAACAATAGACAATGCATAGGGGCACCTGGGAGTAGTCAGAGTTAAATGCAGCAACAATAGGCAATGCATGGGGAGGCCCTGGCATAAATCACAGTAATGCAGCAGCAATAGGCAATGCATAGGGGCACCTGGGCGTAGTCAAAGTTAAATGCAGCAACAATTGGCAATGCATGGGGAGGCCCTGGCATAAATCACAGTTAATGCAGCAGCAATAGGCAATGCATAGGGGCACCTGGGCGTAGTCAGAGTTAAATGCAGAAACAATAGGCAATGCATGGGGAGGCCCTGGCATAAATCACAATGCAGTAGCAATAGGCAATGCATAGGGGCACCTGGGCGTAGTCAGAGTTAATGCAGCAGCAATAAGCAATGCATGGGGGGCACCTAGGTACTTGCAATAGACAAGTTAGAATAAACCCACACAAGGGAGATCAGATACAATGCAGAGTAGTACAATACTAAGTGAGTCAGCCTAGCAGGGTAGAATAGATGCTATACAAATTTGCTTCGCAAATTAAATTAGATGCAGTATAATGAGACGCAGTACTGTATGAGATGACCTATCTAGTCTTAGATACAGCATACTGTAGCACCCAATGCCAGTGAGAGATGTTAAGTTAAACATATGTCCCGTAGGAGACTAAGGTTGTGACGTTGCACAAGCGAGGCAAGGACATGTAGCATGAGGAGAGGAGGCTCACAGTATGTAATCAACGAGCAAAAGAACAGAGGGCATGTGAAATGTGGGAATGCGCGCACATTATAATCAAAGTGGCTAACAAATGGCAGGGCACATATATACATAGTACACAGTGGGCACATCAGGCCAAATGGGCTAGTGCACATAAGCAGCTCTGAGCAGAGTTGGTATGTATCAACTGGGTGGCAATGTATGTTCAGGGTGAATGGTCCTAGGGTGCAGAGTTGGCTGGTTAGCATATATGCATCACGGCTAGCTGTTATATTTCAGTGTCTACTTCCGAGGGGCGACGCACACCCACGTGATGGCAGCCATTTGGGAACGATGTGTCTCTTGGGCGGGCAAGTGTAGCACAGAGCTCACCACTCAGAAATGGCAGGCGATCTGCATTACTTGTAGGCAGTTATTGAGAACGGGCGAGAAGGTTGATGGCGGGATGATAATAGTGCGTATGCCTTTGGGCTTACCTTGCAAGTCAGTGGGTGATCGATGATGCGGTGCTGCTGCCACCTCACTTATGGTATGGTCTCTGATGCCTGTTAGGCTCTCCCTGAGAGCAGATGCGTTGGCAGAAGGTGAGACAATGCAGAGATCAGGACTTTGCGCGCCCCATGCGCGTAACAGGCGCAGAACCGGCCTTTGTATGGCATTCATCTGCCGGCGGATGCAGTATTTAAAAAAATGCGGGTTATCGAGGCTCAGCCTCGTTTTGGCGCTGCGATGCGCCCGGCATGCGAGGGTCAGGCAGGGTAGTGGGACAGGGTCAGGCAGGCCCATGTGGGTCTGTAGCTGCGATGGGCCACGGAGCAGAAGCTTGGATGCAGCTTCTGGGAGGGGGAGAGGGCTCCTGCCCTCTTCCCTTGGCATGTGCGTCGGAGTGGGGGCCACAGGCGCAGAACAGGCCTTTGTATGGCCTTCGTTTGGCCTCTGGCGTATCCGCCTGCTGGCGGATGCAGTATTTCAAAAAATGCGGGTTATCGAGGCTCAGCCTCGTTTTGGCGCCTTCGGGAGAAGTCATTCTTACTACATATAGACAGTTATACCTTCATCTTCTACATAAACAAGCAAGTGGGCAGCACATCTCCTCCCCTGGGCCCTGCGAGGGAGGCATGGTATCACAAGTAGACACTGACACAAGAGCTGCAAGTTTCAAAACCTTTATTGATGGTTTAAAAGGGTATTACCCAAATTGACCTTTTACAATTGACCTTTTGGACAATTGACCTAATTATAGTGGTCCTAATTGACCTTCTGCACAATTGACCTTTATATTATTTTAGTTATTTTTTATATGTATTGGGTTGGTTTTGGATAAAAAATAATATAAGGGGATTGGGTGGGCGATTGCGGGGGTTTTTGGATTGGTTGGGGGCTTGCGGGGGGTTTCTCCCCGCATATATGTTCTAATTGAACTTCTAAATTAGGTCAATTCTCCCAAGGTCAATTCTCCCGAGGTCAATTGCGAAAAGGTCAATTAGTATACAACCTTTAAAAGGGGTTGGAAAACTCCTATCTTGCCCTATAACTAAGATTCAAGTATTCACGACCATCAAACAAAAAGAAAATACAGTCCTAGTCAGTCCTTAGTCAAAGTAAAATGGCATATACTACTAAACCTAATGCCTGCCCTCTTTCTAATACAATAAATGAGTAAAGGGAATGTGCAATGCAAAAAGGAAAATCAGTCTTCAAAAGAAATGTCAGTATGGTTGAGTAAACTCCCTTCCCCACGTTTTGGAGCATGGGGTAAGGTGGCACACGTGGACCTTGCAACACATTCTGACTTCGGACACAAGGATGCAGTTTGTTTCGTGGACCAGGGCCCACTTGGTTTTCCACGAAAAGTCACTAGTTTATCCGCTGGACCCCTCGACTTTCTCTTACTCAAGCCCAAGGTCACCTTTTAGCTTATAATACAGTTCAACAAAAGTTTGTTTCCTTCTGGTTACTACAATTCAGTACCGGTTTCCCTCTGCCAGGCTCAAACCTTTCAATCACAATTTGTGGGGGTTCCCTTCACCAAGCTTCAATCACGCCTTCATATGGTACCCTCCATCAGGCTCAAGCCTCCTTTCACTTTCCTTCTGTGGTCAAAGACTTTCAAAACTGTGAGGCCTTTGTGCATACCTCAGCATGACTACTTTGACCTTCTTTCCTCAAAAGTCACTTTTTCTCTCCTACCACCAACGCCTTTTGGTAAATGTAGTTTCGAGCCCAGTAATTATTTCAAAGTTCAAAGCTATCTCGGACATCGAGGTTTCCTTCTGCGGTGATCAAACCTACCAGTTCAAAGTCATCTCTCACATCCAGGTTTCCCTCTGCCGGGATCAAACCTAACAGCTCAAATCTTGCATTTCTCTTCCCGCCACTTTGACGGCATCAGACATTTCACAGAGACTTTCGGTTGGGCAATCTTCTTTCGCCTGACCACTCTGTTACTTTGTATCTTTAATATACAGTTCTTTACAACGCTTTGCTTTCTCTCCCGTCTTATCGGCACACACAAAACCTTCATTTGTCGGATACTATTGCTGTCAAGTTTCATTTAACACAGACCGGACTTTCATTGCTTTCATCAACTCACTGGCTGTGTTAATTCCTTTTCTTCTTTCGCGGATTTTATCCTGAAGTCAAGGCTGATACCACAACTACTGCTGCAGCTCTCCAACTCTGCCCTTCACCCAGGAAGGTGGCTGGTATCCTTGAAACACAAAAGAGGTTTGTCTCTTCTCTCTAGCTGGGCTTCCTTGCGCAACCTTCAAGGCCCTTCAGAGGTAGCGATCTCTCGCCGGGGTGTCCAATGTTTCTCTGTACCTCAGTTCCGTCTCTCAGCCTGTTGCTCTGCTCCACCTGTTTTGCCATCACCCTGGAAGAACTGCTCCTTCTCATGCACCGCCTTGCTCCGAGTACGCCTGAGTGTTCTGCCTTTTAACCATGTGGGGAGAGCTAATAGGTACCAGGTGTATGTAATTAAGATCAAGTACCTGACCCTGCCTGATCCTATTAGTGGGACATGTCCAATATATTGCAAGGGTGGTACTCCTTTCAACCTCAGACCTCCTCTTCCTTGGCTCAGTATTTGCATAGAAAAGCATGGGGGATCTGGGAAGTTGGAATATCTTATAAAATAGGATGGGACAAGGGTATTTGGAAAGGGGGGATACCATGTGTTTCACAGTCACCTGGCAGTGTCAATCTGGTAATTGGCTCTTGACCACATGATGTCCTTCAAAGCTATTCATCTTGTGGGAGTCCTCAACACAGAGGCTGATCTTTTGAGCAGCCTGAATCATGTAAGCCACAATTAGGAAATCGAGAAATCCATACTCTAGCCCATCTTCCAGCATTGGGGTCAAAGTGATGTGGACCTGTTCCGAACCCCAAACAATTGCAAGTGTCCTCTTTTTGCCTTCCAGGTAGGGATGTGCTGCGGCAGATGATTCAAAGGAATCTATTGGGAGACAGGTGTAGGCGGGCACATCAATATACTTTTTATCACACTTATCTTACTTTTAAATACTTACCTCGTCTCTCACATGTCTCCAACTCCTGCTTACCTGATCTCTTGATCACCTTGGTGCACTTCTGTGGGAGGTTGAGCTGGGTATGAAAGGCAAAAGTCAGGGTTGCATTTCCCCAAATTGATAGGGAAGAAACAATTCTCTCCCTCTTTTTCTCTCCACACACCACAGACCTTGCAAAGAAGTTCAACTTTCAGTTGCATCTCCTCAGGGGCATTCTACCTTTCCTCGCCTTCCCCCAGAAGCTCAAAATCTCCAGAGCCCTGGTTCTCTCTAGGCTAGACTACTCCATCAGCCTCTTCCTCAATCTTCCACTTTCCTCCTTTCACCGGCTTTAACTAATCCAGAATAGTACTGCAAGACTTATCCCTGGCCTCAAGGTCTCACATGCCTTAAAATCTTTCTGCTGGCTCCTGGTGACCACAAGGATCAAATGCAAGACCCTTTGCATCATCCACAAGGCTGATTAGGGCCTGAGACCACTTTACATCCAGCTTTCCACCCCTAGATACCTCCCGGCCAGAATCCTTTGGTTCTATGGCTCCAACTCTCTGCAGGTCATGCAGGCCATACATTTCTCGAAGCATAGAGTGGAAGGTAAATCTCTTTCCTCAGCTGGCTCCTCCCTCTGGAACAGCTGTGATGAATCAACTTCTGGGGCACCAGTAGTCCGGGGATGAATATCGCTTTCTAAACCATCAATCAGCCCCACACCTGTAGTACACCGTAGGGATCCGAACAGATTGGAACACAAGTACATTTTAAACCTCTTGTTCAATTTTGGTAACGTGGACGGAACGGCAGGCTTATCCCTGCAAGGTCGTGGATCGTTGGTTAGTTGCAACACAGAGAAAATACAATTTTACCCAATGATAAAAGGGACTGTCCAATTAAGGTTGTATAAACATATCTACTTTATTATTATTACAACAGACAGTTCTAGCACAATACAAAATACAACCCACCCTGTAAAGGAACTCAGAGGACAGGCAGTTGCACGAAAGATAGGGAAGCACTCTGGATACTGACAGGAGGTAGTCGGTAAAGCAATCAGTCTTGACTGTTCAAGGTTATTTGGTTTGAGCACCAAGAGGGAAAGGGGTTGTAAATGTCACTGGGGGCCTTCAGAGAAGGGCCAGGGGACAGAACCACAATGTACCTGGTGCTTGAGATGTTCTTGATGCTCGACAGCGTCAAGTCGGTTCCTGGACGCTTTGCAGCTCCTGTGACAGAGTTCAAGACAGGAGACAGGTGCGGGTATCAGGCGGCAGGTAGTTTGGCAAGCAAAGCTGGAGAGACGGCTGCAGACTGGTCTACACAGCGGTTCAGGGTCAAGAATCATTGTCTCTGTGCTGGTTGGCTGATCTGGAATCACATATTTGGGAGTAGGGAGGAATAGGTTTGGCCTTCAAAGCCAGAGATGTGAGTGTGTTAATGAGTTGCAATTGACGTATGGCATTTGCCTGGTTGTTATACTCCACAACTTTAATGTTTAAAATAAACAATCTGCAGCACTTTCAATCGTACGTGCCCTATTTGCCACGTCCGGTTGCCCATGCATTAGTGCATCTGGTTGGCCTTTGTCATCAATCCCTCAACTGCAACTTTCTGCAATGGCTTCGGTAGGCTTTGCTTTACTGCTATGTCATGTGGCGTGCAACACAACAGGAAGATCTTCTGTCTCGTTTTCCGTGTATACTGTTGGATGATATTGTTCAAATTGACTACAGAATATGTATTTATTTTTATTTTTTTATTTTTCTAGGAGTCAACTGTGAATGCAGTTGCTGCTTAGCTGCCCAGGTGGAAGAGGGGAACGAAGTGAGAGGAGGGGAAGGTCTTGCATGCATTGAAACGTTCAGGAACAGATAAAGGAGGTGGGAAGGGGGGGGAGAAGGGCAGTAGGATGACATTACAAAAACTAGCAATAAGTGTCAAACTGCATCATCCCGGTTGTGAAGACCGGTAATGGTGGAGGTGTTTCACGTTTATTTTGGGTAAGTGCCTTTCAGGAGTGGGCCCACTACACAGAGCATGATTGCAATTAATTGTCCTTGTGCTGAGAATTCAAAACGGTGAGTAGCACAAAGCTTTGGTACCATCACAGAATCAACTTGCCTAAGTATCAAAATCGAGCTTGTTAGTTCTTAGTTCTTTTCCTATATCAGGCCCGTCTTAGTTCTTTTCCTATATCAGGCCCTGACAAGCCCAAATGCAAGTGTCACAGGGTTCTGGTGCAACTGTAGTGGCTTGTTGTTCGTCTCCCCCTGGCATTATGCAGGTAGGCAGTAGCCATTTATTTAATTTATTTGTAAAGCACTTAAACGAGGCCCGTGGGCATAATAGCGCTGAGACATGACAAACAATAAAGAAATCATCACACAATCATCACACAAAAGCTCATGGGTCAGCAGGGGGGTCATTTAAAGAGAACAGTTTTGAGGTCAAGTTTACATTTTCCAAAGCTTGGGCACGCTCTTAAGCCAGGGGGCAGGTCATTCCACCGTCTTGGGGCTGTGTGTGGGAAGGATCCCTGTGCCACAATGGACAGTTTAGCTTTGGGAATCTGAAAAAGGTTGGAGTTGTTAGACCAGAGGACTCTCAGAGCCGGCAACCAGTCCAATCTGGCAGCCAAGTAGCTTGGACCTTTGCCATAAAGGCATTGATGGGTAATGCAGAGGGTCCGATAAGTAACTCTGCTCTCAACCGGGAGCCAGTGCAGGGCCCTCCTAGCGCTTGAAACATGGTCAGATCTTTTCAGGCCCTCAACAACTCTCCCTTCATTGTTTTGGATGACCTGAAGGCGGGCCAGCTCACCCTTGCAGATGCCCTGTAGAATGCTCAAGCAGTAGTCCATGCGGGCCCCAGTGATTGCCCTAGCATTGGTGGCACAGTTGGACCTGTTCAGAAAAGGCCTAATTTGTGCCAACGTTTTAGCATAATAAGCAGAGCTGGAAGTAAGACTGTTTATGTGTGATTTCATTGAAAGTTCCTGATCCAGGAGAGTTGCTATAATGCATCCCGAGATGTCAAAAGCCTGGTATTCATTGCTGAACTACCTTAGCTGGGGTGCTGTACCCGCAATCATGTATTAAGGGCAAGGCAATAATCCATCATCCATGCTTCAATCTGGTCATAGATATTGTTCACTGTGATAGTATTTTTAGCGTGATACCCAGAAAGAAGCATCAGACACTGCGTATCGTCTGCGTAGTTGGCAGGCATGGTAGCGAGGTGTGCCCAGAATCTCTTTTAAGAGGAAATAAATGGTTGGGAAACAAATAATTGGGCATTCTATGAAGTGGACAAAATTATATCATGGGAGCAGAACAACTTGCCTGGGGATGGGCGGTCGGGGCTGGGATATGCGAGGGGTGGTTCACTATTTCCATTCTGATATTTTTTAATTCAGTTACAACTATTTTCATCCATCTGCGCACGAGAGAGCAGGGTAGGTTGCTGGCATGGTGATTCTCAAATCCAAATGAGCTGTTCTAATTTCATTACTTGAGGCCTTGAGTCTCAAGTAGAGATCAAAGTGGGCGGGTTCTAAAGTGTACAACGTTCCCTTACTTAACCCGTAATACCGTTCCAGTACAGCAACTTAAAAAAAAACATCTTTTAAAACTGCATTTCATCCCTATAGGCGGCACGAACCTGAACCCTGCTTTTATCGAAACAATGCAACATTGCACTGTGCTATCTCTCAGGTGCTGGAAAGGGATTGTTTATTTTAATAGGCTGCCTGGGATACAAAACCCATTCCCAAACCGCCAAAAAACCCATCTGTGTATGAATGGCTGTGGGTGCAGCCTTGTTTGCAGGCAATGGGAGGGGTGTGTCTGTGGCTGGCCATGTTCTTTAACAGGCTACGGATGGAGGATGGTGAAGGGGAGGCTGTAGGAAAAGGTGCATGCTGAGTGGGACAATGACACACTAATGGATGTAATTTAAATGCATTTTCTTTCATTGTGATTTCTTTAGCCTTGCTTGAACTGTTGTAAAATACAATGTTGCAGGGGGGAGTGGAGGAAAGGACAGACCCAGTTATGGGATTTGAATGGGGGAGGGAGTGACAGTGAGTATGGGGTAGAAAGGGGGGTGGGGCAGAGGAGACATAGTTCCACTACTTTTTTTTTACACTTTGACCACTGGTTTTAGGTACGTTAGGTTGCTTTTCCAGAGCCTGGGAGTGTAGTTGCTTCCTGGTGGCTGTGACTACTGGTTGTATGCCATCAACAACGAGAACAAAGTGGATGGGTGTCAGCAAGGCCGAGCCACGCTCTCTGGCATGCGCAATCTTAAATAAAGAGAGACAACACCACTGGCAACATTGAACCGTCTTTATTCATGATCCACAGATAACTAAATAAAGGAAACCCCTTCCCTTCCCTCATCCCATCCCCCAGCTCCCTAGCCCAACGTCACTTCCCCAACATTTGGGCCCAAAACCCAGACCGCCCACATAACAATGCGGGAAGGCGCGGGACTCGCCACGTCATGACGTGACATCTGCCCCTTTTTAACGTGCTGGGTCGCTTAAACCTTCACCCCATTTCTTCAATCAGTTGCTGAGGTTTTATGCGGCATCGTTGAGGCCTTGTTGGGAGATAGGGCTCCTGTGTGATTGTCCGTTCACTTCCATAGCTCTCTTCTCCTTCCGACTGCTCACCATCTCCTTGATAAGGATCATCTGAGAGCCTGCCATCTGTATTGGTGTACGATTGTTCCCACCTCTGGAGCATGGCGCCCTTCAGCTTCTGGTAGTGGGAGGAATTCCTTGTTATTGAGTGTTGGTGTTCTCCGCTGGTGGTTATCATGGTGCCCCATTTGCTGGTTACTGCCAGATATTCAGGCACGGATGTCGGGTCTTCCTTTCTCGTTTTCGGCTGACGTACCACTGTGTGATCAACTAGTTCTATTTCACCTTATTTCGCTCCCGGTCGGGAGTCGGCTCTCTCCTTCATTTTTTCCTTCTGTTCTTGGTCCCGAGTCCTGGCCAGTTGTTCTAGAGGCATGGCCTACATTGGAAGGGGGGCTTCTGCAATCTCGTTCTTATGACTTGATGAAACAGGAGGTCAGATGGGCTGACTCCAGTGGTGCTGTGGGGCGTGTGGCTGTATTCACGTAAGAGTTGATAAAGCGCCTGCTCAAACAGTTTGTTGATGAGGTTGGCTGTCTGCAGGGTTCTCTTGATGTTGGCCATGAACCGTTCCACAATGCTGTTGGATTTGGGCCAGCCTGGGGGTATCTTTTGATGTTGGAACCCCATGTAGAGTGCAAAGTTCTGGAAGTCGTGGCTCGTGAACGATGGGCTGTTGTCAGACTTTATTATCTTTGGTATCTCGTATGTAGATAGCATGTAGTTTAGTGCTGGGATGACACAGGTCACTGCTGTGGAATCAATCAGCTGCATGTCCAGGAAGCGAGAGTGTTCGTCAAATAGAACCAGCATATATGTTCCATTGTGTATCAGTCCGAAAAAGTCTGCAGCCAGTTCTTCTCAGACACCTTCTGGGAGCGGGGACATATGCAGTGGGGTTAGGGATGCGGCAGTTGAGCCACCAGTGCGCAGATGCTGATGACCTCCTCTACAAGGGCATCCAGTTTGGGGAACCACACCTTTTGACGTAATAGGCCTTTCGTGGAGACCACGCCCGGTGGCATTGATTGCGCCAGCATGAATGTCTGTTTGCACAGCGTTGAAGGAATCATGACGTTGCAACCCTTCATGATGATGTAATCGTCCCCCACTGTCAGTTTGTTCTTCACTAGCTCCAGGGACCTTATGTCTTCTCTCAATGATTCCTGCTCCTGTCTGGCCTGGTGTTTGATGTGCGCCATTCTGTTCATTTTGAAGCAGTGGGTCACTATCGCGAGGGCCAGGTCATTTTTTCCGACTCTTTTCCTAGGGTGGCCCAGTCCACTGGTAGAGGTTGCAGTTGGTGAATGATGTAGTTAATGTAAATATCGGCAATAGAGGGACCCGCTTGCAGGGTACAAGTCGGATGCCTGGACAGGTAGTTGGTGGCGTTGTGTTCTTTGCCGGGTGATGCACTATGCTAAATGTATAGTCCTGTAGCCGCAGTCCCCACCTGGCTATCCTGGGGGACATTCTTGCATTGGGGTCGCCGAATATCATCAGGAGGGCCTGATGGCCAATGATGACTGTGAACGCCTTCCCATACAGGAAGAGTTGAAAATACTTGCAGGTCCACACCACTGCCATGCTCTCTTTTTCTGCCTGGGAGCATGCCTGTTCAGTGGTTGCGAGGCTCCTGTTTGAGTAGGCCACTATGACCCTGCCGTTCGGGTCTGAGGGGTCCCGTTGCATCAGAATGGCGCTGAGGCTGGCATTGACGATGACTTCAGTCTTTCTCTCTGCATCGAAATAGGCCATGTCCTCTGCCTTGGAGATGTTGTTTCTGAAGGTCTCGAAGGCATATTGGCAGTCAATCGACCACTCGAAAACCTGATCCTTCCATGTAAGTAGGCGGTGGGGGTTGCTGACTGTGGTATAATCTTGCAAGTACTTTGAGCAGTAGCTTGCTAGTCCCAGAAACTAACGCAGTTTAGGCACGGTTTGGGGTGACTGAGTGGTGTTCCGTGCTGCCATCGTGTCTGGCTTCTTGCCCTTTTCCGAGAATATCTGGCCGGAGAAAACAGGAGAAAGCCTTTTCTGAATTCACCTTTTGTTTGGTTGAGCATCAGTCCCACCGCCTCCAGTGCTGAGCAGTCTTTATGTAGGGCCGTTTGGGATGTGGCGGATGACCTTGTGTATTTCCCCCTGAAAGATCTCTGCTGCAGACGAGATGCCGAAACTGAGCCGTTTATATTGGAATAGGCCCATGTGGGTGACGAAAGTGGTGATATATCGTGGCTCTGGCACAATCTCAATCTTGTGGTCGCCCTTTGTGAGGTCCAACTTTGAAAAGAACTTGGCACTGTGCAGGTGCATCATGGCTGTTATTTGGGGTGCCTGGTGCCGTTCTCTTTCTATCGCTTCATTCACCCTCCTCATGTCCACACACAGTCTAATGGAGCCATCGGGGGATTTCTTTGGGAGGGGTACTATAGGGGATACCCATGGGGTGGGCCATGTCGCAGGCTCGATGAGGTGTTGCTTTGGGAGTTTGTTGATCTCCTCCACCTGTCTTTGAATATTGATGGGTATGCCTCTGTAGTGCTGAGTGACGGGTTTAACCTCTGGGTTGATGTGCAGTTGAACTTAAACTGGCATGGAAATGCTGCTTCAATGCCTTTGGGTCTTGCAAAATACTTGTGAGCCATCAGTTCGTATAGGATGTGTACTAAACCCATTTCCACTGCCAATTTGAAACTAATTATACAGCCGCTGTTCACTTTCATCTTGAGAACGTGCTCCGGGATCTCTGTAGCATGAGCCTAATGCATGCACATGGCGGAGATGACCCCTTTGCATGGCAGTGGCATGGTACAGCCATATGGGTAAATGTTGACGGTGGACTTCTTGAGCTTTGGTGCCTTCCTGAGGGTGTTGTATACCTCTTCACTGATTATGTTGACCACTGATTATGTTGACCATTGCTCCGGTGTCTATCAGAAATTCCAGCGGGCTGTTGTTGACTTGGAGTGTCAGGACCGGACTGTGTTGTGTTGCTGTGCTGTTGTTTCAGGCCCACACATATCCCTTTTTCCGCTGGTCTTTGCTCGATGAAGGCAATTTGCTGCAGGAAGGCAACCTCATTTCGATGTAACAGACATAGGGCATCATTACACGGTAGGCGGTGGACCAAGGTGCTATTAGCACCTTGGTCCATGCCGGTAAAATACCGGCACCGCCTTGGAGGAAAGGGGAAATACCGCCCTATTCCAAGATTGGTGGGGCAGTATTTCCCCCTTCCCCCATTGCCCTTCCCCATTCCCATTTTTGCCCCATAGGGCATAATGGGAATGGGGAAGGTGCTAATTACGGTACCGCAAATTGCGGTACCGTAATTAGCACCCTGGTCCCTTTGCGGGTTGGTTTTTAACACCTGCTAACAAGCAGGCGTTAAAGTACCAACCCGCAAAGGGACCTCGCAGTAAGGCGGTAAGGGTTAACTGTCACCGGTACCATTACTGGTGACCGTTAACCCTTACCGCCTTCCGTGTAATGAGGCCCATAGCGTTTGCGGCCACTGCGTCTGGGGTCTTCAGACAGCCTGCATTCTTCTCATGTCTATGATTTTCTGTGGTCGCGCTTTTCGCATCGCTGCCATCTTGGTTTGTTGTCCGGTCCGCCTTGAAAGGGGCTTGATGGTGCTGTCCTTCCTGATGCTTCTCCGGCTGGCTGGGTGAGAAGGTGAGTTTTTGCACATGGCCCTGAAATGATCGTCACCACCACATGCAGCACATTTCTGTTGTTTTGGTGTGGTGAAATGTTTGTTGATGGCGTCTGGTTCGGGAGTCTTTGGCTGTATCATGACTTTGCCCAGGCTGTTCAGCTGGGATTCAACAGCTGCCTCCATGTGTGCTAAGCCTAGGATCTCTTCCAGCGATCGCTGTTTCTGTAGGAGTTTCTTTCAAAATTAATGGGAGTCACAGCCAGCTATAATCTGGGATTGGAGGGCTTCCTCATTTGAATAGCGATGGAATTCGCAGTACTTTATTTTGATTCTCAATCTCATTACGAAGTTATCCAGGGATTCTCCCTTTGTCCTGGCCTGTAGTGTAAAAGACGTGCCTTTCATAGTCGACATTGGTATGAGGTGTAAAATATTCAGATAATTTAGTGTGCAGGTCGTGACAAGATGAGTTGTCGAGGTTGATTATTTCACCTGCGATGTCTCTGACTGCGGGTCCCACCACCATAGACATCCTGTTTTTGAGCCGTGTGTCATCACTGAGTCCTATAGCCATCCTGTATCCAGGTCCTCCATCAGGGGCCCAGGTAGCTTTTATCGTGTATGTCGAAAGTGTTAGGCATGTGCAGTACTTGGGCACCTCTGCCTAAGGGGGGACATGTCCTGATGGCCCTCCACCAGACATGGATGTAACTTCTTCATCTGACATGGTGTGCTGCCTGGTTGCTCCTGGGAGCACTGGTGGTTGGTTGGGCGTTGGTGCGGTGGATAAGTTGGGTTGAGTCCCTGGGTCCTTCCCTTGGACCCTGTGTTGTGGCTTTGTGTGGTCCTCCTACTCTTGAGTATGGGGTTGGGTTGTCTTATGTTCCCCCGCTCCCCCACATGCCATGTGCCGCCACAGGCTGTGCTGTGCATTGTGGATAGTTAACGGTGTAGGACCCCCCACCCCCGATGCTGAGCTTCCCTTCTTTTCTTGTATTTTTTTTTAATGTCTGTTCTGTCGTTGCCGGCGTGAGGGTATAGAGAGTGCAGAGAGCGCTTGGGGGCGTGCCTTAATGATGCACACCTCCGGTGAGATTCTACCCCATTCTGCCATACCTGGAAGGGATGGAGCGCACTTCCCTTGCGTGAAGGCTTGCCGACATCACAACGTGACGCTGGGGCATGCAATTGTTGTCTATTGGTCGGTGTTACTTTGTAGCCAACACATCAACCAGGGTGTGTATCTATGAAATGAAGAAGCTGTTTTTCTGCAATATCATCTCCTCTGCTGAGATTGCAGGAGGTTTAAAGGATATGACGTGTGCATGTGTAAACAATCTACATGTTCCACTTGTAGAATCTACTAAATGGGGGAAAGTCATGAATGTGATTAGCCTACTCTAAGATTAAAATAGGGTCTCAATGTCACAATCCCTTGAAGAAAAGGAAAAACACGGCTGTCGCTAATAGTCAACCAGTCCATCATTTCCACTGGTTTATCAGTTGCAGTTTGCCAGGTCTCTGGGGCAACGCGCCTGCTGTCTCGAGATGATAAATGTGAGAATAGTTGTTTCCTTTAAAGAACTATCGCGCTACATTGTCCACACTCGTGTGCCTCCATCCTGGTTTGAGTTTTGTCGTGCTACATCATTGAATTAGCGCCATGCGCTTCCTGCGCGTGAGAGATCGGTCAGCGGGCTCTTTTTTAAAGGGGCTCAACAATAGGTCAGTTCAAGCGAATTGAACCTCCGCCTGCCACGAGACACAGCTTGCGGAACACACAGGCCTACATTACCACATCAGTGCCCGGATTAGGCAGCTAGTTAAACGGGACTAACCGCTGAACGGAAGATAATAGACAAATGCATGGTTCAAAGTGAATCTGCATTGCTGAAAAGTGACTTTGCACTGTCCTGATTCACGGAACTCTGCAAAGTCATGTTGTACTGCAAACATGACTGTACATTACTTTGCACGGCAAAAATACACTTCGCACAGGTCCATGATTCAGGGTCTGTGTCGGCAGTGCAAAGTCACTTTGAACTGTGCATAAAATTCCATGAATCGGCCCCTCATTTTAATTCATTTTTGGGCGCATTCCTAGAGCCCAATTCACAAAACGGTGTGGGCAACCATCTACAGGGAGTGTGCTAAGGGCATCTGAATGTGTATAACAGATGCACACGCATCGATGCCTTTCCTGCCACCATTGCTGGGGTTTAAGAGGGCATTTTTAAACTTCAAAGCATATACCAGATTGTGGAAAAATTGAATGTGTAGAAAATTAAAGCATAGCAAAAACAAAGAGGTGATGGCTGGAAGGTTTGGAATTAATCTTAACCACTGGCATTGCTCTGGGCAACCCTCCAGACCACCATTCTTCGCCTGCCAAGCCATTATAGAAGGGGAAAGACCGTATGCAAATCAGGCTTGGTCCCACCCCCAATAAAGGGGCAGTTCCAGCCCGAACTGATAGGTCACATCCCTTCTGCACGAGACCACAAGCATCCCCAAACATGTTTCAGCCTTGTTGGGCCTCATCAGTGAGGCGTAGCTTGGGTCTCTAGGCCCAGCAGGCACGGGACCCACGTCTGGGCATACCCCTCCCACTAGGGGTGACAAAGCAAAAACAAAGAGGCGATGGCTGGAATATTTGGAATTAATCTTAACCACTGGCATTGCTCTGGACAACCCTCCAGACCACCGTTCTTCGCCTGCCAAGCCATTACAGAAGGTGAAAGACCATATGCAAATCAGTATTTTTAGATTCCTGGTTCTTTTGTGAATCAGGCTCACTGATTGTTTTTTTTTTAACAATTTACAATGACTGGTCCCCTAAGTGCCTTTCGCTAAACATGCATTTGTGTCGGGAGCACATGCTCTACTCTGATGTATGGTAGGCTGGCCAATGCATCATTGGGACTGGCACACAGTCCCTGAAAAATGGGCATGTTTCCATTCACAACTCTAGATTTTAAGCAAACATAACATAACAGTGACAAATCACCTACCACATTGCCACCTTTACATATTCCTTTCATTATGTATAGGGCTCCCAACCGGTCGTCCCTCACACAGTTCAGAAGAATTGTACATACAAAAACTGATCAAGGCTACATTCATCAATACAACAGTGTCCTATATGTGTGTCTGTGTGTACCTCCAGCAATGGTTACTAGGTGGTATTGTGGCATGTGTGACTTGGCTTAAATTAATTATTCTACTTTCAAACTTAAGGTTAAAGGTATTTGTAAGCCTTTCTAAACCCACCATAACTTTGCTGGAGTTTGCTAAACATGCCTCAACGCTCCAACCACAAGACTGTTAGACTACACGGATAATCCATAATAAGGCTGAAACCAGGCATTTAGTTGTCTGCAGTCTTGAGAAAATAGGCATAATTCTGGCACAGAAGTTGGATATATCAAAATGCCCATCCTGTGTTATAAGACACAGTATGCACATCTTCCTTTTATTTATATTTATTTGTATAACAGTATAACAGGGAAATCTATTTCTATAAGAAATGACTTACAACAACACATTGTTGGCAGAGTGTGGCAGACGACAAGGAGGAATACTAGTGAGCAGCGTTTTGTCTGTGAATTTTGCAGCAACATCAAAACTGAAGTATGTTTTCAATGGCCCTTGCCAGGAGGCGGGACCAACTTGCCAAAACCCCCAGTCCCCACGCAGAGCGTTGCTAGAGTGTTGGTAGAGTGTGGGAGACGACAAGGAGGAATACTAGTGAGCAGCGTTTCCTCTGTGAATTTTGCAGCAACATCAAAACTCCAGTTTTTGTTTCAGTGGCCCTTGGCAGGAGGCGGGACCAACTTGTCAAAACACCCACTCCCGATGCAGAGAGTCGCGGAGTGTTGGCAGAGTGTTAGCAGAGGGGTCCCGAAGGTTGTCATTGGTGCCATGGAGCAATGCTCGCTAGCAGATTCCCGATTCCCCCTTCAAACACGGAGTCAGATGAAAACCGCGTTCTCAGAAGAGCTACCAGACGTCACAGGAGTCGAGGGAGCTGGTGGCCGCAAAGGAGCTGTGAATCGCTGGCAACCAACACCTCTTATCCCGGAAGAACACAGAGAACACAAAGGTATCTTTTTTCACCCTGTTTCACCTCCTGTTTACTCAAAAAAGCATCTGGTATGCTGGTCCCCTCCCCCGCTAACCTCCCTGGAGGCTGCACACCATTAATCTCTCTCCCCCTATTCTGGCTTGAATAACTGAGTCAGAAAAAAAGGGGAGGGAGGGATGGAGTGGGGGAGTTTACGCAGATTGCACAGCACGGAAGTGACAAACCTTACCGGGTTCTTGCGCAAGCTTTACCAACGCTGCTGTATGAAGAACCCTTTAAAAACATTCTTTCAACCCCCACCACAGCAAACGAATCCTCCACCCTGTATTATGCTAATTCATTGAATGATGTAGACGCACGGGGCCAAAAAACTGAGATCTGCCCTGGGGCACTGATAGATTCAGTGCTCGGGCTGAACCTGGCTCATCATTCAAGTATGGCACTGTACGTACTGGAGCCCCCAGTGAAAACAAGGAATATTGCCATTTATGAACGCAAATACAACGAGCCCGTTGCCATCAAGAAAGCGAGCATTTTGAAAGCAAAGCAACACTCAAAATCGTTTTCAGACACCAATACAAAAAGATGGCACTTTAAACCAAAAGAATCCATCAACTCTATAAAGAGACAGTTGGACGCAATACAGACACAAGGAAACTTCCTTGTACAAGAAACTGGGGAAGACTCCTGGCAGGACATTTCTGATACAGACTTATTGGTAGCATCAGGATGCCCCGGCCCGATGAGAGACAAAAGACAGGACCGCCTAGTCTCATACATAGTTGAGAACATCTTGTTTTTGATGCAAGAGGACCGCACTGGAGTGACACTGGCTTCAGTGTGTAAAAGTAAAACCCCCACAACAGATATTGGTCGCAACTTAAATCCTACACTATCAATTACTGCGTCAAAAGGGATGGCAGCTGCTAACAACATAACCAACACGAATACAAGAGAACAGACCCGTCTAAGAATGGAACAAAAGAGCAAATTGTGCCCCCCCCCCCCTCCACTCCCTGGGAAATCGGATTTGGGCACCAGAGGAGTGGAGTGAATCCCCCACATGAGTCATCAATGAATGTACTTTGTTACCATCAAGAGGCACAGGAACAATAACTACCGACAGTCCCTCATCACTTACTCCAGCCTCCAATATACAGCAAAGCCTTGAAACCCCTGTGTTACCAACAATAGGGGCAAAACATCTAATCACGGAAGTTGAGGCTGACAGATCTATATTATTGATGGCACCTGGAAAAATTAGTTAAACCGGTAACGAATGGGTAAACTGACAAATCTAACTCTCCGCCTGTTACAGTAGGGGGCTCCTCTACCTGGAAAGCCAGCAAAAAGCAACGGCACAAGAGATGAAGGGAGAACTGTGGATCTTTATCCACAGAAGACTCCCATAGAGAAAATTCATATCATCGCGGATCCCGACAAAAAAAAAACTGAGTTAAAGGGGATAAGCCCTTAAAGAATCATGTCCTCTGCCCAAAAAGCGGGAAGTCCGACAATGTTTTGTTGCAGGAAGAACAGTGTGCTAATCTACAAGCAGCTCTGGCCTCAATGGTAACTATAACACTTGCACCATTCCTCAAACTATATGTAGCTCGTCATGACAACTACAAAGACCAGACAACACTCCTTGCATTGATGCAATCGAAACTAACATTTATTGAAGCATATATTGAGGCAGCGAGAGAGAAGAGAGCCCAAGAGAAGGAATCTGAAAGTATCATTTTTAAAACTTTAATGGATCTAATAGAAGAGGCAAGAGAAGACAAAAGATCATTCTTGGCCTGTTTTAGGGACACAGTTAAGCTACTGAGAACACAAAGTTCGGAAAACATTAAGGAAAATGCCCAGGCTCAAACCACAATAGAGCCATCGCATGGTCAGCCAATGCGCAACCTGAGGTACTCTCGACAGTTCCGAAAAAAAGCAGTAACTTAGCAAGCCATATACCAGACTCAGAAACGATTGTACAGTCGTCTGTCTCATTAAAAAACATCGACATTTGCCATATTTCGGCTACAGAGGAACTCAGTACAAACCAGGTCAAGTTACCATTGTCAACCAAGATAACCATAACTTCGACTCAGGAGGTCTTCCCCATTTTTGACCTGGACGCCTCCCATGACCCCAGCTCAAAGGACCTAGGAGGTAGGCGAAAAGTGCCGGAAATACAACTTAAAAAGACAAAGAACCTTCCCAGACATAAACAGATGGCGAGTGGTAGTACCTGATATGTTAACAGAAACCTTAAACTGAGAGTAGAACAACTACAGAGTAAAGTGCTCCTGACTGGTAAGAGTAACAACCCTCCTTCCAACGAATGAAAAGACAAACTGATGAGAAAAGAGAAATTGAGACGACGCTGTCTCAACAGATATGAGAAGTGAACGCTCATAGAGGGAAATTGCAGTACTACTGCAATCATCCACTTATGAGGATGACGACTCTCCCGATGCGGTGAACGACAGTTCCAGTAATATTACCATAGTTGACAAAAAACCCGAAGAATGTCGTGAGTGGTCTCTTGATCGAAGCCCCCACTTCTAAACCCTGGAAGCAAGAAGATGCATTGTGGAGGCAAAGACATCATTAGAAAACTTAAAACATACTCTGAGGCAAGCCATGGTTGGACGATCAAGACAAGAGAGACCTCATAACTTGAGACGTACAGAAACGCAGCAAAGAATAAATTGATCGGAAGACTTGGGGGCACAACAGCACGTTCACCCCTCAAGAAACCCCCTTGAGTTGGGAAACTCCAGGCATAAAATCCTCCTGGAACGAGATCTGAAGGCAAATGACGGCCTGATCATGAACCGCTCAAATTTAATGATACTGCTACACAGCGTGCCACATCTCAGAGCAATAGAGCATAGGGACATCAAGATTGTCGCCTTCTCCAACGTATCAGAGAACGCTAAAGTCTGCCTTCATATAACAACGCAAGAAATTATAAGTCTACTATGATCAGCTGCGGATGAACTTCGGGCTCTGAGTTTTGACCTAAAAACCCTGCACCCAAGAGTCAACAACACAGTCACGGAAAATACCTGATCTTAAAACAACTCAGGAGATAGACCAAACACATCTCAAGCCCATTAATAAGGAAAAACTTGAAAGACTATCTCCAACAATTCATCAGGGTCCGGAAGCCTTGCGAATTGTGATCAAAGGCAGACCGCTGATCAAGCCAACATTAGACAAAACAAAAACAAACCTCCTGGAAACAAGACTAGAAATTAACAACTCCTGGGACTGGCTAGTGACGACCCAAGCCTCCCCAGCTATAGAATAGTTTGAAAGTGCAAACACCACAATTAACCTGCGAATTGGCTCATGGAATACTCGTGGTTTCACCCACCTGTTTCAACTTAGACCCAAAACTGACATCTTTGGATGTATTATGTCTACAAGAATCCTGGCTCTGAGAAACACCATTCCTAGATGGATTTACAAGATACCTAAACAAGGCATTTAAAGGAAAACTGGAAGACAGTCCTCTGGACTACTTATGTTCATAAAAAACATTACAGTGGGGAAAGTACTGAAAGTGATCAATCCCTCGCCCTTGATACATATTGCCCCTAATAAAACAGGAAGTTCCCCTGCACCCCAAAGAGGGAGTCCAAGTCATCATCAACCTTTACTGGAATGTTAAGGCCAGGAAAGGAAGCAGCTTTGTACAACTAGCTATGAAATGGATTGACGACTTGAGAGCAGAATTTAAAGATCCACAGATCATTATCTGTGGGGATCTGAACATTGACTGTCTAGGGATACCAAAGAGAGGTGATAAGAGCTGGCCCAAAACCGAGAAGTTAATTTGTACTAAGATGTGGCTAGAAGAGACAAAGATTAGAGATATACACATGGTTAAGGGGCAAGTGAAGGGTGATTTGACAAGAGCAAAATCCTAGTCTTCCACTAGAGTAAGAGTCACACTTGATTACTTCTTTGTCGATGCACTAACCTTTAGCAGTGTGACCTCTTTAAAGATCTTGTCGTCCCTGCAGAGAGGCCATAGACCACTTATTCTAACTTGCTCCAGATGAAGCGAAAAAAAAGCTAATTGTGGTGGGAAGCGGTGGTCGTGCAAGGTTGACCTCAATAACGGGGGCAATAGATTGCGAATCGACTCAAAGTCCCTCCCCGCATTCATAAGAGAAATTAATAAATGGCATCATTCTCCGGAAACTGGGTGTCGACTACGAGTCGTGTTTATTTGCTTTTAGAGAAATATAACACAGGAACTGTAAGATCATGTTCAAGTGAAAACACATCTTCGACCAAGGAATATCGGAGAAGAAGAAACAACTGGCGAATGACCTGAATCGAAGTAATTTGCCAGCGGCTGAAATTACCACGGGCAAATCGTTCGCATGAGAAAGGTGCGAACTACCAAATGTTTGCACCTTTCTCATGCAAACACATACAAACTCACACACACACACACAACACACCCATAACACTCCCCCACCCACACCCCCAATATAACCAAACCACACTTACCTTGTCTTCACGCTGGTTCCCTGCAGCGCCAGTTCCCTTTCACTTCCGTGATCGGGAACCGGCGCTGGAGGGTCCTTTAATTCTCTTTTTTTAAAACGTAAGGCTGCCAGGGTATTTCCCTGCAGCTCCCGCTCACTATACCATGAAGTATAGTGTGTGGTGTGATGCGGGGGACACCCCCGCAGCCCATCTTTTAAAAAACATAATGCTACCACCAAAAGTTCAAACTTTTGGTGTTCGAACCTTTGGTGGTAGCATTTTTAGAACAAAAAGTTCATGCGAACATTTTGATGCGGGCAAATCGTCCTAAACCAACGACCTAGGGTCTCTATACCACAAGCCGCTAATCATCAGAATGGGGAAAAAGGGAGCCTGTAAGCAAAAAATATAACTGGGTGAAGTCCTACAGAGCCACCCTATACCATAAAGACTCAGAGCACATGCTGATGGCCTTAAACACAAAAAATGCAAAATTATTTTGGTCCCTCGTGAATGACAAAGGAAGAAGTAATGGAACTTTGTTGCTAAATCCGATCCAAGAAAGCCAATGTGTGGAGCACTTTGAGCAAATCTATGGCCATAACATCTCACCAAACTCCGCTCCAAAACTAGCTAGCAAACCTTGGTCCATAGATTAAACCAAGAATGAAATAAAGCTCATAATAGCGAAAGCAAGTACATCCAAGGCACCAGGCCCTGATGGCATGTCCAATACCAAAAAGGCGGTGGTTGTGCCAATTTTTAAGAAGAGAGATAGAGTGAGACCAGAAAATTATCACCTAATCCCCCTTCTGGATGTGTTGGGAATCTGCTCAAGCAGCTAAAGGAGTGGATAACAACTACTGGCAATTTTGACCTGAGACAATCCGGCTTCGTGGAGAAAGTAGACTGCGGATTAAACCTCTTTTTAATCAGTCTCTTAAAAATGAAGACACTATAAGAAATTGAAAATCTCTTCTTAGCCTGCATTGACATGAAAGCAGCTTTCGACAGAGTACATCGAGACATTTTGTGGTGATAATTGCATCAGAAAGGTTGCCCTGAAGATCTAATAGCAGCAATTACAGCCCTCCACACCGGAACATCGATGCAGGTCAGGCTAGACCAAACAGGCAATCTAACCAGAGAAATACCCACCAGAAGGGGACTCAAACAGGGGTACTCTCTGGCATGTGTGTTATACAACTTCTGTATGTTGGACATGAAGGGTGTATTTCAACCTAGTAGATCGTGTTATCCAAGAATCAATGGTTGCTAGGTAGGTCACCTGTTATTTGCAGATGACCTGATATTACTGGATAGAATGCCCCTAGAACTACAGCGAAAACTAGACACCCTCCAGACATATATAGAGTGAAACGAACAGAAAGTAAACATTGAAAAATCTAAAGCTGAAAATCAACCAATTTACAGCACAAGCCCTGATAATAATGAGAACGTTTGGAAAATTCTCTCTACAGCCCACTATACATTTCTGTAATCAAAAAGTGGTACCTATGATGACCTATGCTGGTGAAGCGGGCTTGGGACTCCCTTGGGAAACCTTGGAAAAACTCAGGATACTACTGGTAGAGAGTACTGAGGCTTCCGAAATGTGTTCCAATGGTTGTAATCAGGCACAAGCTAGGTCTCCTTTTGTTGCATTCTGGAATTATCTGGAAGGCGATAACAACATTTCGCAAACTGGAGCTACTCTCTTTTCCGCCCAATACAGAATCATCAAAGCTGGGGGTGAAAGAGCGAGTTTCTGGCCTCTATCGCTGTGTAGAGGCAAATGCATTGAAATCTTGACCTCTCCAAACACGAAGATCCAAACCCATGTGATAATCCACAGAAAATAAAGACCCTACTTATGTCTGCTGATTGGGCTGAAACAGAAAAAAGACGTTATAGGAAAAAGACACATAGGTCCTCATTCCGAGGTTGGTGCTAGTCATGGCGCTTTTAGCGCCATGACTAGCACCAATACCGGTACCGCCACCAACGTGGTGGTATGGGGACTTACTGGTCCATTCCGCCCTTTGCGGGACCGGTAAGTCCCCATTTGAAATGCCATTCCCCATTCTCATTCAAGCCCCCATAGGGGTCAATGGGAAGGCGGCAATAACTGTACCGTAAATTACGGTACCGTTATTGACCCCGGTATCCCTTTGCGGGTCCCGTCCTTAACGCCTGCTAAAACCAGGCGGTAAGGAAGGACCCGCAAAGGGACCTCGGAATAGGGCGCAAAGGGATTACCGGCACCAGTGTCATTACCGGTGCCGCTATCCCTTTGTGCCTGGGTCGTAATGACCCCCCATACTCTCTCAGAAACACTAACAGGACTGCCTGGTATAATTCCGGAATACCTGAAAAAATCTCCCAATGAGAAGCACAGGAACCTAATCCTGAGATTTAGACTAAATATCTTGAGAACAAAAGAAAATCTGTTAAAGTACGGTATTAATAGAGATACCAGGTGTCGCCTCTGTGGATCGCAAGAAGAATCTTTACAACATCTATTATTATTCTGTAAAGAATTGAGGCCAGAAAGAACCAGACTCCTCCACAATAGACTAGTAGCCGGATGTGGCCTGAATGCTGAACTTTGGTGGCAATCTGTGTACGGTGGTCCAAACCAAAGGTCATAAGAGCATTGGGTGCATTTTTGGAAGTGACTTTTAGTAAACTTGAAACTGTTCCCTCAGACAATCTGTAGTCACAACAGGATGGAGGTGCACACATAAAGCCAAGAGTCTTGACAGGACATGTGAACTAGTGTAATAGCTGTCACAGAACTGCTGAAAGCTGCTAATCCCAGTATCAATGGAGAGTTGGCAACTAATGGAAACTGACACAGGTTTTCATCTTGGCTTATGTTGGGGGAAATAAGAACTAAAGCAAAAGTTTGTATTTTAACTGAATGATTAATAAAACATTTTTTTAAAATAACACATTTACAGATGGTGGAGGCTTTCCCTGGATAGGTGCCTGTACAATAGCACAAAGATGAGAACAAGCAGTGAGCCAGTTTATGGGGGCAGTTTCAAGAAAGTGAAACAGACTAGGGAGAAAACAGCAAAGGACAGATGAATTACAAAGGTCATTTTAACCTAGGAAGCAAAGTGCTGCAAACTAAAGAGGAGTAATGTACAAATATACATAATTACATCATTATGCAATACTGAGGAAGTGGTGGGGTCAGGCAGAGAAAATGGGGGAGGAGTGGAAGGGAGCTCCCTCTTTGGCTACTTGGTGAAATTTCAGTCATTCTTTGATGAGATCCACAGTTGGTCTGGCTTTGACTGTGATGGGCAGTAAGTTACATTGGAATTGGGAGAAAAAGTAGAAGTGAGAGGAGGCACAGGGTCATGGGAAAGTGAGGTTGAGTGCAGAGGAAGAGTGGAGAGAATGAGATGTTGAGCAGGAGGGTAGTTGGTAAAGTAATTAATCACATTGTTCAAGGATACTTGGTCTCAGCACAAAGGGAGCAATGGTTAGTAAAATGTCACGAGGCCGGAGAAGGACCACTGGGACAGAACCACAATGTACGCTGTGCTTGTAGACGTTCTTGGTGCTCGACAGCATCAAGTCGGTTTCAGGGTGCTTTGCAGCTTCTGCAACAGAGTTCAAGATGGGAGGCAGCTGTGGGTATCAGACTGCAGGCAGTTTGGTGAGCGAGGCTGGACGGACGACTGCAGACTGGCTTACACGGCAGCTCAGGGTCAGGAATTGTTGTCTCATTCAAGTTCTCAAAAAATATAAAAATAGCCCAAGCGAGTCCACACCTGCCATGCAGATGGTCGGATTCCTCACAGACAGAGATAAAGTCAGCGAGATCCCGAGTAGCAAGATCATTGATAGCTTTGTAGAGTGGGAGAAGGAACTTGAAATGGGAGTGGTTGTACAGAGCGAGCAAACCGCATGGTGTCGGCAGGTAAAAGTGGTGGAGGATTTGGATAGGGTGCAGAGAGTGCATGTAGAAAAGTTAAGGACTTTGTATAGAGGGAGCAGAGAGTAATGCCAAGGAATAGGCTTGAGCATTTGTCAGGTTCTCTGAGAACAAGGGTGGAGATTAGAGTTTTCGTAGAGTAGTAAGTAACAGATGGACAATATTTCTGAATATTGAGAAGATTCTTATGAGCAGGAGAGAAAATGGTGGTTTTGAATTGATGACGTCGTAGGGCAATATTAAAAAGGGCCCTAAGGTTGAGAGCCTTGGGCTAGGGAGCAAGAATGTTTATGTTTTATGTTATGAGGCATTTGTAGCATGCTTAGGTCAAAAGGCTATAGACAGGAAACCTGTATCTGGAAGCAAGAGGAGGGAATGAGATAGGAAGGGTAGGATTGGGATTGCATTTGAAGCCAGGAGATACATTACTTACATTTTCAAAGAGTTAAGCATGAATCAGAGGCAAGCCATCCAGATTGTAAAGGAGCAAACTCCCAGGTAGGAGGAAATCCATGGGGGAGCAAATTTGTGAAACCCATCGCCATGCAGAGTGAGGAGGTGAGAGGAGTGGTTGAAAGTGTTGAAAGTGGGCGAGACAGCCAAAAAGGGTGAGTATGCAAGAGAGTTTGGAGTGGTGAGAATCAAGAGAAAGTTGGAGACATGCGCAAGTGCAGTCTTGGTTGCCTGTTTACTATGGAATCCAAATTGAAGTGGATGTCCAAGGCGGTTATCCTAAAGGTACTTAATAATCTGCTGAAGACCACTCACTGAATGGACCACTCACTGAATGGCCTTCGAATAATGCGATGGGAGGGAAACCAGGCAATAGTCTGCCGGGCCGGTTGGATCGGCAGAGGTTTTCTGGAATCAGACAGGTTAAAGTGCTCAGATAAGGGCAGGTGACTGGAACTGAGTATTTGATTATTTGAGGAGCACATAGGTTGATAGGAACACAAGATAGGCTATCACTGCAAAGGATAGGTGCTAATTTGATTGGACAGATAGTGGAGAGGTAGTTGGGAGTAGAAAGGGTAGAGGTGTGGGTGTGGACAGAGGGAGTGTGAGGGAGGAATAGACAGTAGGGCTGTGAGAGCATCAACGATTTTAGAGTAAAAATAGTGAGCAAAGTCATTAGCAGAAAGCAAGGCAGTATTGATCACTGGCTTCAGTGGTTTGATGAAAGCTTGAGGGTAGGTGAGAGTTTGTGAGGGGGTTGCAAATTGAGGAGATTAAGTTTGTGTAGTAAGAGGGTTTGACAGATTCCAGTGAGGAGGAGAGGACAGCAAGGGAATTTTTGTAGCTAGAAGTAGGGTGGGAGTCTGTGCTTAACGCGCAGGGTAGTGTTAGTCCAAGGGAGTCATACGTTCATAGTGAAAGTCAGAAAAAGCATTGTAATGGGGCGCTAAAAGACTTTAGTGCAAGCAGAACAAAAAGGTCGGGGAAATCCCACACCCAATAACAGAAATAGTCATAGTAAATGGCGAAGTCTGCTTTATTAACAATCCATATAAAGCAAGTACAGCAATAAGCCCTCAAGTATCCAATATGAAACATCAATTTTTAACCATGAAATACGTCACAATCGATGTCACATCACAATCTTAGTTGCAAAAACCTACGGGGTTGAGGGACTGGTTAGGAGAATTGTCTACATATAGTTTATATGTGGGCTAGTCTTTTCATTGGATATACCTATCTGATGGCCCCATCTTGGATCACCCCAAAACTGATAAAGGTTAGAAAGACATCATCTTAGCAACAGGTTATTGGCTAATGCAACAGATACACGGCGGAATCATTTTAAGAGTTGTGATTGGTTGGCATTGGTCTTATCAACCCTGAACACTTGACAGGTCATCAACACATGAGCCAAAATAGTGGTAAGAGAAGCGACATCAAGGAACTGCTTCTTCCAATTAAATAGGATACCATCCCCTATTTCCTAGGCCTCAGGCCAGGGTATGTAGCTTTGCACTTGTCCTTGTCTGGCATCTCTGCTCTGAGAATTTGTGGGGCATGAAGGCAGGTTCCTATCTGTGTCTGGAGTTAATGAATAGACAGTGGGCCTCATTATAAGTATGGTGGTAAGGCAACAACGGCGCCCCGGTATCGCTACTGGCACCGTTGCTACCGTACCGCCATACTACGATCTCTGCTCGCAGGTGCCGTCTCACCCTCCATGCATTTCCTGGCGGTCGTAGCGGCACTCGCGAACAGAGCACGTCAGATGCACTGGCACAACTCTGAATGTGCCAGTGCATCCAACATCCCCATCCCCATTCAGCTCTATGGGGCAGAATGGGGATGGGGAGGCCTTGATTCCGGCACCCGCAAATGGGCAATTACTGGGTCCGCTGAGCTCGGCATGATCCGGTTCTTGCCCATTCGCGGAAAAATGCAAATCCGGCGGCAGCCGTGCCATTTGTAACGGCACGGCTACTGCCAGAGTTGTAATGAGGCCCACTGCCTTCCAAATGTAAGTCACGTGTGAGGAGACCAGGTTTTGAGTTATTCTGCTCGACTTTTATTAGGGTTTTAGCTCACAATAATACGTGTGTCATCACTCTCTTTGGCCACTGGAGAATTGGTTGAGTCATTCCTCCTGCAATATTATTATTATCTTTTTTATTGATATGATTGACAAGATTCAAAAACATATTAATTTCAACCTTTCAATACACTAAAATAATCACAATTTTATAACAATTTAAATTCCACAATTGATTAAATTTACAAAGACAACAATTAAAAAAAGAAAAGAAATAAAGAAAAAAGAAAAATTCAATGCACACTTTTGCTCTCTCCTTTAAAATAAAAATAAAAAAAACTCTACACATTTGACTCAAGGCAGAAAGACTCCAAAAATGTCATTGCTAATAAAATGACAGTTGTACATTGACAATTCAAAATCAAATTCCACAATCTATCAGAGGTTAAATATCTGTAATCTTTAAACAAGTGCTGTAAGAACAATTTTCTCTGACGTAACAGGGCCGACAGTCAACAAATGTTTCACTGTCAGAGGTTCCAAAAGATAGTTACAATACTGATAAGCTCTATTGGCCTATGTAGCCTTTGCATTCCTCCCCAAAACGTCCCTCGTAGGCTAAAGATTGAGTTAGAACTGAAGGAACATATTTCTATACATTGGCGCTGTACATTTCATCAAATACAGCTCAGGTTAATTAAAATGTATTCATTTTCTTATATTGCATGCCTTGGTGCAATGTCATATGCCAGACATACAGCCACAACTTCACTTTAGCTTGATCCAAATTAGTTATCAACAAATCTACAGGGATATCAGCTGTCATCAGTAGAGCAATAGCTTGCTTATTCTGGGATAACAAGGATTCATCAACAGAGGAATTCAACAATAAGGCAATAGACGACAGCAAGGAATCCGACAGAGAGGAAATGATATACTTCCTATGCAAACTTAATATTTTCCACATCATATGATGTTGAGAGACAGGAAAACCAGTTCATACCATACAATGTTCATAGGTTGACTAGATGGAAGAGAAGCTCCTTTTTCCAAAATTGGCCCTCAAGCCTGGTCCAAAACAGGATGCCCTTGTAGACCCTGGTCTCAGCAGCATATGTTATAGTGGTACCACTTTCATTTTGTAAAATATCAAAAGCGGCTGATTTGTACATTTTCCATATTTCTTATGCATTACACTGGCTTGAGAAACCGCTGCCTGTACTTTCCTTTGAAATTCTAAATGATATGGAAGATCTGCAGGACTATTATTAGTATTCAACCCCAGATAGCGATATTCATTTACTACATGAAAGTGTGTCTCGTAAAGAGACCATTTGTAAGAACACCTCTTTATGTGACTTTTAGAAACACAAATAAGAACATTAGTTTTGTTCCAATTTATGGACAACTAGGTCTTGATTGCATAGGATTCTAGTGCTCTTAGCAAATTTTGGAGTACCTTAGGGGTTTTGGAGAGGAGAAACAAATCATCACCATACAGAAGATACTGCAATGCAGAAGTTCCCAATTTTGGTGAATCGGAGGTTACACCTCTAAAATATTTCCCAGTATCTGCTATGAAGAAATTGAAGAGGGATGTGGCCAAAATACAGCCCTGTTTAAGCCCCCTGTAGGTTTCAATAGGTGGTAGGCATGCTGCCTCTTCCATCTTGAAAGCTACTGTTCGGTATCCAGATTAGTTTGGGTAACACTACCTCATGGTAGTGTTATTATGTAAATGTCCAAGTAACTGTACCAATTTGGGGGGTATATGCATTTTCAAAAATTAGGTCCACAAGACTGAATGGATAAAACAGTTGAAAGTGCTCGACATATCCAGAGAAGCCATGTATACCAAACCCGCATGGTTATTCTTCACATTATGCATCAAATAGGCCAATTTAGTTGCGTTCAATGAGGTACCCATATATTTTCTGAACCCGACTTGATATCTCGAGAGAGCTTGAGTTTGTTGAATGACAAGATTTAAGTCCCTTAAGAGTAACATAGTGAAGACCTTACTAATAGCATCACTTAAAGCTATTGACCTGTAGATGTTTGGGTTATGGGGTCACCTTTTTTGAGAATGGGAATAATAATCGATTGGTTCCAGGTGGACGGGATAACATGACTCCTGAAGATTTCGTTAAATAAAGTTTCAAAAGGAATCCCCATAAAATGGGAGAATGTTTCAGAACAAACGGAAGGATAACATCGGTTCCCACAGCCTTGGAGGGTTTTAATTGGTTAATTGCCTCAGCAGTAGCCTCCTCAGTGCAAGTGCATTGACCCACAATTAGGTTCACCTTGGTAGGGTCCTTGCAGTCACTAAAAGGCTTCAAGAGGGAGTACTTCTGTTCATAGACTTTTACCTATTCTTGAGTGCAAATAGGAGAATCCTCAATAGATCGTTTTGATCCCAATGTCTGATTCAAAGATGCCCAACATTTTACATCCCTCCCGTCACAAAGATTTTGCAACATGTAATGATTATCCCTCATGTGTGCCTCCATCCTCAGAACTTTTACCAAATTCCTACGTGTCTGCCCAGCCTTTTTCTTAGCATAAAGATATGCCTGAGAATCCAGCCCCTGCTTCGACAATTCCGCCAATTTCATACATTTTTGCTTATTAGAGGGTGACATTCTGGAATCAAATGAATGAGTCAGGTATTTAAGGTTCAGACATGATTTGGAGTACACAATCTTTTTTAGGCAAGCCATAATGATATGACAGCATTCTTCAATGTGAAAACAGCAGGTGTCCACAGACACACATATTCTTCAGCCCGTCTACAGGAAGACATAATAAACGTCATCCTGCAGACCTGAATTTGACTACATATCCTTCACAAGATGAGTAAACCTAACCATCAGTTGATAATTCCACTCCCCCTGCCCCCAGTCCAAACTTAGACAGAATAGAGCAGTTTTCAGCTCATGGGGACAAGATGTAAAATGTAAAATGTAAGGGAAAATACAAAAAAGCTAATCTCCCAACCCAGTATCATATCGAGACACAGGTCCACATATAACCTTGTCGTGTATGCCCAGGATCATGGATTTTTGACACCTTCACTCTTATCTGAGCATATAGATCAATAATTCTGTCCACTGCAGATAGCTGAAAAATCCCCTTAAGTGCTAAATTATGCCCCTTCATTTTTGCTACGGGCATATTTTTAGGCTTTTTATTATTATTAGTTTTCTTATTATGTTTCTTTCCTTTGTTAGTTCCACGGGTACTATTAAGTACCACTATTAAGTATCACAGTAACTGTAGAGTCATGTATCTGCTGCAGAATATTTACTAGTAAAGGTTGAATTTTGGGATGTGGTTCCAAGTTCTCAAGAATTGCCACAGCTGCCAGCAAAGCTGACGGACTATTAAGAGTTACAGACAGGTCCATTGAAGTTCCCACCCTGGAATCCACCCTAGCCCTACTAGCACTCTCCTCCTCCTGTACAATAGGCGCTACGTATTCTGCTTCTGCCTTGTTGTTACCATTAATATGATTTGTCTCTCCAAGAGGAAAATTCTCATCTACCAAAGACTTCGTAATAACCAGGTCAAGTACTTTTGATAGGGATTGTTCTACCATAGAGAGACAACTAGTATTATCCACTCCAGAACTTTTAATAGATCCAAGGTCATCTTTATAAGAAGCAGCACTCACTGCAAAACCCTCCAAATATGCAATTCAGTTACACAGGTTATTAAAAAAGCGGTGGGCAGTCATAATTTCGAAAAATAAATGTCGACAGACAAAAATGTCGACAAAAAAATGTCGAAAAAAAAAATGTCGACTTTCGTTTTTTTTAATTATATATTTATTTTAGGGGTTCGGGAGTTAAGAAAAAGGGAAAAATTAAAAAAAGAAATTAAAAAAGGGGGGTTGGGGGGGAACCCCCCCATTTTAAAAAAAAAATGCATTGAAAAAAAAAGTCGACATTTTTTTTTTCGACATTTTTTTTTCGAAATTTTGACTGTCGACATTTTTGTTGTCGACATTATGACTATAAACCATTAAAAGCAGTTTGTTGGCCGATGAGGGCCCCACCGAAGTTCTCTTGAGCGTCTGCTAAAGTTTTCGAAGCCAGATTTAAACTAATATGCAAATTAGAAAGCAAAGGGAATAAGGAGTCCAAAATTGGCAGCATATAGAAGTCCAATGGGGAGAGCTGCTTCGTAGAAGTATTGCAAGTAGATGCCTCTTTTGGAAATAGATAATTAGAAGCTAGTTGGTTGCCTGACAGTCCTCCCTTAGACTTCATGCCCTTTGGCAAAGCTGCACGATCCACATCAGAAGCATCCCCAGTTGAAATACATAGAACACCCTCTTCACCACCACTCTTGTCCATTCTGACATCTCCTAAATTAGTTGATGCCCCTGTGTCCAGAATTCCCTTAGCAGTTGCTCCAGAGTAAGTCTGCATGTCAGTATGAGCAACAGGTCTATTGGCAGGCAAAACAGGATTGTTAAGATCACATAGTGGCAGATCAAATGTGGTTCCTCCATTAGGAGGATGCTCCATTGGAAATACACCCATCTGGCAGACCTGCCCTTGATTCCCCATAGAAGCCTTTGAAAAAAAATCTTTCCTCCTCTCGGCTAAAAACATCACGTCCTCATGAATGGACACCATCTCCAAATCAGTAAAATCATGTAGCAGGCCTTTACTAGCTGCCTGCAGTAGATTAAATTAATCATCTAAAACCTCCCCTTGCCGGGGAGCACAGCTAGTCCCAAAATGGGTCTTGGCTGTAAGAATGGTCTTTGTTGTGTCGATGTTAAAGAACCTGGAAATCCTGCCATAGACTACCTCAACAAATTACCAAATACAAAAATAGCCGCTTTCACATTTGTGTAAGTCACACTCCAAAATGGATGAATTCTCATGGAAAGATTGCAAATTGTTAGGAGAGAATAGAGCGCGTTGCTGTGGTGTAGAAGAATGAAACCACACTATTTTCCTCAAAATCATAGGTGGGGCTGACACACTAATTTGGTTGGAAACATCACCCGCAAAACACTCTCCAGCTGTCACTGGAGTAAATGGGGGCAGCAAACATTCACTAGATTGAAACGCAGAGGTCACATTGGGCATAGTACTTCGCACACTTAATCAAGAATCGTTGTCTTCCTGCATCGGCAGTTCTTTATCTATTGACCCCATACTTGAATGCACACCAGGCAGCCCATTCCCTTTCCCACTTCCACTTCTCAAGGCATATGGCGAAGTCACCATGTGAGGCCTATGAAGCCGAAGAGGACGGGAGGGTATTTAACAAACGTATAGGAGTGTTCAGATAAAACAGACCCTCACGTTGGGCAGGCAGGCAAAATCCTAATGCCAGCTCGCAGCGCGGTCGGAGCAGTCGCACCTGTCGCAACTTTACCTCGCGGAGTGGGAGCCTCCCCACTCCAGAGGGGGAAGCAAGCTGCAGCCCCCTCTACACCCTCTCCACACAGCACACTTAGCCTCACAGGGGGCCAGCGGAATAGAGGTGAGTAGAGCTCCCGGCTGGAGGTTTGCACAACATTCCAAACTTTTCAGTTCAGCTCAGCACTGCTCACCATTAACTTTGGGACTAACGGCTTCAGGTCCCAACTGTTAGAGTAAAGCACCTTGTGTCAAGCCGCACCGTAAGGTGAGTCAAAAGAAAAACAAGCAGAACTGCTGCCTCCGACACCAGACTTTCAAAGTCACCAAGGTTTAAAACTCAGACTGCCTCTTTTACTGAATTAATTTGAAATGGCAGCTGGGCCTCATGTTTTGCAGCATTCAGGAGAGCCCAAATCTGTGCACTGTTTTCCTCCACTAGAGTGGTCAGCATAGATTCAGCATCTCATTGAAGAGTAATAGCCTGATGAGATTTCAACCAGTTTCTGTACTGCATTTCTAATTTCCGTACAAGTTGCAATCCCTCAGATATATCCAAGTGAGCAACTGCTCTAAGGTCCCTTCATAGTTGTGTCTTCCTCGCACTCACTCTAGAATCAAATGTGTGCTTATGTTTAAAACACAACTTTTGTCCAAGAGAAGATTGATGCTTGAATAGGCTCATTATTGCCACATATCGACCATCTGAATCACTTAATTCCGGATTAAGATCCGAACATCAAGCATTTAGATACATATCTAATTGAGTCAAGGATTCATGTGACCACCTGAATCTGTTTCTCCCTCCTGTCAGTACAACCTTATCACTATAATACGTTGCATGTGAGGACAGAAGGAACTAGTTCCATAAGCATAGAATCTCCTGATCACTCTGCAGTTGAACAATCACTTGAAAATCCTCAATCGCAGTAAGCATATTTCTCAGAACAAAAATACAATCAATAATAGCTGACTGATTGTCTCTCCTCCAGGTCGGTCTTGGAGGTATGTCCCCTTTTAAGGCCCCGTTCAACATGATGAACTGCCTTTCCTGCATTAGATCTAGCCACTTTTTAGCCACACTAGTTAATTTAGATGATTTAAAGGGTATGCAATGAATGTTTAAATCTCCTCCTATTACTGTAGAGGTAACATTGTAATTGTTAATGAGTAGATCTAACATATGCTCTAGACCCTGTCGAAATGATCTATATGAGATGCCAGCATGATTCCCATACAGGTTTAAGAGTGCTAGATCTCCCTTAGATGTTTTCAACCTGACGAGTTGAGTAAACCAAGGCTCTAGAGTGAAACCTAGGGCTTTCTTCAGAGCCACAAGGAGGCCAGCTGATGGCCTGCCATGGGCAGACCTTATTGCAGGCAGTAGAAGCAAGACATTTCCATCCCATATGGGGGGCTCAACATACCATGTTTCCTGAAGCATAATGATGTCAATATTCAAGAGGGGATTATTCTCGGTCCATGATAAATGTTTAAACACGCTGGTGTTCCAACTAACCAGTTTATGGGTCACAAGGAGAGAAATTATGGATTGCTATTTGGTAAATGATCCTCTACTTGCATCTGGACCTCTGGGTAATCTCGCCTATGTTGAAACTTGCAACGGATATATTGAAACTTGCAACGGAGGGAGTTCAACTTGTTGTATTGCATTAAAGGCACATTGTGAACAGTTGATTCGTAGAAATGAGCTATCATTTATCTCATCAATAGGGCAAAAGTTATGATCAGATCTAATATTCGTATCTACGTGTTGGAAGGTCTGTTCTTGGTCTAGAATAAAACCCAATTGATGAAATTAGCTTCTAGCCTTCCAAATGAGGTTTAATACTATGCCAGGACTTTGCCTTGTTCATTATCTTGAATGAATTCCACTTGGACAATGTCGGAGGATTGGAGATATTCTAAGGACTGGATATCACCAAATATATTGAGTACACTGGTTCTATTTAGGACATACTCCTGATAAAGGTCTCCTCTACACTGCAATATTAAACTGTGAGAACTTCTCAAGGGATCAAATGTATTAAGCTATACCTATGAGAATTATTACTGCTCATGTAGTGGCTAAGGCCCTCCTTGGTATCTTTACCAGGGTTGGTTTTCCTAAGGAGGTCATCCCGGGCAGGGGGTCATATGTTATGTCCCACTACATGCAGACCATGTGGAAAAACAGTGGAGTGACTTAAAAGTTCTCAACAGCCTACCATCCCCAAAACAATTTGTTGGTGGAGAGGTTTACTAGAACTATGAAGAGCATCATAGGTGTTTTATAGGAACCCCTTAGAAGAAAGTGGGACCTTCTACTGCCATGCCTTCTCTTTGCTTATAGAGAAGTCCCTCAATCAGGGGTTGGGTTCAGCCCCTTTTAACTGCTCTATGTTCATCCGGTTAGGGGCCCTTTGGCCCTGATCAAGGAAGGGTTGGAGAGTGCTCCTTCCTTTAAGCCAGTCAGAGTCACTTACTATGTGCTAAACCTCGGGAACAGGAAGAGGATGGCACAAATGATTGCAGAAGCTGTGGATAACTTGAAAGCAGGTCAGGCTCTGGTCAAACATTGGCATGACCAGAAGGCCAACATGGTGGATTTCACTCCAGACCAGCTTGTTCTAATTATGTTACCTACAAGGCAGAGGGCCTTACAGGACAAAATGGGCAAACTTGGAGAGGTAAATAATTTAGTGGACTTGGACAATCCCAGGGAGGCGCCCAGAGTCTATCACGCTAACCGTCTGAAGGCTTATGTTTCCAGACCAGAACTGGGAGCTTTGCTTCCAGCCTCGGACCAAGAGGAGGAGGAGAGTGAACCTCACCCTGATCTCCTCAGGGGACAACCTTCAAATGAGAACATTGAAGGAGTAAAACGTTCTTCAGATCTGACTCTGCAAAAACAGGAGGAGTGCAAGGCTCTGTTAAATCAGTTTGCCTCCCTGTTTTCACTAACACCAGGCTTGACCCCTTGGGGCCAGCATGATATTATCACGGGTGATCGTTTCCCTGTCAAAAGCAGGGGTTACAGGGTGTCAGGCCATGTAAGATCCCACATAAAGGAAGAGGTCAAAAATATGCTTGATCTTGGGGTTATTAGGTCATCTACAACTCCATGGGCTAGTCCAGTTGTACTAGTACCCAAAGCAGGAACCAGAGAGTTGAGATTATGTGTGGACTATAGAGCTCTTAGTGCAGTCACCATGACTGATGCCCAGAGCATTGCCAGTCGTTTAGATTCATTCAAAACGTTCCACCCATCACTTTTGTGGCTATAGTTTGTCTCACTATGTGAGAGAGGGTATGCCCAGACGTGGGTTCCTTGCTCGCTGCGCCATAGGGAACCAAGCTGAACCTCACTGAGGAGGCCCAACAAGGCCGAAACATGTCTGGGGTTGCTTGTGTTTCCGTGCCGAGGGGACCTAGCCTAGCAGTTCGGACGGTGCTGCTACCATTGGGAGCAGTACCTGACTGATTTGCATTTGTCTGGACCCCTTTTGCAATGGCGCAGACGGGCTAAATAACGGTGGTGTGGAAGGTTGCCCAGAGCATTGCCAGTGGTTTAGATTCATTCAAAACCTTCCACCCATTACTTTTGTGGCTATATTTTGTCTCACTATGTGAGAGAGGGTATGTCCAGATGTGGGTCCCTTGCTCACTGCGCCATAGGGAACCAAGCTGCACCTCACTGAGGAGGCCCAACAATGCCGAAACATGTCTGGGGTTGCTTGTGTTTCCGTGCAGAGGGGACCTGGCCTAGCAGTTCGGGCTGGGCTGCTACCATTGGTGGCAGTACCTGACTGATTTGCATATGGCTGGACGCCTTTTGCAATGGCGCAGACGGGCTAAAAAACGGTGGTGTGGAAGGTTGCCCATAGCAGTGCCAGTGGTTTAGATTCATTCAAAACCTTCCACCTATCACTTTGGTGGCTATGGTTTGTCTCACTATGTGAGAGAGGGTATGCCCAGACGTGGGTCTCTTGCTCGCTGCGCCATAGGGAACCAAGTTGCACCTCACTGAGGAGGTCCAACAAAGCCAAAACATGTCTGGGGTTGCTTGTGTTTCTGTGCAGAGGGGACCTGGCCTAGCAGTTTGGGCTGGGCTGCTAACATTGGTGGCAGTACCTGACTGATTTGCATATGGCTGGACCCCTTTTGCAATGGCACAGACGGGCTAAAAAACGGTGCTGTGGAAGGTTGCCCAGAGCATTGCCAGTGGTTTAGATTCATTCAAAACCTTCCACCCATCACTTTTGTGGCTATATATGCTTTACCCAGGACATATGAACTGGTGGACAAACTTGGTTCAGCCAAGTTCCTCAGTACATTTGACCTGACCTCAGGCTATTGGCAAATAGCTCTGACAGACCATGTCAAGGAGAAAACTGCATTTTCCACACCAGGAGGCCTTTACTAGTTTAAGGTTATGCCTTTCGGACTCAAAAATGCGCCTGCTACATTCCAGAGGATGGTAAATCAAGTTCTGAATGGGATGGAGGACTTCTGCATGGCAAACCTGGATGACATTGCAGTGCTCAGCCCCACTTGGGAAGAGCATCTTTACCACCTTGGATATGTTTTGCAGGCTCTTGAACAGGCACATCTGACCATAAAGGCTAGTAAATGTCAAATTGGTCAGAGTAAAGTGGTCTACATTGGACATGACGTAGGAGGAGGTGAAATAAGGTCATTGCCTATCAAAGGACAAGCTGTACAAGAATGGGCCACCCCTACTACTCAAACCCAAGTGAGAGCCTTTCTAGGACTCACTGGCTACTACATGAACTTCATAGAGAACTATGGGAACATAGCTTCTCCCTTGAATGTGATTCCCCTCACCCAAATTCCCCACAAAGGTCAGGTGGAATGAGGAGTGCACTAAGGCTTTTGAAAGACTGAAGAGAGCCCTTTGTCAAGCTCCAGTCTTGAGAGCTCCTGACTACAACCAATCCTTCATTGTACATCAGATGTTTCTAATACATGGATAGGTGCAGTTTTGAGTCAACTGGATGAGAAAGGCAGGGAACACCCTATCTGCTTCATCAGTAGGAAAATGATGGACCATGAAACAAGGTGGGCAACTATTGAACGTAAGTGTTTTGCCATTGTGTGGTCTCTGAAGAAGTTTGGAACTTACTTGTACAGTTCTACTTTTGTAATTCAGACAGACCACCAACCCTTGAGTTGATTAAAGAAGATGAAGGGGGAATCCTAAATTGCTAAGGTGGTCAATCAGCCTACAGGGGTTTGATTTCACCATAGAACACATGTGAAGGTGTAATCATCAAAATGTGATGGCCTCTCCAGAAAGTATGACCGACTGGATTAGGAGATTCATCCAGGAGTGGATTCAATCCTCCTGTCCCTTAGTCTGGGGGGTCGAGTGTTAAGGAGAATTCTCATTTCTGTGCTAATTCTCTTCAACCTTAGACACCCCCAGCTCTTTTGCTGGACTTTAGGACTTTTAATTTCTACCCTGGAGTGGGTGAGACCTTTTTCTCACCCTCTCATGTATTTTGATCTGATTTGGACTCTGTGTTTTCTTTGTTTTTGGAGTCTGACAAACTCCATGGGTATCAGCTTTTTGTATGGTGACACGCAGCACCCTCAGTCAAGGGTCACAGAGACGTCATGTGGATTTCTCATAAGGTTTAACTACCTTTTCTTGGGTAAACTACTATTCCCAAGAATAGTAAAGTGAAATGGACTTTGCTTACCTTTTTCCTATGTAGGTCCAGCACACCCCATCTTATGTGAAGTGCTGGGGGGTTACTTAGTAGCCCCTTTTCCTACTGTCTCTTGTACCATTTTTTATGTTACCCTCACTACATTCAATGGCTGGTGGCAGTGGTTTAATGTTCCTACCATTGTGGATTTTTTACTGCAGGCTCAATCCTCAGCTGCAGTATAGCACCCATGGGTGATCATTGTGTCAAAATGGACCGGTCTTCTTTTTTGACATTTCATGTTTGTGAGGTCTTTCTTGGGTTTCACTCTGCATGCCAAACCAGGTTTAACCATATTGTTTCTTTTGCCTTTGGCGGGCGTCAGTACTGAAACCCGCCTCTGGCTCCAATGTGTCTGGCAGGGCAGGAAGCGAGGGAATTGCCTGAAACTCCCTGTCCTTAGTCTCCTTTGTTACCTGAATGACCCAGTACTGATTGGCTGGCTGGCTGTCCTTGCAGGACAGCCACGCTGCTGTGTGAGTGGCAGCTAGGCTATGCATGAATGGGAGGAACTTGCATAAATGACGAGGTCTCTTGAACAGAAGGTAGAGTCGACCACTGGAAGAAACATCCAACAAAGGAATCTTGAAGAGAAGCTTTCTGCATCCTCCTGGACCGTTGAACTGCCCGGTGAAGCCCTGCTGCAGTGCTGAAACTCCAATTCCGAATTGACTAGAGAAGCCCCGGAACGGACGACTTCTTCCCTTGGGTTGGTGGGACCAACTGACCACAAGACAAACTTTGCTGGAAGACCTTCCCCAACTGGCTGTACTTCTTTGCTGCTGCTGGAACCAAGTGCAAGGGGTCGAGAGATCCGTAGTTGAGTGCATCATCATTAAGCCAGACCAGAGCTCCAGGAAGATCCTGAGGACCCTCCCGAAGCAGGAGGACCCAAGCCCGAGTCACCTCACCAGAGTGCTGGGCTTCAGAAGCAAGGGAAGCCCATCAAGTGTCCAAGGTCTACGGAGGTACTATTTGCTGGTAACTCAAACCACGAAGAGCCGCTGAATTGAAAAGAGCCTGTAGCTGCTGCTGACCTTCGAACTGCAGTGCAGGAGTCCTCCAGACGTCCTCCCTCTTGTCCCCATAACTGAAGCCCAGAAACCCAGGATCTGCAACTCTGCAACCAGGATAGAAGCCAGCTGGATCCTCTTCTTCTAACCTAAGGTAGAGTTCTGACTAAGGGGTACTTAGCTCTTTTGTCTGTAGCTTGCATTATTTCATTTGAGACTTGCAGTAGCTGCTTTTTGCAGAGCTGATCTCAGCTCTACCCCTCACAAGCCTAACAGCTTTTGGCCCAACAGTGATTGTTCAAATTGACTTTGGCTGTCCTGGCTCCCTACAGACCCTTCTAACGCATTGACTTTGGTTCTAACTGACCCTCATAGGTGGTACACTGGTTTTAAACTTGTATTGCTGGGAAAGGTTTAATCTAGACTTCATTGGGGGTTTTAAAAGTGCTCACGTACTATGAGAACCTGTTATCCTTTTTCCTTCCATTACCCTTTCCTCTTTTCCAACCTCAGAATCTTACAAAGTACAAAAAGTGATATATAAATGCCAATACTGTCCTAGTTAGTGATGTCACCTCAGGGTGTAGGAAGTGTGTATGAAGCATCTCTAGAGAGTATCTACTTGCTCAACTTGATTCTAAAAAAGTATTTTGAAATGTATTTTTATTGTTGCACATTGCCCTTTTTTAAAGAAGGCTTATTTAAACTGACTGTTAAATAAATGCATAATTATTTCACAAGAAAACCTTGAGTGTAAGTGTTATTTGGATACTTGTATTTGTGTATCTCATTGTTGCAGCTCTACAGCTCACATTTACCCTTCTTGAGATACGTCTGGCTGCTCAGTCACTCTACCAACTTGTGTAGTGCAGACCTATGCCAATAGGTGGGTTACCAATAACAAGGGGACAGAGTTACTACATCAAATCTTGCCTAAGGTGTGCTCTAAGACTGGGCTTGACTCCTAATGTCTGATAATAGCCTGTTTTAGTCTTAAATGTTGTGGTGTTTTTTCTTCCTGTTTTGTCTTTATCGTGAGGGGTCTTTGTTAAACAACGGGGTTCTCTTAGACTTATGCTTGCTCCGAGTAACATGCGTTAATATAGCAAAGAACGGTACACAAGATCATTTGTTTAAAGGATGAAGCTAAGGGAGCCATGAGAGGCACAGGGTTAAAAATGTTCTGGTTAAATATAGGCTTAATTGACTCTGTACTTTCTCTCTAACACAGCTGTTGTGGAATACCTTTCGTTCATCTCTTTGTCATTGGCCTTATGTGGGAAGAGGACTTTTTTGCTTGTGTTGTTTCGTCATCTACAAAATATTTAAAGCTTCAAACAAATCACCAGCAAGGGCATCTTGGCGTAGGTTTATTCACCACTTCTTGGGCATGCCGCTTTATTTGCCAGGAAAGGCAGGGCATTGCGTCAAATTTGCAGGCCACATGACATTTAAGGCTCAAGGGCTTTTGCATTTAAATGTAGAAAGGGTTGGTATAAACCCCTATAGGGACTAAGCTTGATCTATAATCAAATCAAGTTTCCTTCCTTGGGTTTGGAAGATGCAAACAATGCACGGATGAGATAAACAGTATGGTGGTGGGATTGCCCCTGTCGTGGTCAGACTGGCCTCCTCCAGGTCTCTAAGGAAGAAAAACGATCTACGGGATATATTACCCGCGCCGTTCTTTGATAATGTCACAGTCTCAGGGATATAGTGCCCAGATGCTTCTTAACCACAGGTCCTCTTCACTGGGATGTAGATCCCCGGACACTATTTGTAATCCACAGCACAACGTTGTGTCTTGCTCGACTTCACATCTCCTTCCCTCTATGACCTACCTATGGGCACTTAGAGAATGTCCAGCTATTATGGGGGTTACAGGTTCCTCTGCCGTAGACACGTCGGTAGAATCCACCATATCTCCTGGGAGCTTGCTGCTCTGGTCCTGAACCCTTACCCCGGGATGCAGAGAACCAACAGAGAAGCAATATAACAAACACGCTCTACCCAGGAACCATTTTAGAAAAAGAATATGTAAACTAGTGCTTCCTGTATTTTTGGGAAATGCTTGCCCACCTTGTCATTGCAATGAAGCACTTTATAAAGTGCATAAGCTGCTTTGCCTGCTTGGCGCTTTTTTTGTTACTTGTGAGCAAGGCTTGTGTCTAATAAAATGGATACACAGATGTGTGCCTTTTACGTTTCTTTCCATCACTCCCCAAGAAAGTTAGATGACGTGTGCACTCTCCCATGCTGCCGGCTGTCTGGAAATCTGACACCTGCTCGCTCCCCTGAGTCGGGAGGCGCGAGGGCGGAGAGCTCTGGGAGAGACTTGTCTGCGTGTCTACTGCACAGGGGACTCTATTTGCTCAATAACGCATGGGAGCACACGTGAGCTCTGCATTAGGCAGGTGTGGGGCATCCCTGGCCTGGCCTGGCCGCTCCTCAGCCCGGCTGAGGGGACTCCTGGGCCTGCCAGGGCACAGGCCGAGCGAGCCCCAAGCTCCAGCGCGCGGGCTTTGTTCCCGCGCATTCTCTGGGGAACCTTTGATTTCGTGCGGTTGATGATATTTCTTCTTGCCCGCTCAAGGATGAAGGCCTAGGAACGAGAGGTTTTCCCTTTCACACTCCTCACAATGGATCACCTCCAGCAGCTTTTTCCCCTTATTTAAGAAGAGGCGGATTGGCTTTTTGTCGGCGGGCACCCTTGCAAAGCCATACTACACAACTTACTTAAAGAAAGGGGCGGGGCGCTATCACACAAACTGACGTGTAAGTCACAGTCTGGTGTAAAATGGCAGCCCTTTCTGTGCGCCCTGGAAATAATTTGTAATCTTTCAGGAAGTCAAACTGTTGGGCAAGATCGACGAACTGTGAATATGCGCGTTTGCTTTTGATTTTTTTTAAGTAAAAAAAAGAGAGAATAGGAGAGATTTTACTTCTATCCCGAACCCATTGTGACTTCTAAAGCAGGGTTTATCCCCCACTCACATGAAAAAGGGCCCATCATCTAAGCTACAAAGACAGTCATGGGCCACTGCAATTTTGCAAAAAAAAGAATTTCATGTAAATTACCGACGTTTTTCCCCCCATATATAGCGGATGGAGACGGGAGCTCTGGAACTTAATCCGAGATCAAATCTGTTTAGCAAAGGAGTCGTTAAATCTAATTTGGTTAACAGTAGGGATACCAACATGCTTAAATGTACGAACAATTCATATTTCCAAGGTAACAATCCATCCGCAAAGCTTCCCTACAACAGACAATTCAGACGTGCCTAATACCAGGGAACAGGTGGGGACGAGGGGGGCGATCAGACCCGTTTCCCTGGGCTGGATGGCCAGCCTGGTTTACATGGTTTAACATATATGCCAACTGCTTTCAAATATTGTAGGCAGAGCGTGGTTGTCGCACACTTTTCTGTTTGCCACTTGCATCTGTAGTTATTGCGCCTGTGTTTGTGCTTGCCTCACCCCAGTCCCTGCCTTGCCACAAAAGCAAACGTTTGGGCTTCCCTGAATGCACCTGCTCGGATAGCATGGCGCGGCTTGACTCTGCTAATCTCTTGTGGCGACAGTGCTACACTTTACATTGTGTCTCTGCTTTTGTAATGAAGATCTCTCCCTGATCTGTTTCATTAAACGAGCTGGTAGTGACAAATGAGGAGGCAGCCCCTGCAGTGACTTCGTGGAACAATGCGGGTCAGGGCCACCTAAACAGTGTACTGCAGAGTCAGACGTTGGCGGCGGGCTGTTCACAGGCCTGTCTGAGTTTCAGCAGTGGGAGGTTCAAGACATGCAGAGAGGCACAACCCACAGACCCACCTCACTCAAAGCTAAACGCAAACACACTCAAACACTAGGCCCCAACACACAGTGACACACATGCCTTAGACTCAGCTGAGGACCATAAACAGGAGTGCATTGGCCTATGTGAAACTACGAAGATTTCCCAGTAGTCCTTTGCACCCTGGCCCTCATCTTTGTGGTAACCTATTTTATTAGCAAAAGTTCTCGTAGGAAAAGGGTTAGGCTTGCTGAAAATGTGTAGTAGGGGGCCACTTTGAAAGTTATTTCCAGGGCCTCTTTTGGTTCCCTGTCCACCCTTGGCTTTAAAGCGTGTTCATGTCTACCCTACTTTTTTAATGCCCACCCTACCTCCAGCATGTGCAGCATGGCTCTCAACTCACCCACTTTGGGCAGGTGTCACCCGCCCTACAAGCAGCTGAATCACCCGCCAAGCCCCTCATACGCCCATTCACTTCAATGGGCTCTCGCCTGCAAAAAGAAAATCGGGTGTTTTCACCTGCCTTTGTGACTCAAAAGGTTAGGATCTGTGGTGGAGTTATGGTTATGATGAGAGATGCCCCAGTGCGGGCGTTCTCCTGTCATAATGTCGACACGCGTGAAATGAATGAAGAGACCAGAAGGATAAGGGTAATTCCAACACCGCTTCCCAGTGTGTGTCTGGGTTATTTTGCAGACGCCCGCTGCGGTATAACTCTTCACCCAAAGACTACATCATTTGGCGGCAAAGGCGTGGGGCACGGCACAGTGCTCTGAGTGGGCATTGAACCCACCCAACGCATCAGTGAGTCGACACACTCACTCAGCAGGTGGTGCTCGGGGAAGTGGCCAACAGCACCCCAGAGGATGCTCATATACCCTGGTCAACAATGCCTTTGCGCCGTCTCCCCTGACTCACTGGAGCAGGCGGCCTGTGAAAGCTGCTGCAAGGCATGACGCTTTGCTCTCTACAACAGGCTCAAGTGAAAGAAATTGCTGGTTGTTCAATACGTGTTTCCCCACATCAGGACAGACAGTAACGTTAATGGGGAGGATGATAGTGTTTCCAACTCGGCTCCTTCCCCTTCTATCAAGGGCGCTGTACCAGGGGCAAATACATTATCTCTGCTTGAGGTCTAGGCATGCCCGGTCTTTCATGGCAGCCCCGCCGTGGAATTTAATTGTAGTGGCACTCCTACCACTCTAGGTTCCTGGTGGGACCTGCGGTTAAAAAGACTAGAAATGCTTCAAGCTTTTCTAGATAAGGTGGTGAATAGAATGGGAGTATTTCTAGACCATAACATAATTTTGGAATCTAAAACCGAAGCAAGGGTATCAGTGAGTATTTACAATATTTTTGGGCAACCTTTTTCATTTGGGATATAAGGTAGCCTGATCGTTCTATGATGCATTTCCAGTACTGGTGTTTTTTGCATGTGTCAAATACGGGAAAACGAAGATATCGCATGAATCTAATTTTCGCCAAATTATGATTATTTGGAAACCATCTAAAGGAGGGAAGCTTTTTCCGATTTGTGAGGCACATAATCACAGTTTTCTTTTCATTCATAACTAGGCCATTTCCTTTTACATACACAGACAGTATGTTGATCTTACGCTGAAGGCCCATAGGTGTCCCGTCGATCAACAAGAAATTGTCAGGGTGCGCACACCAGTTCATCTTTTCTCCCCCAATTTTTGGAGAGATCAATGACGCCACACCTAGATTCAAACCCGCGTCTGACATGTACAAATTAAAAAGTGTAGGAGCAAATATTGTGGGGTACATTTATCCGCCCAGCAGAACTACTCTACAACACCAAATCGCATCCCAGCCGTCACCAGCAGAATGGCTGTGCTGGCCCTGTTGAGCAATATCGCCTTGCATTAAAACTGCATTTTGCAGTCACCAAAATAATGACTGCACTGTCTTACCAGCCACACATGGGGCAAGATGAAATACAGAACACCCTGAGAATTGCTGCCAGTAATTTCTTCATTTGCACCAGAGAAAAGAAGTCAAAGGCAGCGTTTCTATGCTGCCAGCTCAAAACTTTTTCACAGAAAAAAAGAAAATGTTCTGCCTTTTAAAATGACTGTGCTGTTATGCTCTTTTTCAACAGTTCACAACTTGGTTCCAGTGAGAACCAGCTATGTCCATCCATATTCAGGTGGTTCTCCAACAAATGGGGGCATTTCTCATTGAAGGACCGGCTGTGTCAGGCAAGAGCTGTGAAATAACAAAGAACTTCACTCCAAGCCCTACGCAAAACGCTTTACTTTTGCAAGAAAATATCACAGATAAACTCTTTACAAAAGGCCCTCTCTCTCTCTCCTAGCTCATGTCAGTTTCAAAGGACCTTTTATTTGAACAGATGCCTGTGCATTCGAAACATGACTGAGGCTTTGGAAAGGTCCTGGCTTCAAAGGATCTTGCTTCCTGGGAACAGGATCTACCCCCTCCAAGTGGACAGCCCCCACGGCATATGAATAGTCAAGGATGGAGGATCTTGCACCCTCATCAGACAAAGCGGCAGTGCTCCAGCCTGGGACAATGGATTTCCGGGACACATAGGTGTGACTTTCTGGTAGCACCTCTCCTCAACTCAAACTAAAGAGCCTTAAAGGGAACTCCATGGCGGCAATACTGGACTAAAGTTGGCTGGAGGGAAGAATGCCCTTATTTGGAAGACAAAGCCGGCCCATTTGGGGCAAAAGATTGTTCTTATTTAATAAACTTTAAGACTTTTATTTCTGCAACCGGAAAAAGCAGTAATGCAAAGTTTAACAGTTTAATTGTAATTATTTTGCCATCAAAACAAGACATTGTAGCTTTCCCTGGCAAATAGCAGGAAAATGTAATTCATGGGAAAAGTATACATGGTACAACTTTGAATGCAAACATGCTCTATGATAATGTGTACACATATAGAAAATTGTAGAATTGTAGATGAAGCGGTTCCCACTAGAAATTGTGAAAGATTATTAGAACGACTAAACAACATCGTTGAAATTTGGGAGTTGGAATGACAGGTTCAGTGTAAAATATGGAATCTGTCTATGTGATTTTCAAAAGCACCACAACTGTAAAAATGTGCATTTTGTATCATAACTGATTTTGGTAAGTGTAACTGTGGGATGGCCATGGGCATTGTAAGCACACACCATAAAACTGATGTCATGTCCCTGAAGTCCAACCGGCTGACAGAAAGGTGATGACTGCCACCCCTGACCAATCCAGTTGTTAGAGGCATGTCAGGCCAAAGGTCTGCCTCCATGGTAAATCCTGTGATGTTATCCGCCTTATAAAATGTGGAGGCCCAGAGAGACAAAGGACTGACTCTCCTGACTCACCCAGCAAGATTCCAGATTCCACTGCCAGGAAAGGTATAGCTGATCCAGACCCTCATATCCAGGCAGAACCACCCTTCAGAAGTAAGCCCCACAAAAATCCCACTAATTCAGGGAGAAAGGGGAAAGGTGGCTGAATCCTCATTGGGATTATCCAGCGCTACCTGCTCGCCCTGCTTCCTGCTTTATCCAGCTGATATGCCACTGTGCCGTGACCAGACCCCGGGTGCCAGCTGTCTCCTTCTAGGAGAGCCCGCCGCTGTGTATTGTGACCAGATCCTTGTCCCGCTGTCTAGAAACCCGGTTGGCTGTCCCAAATTGCAAATTTAAGTGCTGATTGTAAGTATCACCCCATCCCATAGCAAAACGTAGTATATCCCATTCTGATACTTTGCCCTTTGTTCCACCCTATAAGTAATCCTGAAAATACTCTGGTAACTGTTCACATTATCAGAATCCTCTGTGCATCCTGTTTTTCATCTCCACGTGTTAGTGCCATTCTTTCCTATCCTTTTAGTCCATTGCATAAGTCCTTAGTCATATTTGGAATAAACTAATTAATTCCCACATAAAGAGACACACTGCGTGTGGGGGTTAAGACTGCAGCTTAACTTGTTTCAAAGGTGGCGTTCCTCTGTTCTAGCCACTAAAATATAGTTTCAATAGCACTTGTCATTTCCTTTCCAAACCGATTTTCCCTGTCCACTGCTTTCACTTTTGAAACCGAATGTCCTTTACCATTAAGAATCTCATCCTGCCAGTCATTCAGAGTTACCTTTTCGCTTTCAAATTATTCCTGTGATGTGTATCTGTCCTTTAGCATAAAAAACGCATTCCAATTTTGTATGGTGAACCCGTTTTTCAAGCTGTTTGACATTTAAACCCGTTAAAATAAGAAAATGCAATTTCTCCACCTGTGATTTGGCTACACTGTGTTTCTTCCCAAGTAGATTTTCTGAACTGTATGCCTGTTGTTAGGACATTGCTTTGTAGTTGGCCAGTGTTCTTCTACTGTATACTCATTTCTCGCCTTTTCCATTCAACCGCGCATTTAAAATAAACATTTAGTAATTTTGCAGACCGTTCTGCTCAATTTTCGGGGGGGAGCTAAATCTGGTTTTCTGCCTCCTATTCAGTGGGGGTAAGTCGGATTTTCATTCCGATTATGTCATAGTGTACCTGACTCCTTGCTACACTTCCCCATCCAAGTTTGATTAATAGGGTTTGAGGGAGTGTTTCAGGGGGAATGATTAACTGTGATACCATTTAAAAATCAACTCAAAGGGTAATTTTGCTTTCATTTCTTACATGAAAAGGTCTAACTAAGTGCATTCCTTCAATTTACCATGTAATTATCAACCCATTGATTATTGCTGTCCAATATAACCTTATAATATAGACCTTTTCATGTAAGAAATGAAAGCAAAATTACCCTTTGAGTTGATTTTGCTGCCCAATATAACATTTGTGTGATTTCATTTGAATTTTAAAATAAATAAATATTGTATTACCACCCACAGGCCTGGTTCATGATCCATCGTGGTCCGGTGTATTTGAAAAATGGGGTGTGAGACGGGTCGGGTGCAATCTCAATCTGAATTCTTAGTAAATAAAATAAAAGTGTTTTAATTGTGCGCTGCATCCTTGGCCAGTAGCAAGAATCTTGGTCTGGTGTGTGACGCCCTTTTAGAATCCTTAACAGATTGGGGGCTCATTCCAGGGATTGAGAAAGTGTTTCCACCCATGACAGTTTAACACAGCAGGCTAACCTTCAAGGTAGTAATACTTTGTGGGGTTAGAAAGCTGTGTTACACTGTAGAAGCGCCTTCCCAAAACATAGACCCTAGGTATCAGGCCTGTGTGTAAAGATAAAGTAAAATTAACCCCGAACTAGACAGAAAGCAACAGAATACAGGCTACCATTATAAAAAATAAATTAATAAAGAAACAACACTCTCCATAATGACCACAGTAGCGATAAACATTGCTAGGCAGCATCTCTGCACAAATTATTTGTCAGAGGGGAATGGTGTCATGATGCCTGCCCCCGGAAGACCAGACCAGACCCAGCAGCCCCGGAAGCAGGCATCATGCCACTTGGAGAATGCCCAAAAGCCCCAGTTAGGGGCTGTTTGGGTACAGCCCTGGCGCCTATGGCGCCAGGCTCATAAAGATAAAGTCAGTCCTGGCGCCATGGGCGCCAGGCTCATTATTGATAACTTACCTGAAGCAGACCATGCTGCATACTCACCTTTGGTAGACCATGCTGCATGAAGACTCAAGCCAAATGAGGCTTAGGAGGGACTATTTTACTGAAGGGACTATTTTGTTACTTGGGTGGGGCTGTGGAAGAATACTTACCTGGATCTTCTTCCAAGGCTATTTAAACCACGCCCGGACAGCCACACGTGCTTCGCGTTATTCTGCTTGCTGGTGCGAAAAGCAGTCTTCCATTCGTCACCCTCTTTGACACGTACCAGATGATATGCCCCCCGAAGGTCTAGTTTCGTGTATACACAAGCGTCCTTCACCTGGTCTAGTAGTTCTGGGATCAAAGGCAGTGGGTATCGATTCTTGATGGTTATCTGATTCAGTGCACGGTAGTCTATACATGTTCTAAGGTCGCCTTCCTTTTTCGGTACGAAGAACAAAGCTGAAGATGCAGGGGATTTGGACGGGCGAATGAAGCCATTAGCAAGGTACTGGTCTAGGTACTGGCGCAAATGAAGATTTTCGGGTTCCGTAAGGGCATAGATTCTGCTGCAAGGTGGTTGTGCTCCAGGTACAAGATCTATTTGACAATCATACGATCTGTGAGGTGGTAAGGTGTTTGCCTGTTCCTTTTGGAAGACATCCTGAAAGTCTTGGTATTCAACAGGTAATTGCATGGCTACTGGAATTACTGGGGCCAGGACTGAGTTTTGAGTTTTCCTTGGGTAGCAGGTGTGAGCACATTCTGGGAAGGTTAGTCTCTTCTCTCGCCAATCAATACAGGGATTATGTTTTTCCAACCAAGGTATCCCCAGTATCAGCTGAAACTGTGGGGCCTTGATTAAGTCAAACATCATAGCCTCTCGATGCCCATCTTGACTCAGCAATGTCATCTCTGCAGTGGAATGAGTTACGGGTCCAGAGGCAATTTCCGTTCCATCTACAGTGGTGACAACATCGGCCGTGGTCTTGCGGGTGAGAGATAGATTCATCCTGGTAGCCAATTCCCAGTCCAAGTAATTTCCTATGGCTCCACTGTCTACGTCCGCCTTTACCGCGTGCATGCGTGATGGCTGCTCTGGATCTACAAGGACCATGGGTATGGTGAAATGCGAGGTCAGAGTGTCCTTCTTTAAGCTCGGCAAGCAGACCTCTACGCTTGCAGGGCGTGGTCGTTTCCCGAGTCAGATTTCACATGGTTGTCGTCTGCTGCTCCTATAACTTTCTTGGGTGGTTTTACAGGGCAGTTCCGAAGAAAATGACCAGCAGTTCCGCAATATAAACATAATTGCAGTTGCCGTCTTCTATCTCTCTCCTTTTAACCCCCCCGATTTGCATTGGTTCTGAGACATCTACTCCCTTGGAGCTTACGTGGGTTTTAACCAACACCCTGTTCTCAAACTTGGTTCGGTCAGCCTTCCTGGTTTGAAGTCTGTGATCGAGCTGGACCACTAGATCTATATATTCAGCACAGTCTTGAGGCGGGTTCACGATTTGGGCCAAAACATCTTTGAGTTCTCCTCGAAGTCCTCGATGGAATAATGTGATTCGCTTGGCTTCAGGCCATTCGGTTTCCACTACTAATCTATTGAAAGTTGCAATCTAAGATAAAAGATCCTGGTTACCTTGACGTAGGGATAAAAGTTCGTTGTCCAAAGCCTGTCCTCGGGAGTGTCGGGCGAATAGTCTTTCCATGCTTGTTCGAAAACCCTCAAAATCTCGAAGAATCGGGTCATCCTGGTTAACTAGTGGAATGGACCAATCCACCGCACTGCCGCTGAGATATGACAGTACAAAGGCTACCTTGGCCTGATCGTTCGGGAAAGCTCCAGGTCTACATAAAAAGTGCAAGCGGCATTGATTCATGAATGTTGCAAACCCTTTTGGGTCTCCGGCAAAGCGTTCAGGCGGAGCCAAAGGAATGGCTCCAGGTAAATTTATCTGCACCGAGTTACTCGATGGTACAGGAGCTGGACTTGCCCCAAGTCCTGGTAGAGGTGTTTGTCCAGCCTGGCTCTGTAATAGTTGTCTGGCCAACTCATCAGTTCGTTCTTTTGACACTATCAGTTCCCTCCTGAGGGCATTGGTTTCTTGGTGGGCGGAATGCACTTCGGCCCTTAATTCCCCTAATAATTGGGCTAACTGATCAGTTTCCGAGGTCTCCATGACGCCCAGGTGGGTATTTGTGGGTAGGCTTCGCATTCTGTTACGCTCACCTGGTTCCCACGGGGGCGTCGACCGGAACTGGGCCGCTGTTATTTCCACCAGCGTGACGTGTAGCGCCGAGATGACTGACTGGACTGGCCCGCTCAGCCTAGTTTGTCTGGCTCGCAAGAATATTCTTCTGCAAAGGAGAAGAGGAATTAACCACCCGTGGAATTGAGTGTCAACCCACCTTCCCCACTCCTGTTGTCTTCCCACTGATCACTCTTGATGTCCCCTCCTTAGTCTCACCTGATGGTTTGGAAGGATGAGCTCTCCATCCTGCGTCGACCGCAGGGGCGCGTTGATGACCAGTTACTTCACATGCAGTGCCCCAGCCAGCATTTCCAATGAGCTATGCAAGGCTGGCGGAGCAAAACGCCCCAGCATTGCATGGCTCAGTGATCATGTGCGGCTGGGCAACTGAACTGTCAAAGGCAAACAGTGTTTCTCTTTGACAGGTCAGCCAGCCCAGGATCACTCCCTCAGCCGGAAAAAGCAGCTGAGGGAGTGTTCAGTGTTTCACTGGGCTGGCTCCTCAGCTCCTCCATAATGGGTGAGGGGGCCAGTGGGTGTACGCCCCCTCACCCATTAGTGATGAGCTGCCAGGCTTGGACTGGCCTATAGGGCAATAGGGCAATGACCGTACCAAAAATGCAAAATGCTAGTTTAGGCCAGTCAAAATGGGACACTTTTTTTGGCCAATGTTGGCAAGTTTGAGGAGTAACTTCACTATGCTGCTAGTAGTTTTGACCATTGTTGCTGAATAAATATTCTTTAAATATCACAATTTGTTTACATTTTAACATAAAACACCCCTTTGGGTACTATTCAAACAGTCTGAGACTAAAGGACCGAATATCCATTTGCAACTGCTGGCCACTTTTTCATTGGTGCCTAAAGCCATTTTATGGTCCAGTGTGACCATGTGAGATGCCCATGCACATTTCCTCCAATGTGTAAAAAAAAAAAAGAGGTTATTTCATTTCATGATGGGCTCTGCCGCCCCCCCCCCCGTGATGCAGCCCCACAGTTGAAGACCTCTGCTCTAAGCATTAAGGAGGAACAGATTCACAGCCTACATATATCTCCACATGGGCATTATGCAGGAGAAAGCTGAAGAAAATAGAACCTTGCACAAAACCAGTCGGGGCGATTAAACCAAATCCAGACTGAATTAAAACTAGTGGAAGGGACATTGCAAAAGAGCCAAGATTCTGAGGTCAAAGTTGAGAACTATATCAAACAGCTAAAAGAGGACTTGGCTCTATAACAACAAAATTATTCAGACCAAGAGGCCCATTAAATGCATTAAGAGTGGAATGTCAAGAAAAGGTTGACTCTTTGGAAGAGAGTCAACTGAAATTAAAACAACAAGTGAGATACAATAACGTCAGCGCAGAGCAAACAGTCACTTTACAGAATCAGATAAAAAAATTGGAAGAGGAAAGTAATACATTCATTATTAAAGAACTCCACTTTCAATCAGAATTTGATGAAGAACGCCAGAAATTAGGCACCATAAAGCATCAAAGGGATGACCTGGCTGAACAAAGGGGCGCTCGGTATCAGGAGAAAGAGGCTCTATACCAGGAAGTGTGCAAATTAAGAACCAAACTGGAGAGAAGGGAGTTTGACCTTCAGGGACTGACTGGCATATAAGAAGAATGCGAAAAATGAATGGGACATAGCAGACAAATGGAATTTGATTTAGAGCAGGCCGCGGAGGCTCAAATTGTGCAGAAAAAGGAGGTTCAGCTCTTGCAACATAAATTGTCTCAGTGTTTCCAGACCATACAGGCAGCGCAAAGAGACAATGGGCCTCTCTGTGAGGAGAGCAATGGACTCCACAAGCAGGTGGCAGCTTATGAGCGGGTCATAGAGGCCAGTCAAGCCCTGATAGCAGAGCAACAGGCTCAGATGTCTACTATCAAGAAGTAGGGGCTGAGAAGGAGAAACTAGGGAGGTTGGATAAAGAGTGTGCCAGGCTAAATCCAAACTTGAGGGACCCCGAACAAGTAGAGAGGTACAGGGCCACACCTATCACAGTCTGATGCCCTCTGTACTAAGGGCGTCAAGCCCATTTAACACTTTGTATGCGCAGGGCACTGCTGACCTCATGTCTACCGGTTCACATGAGCCAGAAACCATGAGGCAGTCAGAATTAAATAGACCTAGCATGATGGAGATGACAGGTCAGCAGCCATCACAAATTGATGGACAGGTGGCCATGTCTAGATACAAAAATATTATGGCTGATATCTCTGATCTGGAAGCCTCCTATATCGAGAAAGTCAGGGAACTAGACCTGCAGAAGCACTATCTCCAAAGGGACGATTTGGGTCGATTAGCAGAAAAACAGCATGAAATGAGTCCCCAAAAGAGCATTCTAAAAACCTGCACCCAATCAGGACAGTGGGGGAGATCTTTCCCTAATCTTGGACGCAGAGGGGAGTCAGAAGACTACTCTCCTGTGCGCCACAGGAGAGAAGAAACTAGGCCCCACCATTCTGCGAGCCACTCACTAGCTCAAAGAATCAGAGTGCCTAGAAGAAAATGTGGGGACCTCAAACAGTAGCGGCTCTGAGTCTGAGGGGGAGTGGACTCAGGTGATCTGGCAAAAGAAGGCAGATGAAAAAAGAGAGCTATGGTGAAAGACCACATTAGACAGATTAAGGCTATTAGGAATTTCATAACACTGTACCACAAAAACGCGAAATATTCTGTCTGGTAGCATCTGTAACTATATGAACATATGATGTACACTTTTTACATCAAAGATAGCCAGAACTGCACAGACTATGCCAAATGAACGTTCTCGCCGGAATACTCCAGCTTCTTTGCTGGACTGGAAGATCAAAACCATTGAAGGAGGTCCACCCACAAGGGGCCATCTTGAAGCACTTTTCCAACCACAGAAACCCCCAGGAAGCTCACAAAGCGGCCTACAATTTGCAATGTGGAGAGCATCAGGCCCCAAGAGAATGTGTGCAGGAGCTAAAATGCGCCTTTGCACAAACTACCAGGGGGGTGCACATGAATAGCAGAGAGTTTATTACCACCTATTTTCCTGCGCTCCCAAAACACATAATGACCTAGCTGGTGAGGGACTTTCATGGCAAAAGGACCCTGGACTGGGTAATAGAGCAGGCTACCCGGACCTATGAGGTCTAAAAACCTGCAGAAAATAAAAACCTGTATCACTCACCTGTATCCACGGACGTCACTCAGCCTGTTCTGACCTCTTACGACCTCTAACCCTTCCCTGGAGTCTACTCGACTGAAGACTGGACCTGAAACACAGGATTGGTAGAGTTTAACCCCCTATTGTCTCTGTGTGCTTGAACCCCTTCTTCCCCGGGGTCCAACCCTTCCCTTTGATCCACAGCTCACCTTGTTTTCTTGGAAAATGTGCTCTCCATCCTGCTTTCAGCGCAGGGGTGTGTTGATTGATGCAGGCTCGTTGCTGCCTAGTTAATTCACTGGCAAGAGTCCGACAGGTAAGTTTAACGAGTCTTTTGAACAGTTCTCTAACTTCGTTCCTTTCCTTCCTTCGATGATTGCCGGCGTCCGGGGATGGCGACGTGCTGCTGAGATGAGTAGCGCTGAAGGTGAGTGACAGCGCGATGCGCAATGCGACCCTTTCGTATTTGTATTGAACTGAGTTATTTTTCTGTGTCTTTTAGGTGCCACGACGTTTTCAGCTTGGATGCCGGTTATGAAGAAGAAATGTGGTGAGTAAGCGCGGTATGGGGCGCCTCTAGATGTTTCCACGCTAACCTGGAGTGTCTTTTCTCTCTTGCAGATGGATGAGAAGTTCCAGAGACAGAGTTCCCCCAGAGCGGCTGGGATTCAGGTAAGCGTTTGAAGCTCATACAGTCTTTAAAAATAAGCGAATATTTGCTGAATGCTTACTAATGCCTTTTTTCTGTTCTTTTCCCTTTTCCTTAGGAAGCGGCGTGCCGGGATGGGAATGACACCGCCGAAGATGCCCGCTGAACAGAAGGAGCGATGAACGATGGGTAGAAGTGCCGCAGGGTAAGGCTGTTCCTAACAGTGTTCTTGTTCTTGCAGGAGCTGAGCGCAGAAGAAAGATGCAGGCCTACTGGAGACCGATCCGAACACGGTGAGTGTCACGTTGCAGGTGCAGAAAACGCAAAGCATGCTTCTCAGCCTGGGCGTGGCTAAATAGTCTCTGGGTATCCCAGGTGTCTCTGGGCTGAACCACACCCAAAAGACTAAACTGCACATGCAGTTCTGGGAACCGAAATATGTGGGGGCATCCATCTTGTTCCCATCAATGCACTACAAGTCCAATCCCCAATGTTATCCTATGGGAGTGAGTGAGTCTGGTGCCACAAGCGCCAAATCTGACTCCAAGTGGGTCTTTGGAGGGATGGAGAGGCCCTTGAGGGCCATGTAGGTGATCGTGGCCTGGCTCCAGCCTGAGATCTTGGAGGGCTGGGGACATGAGGGGCAGGAATCATGACAAAACCAGACAAAATACCCCAAACCAACCAACACCCCTGCTGCTGCTAAGGTGGCAGAGTTGCAGGTTGCCCCCATTTTAGACCTACAAATGGGGGGGCCTAAAAACAAAACTTGCCAAATCAGAGGCAAAGAAGGCCATCTGATCAATCAGCAGCAGGTGGCAGTCAGGTAGGTAATCCCACCAATGGGACCTCTAACTCTTCTGATTACGTAAGTCCCAGATATAAGGGCAACCAACCTATCGTGGGGTATTACTGGACTCCCCCAAACCAAGAGGGGGAATCCAACCAGGTGAGTACTGCCCCAGTAAACTTCCCTCCTAACTTCACTCAGGAGGGCAGTAATCCCCCCAATCCAGGGTTACGTTTCTTCTATCAAACCCCAACCTGCAGGACAACCCTCCATGCTGTCCCCGCATTTAGGGTGCCAGACCACCCAATCCGGGAGAGGGGAGGCCAAGGGTGGAGGGCTACCAAGGGGATCCCTAATACCCAGGGTACTCCGGGAGAAGGGATAGTTACCCTTCCCATGAACCACCTAGGTTTGAACAAAGACCCCTGTACCAGCCGGAGCGGGTGTCCCAACTGAGCACCATATCCAGAACCTCACACAGGATCTGAGTCGCATGTTGAGGGCTTAACAAAACCCTCAGATGAACATGGCAGCTCAGAACCCCTCAAACCAAGGGTCTGGCACCCCAGAACAATGACGGGGAGAGAACCCTGACAACCCACCGGTTCCAGAGGAGGAGGCATGGGAGGAAGGGGAGTACAAAGCCCTAGAGGAAGCTTCCTTCCTCACCCGTGAAAAGCCCCTGGACACTCCTGAAATAGAGGCTTCCTGCCCTTTAAAATGAGTAGCAATACCCTGGAGATAGATGGGGATGCAGATTTCAATCAAACATCAATAATCGAGATGACACAAACAGCTTGGCAAAAGTTCATCTGTTTTAATGCAAGCATTTAAAACGGGGAGTGCAACGAACATCAGCAATCGCTTGAAACTCTAACTCTCAATCATTTGATTAAAAAGCTGGGCTCTTAAACCCATAATCGGTCATAGCTGACGTGTTGACCTGCGTCATTACCAATGTCATCCTACGTGACAAACTACTAAAACCTATCGGGAAGCGGGATTAGTTCTAAGTGAATAACAAAATATAGTTGTTATATCTGTATGGAGTAACGGAGAGAAAGTCTTGGATATTTAACATCAGGTGGTGCAACTAAGCCCTCCCTTCAAAATGGCCACTATGAACGTCACTAAATGTATGACGTCCCATTGGCTACACAAACTATAGGACCCCCAACTACATGGTCCCCTACAATTGGTTGGCTTCTAACCCCCGTCAGTAACTTTCTACCTATGTGAGCAGCACGCAGACAGAACAACCAGGTGCGGGTGAGCTTGTCTTGATACCAGCTTCCGACCAATTAAGAATACAATCCATCATCACCTCAATGATTCATTGTCAGTTAGCACTTTGAAGTTGGCCTTGAGTCTGTACTGTTCTCTGGGACTTTTTACGGAGTATGGGTACTCTCTGGCTTCCGTGCGTAGGTGTGATCTTCTCGTGCGTCCAACTTTCTTCCATCACGTGACTCGACAGCATGAATTGAGCCTTTTTGTGTATTTGATTTTATTCTTCAATAGACCTCAGACGTCCTTTGCTCTGCTTGATCTTCTTGAACATGAGTTTCTGCTCTTTCACGTTAATTGTATCCAATGTCAGCCAATTTCAGTTCTGATAAGATATTGGCTTCTGTGGCCCAGCCAACTCCTTTATCTGAAATATATTCTGTTTAATTCAATTGTTTTTTGTAATTTCAACACTGACTTGATGCCTTCCTTGTTGCTCAAGGCTGCTTTATACGTAGTGGAAACATTCAGTCTTGATTTAATCCATATGTATCTATGAGGTATATGTATATGTTGGCACTTGCCTTGATCTAACTATTTAAAAACATTTGGCTAGCTTCATGATTGCTTTGCTGCTTGCGTTCCATTGCATCTGTACATGTTTAAACTAGCTAAGTATCTTCATCATGTTTGTGGCATAAGTTCCTCTATCTTCATCCCAAGATATCACTTATCCTTGGTATTTCTTCGTTCTTTATGTTATGTTATTTTATGTTATGTTATTTTGCATTTATATAGCGCCTTATATACCATTGGTGTGGTCTGAAGGCGCTGGTAGGTTGAACGCCCTTGGGAACCGAAGTTCAGATCAGTAGAGAGAGTAGAGAGAGTCAAAAGGTGCGTGTGAGCACTGGGTATGTGTGCAGCTCGTGCAGTATTCGTGTAAGAGCTGCTTCTTAGCGGTAGGTGTGGTGGTTGAGAGATCAGGAGTATGTGTTCGTTCTGGCAGGATTTATCCAGAGTGGATGTGGCTGCGTTAGGCCTGAGGAGAACGCCTGGCTGGGATGTGTGTAACCAGCAGTGTTTACTTAGAGTGATGTGGAGTTAGTGGCGGATGTTGGTATGAGAACAGTTATACCGAATGGTGTCATAGTATCCCTGTGTTCTATTTGAGTGGTGATGTGAAGGAGAGAATAAGCGTGGTGGTGTGATATGAGGGGTTATATGCTCTTTCAAACGCTCTCTGCATTCCAAATCATACTATATACGTCACACAATTCTAAAGCTATTGGACACACTTCTAAATGCAACTTTCACAGAGAGTCTATTGGGCACACTTCTAAATGCAGCTTTCACAGAGAGTCTATTGGGCACACTTCTAAATGCAACTTTCACAGAGAGTCTATTGGGCACACTTCTAAATGCAACTTTCACAGGGTCTGTTGGGCACAATTGTGAAATGCAACTTTCACAGAGAGTCTAATGGGCACCCTTCTAAATGCAACTTTCACAGAGAGTCTATTGGGCACACTTCTAAATGCAACTTTCACAGAGAGTCTAATGGGCACACTTCTAAATGCAACTTTCACAGAGAGTCTATTGGGCACACTTCTAAATGCAACTTTCACAGAGTGTCTATTGGGCACACTTCTAAATGCAACTTTCACAGGGTCTATTGGGCACAATTCTAAATGCAACTTTCACAGAGAGTCTAATTGGCACACTTCTAAATGCAACTTTCACAGAGAGTCTATTGGGCACACTTCTAAATGCAACTTTCACAGAGAGTCTATTGGGCACACTTCTAATAATCAGCTTTCACTGAGAAGCTATTGGGCACACTTCTAAATGCAACTTTCACAGAGAGTCTAATGGGCACACTTCTAAATGCAACTTTCACAGAGAGTCTATTGGGAACACTTCTAAAATCAACTTTCACTTAGAAGCTATTGGGCACACTTATAAATGCAACTTTCACAGAGAGTCTATTGGGCACACTTCTAAAATCAACTTTCACTTAGAAGCTATTGGGCACACTTCTAAATGCAACTTTCACAGAGAGTCTATTGGGCACACTTCTAAAATCAACTTTCGCTTAGAAACTATTGGGCACACTTCTAAATGCAACTTTCACAGAGAGTTTATTGGGCACACTTCTAAAATCAACTTTCACTTAGAAGCTATTGGGCACACTTCTAAATGCAACTTTCACAGAGAGTCTATTGGGCACACTTCTAAAAGCAACTTTCACCGAGAGTCTATTGGGCACACTTCTAAATGCAACTTTCACAGAGAGTCTATTGGGCACACTTCTAAATGCAACTTTCACAGAGAGTCTAATGGGCACACTTCTAAATGCAACTTTCACAGAGAGTCTATTGGGCACACTTCTAAAATCAACTTTCACTTAGAAGCTATTGGGCACACTTCTAAATGCAACTTTCACAGAGAGTCTATTGGGCACACTTCTAAAATCAACTTTCACTTAGAAGCTATTGGGCAACTTTCACAGAGAGTCTATTGGGCACACTTCTAAATTCAACTTTCACTTAGAAGCTATTGGGCACACTTCTAAAATCAACTTTCACTTAGAAACTATTGGGCACACTTCTAAATGCAACTTTCACAGAGAGTTTATTGGGCACACTTCTAAAATCAACTTTCACTTAGAAGCTATTGGGCACACCTCTAAATGCAACTTTCACAGAGAGTCTATTGGGCACACTTCTAAAATCAACTTTCACTTAGAGGCTATTGGGCACACTTCTAAAAGCAACTTTCACAGAGAGTCTATTGGGCACACTTCTAAAAGCAACTTTCACCGAGAGTCTATTGGGCACACTTCTAAATGCAACTTTCACAGAGAGTCTATTGGGCACACTTCTAAATGCAACTTTCACAGAGAGTCTAATGGGCACACTTCTAAATGCAACTTTCACAGAGAGTCTATTGGACACACTTCTAAAATCAACTTTCACTTAGAAGCTATTGGGCACACCTCTAAATGCAATTTTCACAGAGAGTCTATTGGGCACACTTCTAAAATCAACTTTCACTTAGAAGCTATTGGGCACACTTCTAAATGAAACTTTTACAGAGAGTCTATTGGGCACACTTCTAAATGCAACTTTCACAGAGTCTATTGGGCACACTTCTAAAATCAACTTTCACTTACAAGCTATTGGGGACACTTCTAAATGCAACTTTCACCGAGAGTCTATTGGGCACAATTCTAAATGCAACTTTCACAGAACATTGCTTCTGTCCCTGTCCTTGCCACACTTACCTTATTGTTGTCTTCTTGCTTCACCTGCTGATACCTGTAGATACGACCTGGCGTTGCCTCTGTAGAAGCCGCCCTTTGCCTTGGGCTCTTAGCTGCTGGGCTGCCGGGCATGGGCTGTCCTCGAGAAGTCAGTTAAGACTAGTGCAGCCAGCCAATCAGAGCGCAGGGGCGGGATGGGAGGCGGGCAGGAGGGAGGGTCAGTAAACAGGAAGTGCGGGTGCGAGGAACACCGAGGGCAGGGGACATCACAAGGCGCAAAGCCCACAAATAAACACACAGATAAGGCACGCAGCTTCTGGGCTACAATGCTAGCGTTAACAAGCTTACCCCAGGTGGAGCGGCAAATGGGCAGAGGGTCCAGCTGCCAAACGCTATGGGCAAACACACACACACAATGTGCCAATCAGGGGAGGGTGGGTGGGACTAGGAGGAACCAGGAAGCGGGGAGGGAATCGAGGCCTGCACGCAAGGGGAACCGGGGCTTGCAAGCGTCACAAGCCGCAAAATGGAGGCTGGATGGCCAGCAGAGGGGCAAAAACACTTACCCCAGGTGGAGCGGCAAATGGGCAAAGGGTCCAGCTGCCGAACGCTACGGGCAAACACACACGGACAATGGGCCAATCAGGGGGAGGGTGGGTGGTACTAGGAGGAACCAGGAAGGTGGAGCGGCAAATGGGAAGAGGGTCTGCCTCTCCGGTCTGGTTATCTTTTTATCTGGGTGTAGATTAATCTTTGTATGACGTCACCATTCATCCTGGTCTTTCAATTTCTTTGCTTCATCAGGAATCTCGTTCAAATGGCCATCATATTGTCTTGGATGCAAGTGTGCTTTCCTCAATGGGTACTTCACCTCCCATATTCTCTTAGGTACAGATATGGGTACTGCACATAGAGCTCTCTCTTCTCTTTGCTGGTTTACTTGTTCAGTATATGTCACATACTTTGGTTAGTATGTTTCAGGTAATGTAGGTGGGGCAGGTGGAGTGGGGGTAGTTGGCTCCTTCTCTACACTCCCCTCTCTGGCCGATTTATCAACCACTCTCACATCATCTTCTATACCTGGACATCCTGGTCTGAAGAAATTCCTCTTAGGGATCCATATTTTTATGACTCCTTTCAAGTATCCAGCTGGCTTCACATACTCATGTTTGTTCCATGTCATGAGCATGCACTGCCTGATTGGACTTCAATAGATCCATTTTCCTACATACTTCTTATTGTCCTTTTGGTACAAGAACTTTGTTTCTTCAGGTGCATGAATACTGGCCTTCACAAAGTCTCTGATTTCTTCATCAGTCAGGTCTTTAGGCTTCCATCCTGGTTCAACATCAATCATCATTTTCATCCTTATGGCTTTCTTTGCGGTCTTCTTGCACTGTGAGATTATTATCTTGATCACACAGAATCCAAGCATCACTAACAATAGCAAAGCTCTGAGAAATTTGAACACATCTGCCATCCATTGTGGAATCCACGAGAGGATCCAATCCAGCTGTCATCAGCAATCTCTTCTACCGCTTCTATCATTTGTCCATGGAGTTTCATCAGCATGTCTATGGCCTCTGTCAAGGTTCTGTTCTCGTCATCGTGAGAAGTATAAATGTGCAAGATGAATCTCCAATTTTGGCACAAACATCTCCATCCATGACTATGATCATGTCCAGGACGTATCTGTTCAGGAGAGCCATCAGTCTTACAGCTCTCAGTTCTTTTCTGATTGCATTGAAACCTTTTTATAGTTGTGTTAATTTTCTGCAACAATTCCCATCTGGTAATTTGAAGCCACTTGGTATTTGTTCGAACCTGGATTCTTGGCATAAAGATCATGGTGAACACTGATGAAGTCTGGCTGAACAGCTTGTGTTCATATGGAATAGCATCAACGGCTTCTATTGATTTGGCAGAGAAGTAGTTCTCTCTCTTTGTTCGTTTTATCATTTATATAGATCTCTTCTTTCTTAGATGATCCTCTGCTTTTAGGAAACTATCAATGTTCAGGTCACCTTTAGGTATCACCAATGCAGGAACATGGACATTTACCAATGTGCAAATTCCTCCCCAATCTTTAGGCAGTCTGATGTAGGCTTTTGATCCACAAGCACAACAGTGATCTGTGATTACTGCTGTTCCATGCACCATTCCTGGTACATAAAAGATCCATTCACAGTTCTCATTTTCCCCCATTTTTCTTGTACCATTGTTCCTGGAGCATAATTTAGAACTTTACAATGGTGCTATCTGCAAGGGCCCTCCTCTGTCTTTGACCCATGTCAGTAGTTTAGCATGTTGTGGCCATAATGACATGCAGCCATTCTGCACTATATCAATAGTGGGTTGATAACCGCCAATAACTACCCACGCTCTGCAGATTACCACTCCTTTTTCCCATTCGTCTGGTGATAATACTGTTCCCCAGATTTGCATTTGACCTCTGTTCTCCATCTACGAGCTTCTTCTGCAGACTTTCCTGTGACCTCCTATTTCTTATTCACTTCTCTTCTGATTTCTGCTCCTTTTACTCCAGGTTTCTCATATCTGATCACGATACTCCTTGTTTTTGCTTTTTGCATTGTTTGTCTTTATATCTTGGAAATAGTCATCTTCATCTGGATCTGTCCTTTCAGTTGCCCATTTGAGAGAAGCATCACTTCCCATAAATTGACCTCTTGTTTTGCAAAGTGCTATGGGCAAAAGACAATGTGCTGTTTGGACGTCTATTTCAATAGCTATGAAGATCTTTGACTTCCCCATGCTGTATGGCAAGATTGCACATAAGAAGCATTCTTCATCTGACGTCCTTCTTCCATGTGTTGGTACCATATGTTATTTCCCAGGTGTACTGTCCTGTCTAGATAATCATTCAGTTCATAAATGTCTTCTTGGGTGCTACTTTTAATTCTTAAAGTCTTCATGTAGTTTCTTATAACCACATCTCTGAATACATCAGTATACCTTCTTCTGGCTGGTTTGTCTGCAGGAACATCCATCCGGGTTCCCTGTGTAGAAGAAAGTTCAGCAAGTCTTTATTTATCCCTCTGTCTTTTTCTGGCAATGGCTAAGAATGGCCACATAGATTCTGCTATCATCTCTGCACATGATTTTTCTGTGGGACTTGTGCTTGGGCTTCTTGTTACTGGATCATGCATTGTCTGTGTTGGCCAAAATCTGTCAACCCCTTATTTTGTCTGTTCCACCGACCCTTTCTCCGGTGTTCAAAAGCAGTGTTTGAAGCAAGTGCGGTGCGTGATGTATTACTAATAACATCCATTTCTAGCTCGGGTATCTGCCCATTTTTTCTAGGGACTGGAATGACTATGTATGGCCTAGCCTGCATTGTAATTGCCACGCTCACCTTTTCCTTTTGCTCAGAAACATATACAGGAGTTTTTGCATCTTGTGCCCCTATATAGAAAGCAGTTCTAACTGTCAGTGAAAGCAAAATGAGTATGAATATAATACATGTGTAAACAATGCAGTGGTAAGTGAGTCTACAACATCTGCTTCTAGGACAGTATGTACAACCTGTCCTCTTGGGGTAACGCAACATTTCTGCTTTGATTCCCCATCTCGATCATTTGATGTTAAGGAAGGAAAAACACTTTTTTAATGACACTGTATTTTTTTAGATTGCATCTGGACGCTGTTGTCTTTTCCAGCATTCGTCCTCGATCAACTATCTGCTTTCTGGAACCAATTCCTTCACCAGTCGTGGTGCAAGTATTCCTTTATCGTGAAGAAGAATGTCCTCTGTGGGCCTCTATACAATCTGCTTCATTTATTAGTTCCCAATCAATGCCTCAAATCTGCTTCAGTCCAGATGACATTGTAGCTTCCCTGTCAGCATGAACAAAGTTTTGTCCTTCATTCAATGACTCGATCTGTCCCTTGGATGAAAGTTTCTACACAGCTCTGTGGTTTCTTTCAGAATAGATTGCCACCTGGATGATGATTCCTTCTAGGATCACATTCAAATGTGCAGTGTTCCTTGGATCCCTCAGAAAGTTTACCACATCCATGTGTCTTCCAACGAGATGCAGATATTTTTCAATTAGACGAAAGAACACCACACTGACCAGTCTATGTGCTGCGTCGGTTAATAAGGGCATTTGTGTTTTCCTCACTAAACTCAGGCAACTTCAAAAACTCTTCAGTGATGATTATGAGCAATCTTCGATCATTTTGTTGTAATAATTACCAATAAAATCTGGAATGCGGCAAGTTCTCCCCACCAGTGACAGATAAGAATGTAACACCCACTCAAGGTATGTAAGTATGTACCTAGAAAGGTCATCACTGGGCAACACCATGAGTAACACTGAACAAGAGCTCTTTATAAAAGGCATCAGGGTGCTGAATCCTTTTCCAATTGCTGTGTCCACGATCAAAATTTGGCATATCCTTATTCTTATCAAGGCTTAAAAGTGCCTCAGTCCAAAGTCAATAATTACTGTGGTTTATATACAGGGTTGGCCAAGGTTGCAATGGCCCTGTATGTTCCCATTGCTAGAAGCCGGAAACAAATGCAAATTCGGTGGCAGCCTGCCGGTATTACCGGCAAGGCTACCGCCAAACTTGTAATGAGGCACAAAGACATTCTCTGCAGAATGTCTGCGGACCTGTTACTCACCTACGACCAGTATAGTCCAATCAACCACCCGAGAAAAACATTAAGAGGACTGTAAGGTAGTGTTTGGCATAACCGGAGAGTTACCCCCCAAATACAAGGAGTATCAGAACTTATTCCAGAAGAGAAGACTAACACATTGCCACCACACAGGCCCTATGATTGCCAAATTGACCTGATCCGGGGTCCCAAGCCTCATGCAGCCGCATCTATGCCCTTACGGAAAAAGAGAACCAACATCTGCGCAATTACTTGGACCAGTACCAGGCTTAGAACCTGCATAGATTATAGGAGACTCAACAAGATCACAATCAAGAACAGGCACCCACTGCCGTTAATCCCAGTGCTCCTAGATCAAGTAAAGAAAGCCAACATCTAGTGCGCGTGAAAGCCGGTGACGAGTGGAAGAGTTTGGCTTGTCTGAGTACGCCGTCATGCCCTTTGGCTTGTGTAACGCTCAACACCGTTCCAATTCTTATGAATGATGTCATGAGGGAGCTTCTGGATGTGTGTGCCATGGTGTACATGGATGACATCCTGATTTACTCTGCGACACTGGAGGAATACGTACAGCATGTGAAGGCCATCTTGCAAAAGCTGTGACAACACCACCTGTACGCCAAGTTAGAAAAATGTGCCTTCCATGTGACTGAAGTGGAGTTTTTGGGCTTAACTTCCAAAGGAGTCCGAATGGCCAAACGTAAGGTGGAGGCAATACTCCAATGGCCCTCACCCATCTTGGTAAAAGCAATCCAGAGCTTCCTGGGGTTCGCCAATTTCTACCGGCGTTTCATTCCTGACTTCTCGGACATAGTACATCCGATCAACTCATTGCTCTGAAAAAGTAAGACCTTTACATGGACCAAAGAAGCCAAACAAGCCTTTATTCGGCTTAAACAGCAGTTCCCTAATGCACCAGTTCTTAGACACCCGGACCCTGATCTCCCCTTCTTGGTAGAGACTGATGCCTCTAGCACAGCCATGGGAGCTGTATTGTCCCAAGGAGATCCTGAAATCAACCGTCTGCATCCAGTGGCGTTTTGGTCCAAGAAATGTTTGACGCTGAGGTAAATTACGCAGTGACAGATAAAGAGCTCCTCGCCATTAAAGCAGCCTTTAAGGAATGGCGACATCACCTTCTTGGGACACGTCACCCCATCACAGTACTCACTGATCACCGTTACCTGCAAAACCTGCGGACTGCCAAGGTACAATCTCCCCACCAGCTATAATGGGCGCAGTTCTTCACAGAATATGATTTCACTGTGACATACCGTCCCGGAGTACGGAACAGAAAGTCTGACGCTCTCTCTCGCATTGGTTGGGATGCGGAAGGGGAAGACATCTATGCACCTCCAGCCATGGTTGCCATAATCCCAGAAGAGAAACTGTTGTACGCAACAAGCAATACTCTATCTACTCTAGACCCGTGGCAGGACGAGATCAGACAATCCATGAACCCAGACCAATTACAAACCTGGATCTCCCAAGATCCACAACGACCCAAACAAAATGGGTTGCCGTATTTCCAGCTGCATTGATATTTACTGATCTCCATCACACAACTCAAGGTCCTCCAAGCTTATCATGATACACTTACAGCAGCACATCCAGTGATTACAAAGACAGTGGCCAAAATTCGACAACACTTCTGGTGGCCTATGTGGTGAAAAGATATCAACAGTACATCAAGACCTGTGACATCTGTGCAAGGAACATGATGTTAAAGACAAAGCCACAACGTCTGCTTGGATCTTTACCCATACCACCAGCTCTGTGGCACACTGTGTCTTTAGATTTTATCACTGAATATCCTCCATGTAAGGGTTACAACGCTATTTTAGTGCTTGATGACCTCATGACCAAGATGGCGCATTTCATTGCTTTGAAAGGTTTGCCAAACGCAGGAACCCTAGCACAGGTATTCTTGGCAAACATGGTCAGATTGCATGCAAATCCATCCGTGTTGATATCAGATCAAGGAAGTCAGTTAATTTCCAAATTCTGGAAAAGTTATTGCACCAACGCTCAGATCGAAGTCTGTCTATCAACAAGCCATCACCCACAGACTGATGGCCAAACTGAGAGGACCAATCAATCTCTCGAACAGTATCTATGGTGTATGTTCACTCAAATGGATAAAGACTGGTTTGACCTCCTCTGGGCCGCAGAATATGCCTACGACGATACCATCCATAGTTCAACAGGTGTTTATTTCCTACATGGAAGAGACCCACGTACCACTGCTTTTGATCCACTGACACCTTTGAAGATGCCCGCTATCACCTCCCTACACACAAGTATCAGGGAAACATTGAAGAACGCCACCAAGACATTGCACTACACCAAAGCAGCCCATAAGTACTTTGCAGATAAGTGAAGGAGGGAGGCCCCTAGATTCCACATAGGCGATAAAGTGTGGTTAGCAATCAAGCACATCCAGTTGAAGGACCCTAAAAGGTTCCACCCAAAATACCTTGGCCCTAATGCCACTACATCCATAATAAACCCAGTTGCAGTTAAACTACATTTGCCTACCACCTTACAGATACATCCGGTTTTTCATGTATCCTTGGTAAAACCTGTCCAACCTGGTACTTAGAATTCCATTACAAAACCTCCACCAGTAGTATCACAAGGGAAAGAGAATGAGTATGAAGTCTGGGACCTATTGGATACCAAAGTCGTAAGAAAGAACCTTTAGTACCTCATTGATTGGAAGGGGATGGGGTACTGGATAGGATATGGGGACCCGGCAGCTAATATAGACGCACCATGCATCCTAGCCTGCTACCACTGTAATTACCCAGGCCAGCCAGGACCAGGATTAGCTATCCTTGGGGGGGCTTTGGAGGGGAGTGCTGTCATGATCCCCAGTAGTTGGCAGGATATGTTCCCACACAGCAGCCACAATAGACACAGTAGCAGGCCAACCAGAATATTAGGAAGGTTCCCATACCAAAGCAAAATTGGCATGATTTGGGCTTTAAGTGTTGTTGGCTGACGCAGACGACCCTGTGCAGGTACTGGCAGCCTGCACCAAGATGGCTGCCAGGCTAAGCCTCTGAATATTGCACAAGATGGCCCCCGAGCAGCATACTGTAAATCATCCCTGTTGGTCTAGTGTCAAGGGTGCAGCCCAGTGCTATAAAACCACCATGTGCTTAGTGTTTTCTCTGCTGGACTTGTAGCAGTGCAGCGCTTACCATCCGAGCACAGCGTTTCCATTGTGCATACTGAGACTCCTGAGCTGGCTTTTCTGACACCTACGGAGCCAGCACCAGCTGATTCAAGCTCCCAGAACCTCCGCCAGCTGCTATGTACCTGAATACCTACCGTAGTCCCCGTGTGCTGCTGCATCACTGCCGGTAGCTAGGAAACGAGAAAGCACGCGTAATAACTTTCACTTCACTAACTCGCGTTCACATAAACAAATCCCAAGTATCTCTCTTAACTACATTCCATCCCGTGTAGCCTTTCGGGCTGAGATCCGGATACCACTGCTCGCTCTTCACTCCCGCTGCAGCAGCCTCTGCAAGAGGGAAAGACAAGGACATTGTAGAAACGCACCCATTGTGCACAAAGTTACAAAGACATTATCACAACGCAGCCTGTTCGCCGCGCACCAACAGCTGTCAAAGACATTATTATAACACAGCCTGTGCGCCGCACACCAACAGCTGTTACCACTGAACTCATAACTCACCCCTCCTGCCCCAACATACGCCCGCTCTCCCAGTGCTTACCAGGACTACCCCATGTATCGCAGCTGGTCTGAACCACGAGAGAGCAGTGAAGGAACTGGACCCAGTGCTGAAGCCACACCCTGGGAACTGCCGCCGCATACAGAAGGTGAGCCAGTGTCCCTGCCAGCCAGCCAGCCTTAAGGGGAGTCCACGGGGGTGTGGGAAGAGGTATCAAAGGCCATACTGAGACACCCACTTGTTTGCCTGCAGGTTACACCACAGCTGACCCACAACCACCCAACTGCACCGCTCACTGGGCCCTTCTGCCATTCAGTGGACGCAGTGGGAAGGGAGTGTTTTGGGCCATACATCATGCCAGACCACGGGAGGGAGGACACATACAGGCAGTTGGGAATCAGCGACCGGACGCTCCCGCAGGATATTAGAAGGTAAGCGTTACAACAGGGCCCTTCCAACCTCTCCACATATGATTCAAGTATGCAATGGCTACAGATATATAATTGTGGTAGTATGCCCCTTTTCTTGCTGGATTAAAGCTGGTCTGTGCTCACACCCTGATGCCCTCAGTGTGGCAAAACGGAAATGTCCAATAAAACGGAATAATAAAGACTGTATGTAAGATTTGGCTGAATTTTGACTGTTCGAAAAAATACCAAATGGTCGAAACGTTTGACCAAATCCTCCATTCGGTAGTGGGGGCTGTGGGGCGTCCCCCACACCCTTGCTCACTACATTTTGAGTGGGGATTTTGATGGTGTCCCCCGGATCCGATCCTGAATAAATATAAAAAGGAAAGGACCCTGCAGCGCCGGTTACCGATCACAGAAGTGAAAGGGAACCGGCGTCACAGGGGCACAGCGAGTCCATGGCACACAGCGAAGTGTGCCGCTGCAAAGTAAGTAGGGGGGTTGGGGTGTGGGTGGGAGTGTGGGTGGGGGCCAAGTCGGAAATGTTCAGGGGAGAAAAGACTGAAGCTTATTTTGGACAGGGTTTCAACCCCGATCCCCGCAACATTACTCATCAGAGAGTTGTTCCCACGGTGGGGGGTGTGCAAAGTCCTGCATTCAGACAATGAACCTCACTTCGTAAGCAACATTTTTGGAGTACATCCCAGACCTGCTAGGGATTAGGCATATGTTTTCCTGCACTTATCACCCTGAAGCAAATGGGATTTGTGAATGCCTCAATGGCTTGCTCAAAGATAGAATTGCCCAAATAAAAATTACACTGAAAAAGGGATGACTTCATTGCCTACCCCTAGCCCTATTCGCATTGTGCAATCATCCTGGATCTGTCCACCATTTAACCCCGCTTGAGGTGTTGACAAACGACGCATGCACCTCCAGCTTTCTCCTCCCACTAGAATGTTGTCAGATGCCCAAAATATAGATACTGTTCTTGGTGATGAAATGCATGAATATCTTGGTTTGATGATGGCTAGTGCCTCTTTTATCTCGAACCAGTTGAGGTCCGGATTAGGAGGTCGAAGAGAGTGATGAAAACAACACAGCAGTAGGACAATCTGAACTGCTTAAACAACCACCTTTATCCAGGGGATAGGGTATTCTTGAGGAACTTCAGAAAGTCATGGCACAAGCCGAGATTTGCTGATCCCTACACAGTAGAGAAAGCAAAAGAATGAGCTGTTAGGCTAGTGGGTAAAAAGGCCTGGAACTACCTTGGAGATGTCAAGCCTTGCAGAGGTGAAACCCCCCTGGCCCAACGTGTCGACGATGCAATGCAAAAGAAGAACAAAAAGAAGAAGAAACCCAGTTACAAATCCAGACATGATCAAGAACTAAAGCTAGACAACAGTAGAGTGAAAAGCTAGATTAGGAACATGTCTTTTCTTCACACTAGGTGGCTACTGCAAATATCTGAACTATCTTTCGACAAGCAATTTCACACGTGCACAAACATTAAAAAACGCACTTTATGAACTCATAGCAGCTTTGGAGCAGATGATACCCGCAAAGATCTTTTTCGATGCTTTCCTTCTTTATGTTGCACACACATATCCAATATTAACCAGAAGTTGCGTACCCATTATTACTTTGCTACCCAAAGATCCAGTTTGTTTTTGAGTGACTGTTTATTGCTGCATTAGCTTGATATTACTAGAAAAGTTTAATTATTCTAATAAATGACAATGTTGAAAAGTAACAGTTCTGGTAACTTTTATGCCAAATATTTGAACAGATGCAGAACCTCATAGTTCTACACGATATGGAATATGCAGTCAAAGCAATTGGATTGAAATATTTTGCATTCTGCTGTCCCTTCCTCTTTACCCTCTGTGCATTACAAAAGGTTGCATTGTCTCATACACACACTGAATTATATATCAACACAACCCCAATTCCTGCCATTACTGAAACCATATCTGAACAAGCCACTAGCTCTGCCCGGGAGGTAAAAAGACTCAGACAAAGTGCAGACATGGATTTTGAGCTTGTAAATGCATATCTAGCTGATTCAACCCATGTGTCTAACAACATGTGTGGTATCATCACATGATAAAGGTGGGGTGAGAAGCAATGAAGGAGAGCTGTTATGTGTCCTATCTTATCCCCTATGCCATGAGTGCTTCCAGAACATTCATAGCTACAGAGGTTACAGCAGCCATAACACAATGCCTTATGCATCTAGCACTCTGCACTACAAGAGGCTGGATCCAAGGAAGATGGGTCACATTGCGATGGATGCCACAGAATACCTTCCCATTTTAAGACAGCTACATCAAGACTCAAGCTATGATAGATGACTACTGGAGCACAGAAAATACGATAGAGTACGTTTTGGATGGTCCAAACAAAGGAGAGGCCAGAATAGCGACACAAAAGGAGTTGTAATGCCCAAAGACTGGAAGAAAGGAGACAAGAGGACTGCCAAGATGCTTGGAGAGACCTCAGCTATTAGTGTATGGACAAGTATTCACAGGAGAAGGATGGATGGAAGGGATGGTAGGGTGCAAAGCACAAGCGCTCGTGCCAATTCCAGTTGAAGTGGTGTAGAAAGAAAATGATGACTGCCTCAAGGAATGGGCAGCAAGCGCCAAGCTGCTCACATGAATGGAGAATGAAGCAGGTCCTATGCCAATCATACTACTCCAGAATACTTTCCTGTGTTTCCAGAATGATGGTTCAGTGAAAGATGGGGTGAATAAAGGATGCAAACGAACATCAAAGATACCAGGTATGAAGGTTGGTACTGCAGTGATAATGGATCACTACTGGGCCTGTGGGTGCAAGGCATACATGCAACTACCGCCAAACTGGGGAGGAGTATGCTCTTTAGTACAGATGAACACACCAGCATTAGTAGTCCCTCAAAAGGACATACACGCAAAAGGATTCCCCAAGATGTTTCACACCAAAGGAACAAGAGATCAGTGGAGCTCACAAGAGTCAAAAGAGGAAATTACATCTCATCTAAGATAGAAGACACACTCAATGTGATACCAGATGGGCACAGACTATTCAGCAGAATTGAAATGTTCTTTGCATCACTTGTTCCAGGGGTCCAGGCCAACTCAAATGCCAAGTGGCTCGGGATCACCATATTGGAACTGCTGAAGATGATAAAAGCAACAGTGAAAGGGTCCAGTGCTATCGAAAAAGAACTGAGAGCTTTCCGACTGATTACCCTACAGAACAGATATGTCCTGGATCCCCCACAGCCATGGAAAGAGGCGTGTGCCCCAAGATTGGACTTTCTTGCTGCACGTATGTACCCTCTCATGATGGCGAGAATGGAACACTAACAGAGGCAATAATGCAACTGTCAGACCTGCATGCCAAGATGGAGTCAGTGACAAATCCCATAGTAGAAGATGAAGATTAGCTGATGTATATATTTTCCTGGATACCATTGTGGATGGCCAGTGGACTGAAGGTACTCATAGCTGCCTTAGTACTAGTACTACTAGCCTTCTGTGTTATTAGAGTAGCTATAGCACAGTGCAGAATGACCACTGAGAAAAAAATGGGGATGAAAATATTAATGTACGTAGAGACAAAAACAGACGGAGAGATGCAGACCTTCGACGTATTGCCGTCATGCCAGAAGCAATGTCCTCTGTTTCCTCCAGGCCCAAATTTCTTATTTCCCCCAGATCCACACAACTACATGGGGAAATGAGTGTTGTGCAAACCCGAGGGAGACTGCTGCTCTGCTATATGGCCTGGAGCTTAGACGAGCAACTGAAGTATCATGGTCACTTGGGAGGAGTGGTGAAAGTATGGGTCCCAAAGCCGCACTTGAACAGAGAGAAAGGTCAAGTAAGTTTGGTCGATCTCTCAACCAGAGGGGGGATTGAAGAGGGAGACCTAAACGTGGCCTTCATTGCACCTATCCCACTATCATTGCAGCAGCAGAGAAATGAAAGTTATGTATCGTTCCTGGGTCCCTCCTCCCCAATGTCGATGTATTGCCAGTGTGGAAAACATTACACACTCAAACAGCCATTCAGACCTTATCCTGATGACGTTATAGAAGAGAAGAGCCTGCAATCGATGGAGCAAGTCGACTGACTGTAACCTCGAAGAAAGCCGATGATGTCATGACTGACACCATGACATAGTTGCGTTAAACATAAAGCACGTTGGCATCCCTGTACAAAGTTATGTAGACATTTAGATTAACTGCTGATAGACATGAAGATCATGCTTATGACTCACTCAGATAGAGGACTGAAACTGTAAGTTGCACAAAAATACATATAAACTGCTTGCTGATGCTTAAACGCAACTAATATGCGGCCATGTAAATCAAGATGGAAGCCACTATTACACTGAGGTGAAGGAAAGGAACTGAAAGGACTCATACATACAGAGAGGAGTTGACAGACTGATCCCGCTGAGACGAGCAGACCAGGCTTCTTCCAGCGCAGTCACTGTGCACAATCTTGCCAAGGACACAGATAAAGGGAAAGTTTCAGGTTAACAGAGGATACAGGGCACCTGCAAGAATACAAGCTGAAAAGCCACATACATGCAAGCAGGAGAAATCAAGTTTATGGTACCTGCACACGTGATCTGAACCTAGGAGGCAGAGCCTATTCATTTGAGCCAACCTAAGGTGGCTGTTCCCATCCAACCGGAGACAGGATGATACTAAAGTAATACCAGGTTCATAGCCAAATGTTCTCTCTCAAGGCCATGGAGATCTTACATGGTAACTCGTTGAGAACATGCAGCACCTTCAGGCCTTTCTCAACACCTTGAATAGGTGCACTTGGCTTGGTAACTTTCCTAAACTCCAAGGCTGAGAAGACCCTCTTTGACCAATCCCTATTGACCTTCCACGCTAAGCTCACACTTTGTTGCATTGCTCAATTACAGAACACTTACCTGAAATATTTAGTTGTAACATTTAGATGGTAGTCGCAGGATGAGCCAATAGATATGTGTAGAGGGGGGCCCTCTGCTCTTCATTAGCTTTGACATCTGCAGACCCTGGCACTGGAGACTGGACAAAGGAGGACGGATGCCTGGTTACAAATTCACAGCCATCTTTAATATAGGTTCTGAAAGGCAGACTGGAAGGCACACCGATTTGCTACAAAGAGCTTGCTTTTATATGTGTTTGCCAATGATATAATGCCTTAATATAAGCCCTCCTTGTCTTTGATTGGTTGGCTTATTTGTCACTCACAATGCCCACATTAGCTCATTTTGGCAAGCACCAGTTGACTGACACATAAACTGATAAGCTTGCTTCAGACTCAGCTAAACATATTATTCATCTTTTAACACCTGCCAAGTATCAGCTCTTATCTACTTCTCGAGATCCTGCCAAATTTACTTGGCAGCTAATACCATGAAAAACTCCACAAGCTCATTTTATTTGTTCTCAAGCAAGCAGCTGTTCTGTCTAATTAGAAGCCTTCACATGCACTTATCTGATTTACTATCAATAATGCCTGCTTTTTCTACCAACATTTCTAAATATATCATCATAGACATACTTTATCTTACAGTGAACTGCTGCCAGAGAATATTTCGCCATCAGCATGATATATTTGTTTTTACACCTGATCCTGAAGCCATTTTGTATTTTGACATCAATTTTTTCGAAACCATCTCTTTTTGTTCAGCCTAGATGTTCAGCTACCAACGGTGAGTTGTTATTTACTTTTGAGCATAACTTATTTCCTATCCAGTTTTCAAATGATATTTTTATATATTCATGATGTGCGTGTAATACCTGAGGCACCCTTCATTTCCTATATGTCACCCTATATGCACTCTTTATCTTCAAAGAGCACTATACTTCTGATTTTTGCAATACTGGAACCATTGATCAGCCTGTTATGTTATCTGTGCTCGGTTTGAGGGGTGAAGGGTGGTACCCCTCTACATACCCACTATAGTTTGAATTCGACCACTGTTCAATACACAACCACTACCCCCAGTGTCCACCCTCCCCCATATACAGTGTACCTCTACATCCCTGTTGCAATCACACCTCTCAGTGTGGTGAATTATCTCAACATGGAAGGTATCATAAAAACATTTCTACGGTATGAACAGTGTCTCTGATCATTGTGTACTCTCTTAATCTAGAACATGTATATGTCTCCTTTTGTCAAAAGATTATTTACAACGTTTCGTCCTCTTTGAACTTGTATGCGTGCATCCTCAAAAAGTAACTTTATTTTGCTCCTGTCTGGGTCCTATCACCATTACCCATTAAATGTAAACATAACATACACATTAGGTAATTTCCCTTATGGCCACCACGAGAATCAAGAGAAATCATTCCTTGAGGGAACCCACCAGCCCATTTTCCTCTGATTTTGTCCACGTGCAACTTTTACTGTATACTTTTTCCTTCCTCCCACCCCACGACATTTCCTTGTTTCCTGCTCTCTCCCCATGCACATTTGGATTTCGCCCTTTGTCTTCCGTTTATAAATCTTCCACCCGATTCATCTTGTTTTAGCTTATTCAACATCCACTTATCTTCTTGACCATCAGTCGGCAGGTTTTAGAGCCCCTTAGCTCTTAGGCTAGTCTGTTTCAGGTTATTGCTCATTTCCTCATAAAGTACTCGAATTCTCAACCTTCTTATTCGAAGTCAGATAGTCGGTGGGGGGGCATTCAATAGTTTCTGGGGAACACAAGGATGGGGGAGTCTTATTGGGACAAACTTTCCAAAAAGAAGTGACGGTAATTTTCTTTCGTTAATTAGCATAATTACAACACAAACACTTGTATTTTTCATATTATGATCGTTTACATGTGTGTACCTTTATTTTTTTTTCCCCTATTTGTTTCAATAGACCCATGTCATAACGGCCTGTGGTTCACAGGACACTTGGCCCTCTCTCCAAGTCTTCCTGAAAATATGCTGAGTGCTGCCGTATTTTATCATTCGCTATAGGATTTCCCTGTCTTTCTATTTGTATCCAAAATGTGGTGCTCATAAAAAATACCACTTCATCATCTGTTGAGTTCTCTCTAAATATGTCATCATCAGTGACGTCAATCAACCTAGACCCTTCTTCAAGAGCTATCACTGTCTGCCATGGTCCACTCTCATTGTTCATTCCTTCGAGCATTTCTATTTTCTTTGTACTATGGCTGCTTTCTAATTCTTCAAGGATTGTCTGTCCCCCCTCTTTGTCCATAGATATCCGTGATTTTAAACACAAATTCATCTGGTATTCTCACTATTTGTCTCCACTGGGCCAGATAGCCATGTTAATAAACTGTTCACCTCATATATAGAAAAACCTTCAACTCAACTGGAACATCTTACAGAGCCACTTGGTCAATAAATGTAATCATCATGTTTAGTTTAGTCATTAAATCCTGTCCCAAAATATTGACTGGTGCCTGTCATAAATATAACAAAGGATCAGTCATGTCACACCCTCCCATAGAGACCGATAATTCATCAACAAAAGGAACTCAATCCATGGCTCCAAGAAAAACCTGATCATTCATGACAATTCGCATCCATTCGACAACTTTCCTCCTTCGTTCATGGACGTGCAGTCTCAGTGTCTGTTAATAAGGCAAAGGCTTTCCCTCCTACCATCACATTAACCTTTGGCTCCTCTTGGGGGCCTAATATCATTGATAATTCTGAACACATCAAGTCGTCCTGTGAGCTGCCCTATTGTTGGTGCATGCATACCCCTGTTCCTGTGAAAGGATTTCCTCCTACCAAAGTGGTACCTCCTATCCTGGGTGTCAATACCAGTCCTGTGTTCGCATATTGCTGAATCTGCATGGGGGCTTGCTTCAATTGCCCCTGCAGTGAATTCATTTGCATCTGCTCTAACCGCTGTACCTATTGCACTCTCAGGACTTGCGTCTGATACAATGTCTGATCCTGGGCGAACCATTCCCTAGCTTGTGAGCTATACGCTGGAGGATAAGCTGTCCCCCTTCTTGAGAATTGCCTATTTTTTACATATTCTAGGCTCACGCATGTCCGCGCAATGTGCTCTGTCATCCCACATATCTAATACACAGGAGGAGCCCTTCTGACTAGTCCCCCTTGGTTACATGGTCCTTGCGTATTCTGATTATCATTCTGCATTTTCTGAAAACCACCTTGGTTATTGTGCAAACCACTTCTTCCTCTATAGCCCATTCCTCTGCCTTGTGGTACAAACCCATTCCCTCCTTGGCTCATCTGGTGTTGATTATTTGCCTGTGATGTACCAATTACTTGCGGTAGTCCCAGTCCTTCTCTGCTTGTCAATACTGCCCCTTCCATAGCATATTTTAACAATTTTTTCTGAACTAACCTGGCTTCCTCAATTTTTCCTAGCATCGTCTTTCTTTTTAATCTTCTCCTGTAACAGACAACAGTAATACCCTGTGGTCAACTGTATCTCAGGCCATGGTTTTGCTCCAGTCCCACTTGCTTCTTGAGTGCCTTTGAACATGCCCAGGCAAACCCTGTTTGGACTCCGTTGTTGTGAAAAGAGAATGCATCTCCCATGCATTCTCTCTGTCCCCAACTATCAATTATTCTTGTCATTCTGGTCGCCCACGGCACTCTCCTGTGCTTCATTTGCAACGTGTCTTTCTTTTCATAGCGGACTAAAAACAGCTAAGCAAAACATGTTCCCTCTTCTTCTCATCTATGCAATTGGCCCATGCATGCCTTATAAACTATACTTTTTAAAAACGTCCCATCAATCACCTACAAAAACAGCTATTTGCTCAAAATAAAATAAAAAAATCAGGTGCACTCTATGTGTGCCCAACAAAGATGGCACCTGTTTGTGCCCTCCCCGTTTTACACGTGCAACAAAATAAAGCAGACACACCCTGGGCGGGGAATAAGGCAAAGAGAGCAGGCCGCGAGAGTTCAAGGAAAAGTTTATCTAGATCTCTTGCAAAATTAATCTTACAGTACATTATATAGGCACAATGACATATCTAACATATGATATGATGCTACGTTGTACCCGGATTGGTCAGCCAGGGTGGTGTCTTAGGTCAAGGGCATCATCTCTTCCACCTGGTTGGTTGCTTGGTTGGTGGGCGGATGGACGTCAGATATCTGTGCTCCGAATGGGTGAAGGTCAGGTCGCTGTGAAGCAGGGTGGTCACTATCTAAGCTAATGAATACATTCTAAATGATGCATGCACTAAATAATGGTTGATCAAAAGACTCTCAGTAGTTTATCATGTCACTATACAAATCACACAGGTGTCTATATCATCTATAACATTTGGGTTATACAGGTCACAGGTTTAAGGGTCTTGACCACTATAATACTCTCATTGAACTGCAGGGTTAGTCTCACAAGAATCTCATGTATGTGGCATTTGTTAGTATTAGGCACAATATACTGCAGCAGGGGTCTAATGTTATTTGGGGGTCTGTTGGGTGGGCCTCACAGCATGGTCAGCGGTCTGGCACATGAAAGGAATATCTTCAGGGACACAGGGTCAGAATGTCAGTAAGTTTCCATCGGCGAGGGTGCAGGGGCAAGGACACGTTTGTGGAGATGAACAAGCTATGTGCTTAGTTCATGCTGGTTCACATGCAGGACAGTGATCTCAGAAGAAGATTGATGTGATACATTTATTAGTTGTTGCAAATCCCTCCGGCTTCAGCGTGAGAATGGAGCAGCAGAGTTTTCCAGTCCGAGTGGGAACGAAGGTGGGGGCCATGTGCTCTGTGTGCCTGATCGCAGTGAGGAGAGGGAGAGAAGCGTTTTGTACTATCGCAGTGAGGCCTGGTCACCAAGATGGAGTCGAAAGGGGGCACAACAGATGGATGCCCTGTGTCCTGCTCAGTGGTCCCAGCTACATGAAAGTCAACGAAAGTTACCTTTGCATAAGGGCAAGGGGCGAACCCACTACTGGAGGCTCTTGGTCCAAACTTTTTACTGAGAAGTGAAGGCAGAGAGGGGCCTGCTGGCCCCTCGCTCCCACACATTCCCCCCTTTCATTACATCTAAAGTAACAAATATTCTATTTTTTATTCTTTTCATTCTCCCTTCGGTAGTACTCAGCCTCCGCAACTGCTTCGCCCGATGTGGGGGTGCCCTTTATTGGCATCCACGCCCAGCATACACTTCCTAGGCTATTCCCTCTTCTGGCATATTCGTCTGGTGTACACATCAAGTAGATCCCACCATCTCCATCTAAATCCACCATACCTCTCTGTACCATTGTAGCTACATTGGTTCCTTTATTGTTGTGTGGTGCAAATTATCAACCCTGTCCCCGTTTTGCCTGTAAATGGCTGTCATCCTGTATTGTGGTGTGTTGTATTCCCCCGTTTGTATTTGTGCATCTATCATAGTAGCTACCGTTGTCGGTCTGCCCATTGTTACCATCCTCATAGTTGAGGTAGGCATTCTCTTTTCACAACAACGGAGTCCAAGTTGGCACACACAGAAGAATAGGAGCACACAGACAATGATGGGGATGAGTATTTTCATAGCCACGTTTACCCATGATGGTATCCAGCTGAACAGATTGTCGAACCATGTGCTTTCCTCTGTGCCTCCTTCTGTTCTCATCCTCTCTCCTAGATTGTGTACTACTGTTATCACATGTGAGAGTGTCCCGTTATCAGCATCTTCAGTTGGCACGAACGTGCAACACGCCCCCCAATTTTTCGGCAAACACCATCGTCCATTGCCGTGAGGAGATCTAGGACATATCTGTTTTGCATTGTCATTAGGCGCAGTGCAGGGAGCTCTATTTTTATAACATTGAACCCTTCTTCAGTGTCGTGAGCCAGTTGGATGAGCTCCCAGTGCACTATCTGCAACCATTTGGCATTTGTTCGTACTTGGAGTCCCGGGACTAGCAGTGATGCGACAAAATGTCTCTGCTGATGAAAAGAGCTTGTACTTCTGCGGGATCTCAGCAAGGAGTTTCGATGATTCGGATGAGATGTAATTGGAGGACCTTTTACTTCGTGTTAGTTTTTTCTTCAGTTCATATTCTGACAATAGTTCATAAATTGGAGTTTCTGTTATCATTTGTTGGGGCACTGTCGATGGTTCTGCTGATTGCCCTGCTGCCGATATGCCAGCCGATTCTCGTGCTGCCTATTTTCCAGCCGGTTCTCCTTCTTTTCCTCGTATATGACTCGCTGGTATTACCATCAGGGCTGTGTGGAGGGTGGCCAAGGCACAAGTACCTTTCCATGCTGTTGGAAGGTGTAGATAGGCTTGTTTGCCGCAAATCCAGTACATGTCCATTAGTGCAGCAGTGCCTTTCTTCATGTCAGGTATGATTACCGTCTTGTTGCATTTCTTTGTTTCCCCCATGTTCACTCTTCCTTCCCCATGGAAACACAGTTCATGTGGTACTTCTTTCTGTATTTTGATAGGTTTTTCCTATGCTGTGACCCACGTTAGCTTCGTGACATGTTGCGACCAGATGGGGGCACATACTTCCTTTATCCATTGGAAGGTGTCATTGGATAGCCCTCAGAGTACTTCTGCTTTGCATTCGATAGTTTCCTCATGCCATTTATTTTCTGCATACCTCATCCCTTTGATGACAAGAAACCTTTGATGCCAAGGCAAATTACTCCTTGGCGTCTGCTTGTGCATGTTCGCTCATTTTCCAGTTTTTCCATTGTGACGGTGTGCGCTTGGAAGGTGTTTTTTATCCTGCACAAAACCAAATGAATCAAACACTGAGCCTCCGACAAGGGCACTTCCTGTGGTACTAGCATTTTTGGTGTCCCTGATGCATGTGGTATGAGTCAACAAATGTAACAGCTCTCATTTGTCGCCTGCTTTGCCGTGGCACTCATGTCCGAATACCACTTGTTTGATTGATCTGGGGGGCGGGGGTCTTCTATCTCATCTATCCCCAGGTCTTGATAAATGTCATATATTTTCCTTTCTGCCCCCCTCTTCGTTCTCCTTCTCCCTCCTTCCTTGTGGCTCTTCACTCTTTGGTAGTGTATTGGGAACATGCCCGCCCAAGCTGTGTCATTACCGTTAAATATGTTATCATGTGTTTATTCATTAGTGGCAGCAGCGTAATATGAGGTAGGCTCTACTGTTATTTGTGCATGTGAGCTTGTGTTAGCTACGTTGCTTGGCCAATAGTAGTCGCCATCATATACATTCAATTCATAATCATTACTTATATTTATACTCGGATGTAACAAGGACACACTTGTTGGATCTGCAGCAGAGTGTTCTGAAGGTTGCATTGCATTTGTATCATTAGCATCAATGTTATATGTTTCTTTCCACATTGTCTTTACTCCAGTCCATATTAAGTGCGAACCTTCTCGTATCAAGTTAGCCCCGCTCCCCCCCTTGTGCATGTCATTAACCAAAGATAAAAGTGTATAGTACCAGGCCATGAAAAACAACATCACTGAAAACAAAACTGCAGTACATTTCAAAACACATTCAACATTGTTGAACCTATTAGCCCTAATGGCGTCCCTATCGCTACCTAACATAATGGTGTTTTCGGTGATTGCGCTGCTTTGGTCCATTTGCCACCTGGAGGGGCGATACAAAGTTGTTAAGTCACCACAATAAATACAGTTGTATATCTACATATATACTTTTCATTATTTACTAATTTCTGCTATTCACTTTGTTCAATTTTAACTACGTCCTTTGCTTTAAGCATTTCATATCAAGATTGAGAGAGAGAGATAGTGATGAAAAGAAAGTGGATGGAGAAAAATGACATGGACATAGTTCATTTTAACCAGAGGGCGTGTCGTCACTTTCTCCCTTTACATGTTCTATTTACCTAAATTACACTATCATTGTGTCCAAACCTCATCCGCGGTGCCGCTTGCGCATTCCTGTTCAGTCTGAGGGAGTGTACTATCGCGTGCCCTCCTGCACCCAATATTTCAGTCCCTTAACTTTAACTGCGGTGGCTGTACTATAAATGACCTCGTAGGGGCCATGAAACCTCGGTGAATTCCATCTCCTCACAAAACTCCTAACGTAGACTTGTGCTCCTGGCATCAGTGGCCCGCTTGGGCTGTCTGCAGCTGGCATGGTAGTATCAGTTGCTGCATTGTCAGTAAATGGTGGTACAATTTGTCACGCTATGCTGCGTACTACGCGCGTCAGCTGGGTCAGGTATTCCTTAAATTCCTCCCCCAGCACTGTGGCAGCTCTGTGTGCATCTGATGCTCTCCTAATCGGGGAGAGCGGTGTGTGTATTCGCCTCCCAGTCACAATCTCATGGGGGCTCAGATGGTGGTCCTTGCATGGTTGCGATCTGAGTTGAAACAGTGCTAGGGGTAAGCAATACACCCAATTCTTTTTCAGCGTATTACACAATTTTGATAGATTACTCTTTAGTAATTCGTTGATCTTTTCCACCACCACATTCGCCATTGGATGATAAATGGAACACAGTTTGTGTTTCACCCCCAAGAGTGACGTCACTTCCTTGAAAAGGTCATTCACAAAGTGTGTGCCATTGTCTGATCTTATCACATCGCATATTCCCCAACGAGAAAAGACCTCTCGCACCAGGAACTTCGCCGCACACTTCGCGTCTGGGTGGGTACATGGACCCGCTTCCACCCACCTTGCACATACCACTACAATTAAATACCTTGCTCCATTACATCGCTCTCCCATGTCAGCGTAATCTATGTGCAGTTCTCTAAATGGTCCTACTGGTCGTGGCAGGGTGCCACACAGTGTTCTCAATGTCATTCCTGAATTGTATGTTTGGCATGTTGTGCATTCTACTACAAATTTTGACAAATGTTCCTGTAAATTGGGGACAAACCAATGTTCCTGGATGTCTGCGGCAATATGTTGTTTTGCTACGTGGGCTGGGAAGTGCAGCTGTTGGAATGCTACCTCTAGCAATTCTACTGGCATCACTACCTTTCCTGTTGTCTCCTGTCTTCAAATTTGGTCTGTGGCTGATTGTTTGCACCCCTGTTTGCTCCACAACTCTTGCTCCTCCTCTGGTGCTCTCCTTTGTAGTTCTATTATCTGCGCTATTGGTGTGTTACTGTATGCCTCTTCCAATGGCTCTGTAATGGCTGATTTTACAATGCATTCGACTGTTGGTGTTGTATTGAAATACGAGGCCTCCTTCGCTGCTGCGTCGGCTGCCACGTTTCCCAATCAGACTGCATCTGTGTTGTTGGTATGGGCTTGGCATTTCACCACTGCCATACCGATGTTTCTGCTAATGCATCTATCAATTCAGTCAATAGTGTGGCGTGCTGCACTGGTGAGCCATCCGCTCTTCTGAACCCCCTCCTACGCCAGCGGGATAGCCCTGAATGGACTGTGTTTGTTGCGTATGCTGAGTCTGAGTATATTGTTACTGTGCATCCTTTGGGTGTGTGCAATGCCTCAATCAATGCAGTTAGTTCTACTGCGTGGGCGGAGTAATGGGATGGGAGGCACTTCTGGACAATTATTTCATAGCCATCTTCCTCCATGCATACTACTGCCATCCCTACATGCTTCTCCCCTGTTTCAGGATTTATCGATGCTGACCCATCTATGAAATATATCTCTCCTTCCTTCAGGGCATTTTCTCTCGCTTTGGGAATGTCATCGCCCTCCCCTTCATAGGTGGTGCAGTCGTGTTCCTGCATGTCCTCTGTGGTGCATGGTTCTGTAATAAATGTTGCTGGGTTTACTGTTTTGCACCTGACAACGTGTGCGTTGGGGCTTGAAATTAATATCTCATATGCTGTTGCTCTCTGTGTTGTTAACGTTTATTTTGACCTCTCAAGAATTGCAAATAAAGAGTGTTCTGCATATAGTGTTACCGAACATCCCATCACGATTGTGGCACTTTCTTCAATGGCGAAAGCTGCTGCAGTGAGGGACTGTTCGCACGCGAAGTGTCCTTGCATCACTGCATCTAATGTTCCACTGTAATAGGCCAATGGTTTGTGTCCTAATGATGTTTTCTGTGTGAGCACTGCTGTCATCAGTGTTCCATTGCAGTGTGAAAATAAGAAAAATTCCCTCTCATAATCTGGGTTCGCGAGTACTGTAGCATCTGTAATGAGGTCTTTTAATCTAAAGTACTGGGCCATCATGTCATGTGTCCATTTTGTTGGGGCCCTACTCTTCTGTGCTTCTTTCAATGCTTGTAGCAGTGGGCGTGTGTATGCTGTGTAATCAAGGATCCACGCTTGGCAATAGTTACATATGCCAAGAAATGTTTGCATGTCTTTTACTGTTTTAGGTATGATTATGTTGCGTATAGCAGCTGCCCTGTCTGGGAGTATCCGTTTTCCATCTTTAAATATTAGCTTTCCGAGGTATACAACGTCGCCAGGAAGTATTGCAATTTTCCTTTGTCCACTTTATACCCCTTGGCTGCCAACACGTTTAATAGTGTTATGGAGTCTTCTCTGCACTTTTCTTCTGTGGGGTTGCAGATGAGTAAATCGTCTACGTATTGCATAATGGTGCTCTCTACATCTATGTTTCCAATATCTTCACGCAATACTAAAGAGGCTGGGGCTTTCCCAATACCCCTGTGGGAGTCTGCGATGTTCATACCTGTTGTTTCCTAGTGTGAATGCTGTCAGGTACTGCAAGTCTGGGTCAAGTGGTATGGAGAAGAAAGCATTCTTCAAATCAACCACAGTAAAACATGTAGATTCTTTGGGTATGCTGCACAGTATTGATGCCGGGTTAGACACTAATGGGAACTCTTTTTGAATGACGTCATTGAGTGGGCAGAGATCTTGGATCATCCTCCACGCCCCTCCTTTTGCTTTTTTGATCGGGAAGATAGCCATGTTACAGGGGGAGTTTGATGGCACTATAATACCTTGTTTTAGGAGTGCATTTATTGTTTCCCTAATCCCTTCTTCTGCTTCTCTTGATATGGGATATTGTTTCACTCGTGGCGGTATGACACCTGGTTTTAGTTTTATCTTTATTGGTGTCACCTCATGGAGTAATCCTACATCGTAGTCCAAATTTCGGGCACCACCTTTGCCATGTCTTCCTCAAATATTGTCAGCGGGGCATTAATGCTAGCCATAAAAGGGTTGTGTAACTCTCTGTACTGAATCATGATGTCACATGGTATGCTTATTTCCATTATTATCTCTCCGTCATCTGCATTATTAGTGAACAATTCCTCATCAATTATGTCTCTTAGCATTATGTTGGGATCTATGCATAACACAGTTCTCCACTCACACCCATGCGCATGCAATCCTATGACCACAATGCGTTTGCTTGATACCTGAACTGCCTCGATGTCTATGGACATGATGGTGCCTGGCACAACATCTGTGTGTGCAATTGGGTGGAATATAAAATCTGATGGTGTTCTCCATTCCTTTCTCGTTATCTCTGGTACCACTCGGGCTAATACTTTGATGCTGTAGATAAACATGTCAATGGGTATTCCTCGCACTACAATTTCATTCATCACTGTGCTAATCATCAACATTGCTCGTACTGGGCATACTCCTGGGGTGGAACACACTATTCCCCGCTCAGTAAATGAAATGGTCATGTTCAATTTACTTAGCAAATCTCTGCCCAGTAAATTTATTGGTGCGTCTTCGTGGTACAGTATGGGTGCGCGCATGGTTTACCCCCTACCGTTATATCAAGATCTTTAGTGTAAGGAACTTTTAAAATAGCCCCAGAGAACCCCAGCGTTTCCAAATTCCTGCCTGAGAGCGGAAACCGTCCTTCCACAAGACATGATTTCTCTGCTCCCGAGTCTACCATGAAGATAAACTGCTTGTTTCCTATCTCTGCCCCCACTAGTGGTTCCTCTTCTGCACGTTGGGTGGTGGATAGGACTGGACACGCAAGTGTTCCCTGTGGGCTGTCCTAGTCTGCATACCTTTCTTACCCTGGTACTGAAAAGACATTGTCTCCGACCACTGTCATCCCGCGGAATGACGCATGTGCGCCATTTGCAGCCGTCGCAAAACAGTTACTATTTGCATTGTTTTGTCTCGCCATTGGTTGCTGTGCGCTGTGATGCGGTTGTGGGGGTGGCTGTCTTTGCTGCATTTGGGGTTCGTTGTAGCACTTGTAGTCTTGTTGTCTTCCCCCTCCCATTGGTAATCCATAAGGGCTACCTGGTTGTGGGCATCCCCATCCTTGTTCATTTTCCATGGGCTGCTACCCTTGGAAATACCCTGAAGGCTGCATTCTGCAATCTCTTGAATAATGTCCCCATCTCCTACAGTTCCAACAAGACCCTTGCGGTCCTCCTCTCATCCCTTGTCACCAATACCTCAAATCCTCCTCTCTGGTCACGGTACTCACCTCTTCCTCTTGCCGGTCTTTCTTGCCACTGTGATCCGCTGTATGAATCCTCTCCGTTCCACGGTCCTTGTTCTCCTGCCGTCCGCAACGCTGCTATTCTCACTGGCCTACTTCCCACTCCTTCATCCCCCTCGTTTTCTCTATCTGCGGCTACGCTGGCGTTTACGGCGGCGACCTTCACCAATTTGTTCTGCACCAGTTTCCCTTGTCTGCCAGCCTTTTCTGGGCTATCTCCTTCTCCCTCTCTTTGATCCTCCTACAGTGGTGTACAATTATACTCTGAATCTCAGGCCAACCCTTGGCTTCTATCCCAGCTATTTTTTCCGAGGCCTTGTGTACCTCCTTCGGGAGCCCCTTTTTGATGATAAAATAGAACAAGGCAGTGGACTGGTTCCACGCCGTGCCAGGTTCGCTTCTCCACAAATCTTGCACCCGTAATATGAATTGCGTAGGATCCTCGTTTTCCTCCATTGTACACTGCATCACTAAATGTAAATCTGGAATGTCTGGAAACGTGCGCTGCAATGTGTCCCATACTTGCGCTCGAACATTGTTGAACGGTTATCCGTCGCGGCGGTCACAACTCATTGTTACTTCTGGGAATCCTGCCTTCTTCCATACTGCGTCTGCCTGATCGCCAACTGCCGACACTAACAAACTTTTTACATCGCCTATGGCTAGTGGCACCCCTGCCGTGTTTTTTTTTAACGTGTGTATCCATTTCCCAGCCCCTCCCGATAGTGGAGGGAGAACTTTTAACAAGTTATTTTTGTCCATTTGGGCCCATATAGTGTGGCCTACCTGCTCCCTTATGTATCAGTGGCATCTGTAACTTATGTTTCTTTCCTGTTTTACTTACCATCCCTTTCTTCACTTTATTCACCAACATATTCCCTGTTCGCTGTCTTATTCTACCCTGCCATCGCGGCAGTGATGGTTCGTCCCAATCCTCAAACTGCGATGGTAGTGGAGATCCCACAGCGGCTGCTGCTTCTTCGTATTCATCTAAGTCACTCCATACCTCTTCTATTTCTGTATTTTATTCGCCATTCTCCTCCTGTCTTTCCCCTTGCTGGCCTTCTGGAGTAGCTGGACATATAATCCTCACTGGTTTGTCATTCAGATGGAACAGGAACTCCCCTGATCTCCACTCCTTTTCTCGCCCTTGTGGTATTTGTGTCCCTTTGGACTTTATGGATCGTGCTGGCTCTGATGTTGTTGATGCTAGTTCCCCTGTTGTGCTTAGTGGGGGTGAGAGATCTGTTACCGATAATGGAGGCACCTCCCCTCCCCCATGCAGCATTTGGCCCTTATACCAGAGTGCCCTTAGCCATGTTATTTCCATTTGTGCATGCGCTAGCTGGCGGCCTAACTCTCCTGTCAAGTGTGCTAAATTCACAGGGGTGCGCTCGTTGGGCCATACAAACCTCCTTTGTCATAGGGTGGTGGTGCTGTGGCTACCGCTCCATTTGAGGGAGTGGGGGTGGGACATGCTGGTATGTACAGGGGCTCGCTGTATCCTACTGCTGGTCTTCTCATTAACAGATATATTTTGGTTGTATCACACTCAGCTGTGGTTGTTGTGCACTCGCCCTTTGGCGTTCTGCTTCCCTCTTCCTGTGGGTTTTGTTTTTCAGTTGGCCTTTCTTTACCTACCTATGCTGTAGGGGTCACTTCCTCGAACATTCGCCATAGATCCAGCGCTTCCCTTCTATTCTGTAACTGCTTCCCTTATATCTTGCTAGCAAGTGCGTAGACACTAAATCTAACACTCTCTTATCAAATGACCCTCCTTCTGGCCAAATCGGCGTTACACTGTCTCCTTTTGTATCTTTTCACTGTATAATGGAAGGTGTTGACAAATATAAGCTAGTGGTGTTATTTCCCCCATGACGATCTTTTCTCCCCCTAATCACTGTTCCACCCACTTGTCCTTTCTTTTAGACCAACAATATATCAAGTGCTTCTCAATTACTAGTAATATTTTATGTATCAACATTCACTGTTACTTTTGTAATTATTGCATTTCCAAATTCAACAGTTCACTTTCGCTTGTACCACTTTACCAATAAATCAATTACAATGCTTTGATACTTTTGACCAAAACAATAGAACATCATCAGTGATGTCATCAATGACATTTGTGATGTCATCTTTGATGTCGTGGGTGTTAGTCTTAGCAGTGCACGGTGGTGGTGCGAGTTATGGTTGCTAAGCTTACCATAACTGGTGAATTTCAAGGGTTTTTCGGTTTTACTTGGAACCATAACGTCCCTTTAACAAAGTTTTTTTACTGAATTTCATAGGTTTTTAGTAGCGCAACTTAACCATAACATCCCTTTAACAAAGTTTTTTCACTGATTTTCATAAGTTTTTAGTAGCACAACTTAACCATAACGTCCCTTTAACAAAGTTGTTTCATTGACTTTCATAGGTTTTTATTAGCGCAACTTAACAATAATAACTTTGACTTTATGTACATGTAATTTGGAACATACTGAACCTCTTCTACTGAACTTGATGTCCGCAAACTCTTTTAATGTCCGCGGACATGTTCGGAGAACAGTACCACTACAAATATATGTTTGATTGTTATATCATGTCATAGGAACATTTAACAAATTCAAAAAGCAGCACACATACACATTATATGTAGTGATACATAAGAAATGTAACCCATATATGTAACACACTAACCATTCATTTAAATACAGTATGTTCTAAAATGGAATATACCAAAAGAAGATAAATTGGCTTCCACCATAATTACCTCACAGACACTACAGAACTAAGAACAAGACCAGACCTTCACAGTACTTGGAACATATCTTACCTGAAATAGTTTTACTCATATATTTATAAACTTTCTGTATTAGATAAAAAAAAATATATTATCTTTTTTTTTCTTACCGAAATGTCTAGTACTCTGGAATGGCTAGAGGAGCATTTCCCACATGAGGAAATGTCACAGGATAGTGAAACTAATGGTAAACACTTTACAATATAAACCATTTCATTATTATTATTTTATATACATTTAACATATATATATTCTTTTGTACAGAGCATACCAAAATAGAAAATACCTCTGAAGAAACAGTTATGGATAACAAGCTTGACAGTATAAAAGAGAAAATGGATTTATTGTTGACCAATTTTAATAATTTGAAACCTTTGTTGAAGATCATTTTAAAACAAAAACCTCATACGATTGTCCCACATGTACTTGTCCCCCCTCACCATATCCCAGTCAATTATCCCCAAATCCTCTCCATAACCCAAAAGGTTTTGATGAGAAATCCATCCCTTCTTCACCTGATACCGATCCTGTTGAAACCCCTAATTCTTCTGTTTTTGTTTCCGTTTCTGCCTCATCTTCTTTGTCATAAATTATTAATATATGTTACATAAAGTTATATTTTTATATTGTGTTATAATTAGTTTCTGTTTTTTTTAAAAAAAACAATGTAGGTGTCCGCAGACAGCGCGGGTGTTTTGAAATGTTCGTAAATAAACGAAAATGGACCTGTCCTGAAGAACCCTATACCTGTCCGTACTCTTCGCTAGCAAGTTTAAACTGTTCTGAGAACACAATTGGTGTCCTGAAATGTTCGTAATTAAACGAAAATGGAGGTGTCCTGAAGAACACTATACATGTCCGTAGTGTTCGCTAGCAAGTTGAAACTGTTCTAAGAACGCAATTGGTGTCCTGAAATGTTAGTAAATAAACAAAAATGGAGCTGTCCTGAAGAATACTATACCTGTCCGTACTGTTCGCTAGCAAGTTGAAACTGTTCTAAGAACACACGCGGTGTCCTGAAATGTTAGTAAATAAACAGAAATGGAGGTGTCCTGAAGAACACTATACCTGTCCGTACTGTTCGTTAGCAAGTTGAAACTGTTCTAAGAACACATTTGGTGTTCTGAAATGTTCGTAAATAAACGAAAATGGAGGTGTCCTGAAGAACACTATACCTTTCCGTACTGTTTGTTAGCAAGTTGAAACTGTTCTAAGAACACACGCGGTGTCCTGAAATGTTCATAAAGAAATGAAAATGGAGGTCTTCTGAGGACGCTATGTCTGTCCGTATTGTTCGCAAGCAAGTTGACACTGTTCTAAGAACAAACGCATGTCCGTAACTGTTCGTTTGATGTCTGACACACTTTTAATTACTTCAGGACCCGAACAGTGTCCGTAGAACATCAATGCGCATGCGCAAACCAATGTCCAGGAATTTTGTGTCCTGCAGACAGCCGCTTCCTTTGGGAACATGTGACCGCACCCATGCTGATCGCGTGTTCTGAATGCGGACACTGTTCATGTCCCCGAACAATTTAAAAGTACATTTTCAAGTAATGCAGAATATTTTCCAATAAAAACTCACCATAGCACAAGTCCCACATACTAATTATAAGTTTATACATACTTTTTGAAACCTTTTGAACCTTTTTTGTGTTCGGTCTGTCCGTGTACAGCGCGCATGTCCACAGACCACGCACAAGCACCTCTATAAAGACCACGCCCTAGAACTTATTCTCATTGTGTTTCTGGCTATTCTACAGAGCACATAGATTTTTGCTGCAACCTGCAGATTTCCATCTTCAGCCTGGTGGCTTCTGTGGCTCCACTGCTGCCACCTGGTGCTGTGTCTGCCTCAGCACCACCCCCAGCCCCTCCACCTCCACCACCTTCCCAAGGGCCTGAAGAGGGGAACAGGAGTGAGGATGCAGAGGAGGAAGAAGAGGATGACGAGAATGAGGTAGAGGAAATCCCTACTACCCGCACTAGGCGTGAGTCTTGGGTGTGGCGGTTGTTTACCATTCATGGGAATGGTCCTAAGGCTTGTGCGAACCATGTTACCTGCAATGAGTGCAAAATGATACTCAGTCGCAGGAGGCACGGTTCGTACAGCTTTGGGACCACTACCATGAAGCGACACCTGAGGTAATTTCACTCTGGGGCTATTCGCAAGGTTGTACCTTGCAAAGAACGTAGTAGGTTGATTTCCTCTACTTCATCCTCCATTTCTGATCCTGTCACCACAAGGACCACCTTACCTTTCGAGGGTCACAGTTGTATGTATGTACTGTGACACAGTACTCTGCAGGGGGGAGCAGTGCTTTTGAGACTATCGTCTCAGAGCATGAGAAAACCTGCTCACTACCCAAATAAAACCCACTCTACATCTTCCTCTCTCAGCTCGCCCTTTCTTTTCCCTGTGGTTGGTGTCCCCCCCTTTAACCTCCTTACCCCTCCTCTCCTAGTGTGTCGTGTATAAAAAACCCAAAAAAATACAAAATTACAAAAATCAAAAAATAATAAGGCTCTTTTCAGAGCCGCCTTTCACAGTTAAACTTATCTTGTTGGTTTACCAGCTTAAAATATTTCACATAAAATAAACCTGTTTAGCTATATTGTCATTTGCTCCTGACTTGGTCGCAGAAACAAGGTAGTATATTTTATAGACGGTTTACAATGCCTCAATGGAGATTGTTTAGCTTAACGTTCATCAAGTCTTATGCACGGCGTACATTAAAGTTTCTGTCTCTGACTAGAAACACTGGTTACATGTGCAGCACAAAATTAAACGTGTCTGCATGCCGGTGGTGGGCTTCCCACCTAAAACCAAGGGCTTACCTGCAAGTTATGAAGTTCCTGCTTCAAGCGTCGTGGTCGTCCTCTCCCGAGGATTCGTGAATTCTAAGTCAGCCCTCATTTCCCTGTAAGTTCCTCTTCAGTTTTCACACCATTAATGGTGGCGGCCATGTTTTGGGATGTGAATTGCATACTATTAATGGATTGTCTTTGTCCCTTTTTCCTGTGTGCGCTCGTTTTTACTAAAACTATTGAAGACACGTTTTTTAACACATTGAAGTTTAAGAGAATGTTGTGCACATCTTGCATTAGAAATTCGAATGAAACCCTGCCAAATTTAATCAAGAGAGTGATTTATTTGTTTGTTGGCAAAAATTATGTGAATTATGTTTTGTTGCATTGAATTGTGGGAAATGTAGTTCAAATCCTAAACGTCATTTTTAAGTGTTTGGATGTCATTTAAACATAACTAAATACATTTATTTATTTAGTTAAAAGTGAAAGTATGGTATTATTTATCAGGACATCGGTGGTCTCTACCTGAGTCTGTTTCTACCACTGACATTATATGTCCTTAGTGGCTCGTTGCTTTTAGCGAAATATATTGTAGCCTATTTTCTTAAGCATTTATCAGTATAATGTGATTCATATATGGAAAACTCAAACACAGGCATTTGGCAAGATAACACTTAAACTCTTGTTTCAATATAAATACACTGTCCATTTGTTATTTAGTTAAAAGTGAAAGTATGGTATTATTTATCAGGACATCGGTGGTCTCTACCTTGGTCGGTTTCTACCACTGACATTATATGTCATTAGTGGCTCGTTGCTTTTAGCGAAATACATTGTAGCCTATTTTCTTAAGCATTGATCAGTATAATGTGATTCATATATGGAAAACTCAAACACAGGCATTTGGCAAGATAACACTTAAACTCTTGTTTCAATATAAATACATTATGCGTGAGGTAGATTCCCACTTATTGTTACTTTAAAGAAAATGTATCATCTCATTGTCTGAATTCAAACCATGTTCAACAGTTTAAAAATGGCAAATAAGTCTGGCTTCCTCTTGTCGTAGACGTAGTTCTTGGTCCCCTCCACGTTTGCCCAACTTGATTTTCTTTAGGCCCACAAATCTAATGTCTTTCTTGTTCTGTAATTGGTGATGGTTTTGCCAATGCTGCGACAGTGGAAGGTTTTTATCTTGACTCCCAATAGTAGATAAGTGTTCTCTGATTCGTGTTCTGAGCTCACGAATGGTACTTCCAATGTAGATTAAGTTACAGACACATCGTATCGCATAAATGACATATTTGGATCTGCAATTTATTTATTCCTTGATCCGAGTTTTAACCCCATCTTGGTTTGAGAAGACGTCTGTGTCTTGTACTGCATATTGGCACATTGTGCAAAAGCCACATTTCCAAAACCCAGACATTGGTTGGTGTAACCAAGTCTGTGGTCTTGTCTCTTCTCTGTCTGGTAACAGTGATGGACTTAACATCATTTTTAGGGTTTTGGCCCTTCTGTAGATTATCGTTGGATATTCTTGAATGTATTTACTTACATGTGGACCTAGTTTCAATAGATACCAATTTGGTTTCAAAACTTTTTTTGATCTCTTTGTTATTTGCACAATACATCGTGATGAATTGAATCATGTTGTCTGATTGTGTTTGGTTGATTTTTTGTTTTAAGGTGGATTCTCTTGTCATCTTTTGTGCTTTTTGCCTGGCCTTGGTAATTGCCTTCTGAGGATATCCTCTAGCCAAAAAACGTTCTGTCAGTAATTTGCATTCTTTGTTGAAAATTGGGTTGCTACCCTATCATAACCATTGCAATTTTCTCTGGTAGGAAGTGGTGGCTCTGAAAAGAGCCTTTGGGAGGTGTTTGTATGTCAAAAATTATAAATACTTAACACCTACTTCAAAATGGATGCTGTAATTCTAAAAAAGGTTGTAATGCATTTTGTATATTTCTCAAAAAAATCTGATTGCCAGCATAAGTAAGATGGACTCCATCTCTGCGAAAAATGTATGTACTACGAAACATAATATTTTCATTGTGAAAACAGGACATGCCAAAATCTCTTAGAAAGGCACAAACAGCCTTATTAACATTGCACCTTGCTTTTTCCATTTGTGCACCAACTGAAGAAGAACGAAGCCACATTTGTCTCTGTGCAATCCGTGAAAATATTACTTGAGAATTAGGGAACATGTCCATGACCTTCCCAAGTCCTTCTTTCATAGAAAATTGCAAAGAAATTCCAGACACATGTCCTAAACTGTTCCCTCCACAATGAATTACAATTATGTCTGGATGTTGCTCTGTCTCCAAACTAGCACAAAGAGGTAGCAAGTCCAACCACTTCATTCCACGAACTCCATGCCAGTGTACTTCCACATGTGGAAATCCAAGATCTACAGCTACTCCAAAGCTTTCTGCATGCACCTTCAACTAATGAATCCATGAATCTCCCAAAATCCAAACAATCTGTTTTCTGAAACACACAGTCATAGCTATCTGTTGTTCTCTCAGCAAAAAGAGTATCTGAGAAACTCTCTCCTGGCACAACACACCCACTAAACATTCCTGACCAATCCCTTTCAGTGCTCATTCTCATTTGCATGACTTCTGAACCCAAAAACCCCCGGATGTAACACCCGATGTCCGCGAACTACCGCCATGTCCGCGGACATATCGTAACATGAACAGCCCTTCTACCATTTCCACTTCACTTTCTATGCCATTCCCTCATTGGATGTAGCTAAGAAGTCACATGACCATCCACCAATCACATTCAAGACCTCTACATCTAACTGCATCATCATAGATCAGCACTGCAAATGTACTGTGAATCTCTCTGAGTACAAGTGTCATATCATTGGCAAGCACCATCTACAAGAAATACTGTACAAGTCTCCAAGATTTCTACTTGCAGCTCCATGCATATCCATATGCATGAACACAAACTACAGGTATGCATATTTTCTGTACAGTACATGAACACATTTTCAAACTGACTTAATATTTTTGTTTTATTTCTTTATTTATTCAATTACTTTGATTTAGGCATGACATTGAGGCACTATTACCTGGAAGAGCTTAGTTACAGAAATAGTGGTATTCAGTGGTACATTATGAATATCACAAACATAGTAAAGATATTTTGTTTGCTACAGTTAGTCATTACAGTACAATTTGTTCATTAAGAACATATCATATGCATTGAACTTGTGCAAAGTATCTTATGTAAATAAGATAGATTTAATGGTTTTGAGGAAGGCGCTGAGGATTTCAATTAAATCAATGTCTAAATTAAAAACAGTGCTATATACAAATGAAATTACTAATTTGTTTCTTTTACAATTGCAGTGAAGACCATTCCCCTGAAAAGAAGCAACCGAATTTGAAGAACAAAGAAGAACTAAGAAGTAACCTGTTCATTTCAGAAAAAAAGTAAGTAGAATATCACCATAATATTTGTATTATTACTGAAACACACTGTAAAGTTAATTCATGCTATTTCTGTGCCTAAAAATAGAGATTGTGCACCATTCTGTCCAAAATTCCCCATGTCTTAAACAGAGATTTACAGCCAGAATGGCCCACAAATTCCTATTTTTGGACACACAAATTACCCAACTCAACCGCTACAATTTTGACATTATAGAACAAACAACTGTTTTAATGGTATACATTAGATTTACTATTTGTACTTCTCCACACCACTAGCTTACTTTTTTCTGTCATCTGAACCCCAGTTTAGTGGCACATAAATTCAAGAATACCCATCCCTACTAGTTGTAGTTCCCAATGCACAATCACACACCATTACATACATCTTTATCATCTTACTCAAACACTCATTCACACAGCACACATACATTGCAGAACACCCCAACCCATACCTTCTTTATTTTTTTCAACAGACCCTAAAGAATGCCTACCAAAAGTCAAGTCCGTAGAAAGCAACGCAGAAGTAGAACAAATGAAAATAAAAGTGTCCAACATAAGCATCCATCTCTAGCAGAATTTGTAAAAAAAAAGTTGAAACAAAACAGCTAAAACAGTCATTTAGTGAAACAAAAGAAATTTCAATTGCAAAAACTTTGCCTCCTCTATCAAAATGTAAAACAAACCAGAAAACAATTAACAAAAAAATCAGCTATCACTACAGATAAAACTGCTTCTATAAATCTTGATAAAGTTCAAAGTAAGCATACCAAGAAAAGTATTTTAGCCAAAATGTTCCGTGACAGAGTCCTTCAAAATCTTATAAGAACAGGAGAGAAACCAGGTTCAACCCTTAAAACCTATCATAGGAAATTAATCTTAGAAGTGTCGATAGACAGTGCAATTCTTCTCAAAAGAAAGTTATTTATTTTAGTGTTAAACAAAATGAAACCACTAACAAAACTAATAAATAAATTACAAAAAAGACTTCTCAATAAACGAAATGTCAACAGAAAGAACTTCGTAAGTATCTGCAGAGGTGAATTGAATCACACTACGAGCACAGAACCATACTTTAATGAAGAAGAGTACAAACAAAAGCAACCAAATACAATTGCCATACACAGCAGTGGTCGAGGTTATGAAAAAGTGAATAATACCTTAATGGAACAAGAAGTACTCCTTACAAAAATATGCCCTGAAAACTTAGAATTACCCGTCCATTCAACTGAATCAGAACATCTAGTGTACAAATGACCATGCACGTGAATGTGTAACATTCCCAAACAATCTTTCAAGTCTTTACGCCAATTCCTCAATCAATATGTAAAAAGCAAAGACAAAATCAAAATTAAACTACTGCAAAATATGGATACCTGTCCAGTGCACAAGTACACAGGACTACAAGGACATTCATTGGCCTACATAACAGGACCTACTTGTAAAACCACCTTCCATTATATCAAAATGATATCAACACATCTTTCAACTATAAGAAATCTAGTTTATAAACTTTACTATGCTAAAAGTCCTGCTTTAGCATTAGCAAATTTAAAGAACATTCTTCTACATGGTACATAAAAAGACCTACTTGAAGAAATTGACTATATCCAGAAAAAATATTTTGGAAGTGAAAGCCACTTACAGAATGAAATAGCTGTAAACCAAATTAGCAACAATTCTACACATGGCAACCTTTTACTAAACACATACAAAAAAGAAATACTAAAATTTAAAAGTACATCAGCTGAAGTACCAAACCTTGTGTGTGTATGTTGCTGCAGAACTTTTTATAAAAGTAACAAAAAACTGTAGACCTATCATACAAAATAGAAGACAATGAAGATTCTAAATGGTTTGAATTAGCTCTCTACCTTGTAGCAGAAAACAAATACGAAATAACTGACCCCTTAATACTTTGCATTTACTGCACTACAAAACTTGACAACAACTAAACTCCTTCACGTGCTGTCACAAATAATTTGGAATTATACCCACTACCAAAACCCCTACAACAACTTAATTTATATGAGAGCATCATAATTCAAACAGTGCACCCATTTCAAGCAATAATACGCCTTCAACCAAAAACAGCAAAATTACCTCCCTCTGAATTGGTAAAAGGCATTCGTGGAAAAGTAGTTTATTTACCATTAGATTTAAAAGAAAACGTGCACACTCTAGGAGTGCAACGTCCAATGCAGCAATCTTTAATTATCTTAGTAAATGGAGTACCTACAAAAGACAAAAGAATATGGCAACAGCTGGTAGATTTACATAAAGTTAGACATGCCTTGCAATATCTTAAAGAGAATAATGAATATTACAAAGAAATTAATATTGAAGAAAACTTGAAGGATACAACTGAAATAATTCAAGAAACACAAGAAGCTGGTCAATTTGAGCTCCTAGATCCTGCTACAATATCAAATACTTTAGACCATTATACAATTCATCCTTTGCACTCTAATGACACCATAGAAGATGCACTGGAAACATCCCAAATGCGTCAAACAAAAGGATCACCAATCAGCATATGGGAAAAAAGTATATAAGCACGTGCTTTTCCTCTACTCTTTCCTACTGGCAAAGGAGGAAGGTATGATGATAGAACTATTCAAATATCAGCTTCAGAATACAGCTCATTACGGATGTATTCTGAAGATCCCAGATTTAGACAAAATGTGGAATACATATTCCACCTGCTCTTTGAAAGTGAACTAGCAACTTTATATTATGGAGTTGCACACATATTAAAATCAGGATTACACTTTCAAAATATAACAGCTACACAATTATTACAAAAAGTGCAACAAAAGGATGAGGTTTTACAATCAAATATTACAAATCTATTAGCAAATATGCGTGGTACTAAAGAGTACTGGTTTCGACGTCATGGAGATGTACGTTGTATGATCAGAAACCTTGGGCCACCCACTTGGTTTGTGCAGAATATGCATGGGAAGATTTACATGATTTCCTACGCATATCAAACAAAAACAAAACAAACATAGATATACTAACACCTGGAGAACTTTGTTCTTTGGATCCTGTTAATGTTTCAAGATATTTTCACCATCACTTCATTGCTATGCTACATTTTATTTGTAATAAAACTGTTCCTCCCCTTGGAGAAGTGCAACACTTCTTTTGGAGAAAAGAATACCAAGCCAGAGGAGCACCACATATCCACATGCTTTTATGGATTAAAGATGCTCCTAAATTTGGTCAAGACAGCAATGCCACTGTTTTACAGTTTATTGAAAAATATGTCACTTGTGAAATTCCATCAGAATCCACAAATAGTGATCTTCATGCACAAATTTTACAATTTCAAAGACACAAATGTGGAAAATATTGTCGTCGCAAATACAAAAACAAAAAGAAATACTACACCAAATGCCGATTTGGTTTCCCTAGACCAGTTACAAATACAGGTCAAGTGATTACAATGCAATCATTGCCCACTTATTGAATGCAAACATAGATGTGCAGTACATTGCAGACAATTCTACTGCAGTTGCACGATATGTCACAGCATACTTAACCAAAGCAGAAAAGACAGAGCTCCAAGACCTCTGGAATGACCTGTCATCAGATAAAACAGTGTCTCAGAAATTATACAGTGTGGGCATAAAAATGCTCTCCCATAGAGAATGTGGATCATATGAAGCAGCTGATCGTTTAACTGGTACTGCATTGTATGGTAAATCTGAAAATATAGTATGGCTAAGTCTTGGTCCAGCTAAATCTAGAAAAGAGTTCTAAAATCCTTCGAAGATATAGAAACAATAGCCAAACGTGATCCCAACAGCCAAGATATTTTAAAAAACAATTTATTGGACACATACTACCCAAACAGAAGTAATACTTTGGAAACCATGTGTCTATACCACATAGCCCAAAATTACACATACAAAAATAATATACAACCTGATGAAAAAAAAGGTAAATACAGAGTGACAAACTGTGAAGGCAGCTTAGTTAAACTCACTAAACCAAATGTAATTAATCATATCAAATTGTCATTAAAGACTCCTCAACATAAAGAAGTATATTACATGTCCCTGCTACAACTCTTTAAACCATGGAAAAAAGAAGAAGAAATACTCGATAACTATGACTCATATGAAGATGCTTTCAAAGCAAATGAAAGCACTATAACTGATGTAAACTTTACACAGTACAAAACAATGTGGCACAATGAACAGGCACACGAAGAAGAACTCCAGGCCCAACTAGATAAGGACACTCCTGACAGCAGTCAACCTTCTGTAACAGGAAGCCAAGAACCACTGGGACAGCCACTAATAACAAATGAGGCAGAATTAACTAGGATAGAAATAGAAAACACCATGTGTCAGTATGAAGATAAAGAAGACTTAACTATACTACAATCAAAACTAAACAATGAGCAACATAGCATTTTTCAAGAAGTATCAAAACAAATTGCACATGGTGTACAACACGAAAATAAAGAATGTTCCTGGCATAATTATAAACCTATACTACTGTACGTCAGTGGTGAAGCTCGTTCTGGCAAAACATTCCTAATCAAAATCATCAGTAAGTTCCTTCAACAATTGACAAACAACAAACTGTCAGCTATTGTCACTGCTCCCACAGGTTTAGCTGCCTACAACATAGGTGGTGTCACGTTACACCAATTACTACTATTGCCAGTAGAACACCAGAAAAAATTAGACTATTACAAACTTTCTGCAGAAGCTTCAATGGAACTATGCAGATTATTGAAACAAATGAAAATGCTACTAATAGATGAAGTGAGCATGGTCTCCAACCTAATGTTGTCTTTGATTCACCTCAGATTACAAGAAGTACTCAAAACAAACTATGAAGAGCTCTTTGCAGGAAAGCACATTATTGTTTTCGGAGATATTCTTCAATTGACACCAGTAAAATGTGAGCCTATTTTTAAAACATTAGGACACAAACTCTACCGTAAAACTGTTGGCAGCATTGGAAATGTCAACCTTTGGCAACATTTCCAATACAGAGAATTAACAGAAAACATACAGCAATCTGCAGATCTCACTTATGCCAACATCTTAAAAGGTATCAGAGTTGGTATACTTTCTAAAGAAGCAGAAGCAATATTGAAAACCCGGCACATTAATGCACTTTATGGCGATAATGCATGGGCTACAGATGTTATGGAACAATTAGCCCACAAAAATGTCAATTGTATGGCATTTATGCCATCTCTTGCAAGCTGTTTCAAATTCAATTAAATAATGTTAGGTGAAGAAATGCAACCAATAATGGAAATTAGCGCCACAGACAAACTAGATGTACACTACCTATGTGTGACCAAGCCACAACAAGACTAAATAGTTTAGAAAAATGAATCTCAAACACAGCAGGCTTAGAAAAGATATTAAAATTATCCTTAAATTGCAGAGTAATGCTTAAACGTAACCTTGACGTGGACCAAGGACTAGTTAATGGAGCACTGGGTACAGTTGTTGGCTTTCAAACATACCCACGTGACAACAAAATTCAGTTTGTCAATATTCTCTTTGACAAACTTTCAGAAGTAAAAAGGATAGGACGCTCAACAGCTTGATTCCTTCTCATCAAAGACATGTATGTACGCATAGAACAATTTTCTCTAACTCTTGCATACGCAGTCACAATTCATAAATCACAAGGTCTTACCCTAGACAAAGCAATGATAGATATTGGTAACACAGTCTTTAAAGAAGGCATGAGCTACGTAGCACTATCACGCTTACGTACACTTGACAGTCTATTTCTAATCAACTTTGATGCAAGTAAAGTAAACGCTGATATTCCTTGCATTTTAGAATACAATAGACTTCGCTCACTATACAGCCCCCATCTAAACACATATTCTGTTCCACAAAAAGTAAAACGTTATAAAAGAAAAATAAATCAAACAGAAATGCAACAGGATGTCACTGCAAATACTCCAAAGAGAGTAAACTAAACTAATACTTCATCAAGTACCACAAGCAAAAAAAATCAATTAGGGAAAGTAAACCAGGTACTTCTTCAAAGAAAAAAGACAAACTCCAAAAAAAGCAGTCAGATACAGAACTACCTGGTCCATTTAAACTCTCAAATGTAGTTGGTGTAAGTTGCTACGCAAATGTAGCAATGAATATTCTATTTCAATTACCACCAATTGTTGACAACATTTACTTACACAGTACAGACCAATTGTGTTTGCAAATGTTAGTACTTCACAGAAATGCAGCAAACAATCCTGATAACACATATAGTGTTTATGGAATAAGACAACAATTGGACTACTGTCCTGGAATGGTGAAATTCACTATAAACTCACAGGAAGATCCACAAGAATTTCTAATGTACTTACTACAAGTACTGGAAAATAAAAACATACCTATAAATGAAATCTTCCAGATTTCATACATGTGGAAACATACATGCACTCTCTGCAACAATGTTACACAAGAACAAATCCCCAATGAACGCTTTGTATATATATCAATACCTAATTGTGAATCCATTCCATTTCAGCAACTTCTACAAAATGCAAACCATGGTAGATTATGTTCTACCTGCAATTCAGATAATCGCTCCACGTTACTAATACAAACAAATAGTAAATACGTAATACTAATGCTTCTACGTTACAATGCAGATGGTACCAAAAACAATTGCAAGCTGACTGGATTCACACACAGTCAAGTATCACTTGGTAAGAAAACCTTCACAACAATAGGCATAATCTACCACACAGGAGTCACAACCAATTCAGGGCACTACACTGCATATATAAAAAAAGAAATGTGGATGGTTTGAATTGTAATGATAGTACCATTACTCTAAAGCAGAGATTACCAGCAAATCTTACAAACACTTATTTAATGTTCTTAAAACCAAAATTTGATAAATAAACTGTAAGTAAACTTGTAGTAAAAAAATGTAAACTGTTAGAATATTCCAAAAGCTATCTAACTGCCCAAAGATTCTACAACAACTAATCAGATAAATGAATACCAGTAAATTAGAGCAAAAAATAGACAGTTAGAATACGCCAATTGGTATTTAACTGTCCCAAGATTTTACAATATCCAAACAGATAAATCAATACCACTAAAATATATAAACAAATAGACAGTTAGAATACGGCAATTGGTATCTAACTGTCCCAAGATTTAACAACATCCAAATAGATAAATCAATACCGCTAAAATATATAAAAATATAGGCAGTTAGAATACACCTACTGGTATCTAACTGCTCCGACATTTTATAATATCCAAACAAATAAATAATATGTTACTGCTCCAAAAAAATGCAACAAGCCAATGTATAAAGCATTACCCAAAAACAACAAGTGAACACTGAAACCAACCAAACAAATAAACTGTAGCATAACAGAAAAAGGTTTTTTTTAATCCAACATGGATTTTTTTTTCTCCCACAGACCCAATGATTTTAGCAACAAACACAGAACCTGAGCAAATTGCACAGTACTCTGGTTTGTAATCTACTAAATATGAGGGTCCAAAAAAAGAAAATGTTGATTGTACAATGTAATAAGTCATTACAAAATACTAATACTAACATGCTATTTTCTATTATCACAGAAATTAACAAGAAATACATGTACTCCAGTTACAAAACCAAACCGTAAGTATATTATACACTCTATGCCCTGGCCACAACCATCACAGCATATCACACCCATAGTATCTTATAACTTTGTTCCTTATACATTTTTTGACCCAAAGTTATAAGCAACTATAAGTGTGATATACTGCAGTGGTTGTGGCCAGGGCATAGAGTGTTGGGTGCATGGCCATGGCAATGGCCATGCACCCAACACTCTATGCCCTGGCCACAACCACCGCAGCATATCACACCCATAGAGTCAAACATTTCAACTATGGCCTATGGAAACTTTTATTTACTGTCCGCTGACATTATGAGTGTTCTTAGAACACTTTCAACTTGCCAGCAAACAATACGGACAGCATCTTCAGGACACCCCCTACGAACATTTCAGGACAACTCGAGAGTTCTTAGAACACGTCCAAGTTGACAACGAACAATACAGACAGCGTCCTCAGAACACCTCCATTTTGTTTATTTACGAACATTTCAGGACACCGTGAAAGTTCTTAGAACACTTTCAACTTGACAACAAATTCAGGACACCGCAAGAGTTCTTAGAACACTTTCAACTTGACAACGAACAATACGGACAGCGTCTTCAGAACACCCCCATTTTGTTTATTTACGAACATTTCAGGACACCGCGAGAGTTCTTAGAACATTTTCAACTTGACAATGAACAATACGGACAGCGTCTTCAGGACACCCCCTATGAACATTTCAGGACACCACGAGTGTTCTCAGAACACATTCAACTTACCATCAAACAATACGGACAGAGTGCTCAGAACACCCCCATTTTGTTTATTTGCAAACATTTCAGGACACCACGAGTGTTCTTAGAACACAATCAACTTGATAAAGAACACTACGGACAGCGTCCTCAGAACACCCGCATTTTGTTTATTTGCAAACATTTCAGGACACCACAAGAGTTCTTAGAACACATTCAACTTGCCAGAGAACAATACGGACAGCGTCCTCACGACGGACAGCGTCATCAGAACTCCCCCTACGAACATTTCAGGACACCACCAGTGTTCTTAGAACACGTTCAACTTGCCATCGAACAATACGGACAGCATCTTCAGGACACCCCCTACGAACATTTCAGCACAACGCGAGAGTTCTTAGAACACTTTCAACTTCACAAGGAACAATACGCACAGCGTCCTCAGGACACCCCCATTTTGTTTAATTGCGAACATTTCAGGGCACTGCGAGTGTTCTTAGATCACATCCAACTTGCCAGAGAACAATACGGACAGCTTCCTCAGGACGAGCAGCGTCATCAGAACACCCCCTACTAAACATTTCAGGACACCATGAATGTTCTTGGAACACATTCAACTTGCTATCGAACAATACAGTCAGCGTCTTCAGAACACCCCCTACGAACATTTCAGGACACCACGAGTGTTCTTAGAACACATTCAACTTGCCATCTAACAATACGGACAGCGTCTTCAGGACACCCCCTACGAACATTTCAGGAAAACGCGAGAGTTCTTTGAACACTTTCAACTTCAGAACGAACAATACGGATCGCGCCCTGAGGACACCCCCATTTTGTTTATTTGCGAACATTTCAGGACACCGTGAGTGTTCTTAGAACACATTCAACTTGCCAGAGACAGCGTCTTCAGGACACCCCCTACGAACATTTCAGGACAACGCGAGAGTTCTTAGAACACTTTCAACTTCACAACGAACAATACGCACAGCGTCCTCAGGACACCCCCATTTTGTTTATTTGCGAACATTTCAGGACACCACGAGTGTTCTTAGAACACATTCAACTTGCTATCGAACAATACGGACAGTGTCTTCAGAACACTCCCTACGAACATTTCAGGGCACCGCGAGTGTTCTTAGAACACATTCAACTTGCCATCTAACAATACGGACAGCATCTTCAGGACACCCCCTACGAACATTTCAGGACAACGCAAGAGTTCTTAGAACATTTTCATCTTGACAACGAACAATACGGACAGCATCCTCAGAACACCCCCATTTTGTTTATTTACCAACATTTAAGGACACCGCAAGAGTTTTTAGAACATTTTCAACTTGACAACGAACAATACGGACAGCGTCCTCAGAACACCCCCATTTTGTTTATTTACGAACATTTAAGGACACCGCGAGAGTTCTTAGAACACATTCAACTTGCCATCTAACAACACGGACAGCGTCTTCAGGACACGCCCTACAAACATTTCAGGAAAACGCGAGAGTTCTTTGAACACTTTCAACTTCAGAACGAACAATACGGATCGCGTCCTGAGAACACCCCCATTTTGTTTATTTACGAACATTTAAGGACACCGCGAGAGTTCTTAGAACACATTCAACTTGCCATCTAACAACACGGACAGCGTCTTCAGGACACGCCCTACAAACATTTCAGGAAAACGAGAGAGTTCTTCGAACACTTTCAACTTCAGAACGAACAATACGGATCGCGTCCTGAGGACACCCCCATTTTGTTTATTTGCGAACATTTGAGGACACCGCAAGTGTTCTTAGAACACATTCAACTTGCCACAGACAGCGCCTTCAGGACACCCCCTATGAACATTTCAGGACAACGCGATAGTTCTTAGAACACTTTCAACTTCACAACTAACAATACGCACAGCGTCCCCAGGACGGCCCACTTTTGTTTATTTGCAAACATTTCAGGACACCGCGAGTGTTCTTAGAACACATTCAACTTGCCAGAGAACAATACAGACAGCGTCTTCAGAACACTCCCTACGAACATTTCAGGACACCGCGAGTGTTCTTAGAACACATTCAACTTGCCATCTAACAATACCAGACAGTGTCTTCAGAACACCCCCTACGAACATTTCAGGACACCACGAGTGTTCTTAGAACACATTCAACTTGCCATCTAACAATACGGACAGCGTCTTCAGGACACCCCCTACGAACATTTCAGGAAAACGCGAGAGTTCTTCGAACACTTTCAACTTCAGAACGAACAATACGGATCACGTCCTGACGACACCCCCATTTTGTTTATTTGCGAACATTTCAGGACACTGTGAGTGTTCTTAGAACACATTCCACTTGCCAGAGACAGCGTCTTCAGGACACCCCCTACGAACATTTCAGGACAACGCGAGAGTTCTTAGAACACTTTCAACTTCACAACGAACAATACGCACAGCGTCCTCAGGACACCCCCATTTTGTTTATTTGCGAACATTTCAGGACACCGCACGTGTTCTTAGAACACATTCAACTTGCCAGAGAATAATATGGACAGAATCCTTAGGACAAACAGCGTCATCAGAACACCCCCTACGAACATTTCAGGACACCACGAGTGTTCTTAGAACACATTGAACTTGCTATCGAACAATACGGACAGCGTCTTCAGAACACTCCCTACGAACATTTCAGGACACCGCGAGTATTCTTAGAACACATTCAACTTGCCATCTAACAATACGGACAGCATCTTCAGGACACCCCCTACGAACATTTCAGGACAACGCGAGAGTTCTTAGAACATTTTCATCTTGACAACGAACAATACGGACAGCATCCTCAGAACACCCCCATTTTGTTTATTTACGAACATTTAAGGACACCGCGAGAGTTCTTAGAACATTTTCAACTTGACAACAAACAATACGGACAGCGTCCTCAGAACACCCCCATTTTGTTTATTTACGAACATTTAAGGACACCGCGAGAGTTCTTAGAACACATTCAACTTGCCATCTAACAATACGGACAGCATCTTCAGGACACCCCCTACGAACATTTCAGGAAAACGCGAGAGTTCTTCGAACACTTTCAACTTCAGAACGAACAATACGGATCGCGTCCTGAGGACACCCCCATTTTGTTTATTTGCGTACATTTCAGGACACCGCGAGTGTTCTTAGAACACATTCAACTTGCCAGAGACAGCGCCTTCAGGACACCCCCTACGAACATTTCAGGACAACGCGAGAGTTCTTAGAACACTTTCAACTTCACAACTAACAATACGCACAGCGTCCTCAGGACGGCCCAATTTTGTTTATTTGCGAACATTTCAGGACACCCCGAGTGTTCTTAGAACACATTCAACTTGGCATCTAACAATACGGACAGCGTCTTCAGGACACCCCCTACGAACATTTCAGGGCAACGCGAGAGTTCTTAGAACATTTTCAACTTGACAACAAACAATACGGACAGCATCCTCAGAACACCCCCATTTTGTTTATTTACGAACATTTAAGGACACCGCGAGAGTTCTTAGAATATTTTCAACTTGACAACGAACAATACGGACAGCGTCCTCAGAACACTCCCATTTTGTTTATTTACGAACATTTAAGGACACCGCAAGAGTTCTTAGAACATTTTCAACTTGACAACGGACAATACGGACAGCGTCCTCAGGACACCTCCATTTTGTTTATTTACAAACATTTCAGGACACCGTGAGAGTTCTTAGAACACTTTCAACTTGACACCAAATTCAGGACACCGCAAGAGTTCTTAGAACACTTTCAACTTGACAACGAACAATACGGACAGCGTCATCAGAACTCCCCCTACGAACATTTCAGGACACCACCAGTGTTCTTAGAACACTTTCAACTTGCCATCGAACAATACGGACAGCATCTTCAGGACACCCCCTACGAACATTTCAGCACAACGCGAGAGTTCTTAGAACACTTTCAACTTCACAAGGAACAATACGCACAGCGTCCTCAGGACACCCCCATTTTGTTTAATTGCGAACATTTCAGGGCACTGCGAGTGTTCTTAGATCACATCCAACTTGCCAGAGAACAATACGGACAGCTTCCTCAGGACGAGCAGCGTCATCAGAACACCCCCTACTAAACATTTCAGGACACCATGAGTGTTCTTGGAACACATTCAACTTGCTATCGAACAATACAGGTAGCGTCTTCAGAACACCCCCTACGAACATTTCAGGACACCACGAGTGTTCTTAGAACACATTCAACTTGCCATCTAACAATACGGACAGCGTCTTCAGGACACCCCCTACGAACATTTCAGGAAAACGCGAGAGTTCTTTGAACACTTTCAACTTCAGAACGAACAATACGGATCGCGCCCTGAGGACACCCCCATTTTGTTTATTTGCGAACATTTCAGGACACCGTGAGTGTTCTTAGAACACATTCAACTTGCCAGAGACAGCGTCTTCAGGACACCCCCTACGAACATTTCAGGACAACGCGAGAGTTCTTAGAACACTTTCAACTTCACAACGAACAATACGCACAGCGTCCTCAGGACACCCCCATTTTGTTTATTTGCGAACATTTCAGGACACCACGAGTGTTCTTAGAACACATTCAACTTGCTATCGAACAATACGGACAGCGTCTTCAGAACACTCCCTACGAACATTTCAGGACACCGCGAGTGTTCTTAGAACACATTCAACTTGCCATCTAACAATACGGACAGCATCTTCAGGACACCCCCTACGAACATTTCAGGACAACGCAAGAGTTCTTAGAACATTTTCATCTTGACAACGAACAATACGGACAGCATCCTCAGAACACCCCCATTTTGTTTATTTACGAACATTTAAGGACACCGCAAGAGTTTTTAGAACATTTTCAACTTGACAACGAACAATACGGACAGCGTCCTCAGAACACCCCCATTTTGTTTATTTACGAACATTTAAGGACACCGCGAGAGTTCTTAGAACACATTCAACTTGCCATCTAACAACACGGACAGCGTCTTCAGGACACGCCCTACAAACATTTCAGGAAAACGCGAGAGTTCTTTGAACACTTTCAACTTCAGAACGAACAATACGGATCGCGTCCTGAGAACACCCCCATTTTGTTTATTTACGAACATTTAAGGACACCGCGAGAGTTCTTAGAACACATTCAACTTGCCATCTAACAACACAGACAGCGTCTTCAGGACACGCCCTACAAACATTTCAGGAAAACGCGAGAGTTCTTCGAACACTTTCAACTTCAGAACGAACAATACGGATCGCGTCCTGAGGACACCCCCATTTTGTTTATTTGCGAACATTTCAGGACACCGCGAGTGTTCTTAGAACACATTCAACTTGCCACAGACAGCGCCTTCAGGACACCCCCTATGAACATTTCAGGACAACGCGATAGTTCTTAGAACACTTTCAACTTCACAACTAACAATACGCACAGCGTCCTCAGGACGGCCCACTTTTGTTTATTTGCAAACATTTCAGGACACCGCGAGTGTTCTTAGAACACATTCAACTTGCCAGAGAACAATACAGACAGCGTCTTCAGAACACTCCCTACGACCATTTCAGGACACCGCGAGTGTTCTTAGAACACATTCAACTTGCCATTTAACAATACCAGACAGCATCTTACCCCCTACGAACATTTCAGGACACCACGAGTGTTCTTAGAACACATTCAACTTGCCATCTAACAATACGGACAGCGTCTTCAGGACACCCCCTACGAACATTTCAGGAAAACGCGAGAGTTGTTCGAACACTTTCAACTTCAGAACGAACAATACGGATCGCGTCCTGACGACACCCCCATTTTGTTTATTTGCAAACATTTCAGGACACTGTGAGTGTTCTTAGAACACATTCCACTTGTCAGAGACAGCGTCTTCAGGACACCCCCTACGAACATTTCAGGACAACGCGAGAGTTCTTAGAACACTTTCAACTTCACAACGAACAATACGCACAGCGTCCTCAGGACACCCCCATTTTGTTTATTTGCGAACATTTCAGGACACCGCACGTGTTCTTAGAACACATTCAACTTGCCAGAGAATAATATGGACAGTATCCTTAGGACAAACAGCGTCATCAGAACACCCCCTACGAACATTTCAGGACACCACGAACTTGCTATCGAACAATACGGACAGCGTCTTCAGAACACTCCCTACGAACATTTCAGGACACCGCGAGTGTTCTTAGAACACATTCAACTTGCCATCTAACAATACGGACAGCATCTTCAGGACACCCCCTACGAACATTTCAGGACAACGCGAGAGTTCTTAGAACATTTTCATCTTGACAACGAACAATACGGACAGCATCCTCAGAACACCCCCATTTTGTTTATTTACGAACAGTTAAGGACACCGCGAGAGTTCTTAGAACATTTTCAACTTGACAACAAACAATACGGACAGCGTCCTCAGAACACCCCCATTTTGTTTATTTACGAACATTTAAGAACACCGCGAGAGTTCTTAGGACACATTCAACTTGCCATCTAACTATACGGACAGCATCTTCAGGACACCCCCTACGAACATTTCAGGAAAACGCGAGAGTTCTTCGAACACTTTCAACTTCAGAACAAACAATACGGATCGCGTCCTGAGGACACCCCCATTTTGTTTATTTGCGAACATTTCAGGACACCGCGAGTGTTCTTAGAACACATTCAACTTGCCAGAGACAGCGCCTTCAGGACACCCCCTACGAACATTTCAGGACAACGCGAGAGTTCTTAGAACACTTTCAACTTCACAACTAACAATACGCACAGCGTCCTCAGGACGGCCCAATTTTGTTTATTTGCGAACATTTCAGGACACCACGAGTGTTCTTAGAACACATTCAACTTGGCATCTAACAATACGGACAGCGTCTTCAGGACACCCCCTACGAACATTTCAGGGCAACGCGAGAGTTCTTAGAACATTTTCAACTTGACAACAAACAATACGGACAGCATCCTCAGAACACCCCCATTTTGTTTATTTACGAACATTTAAGGACACCGCGAGAGTTCTTAGAACATTTTCAACTTGACAACGAACAATACGGACAGCGTCCTCAGAACACTCCCATTTTGTTTATTTACGAACATTTAAGGACACCGCAAGAGTTCTTAGAACATTTTCAACTTGACAACGGACAATACGGACAGCGTCCTCAGGACACCTCCATTTTGTTTATTTACAAACATTTCAGGACACCGTGAGAGTTCTTAGAACACTTTCAACTTGACACCAAATTCAGGACACCGCAAGAGTTCTTAGAACACTTTCAACTTGACAACGAACAATACGGACAGCGTCTTCAGAACACCCCCATTTTGTTTATTTACGAACATTTCAGGACACAGCGAGAGTTCTTAGAACATTTTCAACTTGACAATGAACAATACGGACAGCGTCTTCAGGACACCCCCTACGAACATTTCAGGACACCACGAGTGTTCTCAGAACACATTCAACTTACCATCAAACAATACGGACAGAGTCCTCAGAACACCCCATTTTGTTTATTTGCGAACATTTCAGGACACCACGAGTGTTCTTAGAACACAATCAACTTGATAAAGAACACTACGGACAGCGTCCTCAGAACACCCCCATTTTGTTTATTTGCGAACATTTCAGGACACCACAAGACTTCTTGGAACCCATTCAACTTGCCAGAGAACAATACGGACAGCGTCCTCAGAACACCCCCATTTTGTTTATTTACGAACATTTCAGGACACCGCAAGTGTTCTTAGAACACATTCAACTTGCCAGAGAACAATACGGACAGCGTCCTCACGACGGACAGCGTCATCAGTACACCCCCTATGAACATTTCAGGACACCACAAGTGTTCTTAGAACACGTTCAACTTGCCATCAAACAATACGGACAGCATCTTCAGGACACCCCCTACGAACATTTCAGCACAACGCGAGAGTTCTTAGAACACTTTCAACTTCACAAGGAACAATACGCACAGCGTCCTCAGGACACCCCATTTTGTTTAATTGCGAACATTTCAGGGCACTGCGAGTGTTCTTAGATCACATCCAACTTGCCAGAGAACAATACGGACAGCTTCCTCAGGACGAACAGCGTCATCAGAACACCCCCTACGAACATTTCAGGACACCATGAGTGTTCTTAGAACACATCCAACTTGCTATCTTACAATACAGACAGCGTCTTCAGAACACCCCCTACGAATATTTCAGGACACCATGAGTGCTCTTAGAACACATTCAACTTGCCATCTAACAATACGGACAGCGTCTTCAGGACACCCCCTACGAACATTTCAGGAAAACGCGAGAGTTCTTCGAACACTTTCAACTTCAGAACGAACAATACGGATCGCGTCCTGAGGACACCCCCATTTTGTTTATTTGCGAGTATTTCAGGACACCGTGAGTGTTCTTAGAACACATTCAACTTGCCAGAGACAGCGTCTTCAGGACACCCCCTACGAACATTTCAGGACAACGCGAGAGTTCTTAGAACACTTTCAACTTCACAACGAACAATACGCACAGCGTCCTCAGGACATCCCCATTTTGTTTATTTGCAAACATTTCAGGACACCGCAAGTGTTCTTAGAACACATTCAACTTGCCAGAGAATAATACGGACAGCATCCTTAGGACAAACAGCGTCATCAGAACACCCCCTACGAACATTTAAGGACACCACGAGTGTTCTTAGAACACATTCAACTTGCTATCGAACAATACGGACAGCATCTTCAGGATACCCCCTACGAACATTTCAGGACAACGCGAGAGTTCCTAGAACATTTTCATCTTGGCAACGAACAATACGGTCAGCATCCTCAGAACACCCCCATTTTGTTTATTTACGAACATTTAAGGACACCGCGAGAGTTTTTAGAACATTTTCAACTTGACAACGAACAATACGGACAGCGTCCTCAGAACACCCCCATTTTGTTTATTTACGAACATTTAAGGACACCGCGAGAGTTCTTAGAACACATTCAATTTGCCATCTAACAATACGGACAGCATCTTCAGGACACCCCCTACGAACATTTCAGGAAAACGCGAGAGTTCTTCGAACACTTTCAACATCAGAACGAACAATACGGATCGTGTCCTGAGGACACCCCCATTTTGTTTATTTGCGAACATTTCAGGACACCGCGAGTGTTCTTAGAATACATTCAACTTGCCAGAGACAGCGCCTTCAGGACACCCCCTACGAACATTTCAGGACAACGCGAGAGTTCTTAGAACACTTTCAACTTCACAACTAACAATACGCACAGCGTCCTCAGGACGGCCCAATTTTGTTTATTTGCGAACATTTCAGGACACCGCGAGTGTTCTTAGAACACATTCAACTTGCCAGAGAACAATACGGACAGCGTCTTCAGAACACTCCCTACGAACATTTCAGGACACCACGAGTGTTCTTAGAACACATTCAACTTGCCATCTAACAATACGGACAGCGTCTTCAGGACACCCCCTACGAACATTTCAGGGCAACGCGAGAGTTCTTAGAACATTTTCAACTTGACAACAAACAATACGGACAGCATCCTCAGAACACCCCCATTTTGTTTATTTACGAACAGTTAAGGACACAGCGAGTGTTCTTAGAACACATTCAACTTGCCATCTAACAATACGGACAGCGTCTTCAGGACACCCCCTACGAACATTTCAGGACACCACAAGTGTTCTTAGAACACATTCAACTTGCCATCTAACAATACGGACAGCGTCTTCAGCACACCCCCTACGAACATTTCAGGACACCACGAGTGTTCTTAGAACACTTTCAACTTCACAACGAACAATACGCACAGCGTCCTCAGGACAACCCCATTTTGTTTATTTGCGAACATTTCAGGACACCGCAAGTGTTCTTAGAACACATTCAACTTGCCAGAGAATAATACGGACAGCATCCTTAGGACAAACAGCGTCATCAGAACACCCCCTACGTACATTTCAGGACACCGCGAGTGTTCTTAGAACACAGTCAACTTGCCATCTAACAATACGGACAGCGTCTTCAGGACACCCCCTTTGAACATTTCAGGACACCACGAGTGTTCTTAGAACACATTCAACTTGCCATCTAACAATACGGACAGCGTCTTCAGGACACCCCCTACGAACATTTCAGGACACCACGAGTGTTCTTAGAACACATTCAACTTGCCAGAGACAGCGTCTTCAGGACACCCCCTACGAACATTTCAGGACAACGCGAGAGTTCTTAGAACACTTTCAACTTCACAACGAACAATACGCACAGCGTCCTCAGGACACCCCCATTTTGTTTATTTGCGAACATTTCAGGACACCGCAAGTGTTCTTAGAACACATTCAACTTGCCAGAGAATAATACGGACAGCATCCTTAGGACAAACAGCGTCATCAGAACACCCCCTACGAACATTTCAGGACACCACAAGTGTTCTTAGAACACAGTCAACTTGCCATCTAACAATACGGACAGCGTCTTCAGGACACCCCCTTTGAACATTTCAGGACACCACGAGTGTTCTTAGGACACATTCAACTTGCCATCTAACAATACGGACAGCGTCTTCAGGACACCCCCTACGAACATTTCAGGACACCACGAGTGTTCTTAGAACACATTCAACTTGCCAGAGACAGCGTCTTCAGGACACCCCCTACGAACATTTCAGGACAACGCGAGAGTTCTTAGAACACTTTCAACTTCACAACGAACAATACGCACAGCGTCCTCAGGACACCCACATTTTGTTTATTTGCGAACATTTCAGGACACCGCAAGTGTTCTTAGAACACATTCAACTTGCCAGAGAATAATACGGACAGCATCCTTAGGACAAACAGCGTCATCAGAACACCCCCTACGAACATTTCAGGACACCACGAGTGTTCTTAGAACACATTCAACTTGCTATCGAACAATACGGACAGCGTCTTCAGAACACTCCCTACGAACATTTCAGGACACCGCGAGTGTTCTTAGAACACATTCAACTTGCCATCTAACAATACGGACAGCATTTTCAGGACACCCCCTACGAACATTTCAGGACAACGCGAGAGTTTTTAGAACATTTTCATCTTGGCAACAAACAATACGGACAGCATCCTCAGAACACCCCCATTTTGTTTATTTACGAACATTTAAGGACACCGCGAGAGTTTTTAGAACATTTTCAACTTGACAACGAACAATACGGACAGCGTCCTCAGAACACCCCCATTTTGTTTATTTACGAACATTTAAGGACACCGCGAGAGTTCTTAGAACACATTCAACTTGCCATCTAACAATACGGACAGCGTCTTCAGGACACCCCCTACGAACATTTCAGGAAAATGCGAGAGTTCTTCGAACACTTTCAACTTCAGAACGAACAATACGGATCGCGTCCTGAGGACACCCCCATTTTGTTTATTTGCGAACATTTCAGGACACCGCGAGTGTTCTTAGAACACATTCAACTTGCCAGAGACAGCGCCTTCAGGACACCCCCTACGAACATTTCAGGACAACGTGATAGTTCTTAGAACACTTTCAACTTCACAACTAACAATATGCACAGCGTCCTCAGGACGGCCCAATTTTGTTTATTTGCGAACATTTCAGGACACCGCGAGTGTTCTTAGAACACATTCAACTTGCCAGAGAACAATAAGGACAGCGTCTTCAGAACACTCCCTACGAACATTTCAGGACACCGCAAGTGTTCTTAGAACACATTCAACTTGCCATCTAACAATACGGGCAGCGTCTTCAGGAGACCCCCTACGAACATTTCAGGACACCATGAGTGTTCTTAGAACACATTCAACTTGCTATCGAACAATACAGACAGTGTCTTCAGAACACCCCCTACGAACATTTCAGGACACCACGAGTGTTCTTAGAACACATTCAACTTGCCATCTAACAATACGGACAGCGTCTTCAGGACACCCCCTACGAACATTTCAGGAAAACGCGAGAGTTCTCCGAACACTTTCAACTTCAGAACGAACAATACGGATCGCGTCCTGAGGACACCCCCATTTTGTTTATTTGCGAACATTTCAGGACACTGTGAGTGTTCTTAGAACACATTCCACTTGCCAGAGACAGCGTCTTCAGGACACCCCCTACGAACATTTCAGGACAACGCGAGAGTTCTTAGAACACTTTCAACTTCACAACGAACAATACGCACAGCGTCCTCAGGACACCCCCATTTTGTTTATTTGCGAACATTTCAGGACACCGCAAGTGTTCTTAGAACACATTCAACTTGCCAGAGAATAATATGGACAGCATCCTTAGGACAAACAGCGTCATCAGAACACCCCCTACGAACATTTCAGGACACCACGAGTGTTCTTAGAACACATTCAACTTGCTATCGAACAATACGGACAGCGTCTTCAGAACACTCACTAGGAACATTTCAGGACACCGCGAGTATTGTTAGAACACATTCAACTTGCCATCTAACAATACGGACAGCATCTTCAGGACACCCCCTACGAACATTTCAGGACAACGCGAGAGTTCTTAGAACATTTTCATCTTGACAACGAACAATACGGACAGCATCCTCAGAACACCCCCATTTTGTTTATTTACGAACATTTAAGGACACCGCGAGAGTTCTTAGAACATTTTCAACTTGACAACGAACAATACGGACAGCGTCCTCAGAACACCCCCATTTTGTTTATTTACGAACATTTAAGGACACCGTGAGAGTTCTTAGAACACATTCAACTTGCCATCTAACAATACGGACAGCATCTTCAGGACACCCCCTACGAACATTTCAGGAAAACGCGAGAGTTCTTCGAACACTTTCAACATCAGAACGAACAATACGGATCGCGTCCTGAGGACACCCCCATTTTGTTTATTTGCGAACATTTCAGGACACCGCGAGTGTTCTTAGAATACATTCAACTTGCCAGAGACAGCGCCTTCAGGACACCCTCTACGAACATTTCAGGACAACGTGAGAGTTCTTAGAACACTTTCAACTTCACAACTAACAATACACACAGCGTCCTCAGGACGGCCCAATTTTGTTTATTTGCGAACATTTCAGGACACCGCGAGTGTTCTTAGAACACATTCAACTTTCCAGAGAACAATACGGACAGTGTCTTCAGAACACTCCCTACTAACATTTCAGGACACCGCGAGTGTTCTTAGAACACATTCAACTTGCCACCTAACAATACGGACAGCGTCTTCAGGACACCCCCTACGAACATTTCAGGGTAACGCGAGAGTTCTTAGAACATTTTCAACTTGACAACAAACAATACGGACAGCATCCTCAGAACACCCCCATTTTGTTTATTTACGAACATTTAAGGACACAGCGAGAGTTCCTAGAACATTTTCAACTTGACAACGAACAATACGGACAGCGTCCTCAGAACACCCCCATTTTGTTTATTTACGAACATTTAAGGACACCGCAAGAGTTCTTACAACATTTTCAACTTGACAACGGACAATACGGACAGCGTCCTCAGGACACCCCATTTTGTTTATTTGCGAACATTTCAGGACACCGCACGTGTTCTTAGAACACATTCAACTTGCCAGAGAATAATATGGACAGTATCCTTAGGACAAACAGCGTCATCAGAACACCCCCTACGAACATTTCAGGACACCACGAGTGTTCTTAGAACACATTGAACTTGCTATCGAACAATACGGACAGCGTCTTCAGAACACTCCCTACGAACATTTCAGGACACCGCGAGTGTTCTTAGAACACATTCAACTTGTCATCTAACAATACGGACAGCATCTTCAGGACACCCCCTACGAACATTTCAGGACAACGCGAGAGTTCTTAGAACATTTTCATCTTGACAACGAACAATACGGACAGCATCCTCAGAACACCCCCATTTTGTTTATTTACGAACATTTAAGGACACCGCGAGAGTTCTTAGAACATTTTCAACTTGACAACAAACAATACGGACAGCGTCCTCAGAACACCCCCATTTTGTTTATTTACGAACATTTAAGGACACCGCGAGAGTTCTTAGAACACATTCAACTTGCCATCTAACAATACGGACAGCATCTTCAGGACACCCCCTACGAACATTTCAGGAAAACGCGAGAGTTCTTCGAACACTTTCAACTTCAGAACGAACAATACTGATCGCGTCCTGAGGACAAACCCATTTTGTTTATTTGCGAACATTTCAGGCCACCGCGAGTGTTCTTAGAACACATTCAACTTGCCAGAGACAGCGCCTTCAGGAAACCCCCTACGAACATTTCAGGACAACGCGAGAGTTCTTAGAACACTTTCAACTTCACAACTAACAATACGCACAGCGTCCTCAGGACGGCCCAATTTTGTTTATTTGCGAACATTTCAGGACACCACGAGTGTTCTTAGAACACATTCAACTTGGCATCTAACAATACGGACAGCGTCTTCAGGACACCCCCTACGAACATTTCAGGGCAACGCGAGAGTTCTTAGAACATTTTCAACTTGACAACAAACAATACGGACAGCATCCTCAGAACACCCCCATTTTGTTTATTTACGAACATTTAAGGACACCGCGAGAGTTCTTAGAATATTTTCAACTTGACAACGAACAATACGGACAGCGTCCTCAGAACACTCCCATTTTGTTTATTTACGAACATTTAAGGACACCGCAAGAGTTCTTAGAACATTTTCAACTTGACAACGGACAATACGGACAGCGTCCTCAGGACACCTCCATTTTGTTTATTTACAAACATTTCAGGACACCGTGAGAGTTCTTAGAATACTTTCAACTTGACACCAAATTCAGGACACCGCAAGAGTTCTTAGAACACTTTCAACTTGACAACGAACAATACGGACAGCGTCTTCAGAACACCCCCATTTTGTTTATTTACGAACATTTCACGACACAGCGAGAGTTCTTAGAACATTTTCAACTTGACAATGAACAATACGGACAGCGTCTTCAGGACACCCCCTACGAACATTTCAGGACACCACGAGTGTTCTCAGAACACATTCAACTTACCATCAAACAATACGGACAGAGTCCTCAGAACACCCCATTTTGTTTATTTGCGAACATTTCAGGACACCACGAGTGTTCTTAAAACACAATCAACTTGATAAAGAACACTACGGACAGCGTCCTCAGAACACCCCCATTTTGTTTATTTGCGAACATTTCAGGACACCACAAGACTTCTTAGAACCCATTCAACTTGCCAGAGAACAATACGGACAGCGTCCTCAGAACACCCCCATTTTGTTTATTTACGAACATTTCAGGACACCGCAAGTGTTCTTAGAACACATTCAACTTGCCAGAGAACAATACGGACAGCGTACTCACGACGGACAGCGTCATCAGTACACCCCCTACGAACATTTCAGGACACCACAAGTGTTGTTAGAACACGTTCAACTTGCCATCAAACAATACGGACAGCATCTTCAGGACACCCCCTACGAACATTTCAGCACAACGCGAGAGTTCTTAGAACACTTTCAACTTCACAAGGAACAATACGCACAGCGTCCTCAGGACACCCCATTTTGTTTAATTGCGAACATTTCAGGGCACTGCGAGTGTTCTTAGATCACATCCAACTTGCCAGAGAACAATACGGACAGCTTCCTCAGGACGAACAGCGTCATCAGAACACCCCCTACGAACATTTCAGGACACCATGAGTGTTCTTAGAACACATCCAACTTGCTATCTTACAATACAGACAGCGTCTTCAGAACACCCCCTACGAATATTTCAGGACACCATGAGTGCTCTTAGAACACATTCAACTTGCCATCTAACAATACGGACAGCGTCTTCAGGACACCCCCTACGAACATTTCAGGAAAACGCGAGAGTTCTTCAAACACTTTCAACTTCAGAACGAACAATACGGATCGCGTCCTGAGGACACCCCCATTTTGTTTATTTGCGAACATTTCAGGACACCGTGAGTGTTCTTAGAACACATTCAACTTGCCAGAGACAGCGTCTTCAGGACACCCCCTACGAACATTTCAGGACAACACGAGAGTTCTTAGAACACTTTCAACTTCACAACGAACAATACGCACAGCGTCCTCAGGACACCCCCATTTTGTTTATTTGCAAACATTTCAGGACACCGCAAGTGTTCTTAGAACACATTCAACTTGCCAGAGAATAATACGGACAGCATCCTTAGGACAAACAGAGTCATCAGAACACCCCCTACGAACATTTAAGGACACCACGAGTGTTCTTAGAACACATTCAACTTGCTATCGAACAATACGGACAGCGTCTTCAGAACACTCCCTACGAACATTTCCGGACACCGCAAGTATTCTTAGAACACATTCAACTTGCCATCTAACAATACGGACAGCATCTTCAGGATACCCCCTACGAACATTTCAGGACAACGCGAGAGTTCTTAGAACATTTTCATCTTGGCAACGAACAATACGGTCAGCATCCTCAGAACACCCCCATTTTGTTTATTTACGAACATTTAAGGACACCGCGAGAGTTTTTAGAACATTTTCAACTTGACAACGAACAATACGGACAGCGTCCTCAGAACACCCCCATTTTGTTTATTTACGAACATTTAAGGACACCGCGAGAGTTCTTAGAACACATTCAACTTGCCCTCTAACAATACGGACAGCATCTTCAGGACACCCCCTACGAACATTTCAGGAAAACGCGAGAGTTCTTCGAACACTTTCAACATCAGAACGAACAATACGGATCGCGTCCTGAGGACACCCCCATTTTGTTTATTTGCGAACATTTCAGGACACCGCGAGTGTTCTTAGAATACATTCAACTTGCCAGAGACAGCGCCTTCAGGACACCCCCTACGAACATTTCAGGACAACGCGAGAGTTCTTAGAACACTTTCAACTTCACAACTAACAATACGCACAGCGTCCTCAGGACGGCCCAATTTTGTTTATTTGCGAACATTTCAGGACACCGCGAGTGTTCTTAGAACACATTCAACTTGCCAGAGAACAATACGGACAGCATCTTCAGAACACTCCCTACGAACATTTCAGGACACCACGAGTGTTCTTAGAACACATTCAACTTGCCATCTAACAATACGGACAGCGTCTTCAGGACACCCCCTACGAACATTTCAGGGCAACGCGAGAGTTCTTAGAACATTTTCAACTTGACAACAAACAATACGGACAGCATCCTCAGAACACCCCCATTTTGTTTATTTACGAACAGTTAAGGACACAGCGAGTGTTCTTAGAACACATTCAACTTGCCATCTAACAATACGGACAGCGTCTTCAGGACACCCCCTACGAACATTTCAGGACACCACAAGTGTTCTTAGAACACATTCAACTTGCCATCTAACAATACGGACAGCGTCTTCAGGACACCCCCTACGAACATTTCAGGACACCACGAGTGTTCTTAGAACACATTCAACTTGCCAGAGACAGCGTCTTCAGGACACCCCCTACGAACATTTCAGGACAACGCGAGAGTTCTTAGAACACTTTCAACTTCACAACGAACAATACGCACAGCGTCCCCAGGACACCACCATTTTGTTTATTTACGAACATTTCAGGACACCGCGAGTGTTCTTAGAACACATTCAACTTGCCAGAGAATAATACGGACAGCATCCTTAGGACAAACAGCGTCATCAGAACACCCCCTACGAACATTTCAGGACACCGCGAGTGTTCTTAGAACACAGTCAACTTGCCATCTAACAATACGGACAGCGTCTTCAGGACACCCCCTATGAACATTTCAGGACACTACGAGTGTTCTTAGAACACATTCAACTTGCCATCTAACAATACGGACAGCGTCTTCAGGACACCCCCTATGAACATTTCAGGACACCACGAGTGTTCTTAGAACACATTCAACTTGCCAGAGACAGCGCCTTCAGGACACCCCCTACGAACATTTCAGGACAACGTGAGAGTTCTTAGAACACTTTCAACTTCACAACTAACAATACACACAGCGTCCTCAGGACGGCCCAATTTTGTTTATTTGCGAACATTTCAGGACACCGCGAGTGTTCTTAGAACACATTCAACTTTCCAGAGAACAATACGGACAGTGTCTTCAGAACACTCCCTACGAACATTTCAGGGCAACGCGAGAGTTCTTAGAACATTTTCAACTTGACAACAAACAATACGGACAGCATCCTCAGAACACCCCCATTTTGTTTATTTACGAACAGTTAAGGACACAGCGAGTGTTCTTAGAACACATTCAACTTGCCATCTAACAATACGGACAGCGTCTTCAGGACACCCCCTACGAACATTTCAGGACACCACAAGTGTTCTTAGAACACATTCAACTTGCCATCTAACAATACGGACAGCGTCTTCAGGACACCCCCTACGAACATTTCAGGACACCACGAGTGTTCTTAGAACACATTCAACTTGCCAGAGACAGCGTCTTCAGGACACCCCCTACGAACATTTCAGGACAACGCGAGAGTTCTTAGAACACTTTCAACTTCACAACGAACAATACGCACAGCGTCCTCAGGACACCACCATTTTGTTTATTTACGAACATTTCAGGACACCGCGAGTGTTCTTAGAACACATTCAACTTGCCAGAGAATAATACGGACAGCATCCTTAGGACAAACAGCGTCATCAGAACACCCCCTACGAACATTTCAGGACACCGCGAGTGTTCTTAGAACACAGTCAACTTGCCATCTAACAATACGGACAGCGTCTTCAGGACACCCCCTATGAACATTTCAGGACACTACGAGTGTTCTTAGAACACATTCAACTTGCCATCTAACAATACGGACAGCGTCTTCAGGACACCCCCTATGAACATTTCAGGACACCACGAGTGTTCTTAGAACACATTCAACTTGCCAGAGACAGCGCCTTCAGGACACCCCCTACGAACATTTCAGGACAACGTGAGAGTTCTTAGAACACTTTCAACTTCACAACTAACAATACACACAGCGTCCTCAGGACGGCCCAATTTTGTTTATTTGCGAACATTTCAGGACACCGCGAGTGTTCTTAGAACACATTCAACTTTCCAGAGAACAATACGGACAGTGTCTTCAGAACACTCCCTACTAACATTTCAGGACACCGCGAGTGTTCTTAGAACACATTCAACTTGCCACCTAACAATACGGACAGCGTCTTCAGGACACCCCCTACGAACATTTCAGGGTAACGCGAGAGTTCTTAGAACATTTTCAACTTGACAACAAACAATACGGACAGCATCCTCAGAACACCCCCATTTTGTTTATTTACGAACATTTAAGGACACAGCGAGAGTTCCTAGAACATTTTCAACTTGACAACGAACAATACGGACAGCGTCCTCAGAACACCCCCATTTTGTTTATTTACGAACATTTAAGGACACCGCAAGAGTTCTTACAACATTTTCAACTTGACAACGGACAATACGGACAGCGTCCTCAGGACACCCCATTTTGTTTATTTGCGAACATTTCAGGACACCGCACGTGTTCTTAGAACACATTCAACTTGCCAGAGAATAATATGGACAGTATCCTTAGGACAAACAGCGTCATCAGAACACCCCCTACGAACATTTCAGGACACCACGAGTGTTCTTAGAACACATTGAACTTGCTATCGAACAATACGGACAGCGTCTTCAGAACACTCCCTACGAACATTTCAGGACACCGCGAGTGTTCTTAGAACACATTCAACTTGTCATCTAACAATACGGACAGCATCTTCAGGACACCCCCTACGAACATTTAAGGACACCACGAGTGTTCTTAGAACACATTCAACTTGCTATCGAACAATACGGACAGCGTCTTCAGAACACTCCCTACGAACATTTCAGGACACCGCAAGTATTCTTAGAACACATTCAACTTGCCATCTAACAATACGGACAGCATCTTCAGGATACCCCCTACGAACATTTCAGGACAACGCGAGAGTTCTTAGAACATTTTCATCTTGGCAACGAACAATACGGTCAGCATCCTCAGAACACCCCCATTTTGTTTATTTACGAACATTTAAGGACACCGCGAGAGTTTTTAGAACATTTTCAACTTGACAACGAACAATACGGACAGCGTCCTCAGAACACCCCCATTTTGTTTATTTACGAACATTTAAGGACACCGCGAGAGTTCTTAGAACACATTCAACTTGCCCTCTAACAATACGGACAGCATCTTCAGGACACCCCCTACGAACATTTCAGGAAAACGCGAGAGTTCTTCGAACACTTTCAACATCAGAACGAACAATACGGATCGCGTCCTGAGGACACCCCCATTTTGTTTATTTGCGAACATTTCAGGACACCGCGAGTGTTCTTAGAATACATTCAACTTGCCAGAGACAGCGCCTTCAGGACACCCCCTACGAACATTTCAGGACAACGCGAGAGTTCTTAGAACACTTTCAACTTCACAACTAACAATACGCACAGCGTCCTCAGGACGGCCCAATTTTGTTTATTTGCGAACATTTCAGAACACCGCGAGTGTTCTTAGAACACATTCAACTTGCCAGAGAACAATACGGACAGCATCTTCAGAACACTCCCTACGAACATTTCAGGACACCACGAGTGTTCTTAGAACACATTCAACTTGCCATCTAACAATACGGACAGCGTCTTCAGGACACCCCCTACGAACATTTCAGGGCAACGCGAGAGTTCTTAGAACATTTTCAACTTGACAACAAACAATACGGACAGCATCCTCAGAACACCCCCATTTTGTTTATTTACGAACAGTTAAGGACACAGCGAGTGTTCTTAGAACACATTCAACTTGCCATCTAACAATACGGACAGCGTCTTCAGGACACCCCCTACGAACATTTCAGGACACCACAAGTGTTCTTAGAACACATTCAACTTGCCATCTAACAATACGGACAGCGTCTTCAGGACACCCCCTACAAACATTTCAGGACACCACGAGTGTTCTTAGAACACATTCAACTTGCCAGAGACAGCGTCTTCAGGACACCCCCTACGAACATTTCAGGACAACGCGAGAGTTCTTAGAACACTTTCAACTTCACAACGAACAATACGCACAGCGTCCTCAGGACACCACCATTTTGTTTATTTACGAACATTTCAGGACACCGCGAGTGTTCTTAGAACACATTCAACTTGCCAGAGAATAATACGGACAGCATCCTTAGGACAAACAGCGTCATCAGAACACCCCCTACGAACATTTCAGGACACCGCGAGTGTTCTTAGAACACAGTCAACTTGCCATCTAACAATACGGACAGCGTCTTCAGGACACCCCCTATGAACATTTCAGGACACTACGAGTGTTCTTAGAACACATTCAACTTGCCATCTAACAATACGGACAGCGTCTTCAGGACACCCCCTATGAACATTTCAGGACACCACGAGTGTTCTTAGAACACATTCAACTTGCCAGAGACAGCGCCTTCAGGACACCCCCTACGAACATTTCAGGACAACGTGAGAGTTCTTAGAACACTTTCAACTTCACAACTAACAATACACGCAGCGTCCTCAGGACGGCCCAATTTTGTTTATTTGCGAACATTTCAGGACACCGCGAGTGTTCTTAGAACACATTCAACTTTCCAGAGAACAATACGGACAGTGTCTTCAGAACACTCCCTACTAACATTTCAGGACACCGCGAGTGTTCTTAGAACACATTCAACTTGCCACCTAACAATACGGACAGCGTCTTCAGGACACCCCCTACGAACATTTCAGGACAACGCGAGAGTTCTTAGAACATTTTCAACTTGACAACAAACAATACGGACAGCATCCTCAGAACACCCCCATTTTGTTTATTTACGAACATTTAAGGACACAGCGAGAGTTCCTAGAACATTTTCAACTTGACAACGAACAATACGGACAGCGTCCTCAGAACACCCCCATTTTGTTTATTTACGAACATTTAAGGACACCGCGAGAGTTCTTAGAACACATTCAACTTGCCATCTAACAATACGGACAGCGTCTTCAGGACACCCCCTACGAACATTTCAGGACAACGCGAGAGTTCTTAGAACATTTTCAACTTGACAACAAACAATACGGACAGCATCCTCAGAACACCCCCATTTTGTTTATTTACGAACATTTAAGGACACAGCGAGAGTTCCTAGAACATTTTCAACTTGACAACGAACAATACGGACAGCGTCCTCAGAACACCCCCATTTTGTTTATTTACGAACATTTCAGGACACCGCGAGTGTTCTTAGAACACATTCAACTTGCCAGAGACAGCGCCTTCAGGACACCCCCTACGAACATTTCAGGACAACGCGAGAGTTCTTAGAACACTTTCAACTTCACAACTAACAATACGCACAGCGTCCTCAGGACGGCCCAATTTTGTTTATTTGCGAACATTTCAGGACACCACGAGTGTTCTTAGAACACATTCAACTTGGCATCTAACAATACGGACAGCGTCTTCAGGACACCCCCTACGAACATTTCAGGGCAACGCGAGAGTTCTTAGAACATTTTCAACTTGACAACAAACAATACGGACAGCATCCTCAGAACACCCCCATTTTGTTTATTTACGAACATTTAAGGACACCGCGAGAGTTCTTAGAATATTTTCAACTTGACAACGAACAATACGGACAGCGTCCTCAGAACACTCCCATTTTGTTTATTTACGAACATTTAAGGACACCGCAAGAGTTCTTAGAACATTTTCAACTTGACAACGGACAATACGGACAGCGTCCTCAGGACACCTCCATTTTGTTTATTTACAAACATTTCAGGACACCGTGAGAGTTCTTAGAATACTTTCAACTTGACACCAAATTCAGGACACCGCAAGAGTTCTTAGAACACTTTCAACTTGACAACGAACAATACGGACAGCGTCTTCAGAACACCCCCATTTTGTTTATTTACGAACATTTCACGACACAGCGAGAGTTCTTAGAACATTTTCAACTTGACAATGAACAATACGGACAGCGTCTTCAGGACACCCCCTACGAACATTTCAGGACACCACGAGTGTTCACAGAACACATTCAACTTACCATCAAACAATACGGACAGAGTCCTCAGAACACCCCATTTTGTTTATTTGCGAACATTTCAGGACACCACGAGTGTTCTTAGAACACAATCAACTTGATAAAGAACACTACGGACAGCGTCCTCAGAACACCCCCATTTTGTTTATTTGCGAACATTTCAGGACACCACAAGACTTCTTAGAACCCATTCAACTTGCCAGAGAACAATACGGACAGCGTCCTCAGAACACCCCCATTTTGTTTATTTACGAACATTTCAGGACACCGCAAGTGTTCTTAGAACACATTCAACTTGCCAGAGAACAATACGGACAGCGTCCTCACGACGGACAGCGTCATCAGTACACCCCCTACGAACATTTCAGGACACCACAAGTGTTGTTAGAACACGTTCAACTTGCCATCAAACAATACGGACAGCATCTTCAGGACACCCCCTACGAACATTTCAGCACAACGCGAGAGTTCTTAGAACACTTTCAACTTCACAAGGAACAATACGCACAGCGTCCTCAGGACACCCCATTTTGTTTAATTGCGAACATTTCAGGGCACTGCGAGTGTTCTTAGATCACATCCAACTTGCCAGAGAACAATACGGACAGCTTCCTCAGGACGAACAGCGTCATCAGAACACCCCCTACGAACATTTCAGGACACCATGAGTGTTCTTAGAACACATCCAACTTGCTATCTTACAATACAGACAGCGTCTTCAGAACACCCCCTACGAATATTTCAGGACACCATGAGTGCTCTTAGAACACATTCAACTTGCCATCTAACAATACGGACAGCGTCTTCAGGACACCCCCTACGAACATTTCAGGAAAACGCGAGAGTTCTTCAAACACTTTCAACTTCAGAACGAACAATACGGATCGCGTCCTGAGGACACCCCCATTTTGTTTATTTGCGAACATTTCAGGACACCGTGAGTGTTCTTAGAACACATTCAACTTGCCAGAGACAGCGTCTTCAGGACACCCCCTACGAACATTTCAGGACAACACGAGAGTTCTTAGAACACTTTCAACTTCACAACGAACAATACGCACAGCGTCCTCAGGACACCCCCATTTTCTTTATTTGCAAACATTTCAGGACACCGCAAGTGTTCTTAGAACACATTCAACTTGCCAGAGAATAATACGGACAGCATCCTTAGGACAAACAGAGTCATCAGAACACCCCCTACGAACATTTAAGGACACCACGAGTGTTCTTAGAACACATTCAACTTGCTATCGAACAATACGGACAGCGTCTTCAGAACACTCCCTACGAACATGTCAGGACACCGCAAGTATTCTTAGAACACATTCAACTTGCCATCTAACAATACGGACAGCATCTTCAGGATACCCCCTACGAACATTTCAGGACAACGCGAGAGTTCTTAGAACATTTTCATCTTGGCAACGAACAATACGGTCAGCATCCTCAGAACACCCCCATTTTGTTTATTTACGAACATTTAAGGACACCGCGAGAGTTTTTAGAACATTTTCAACTTGACAACGAACAATACGGACAGCGTCCTCAGAACACCCCCATTTTGTTTATTTACGAACATTTAAGGACACCGCGAGAGTTCTTAGAACACATTCAACTTGCCCTCTAACAATACGGACAGCATCTTCAGGACACCCCCTACGAACATTTCAGGAAAACGCGAGAGTTCTTCGAACACTTTCACCATCAGAACGAACAATACGGATCGCGTCCTGAGGACACCCCCATTTTGTTTATTTGCGAACACTTCAGGACACCGCGAGTGTTCTTAGAATACATTCAACTTGCCAGAGACAGCGCCTTCAGGACACCCCCTACGAACATTTCAGGACAACGCGAGAGTTCTTAGAACACTTTCAACTTCACAACTAACAATACGCACAGCGTCCTCAGGACGGCCCAATTTTGTTTATTTGCGAACATTTCAGGACACCGCGAGTGTTCTTAGAACACATTCAACTTGCCAGAGAACATTACGGACAGCATCTTCAGAACACTCCCTACGAACATTTCAGGACACCACGAGTGTTCTTAGAACACATTCAACTTGCCATCTAACAATACGGACAGCGTCTTCAGGACACCCCCTACGAACATTTCAGGGCAACGCGAGAGTTCTTAGAACATTTTCAACTTGACAACAAACAATACGGACAGCATCCTCAGAACACCCCCATTTTGTTTATTTACGAACAGTTAAGGACACAGCGAGTGTTCTTAGAACACATTCAACTTGCCATCTAACAATACGGACAGCGTCTTCAGGACACCCCCTACGAACATTTCAGGACACCACAAGTGTTCTTAGAACACATTCAACTTGCCATCTAACAATACGGACAGCGTCTTCAGGACACCCCCTACGAACATTTCAGGACACCACGAGTGTTCTTAGAACACATTCAACTTGCCAGAGACAGCGTCTTCAGGACACCCCCTACGAACATTTCAGGACAACGCGAGAGTTCTTAGAACACTTTCAACTTCACAACGAACAATACGCACAGCGTCCTCAGGACACCACCATTTTGTTTATTTACGAACATTTCAGGACACCGCGAGTGTTCTTAGAACACATTCAACTTGCCAGAGAATAATACGGACAGCATCCTTAGGACAAACAGCGTCATCAGAACACCCCCTACGAACATTTCAGGACACCGCGAGTGTTCTTAGAACACAGTCAACTTGCCATCTAACAATACGGACAGCGTCTTCAGGACACCCCCTATGAACATTTCAGGACACTACGAGTGTTCTTTGAACACATTCAACTTGCCATCTAACAATACGGACAGCGTCTTCAGGACACCCCCTATGAACATTTCAGGACACCACGAGTGTTCTTAGAACACATTCAACTTGCCAGAGACAGCGTCTTCAGGACACCCCCTACGAACATTTCAGGACAACGCGAGAGTTCTTAGAACACTTTCAACTTCACAACGAACAATACGCACAGCGTCCTCAGGACACCCCCATTTTGTTTATTTGCGAACATTTCAGGACACCGCAAGTGTTCTTAGAACACATTCAACTTGCCAGAGAATAATACGGACAGCATCCTTAGGACAAACAGCGTCATCAGAACACCCCCTATGAACATTTCAGGACACCACGAGTGTTCTTAGAACACATTCAACTTGCTATCGAACAATACGGACAGCGTCTTCAGAACACTCCCTACGAACATTTCAGGACACCGCGAGTGTTCTTAGAACACATTCAACTTGCCATCTAACAATACGGACAGCATTTTCAGGACACCCCCTACGAACATTTCAGGACAACGCGAGAGTTCTTAGAACATTTTCATCTTGGCAACAAACAATACGGACAGCATCCTCAGAACACCCCCATTTTATTTATTTACGAACATTTAAGGACACCGCGAGAGTTTTTAGAACATTTTCAACTTGACAACGAACAATACGGACAGCGTCCTCAGAACACCCCCATTTTGTTTATTTACGAACATTTAAGGACACCGCGAGAGTTCTTAGAACACATTCAACTTGCCATCTAACAATACGGACAGCGTCTTCAGGACACCCCCTACGAACATTTCAGGAAAATGCGAGAGTTCTTCGAACACTTTCAACTTCAGAACGAACAATACGGATCGCGTCCTGAGGACACCCCCATTTTGTTTATTTGCGAACATTTCAGGACACCGCAAGTGTTCTTAGAACACATTCAACTTGCCAGAGACAGCGCCTTCAGGACACCCCCTACGAACATTTCAGGACAACGTGATGGTTCTTAGAACACTTTCAACTTCACAACTAACAATACGCACAGCGTCCTCAGGACGGCCCAATTTTGTTTATTTGCGAACATTTCAGGACACCGCGAGTGTTCTTAGAACACATTCAACTTGCCAGAGAACAATAAGGACAGCGTCTTCAGAACACTCCCTACGAACATTTCAGGACACCGCAAGTGTTCTTAGAACACATTTAACTTGCCATCTAACAATACGGTCAGCGTCTTCAGGACACCCCCTACGAACATTTCAGGACACCATGAGTGTTCTTAGAACACATTCAACTTGCTATCGAACAATACAGACAGTGTCTTCAGAACACCCCCTACGAACATTTCAGGACACCACGAGTGTTCTTAGAACACATTCAACTTGCCATCTAACAATACGGACAGCGTCTTCAGGACACCCCCTACGAACATTTCAGGAAAACGCGAGAGTTCTCCGAACACTTTCAACTTCAGAACGAAAATACGGATCGCGTCCTGAGGACACCCCCATTTTGTTTATTTACGAACATTTCAGGACACTGTGAGTGTTCTTAGAACACATTCCACTTGCCAGAGACAGCGTCTTCAGGACACCCCCTACGAACATTTCAGGACAACGCGAGAGTTCTTAGAACACTTTCAACTTCACAACGAACAATACGCACAGCGTCCTCAGGACACCCCCATTTTGTTTATTTGCGAACATTTCAGGACACCGCAAGTGTTCTTAGAACACATTCAACTTGCCAGAGAATAATATGGACAGCATCCTTAGGACAAACAGCGTCATCAGAACACCCCCTACGAACATTTCAGGACACCACGAGTGTTCTTAGAACACATTCAACTTGCTATCGAACAATACGGACAGCGTCTTCAGAACACTCCCTAGGAACATTTCAGGACACCGCGAGTATTCTTAGAACACATTCAACTTGCCATCTAACAATACGGACAGCATCTTCAGGACACCCCCTACGAACATTTCAGGACAACGCGAGAGTTCTTAGAACATTTTCATCTTGACAACGAACAATACGGACAGCATCCTCAGAACACCCCCATTTTGTTTATTTACGAACATTTAAGGACACCGCGAGAGTTCTTAGAACATTTTCAACTTGACAACGAACAATACGGACAGCGTCCTCAGAACACCCCCATTTTGTTTATTTACGAACATTTAAGGACACCGCGAGAGTTCTTAGAACACATTCAACTTGCCATCTAACAATACGGACAGCATCTTCAGGACACCCCCTACGAACATTTCAGGAAAACGCGAGAGTTCTTCGAACACTTTCAACATCAGAACGAACAATACGGATCGCGTCCTGAGGACACCCCCATTTTGTTTATTTGCGAACATTTCAGGACACCGCGAGTGTTCTTAGAATACATTCAACTTGCCAGAGACAGCGCCTTCAGGACACCCCCTACGAACATTTCAGGACAACGCGAGAGTTCTTAGAACACTTTCAACTTCACAACTAACAATACGCACAGCGTCCTCAGGACCACCCAATTTTGTTTATTTGCGAACATTTCAGGACACCGCGAGTGTTTTTAGAACACATTCAACTTTCCAGAGAACAATACGGACAGCGTCTTCAGAACACTCCCTACTAACATTTCAGGACACCGCGAGTGTTCTTAGAACACATTCAACTTGCCACCTAACAATACGGACAGCGTCTTCAGGACACCCCCTACGAACATTTCAGGGTAACGCGAGAGTTCTTAGAACATTTTCAACTTGACAACAAACAATACGGACAGCATCCTCAGAACACCCCCATTTTGTTTATTTACGAACATTTAAGGACACAGCGAGAGTTCTTAGAACATTTTCAACTTGACAACGAACAATACGGACAGCGTCCTCAGAACACCCCCATTTTGTTTATTTACGAACATTTAAGGACACCGCAAGAGTTCTTACAACATTTTCAACTTGACAACGGACAATACGGACAGCGTCCTCAGGAAAGCCCCATTTTGTTTATTTACGAACATTTCCGGACACCTCGAGTATTCTTAGAACAGTTTCAGCTTGCTTCCGAACAAAACTGACACATATTGAGTCCTCAGAACACCGCCCATTCAGTTTATTTAGAACATTTCAGAACACCTGTGATGTCCGCAGACAAATCGAACACAACAAGAACGACTAACACATGAAAAAACATAACTTTCAACCTATCTCATACTCTCCCACCCTCCCCAAACACTACTACACACCAACACACTCTACTAAATACAAATTTTGAACCAAGTTTCACCGCGCTGTCCGCGGACGTCTGCAAATCCAAGATGGCAGGCGCCACCGAAAATCTGACGCACTTCAAGCTCCAGACCCTCCAATCAGCGAACACGTCACATGACCATGGACATGACGTAAGCCGATCGGCCAATCAGGACACTGTCCATGGAGTGAACAGGGAAGTGTGTCCGCGGACCGAACACAGATATCACAAATGTTTTATGACCCACTTTTTTGTCATTTTTAAAAAAACTACTGGACGGATTTTCACCAAATCTGCAAAAGCACGCTTTTGGGACCAAGCCGCTGCTCCTGGTCCAAATTTGATGAAAATCCGTCCAGCGGTTTGGGCTGTATGCGCGAGCAAAGTTTTTTTCCCATTCAGTCTATGGGAAAAAAAGAAATTTTGGGACCCCCCTATAACTTTTTCTCCCCTGGACGAATCCTCACCAAACTTTGCAAGAAAATTCAGAGTGGGTCATATACTTTTTTTCGCAAAGTTTGGTGAGGATTCGTCCAGGGGGAGCAAAGTTATAAGCCACTCAAAAAGTGCTCTTCCTATGGAAACACCAACTTAACCATAACTACATGGCCACTAACATGGCCATGTAATATATATATATATATATATATATATATATATATATATATATATATATATATATATATATATATATATTGCAAAGAAAGGGAAAAAAGATTTCTTCTTCTTCCCAAAGAGGATGGCACTCCAAACAATGAATTACTCGCCAGAGTAAAGCTTCGTCCGTTATTGAACACAAAAAGCAATGGGTTTTCCTTTAAAAATATCCAGTTTTATTGCGGCATCAGCCAAAGTAGAAAATCACACCGTACAACGTGTTTTGAAGCTTCCTCGTGCTTGAACACGTACAAGTGAGTGCTCAGTGACATTGTGTAGATATGCCCACCATTTCCCAACTCGATGGTTCTACAGCCAGTGGTGGTCCCTTTTTAGTTTTCATTGCTACCAAAACTCAGCCTATTTGAGCTAATAAGCATGGTTGCCATTTTGTAATGGCTATTATGACAGCTTTCATATACACAAAATTGCTAACACGCCTTTATCAGGACAGACATAACCGTGGGAATGTAATTGTAATTTCCAGCCTTTTTGACACATTCTTATATGCGTTCAGTAGTGCATTGTTAATTATGGCAACCTTGCCAGATTATTTTGCTCCTATTAAAGTGTTGCCTGAGGCGAAAATAACGTAAATAAACAATGCAACCTTTTCAATTGCGGAGGTTTTTAAAGGCAAATGGTATGTCAACCTTAATGGACCAAAAAGAAAAATCTAATCCTTTGCAATAAAGTGCATAGTGCTAATAGATTGTAGACAGGTCATAAAGTGCATGAATCAATATATATTGAATGCTAATCAATAAAGTGCATAGTGCTTAGCTTCGCGTAACCATTTAAAGTGCAAATTTGCATGAAGTTCTCATTTAGCATGGATTCATAAAGTGCTTAGTGCAAATGTAATTTCACTGAGGATAGAATAATAAAGTGCATAGTGCAAATATAATCTATGAATAAAATTAGCATCTATGTAAGCATGAATCAAAACTAGGCCTTCTATATTTAGATATAGGTAGCAGAATTAACTGTTCCTAGAGACCATTCTCATTATCTTAACACGGGAACCACCACGGAGTAGAAATTTAAAATGAATAAAAACACATGTAAACACCATTAAATGAACATTCATATCACCACTACCAGACACTACTCACAAAATGTTAAAAATCTTAAGTAAGATATAATAAAAAGCATCATACCGCCAAGCCTTAGCTTTCTGAAGTTCTTATAGATATACAAGCTATCAGTTAAGAAATAAACTGAAATTAATGTACACTAATAACCCAAATTATTTCCACAAGACAATAAGAACAATTAAAACCAATCATTAGTTCTTGATAGACCAACTTCTCAGGTTCCTAAATATGTATATAATTCTTCATCAAGATTATGGCCTTTGGGTTTTTTTGATTCAAGATCTAAAATAAATCTGGTCTCTATTTGGCATAGTGCTAGTTCTCTGTTGCCCCCACAAGGGTTGGCTCGAACATGATACAATCCAAAGAATCTTAGGCTGTCCAACTTGCTCTTGTGTATGTCTTTAAAGTGGACTGCCATTGGATAAGAATGGTCACAGTTTTTTATCACTCTCATATGCTGTAAAATTCGGAGTTTTAATTTGCAGATGGTGCTGCCAATATACCAGCTATTGCAGGAGCATAGGAGAGCATAGACCACAAACTCAGTATTGCATGTAATATGACTGCCCAATTCTACAAGATGATTTTTTATTGGATGTATGTAGTTTGTTTTGTTCTGAGCGAATTTACATGCCTTACATTTCGAGCATTTGAAAAAGCCATTGGTATTTTTGTGTAGCCACATAGCAGTGTTTTGACTTTCATTTGCGGGCAACAAAAAACTGCTAACCAGCGAGTCTTTAATGGATGTGGATTTTCTGAAAGTTATATTGACCTTTTCCTTTAGAATTGGTGCTAGAGCTACATCAGACTGTAAGACATGCCAATGTCGATGTAGTATCTTTCTTATGACATTGGCATGTGTTACAAATGTAAGGATAAGTCTTATTGCATCATCTTGTTCTTGGTCTTCTGTTGATTTATTAGTTGAGAGTAAAGTCCTTCGGTTTAAATTGCGGGCTTTGGTGTATGCTCTCTCTAAGACTGCTTTCGGATATCTTTGTTTTAAGAATTTCGCCGCTGTAAATTTGCATTCTTTATCAAAGCTTTCAATTGTACTGCAATTACGTCTTATTCTTATAAATTCGCCGTATGGAATACTCCACTTTAAAGATGTGGGGTGGTTGCTTGTGGCGAAAAGTGGCATATTTGAGCTCATAGGCTTTCGATATAGTTCGGTCATGATTTCTTTTTGGTTGGTCTTCATCAAGACATCCACGAAAATTATTTCTTGCTGACTATGAGTTTCAGTAAATTGTAGGTTAAGATTGTTTACATTCAACACACTTAAAAACTCAAGCCAATCTTTTTTTTCACCTTTCCAAAGGATAAAGAGGTCATCATAAACCTAAGCCATAGAACCACATGGTCAGTGTATCTGTGGTTACCTTCTGTCCATACATGAAACTTCTCCACCACCCCATTGTCAAGTTTGCGTAGGATGGGGCAAAGCTTGTGCCCATTTCTCCATGGGCAAGGTAGTTAAGAGACCTACTGTCAAGAAAATACTTGCACGCTTTTTTGCCATCATTGTGTTGAATAGAGGGGTGCAATGAAATGACATCCAATGTGGCAAACATATAATCTTCCGCCCATATTATACCTTCGATCTTGCTGAGGAAATCTTTGGTGTCCCGCAGGTATGATGGTAGCGTGAATACAAGTGGTAATAAGGTCTGATCCACATATTTGGAGATATTTTCGAGGGAAGCTCCATTCAAAGTGACAATGGGTCGGCCTGGGGGGGCGGGTATGGTGTTTATGGACTTTAGGGAGAAAGTATATGGTAGGTATACTTGGGAATTTGTTGAAGAGGAACTTGCAGTCGTCTTCGTCAAGGAGATCCATATGGGACCATTTCTTGAGCAAAGCCTCCACTTTGAGTTTTATTTCCTATGTGGGGTTGATTTCAATCACTCATAGCAATCAACATCCCGCAGTTGTCGTAATGCTTCCTTTATATTCTCTGTGCGGTTTTGAATAACCACATTCGTGCCTTTGTCAGAGGCTTTGATGACAATGCTTTTGACACTTTGTAAATCTTTAAGGATTTGTCTTTCTTTAGATGAGAAGTTAGATTTAATTTTAGTTTTTTGTAGTCTTGCTTTCTGAAGATCATGTATCACTAAATCTTGAAAGGCTTTGATTTTCCCCCGGGTTGGAATAGGGGATTGAACCTTGATTTGGCCTTTAATTTGCTGTTTATCGGCCAATCTGTATGTATATTTAGCATTTCCAGAGAGATCTCAGCGGACACTGCCTCCAAATTCCCTAAGGATTCCAATTCCGCCAAATTTAATAAGGTGTCTAGATCCTCAATGGCGACAGATGTTTTTTCTTGTGGAGTGATTTTGATTGTTTCTTTTGGTGGATTCAACAGAAAGAATTTTTTTTATCTAATTTTCCGCATGTACTTAAAGAAGTCAATCCTTGTCTCTGCATAGTCATAAGGAAAATTTGGACAGAAGTTGAATCCATACTGGAGGACTTTGGTTTGGTCCTGACTGAGTACATAATCCGACAAATTGATGATGCTGTTATCCATGCTGTTTGTGTTAATTTCACCTTCTTGTTGCCAGAGCGTGTTCTCGAATTGCCCTCTGCTTGTTCCTTTGTCCCCTCCTGGTTTTCTTTTTCCTCCACGTCCTGATGGTTTTCCTCGTCCTTTGCCTGTGTGCTTCTTTGGGTTGTTTCGGCCATCTAGGCCCAGCATCCTCATTTTGTCAAAAAACATTTTTCTTTAGAGACGTTTTTAGTTTCACTGGTGGGTGTCTCAGATTCTGATGTGGTGGCTGCCTCACTAGATGTGGGGATCATTGTTGGTTCATTGCTCTGGATGTTTTTGTTGGACAGATTTTTCCTCAGATGGTCGAATCTGCGAGAAAAGGTGTATACTCTTCCCTTTTCATAATCCTCTTTGTTGCGAAGGAATTTCCTTTGTTTCTGTTGTTTCATGTCTTCCTCGTAGGTTTTGAGGCGGTCTTCAATATTGGATTTCAGTTTAGTACCCTCTTCGCTTGAAGTTATTAGGGATAGTTGCTCGTTGATTTCTTCCATTTTTTCCAATGTTTTTTTCTGTGCCTTTTTAGCATATTTAATGAGAATATTAAGGCACTGTCCTGAGCATGCATTAGTGGAATCGCCCCATTCTCTCAACATTTCGGGATCTTGTTCATCAAAAGACGGTGAGGTCAGAATTCTGACACCACGTGGTATTCTTCCCACATCCACATAATTTTGGAGTGAGTGTTCTTCCCACCACTTAATAACTTCTTTTTTCTGCAATTTTTCCAATGTTGTAAGTAAACTAATTTCATTTTTTCCACGATGCTGGGTTCTGCTGTGTTTTTGGTGGGTATGCTTGCATGCAATGTTTCACAGAATAGTGATTGTGCCTGTTCGCGTAGTGCTCTTTCCCTGTCTGACTGTGATGCCATTTTTGCTTCAAAAAATGTACTGGATCGGATTGCTTTTGTATATGAATATGTGGGCCTGTAATACAAACTACAGGCTAACCTGACGAAATTCTGGCATTCGTATTCACTGTTCACGCCACATCAACTTTGTGTGTGGCAAACTACAGATGCACGTACGGACCAAAATGCAAGGGACTTTGGGGAGCAATTAGAAAAACCTACCGGAGCGTTTAGAATCCGCATTCATCCTCCGATGTAGGTGGAAACTTCCGCAACCGGCGGTAACTTCCAAAGCTACACCCAGATCACTCGCATGTTATGGTATACGTCCGGATCTGGAGCGGCAACAAGGCAGTCCGTGAAGTGACTCAATACTCCTTTCGCTTCTTCGTTAGGGTGGGTGCTCATCCAGCGTCCGCCACAGGGCACAAAATGGATTCCAAAGAAAGGGAAAAAATTATTTCTTCTTCTTCCCAAAGAGGATGGCACGCCAAACAATGAATTACTCGCCAGAGTGAAGCTTCGTCCAATATTGAACACAAAAAGCAATCGGTTTTTCTTTAAAAATATCCAGTTTTATTGCGGCATCAGCCAAAGTAGAAAATCACATGGTACAACGCGTTTCACAGTTTCCTCGCTGCTTGATCACATACAAGTGAGTGCTCAGTGACATTGTGTAGATATACTCACCATTTCCCAACTCTATGGTTCTACAGCCAGTGGTGATCCCTTTTTAGTTTTCATTGCTACCAAAACTCAGCCTATTTGAGCTAATAAGCATGGTTGCCATTTTGAATGGCTATTATGACAGCTTTCATATGCACAAAATTGCTAACACGCCTTTATCAGGACAGACATAACCACGTGACCATGTAGTTATGGTTAAGTTGCTGTTTCCATAGGAAGAGCACATTTTGGGCGGCTTATAACTCGGCTTGCCCTGGACGAATCCTTACCAAAGTTTGCAAAAAAAGTATATGGTCCACTCTGAACTTTATTCCAAAGTTTGGTAAGGATTCGTCCAGGGGGGGAAAGTTATAGGGGGGTCCCAAAACGTCTTTTTTTCCCATAGACTGAATGATGCAAAAACTTTGCGCACGGCTACAGGCCAAACCACTGGATGGATTGTCACCAATTTTGCGGCAGGGGCTTGTTCTCCAAAGCGTGCTTTTGTAAATTGTGTGATAAATCGTCCTGTAGCTTCCTTTAAAACGATCAAAAAGTAGCACTCTAAGAATTAGTGATATATATGTCCGCTCCGTGGTCCCACTTCCCTGTTTGCTCAGTGGAGAAGATTTCTATTGGCTAATCTATGGCATGCTGTACGTCAAGATGTTGAGCTTTCACCGATTGGTTCTGCTGCAGCGTCAAGTGCTTAGCATTCTTTTGATACGGCCGGCATGGTCATTTTGTTTTTGTGTTGTACGCCAAAATCCCCGCAAAATAAACCTTATGGAACACTGTGTGGAAAGGTAAGCATTACTTATATGTGGCAGTAGAAAGTGAAACAGTGCTTTATTCTTGTTACCACTATCGTACCGTGCAGTGAAACTTGGTAAGCAATGTACGACAAGTCCTTACTGCATCTATGTAAGAAGCCACCACCAAAAGTACTGCGGTTAGACTGCCGTCCTATATTTTGGAATCTGAGGCAGCCACCTGCACGGTTTCGTAAACAGAGCACGTCTGCACGTGGTCGGGAGTAACGGTTCTCATGATTGACTGCTGATATGTTGTTGCAAAATGAGAATGTATTTGCGCTCAGAGTGAAGGTCAGTTCATTCTATTTCATTTTTTCAGTAGGCGCTCAGTATGGTCGCACATGTACCAAACCTCATAAGGGTCAATTGTTTTTCGACCTTGATGAACAGGGAACAGAGACAGAAAGAATGTAGGGAGTCACAGTTTGTGAAACATTCCCTTTGATATGTTATGCTTCAAAAAGGTTTGTGAAGCACATGAAATATCAGTTCCCGAGGACGTCTTCTTGCAAACAACGGCTGTGTGACTGCGGAGGCCGAAATGGAGGCGGTGCATATCATGTAAGCTTATTTTTCAGGCCTGTACACCAATCTGCCATTATTTACTTAGTCTGAAAAAAAAAAAAAAATTATTACTAGTAATGCATTTGGAAGTTTGTGTGCTGTTGAAATTTCAGATTGCACATTACTGCCGTCTGTACGATGTCACTACAATTTCCACTATTACCTACGAAATGTATGTGGCATTGATAATTTTTTACCTATTATGCAGGTTGTACATTGTCACCGTTTGTAGGGAGTTAGTACATTTCCCCATATAACATTAATTGTTTATAGAAATGTTATGTGTTACACCTTACATTTCCGCAAAGGCTTCGTATTAATACTGTGTCAACAACGCATAATTTCAGTGTGGTTAAACAACAACGTCGCCATTGCCACTAACATTATAAGTAACATACCATACTTTCTGATGGACTACATCACAGCGATTGACGCTGTCTTGTCAATGAATGTGAGAGGAAACCGACTTCTGTGTCGCCACTGCATACTGTGTGTGTGATAAAAACTGTGGCGCCAACGCATGGTGACTGTCTGGGAAAACATCAACGTGACCGTTAAAATTAACATTTTTACTGTGCAGCAGAGACACAAACTTCCAATTTCTTTGCAACTGAGAAAAGGGCGATGATTTAGCGCTGTGCATTGTGAAATAAAAGTACCTTACTACTTTTTACATGTTAGTGTGTTTTTTACCCATTTCATGTTTCCCTTCACAATGTGCCATGCTACGTTGCAGGTTGTAGTATGTTCTTTAATAGGTGCCATATCACGGTACGCAAGTCTTTATGGAATCATTTGTTTACACTGCTAAGGTACGTTATCCAGAATGCTATTGCATACCACTTGCTTTGGCAACGTAAGGCTCAGGGCCATCTATTATGCTTTTGTGCCGTTAGGGTACTTTCTGTTACCCAGATGCCCCACTTACCAAGAGCAGTTCGGCATGAAGACGCTATCTTGTCATATTTGGTATCTTTCTAAAAGTGGAAAAATGAGACCAGGTGCAGTGAAAGTATTTGCTGTACAGAAACGTTTCAAACGCAATGCTTCCTAATACCTTCTCACTACACATGTGTTCACCCATTTCACCTTGTGACACACAAAAATGTGTGCACAGGTCAGTGGTAATGGTGTTGCTTGCAATATTTCTGCCATTAGGGCACTTCACTTCACAGGGTTTGTTGTGATTTTGTCCACACATTAGAAGACTACTTCTTTGCCTTCTGTACGTACATTTTTGCCAAACATATTCCCTGTATTTTCCACACATTTATGGAAAGGTCATTGCGCACGAACAAACACCTTTGTGTTTTACATGTGGTAGTGTTTTCATACTTCACAAGTGTCGTCATGTACATAAGAAATCAATGGTATGCCTTTCGTCTGTGAAGGGTACGCTGTAGGTATGCTTAATGACCACAATGTCGGGGAGGTAAATACTGCCATTTTCTGGTTGCGACAAAACATTGGATTGCAGTCGCAATGTCCACCAGGCACTGGCTTTCTGTTAAAGGTGTTGCTGATAACCACACATTTTAGAGCGAATACAAATCTTCTTCGCCCACTACGGTCACACGTTTTCCTTTTTTACTTTCTGGCAGCTGTAATGGAAAGCAGAAAAAGACTTTCCATGCAACGGCCGCCTTCCCTTTCCATGGAGGACATCTTGGAAAAGGATTTGTTTTCTTCAAACGGGAACGCCGGAGGCGTTCCGGTTGAAGATAAAAAATCCTTTTTTTTGGTGCAATGGATTAGTACCGTATTATCTTTATTGGTAATGGCATTGAGCCCCCATTTTTTTAGGGTGCAATGGGTTTTACAGATTGAAAGACCTCGCTATGCACTCTTCCTTCTATTGTGGTGCAAACTTCTTTGCCTTCTGTACGCACATTTTTGCCAAACATATTCCCTGTATTTTCCACACATTTATGGAAAGATCAATGAGCACAAACAAAAACATTTGTGTTTTACATGTGGTAGTATTTTCATACTTCACAAGTGTCATCTCGTACATTAGAAATGAACGGTACGCCTTTCGTCTCTGAAGGGTACCCTGTAGGTATGTTTACTGGCCACAATGTCGGGGAGGTAAATACTGCCATTTACTGGTTGGGACAAAACATAGCATTGCAGTTGCCATGTCCACCAGGCACTGGCTTTTTGTTAAAGGTGTTGCTGATAACCACACATTTTGGAACGAATACAAATCTTCTTCGCCCACTAAGGTCACACGTTTTCCTTTTTTACTTTCTGGCAGCTGTAATGGAAAGCGGCAAAAGACTTTCTATGCAACGGCCACCTTCTCTTTCCATGGGGGCCATCTTGGAAAAGGATTTCTTTTCTTCAAACTGGAACGCCGGAGGCATTCTGGTTGAAGATAAAAAATCCTTTTTTTGGTGCAATGGCTTAGTGCTGTAAAATCTGTATTGGTAATGGCATTCAGCCCCCATTTTTTTAGGGTGCAATGACTCACCCATATTATTGTGAAGTGTGTATGAGTTCTGCACCATGTGGCCATACTGTGCTACAGCATATGCTACTGTGTGATTCGTAGAAAGATGGGCAGTGAAGTCAAATGTTGCTTTACAGTATGCTTATGTGTTACAATTGGAATCGTTCTAAATACTCAATAAAAATGTTGGTCAACTTATGTTATGAATCACTTACATTACTGCCAACCTATGCAAATCATTCAAAAAACGTTTCTCAAAGGGACATTATGGTTACATTGCCCTACTAAAAACATCCAAAATTCACAACAAAACCTATGCCATTCTGTACAAAAACTTTGTAAAATCTAAAAAACCCTGAAATTCGGGAGTTATGGTAGGCTAATCACCCATTTTTCCCATCAGAACTCTCCACTGCTACCACTACCACCCCAAACATAAAAGATGCCACCACACATGTAATTGATGCCATTACTGAAGCCATCACATCTTTAGCCCCTTTCTTTATGTCAGCTAAGCAACCATAACTCGCACCACCACCATGCACTGCTAAGACTATCACCCAGGATATCAAAGATGATATGACAAATGTCATTGATGACATCACTGATGACATAAAATGTCTGGCTTATTTATATTGTGTCATTGAAAAATCTAGGCCAGGTGGGTTTCTTCAATAACACTCACAATATAAAAATTGAAAAGGTGCTGTACATGAAAACGTTAACCTTCTCATATGTTCTTAAAGTACATGCTTTAGGGTTTGCTCTCAGATCATGGTACATATGTATGGGACAATAGGAGGCATCCAACACAGACTTAATTTGCATACAGGGAGATAAACTTTAATGTCATTAACATTTCCTGATGATGCTGTTTCTTTCTTCCTTCATTTAGTTTCGCTGTGTGTGCCTCTAATTTGTATGCATTGTGGGTCTTCATATGTATTGTAATCATCCTAGCCAAATGCAAAACCTACAACGCTAGAATTGCCCAAGCCAACTCTAGTACGAAAGAACTCTTTATCATCCTCAAAGCGCTAAAAGCACCCATCCCTGTGCCAGATAAATGCATCAAAGACCAACTGTGGTGCTCCAACATACAGCAAGCGCTAGCCAACAAAGTCACTACCCTTCAAACAAAAATTGCCAAGAAAAAAGCCACACTCTCTGGCAACAGGCCCATTAGCGTCAACCCAGAGCAACCAAGTAACTCCACCAATCACCCCAGATTAAAGTTCTCCAAAGTCACCATAAAAGAAACAGAAAATACCATACTATCTCTCAAACCCACCAACTGCCAAGGCGACCTATGCCCCGCTCAACTTCTAAAGGATGCAGCCAGAGACTTGGCCCCCCTTTATCACAAAACTTATCAACTCGTCCTTTTCCACCAATACCATCCCATCCAACCTCAAAGGATCATGGGTGCTTCCTCTACTGAAAAAGCAATCCCTATACCCACTAATACCCACCAATTACCGCCCAATTACAACAGTGCCTTTCTCTTGAAGATCGTAGATAAAATGGCATACTCCCAGACTCAAAAATACTTGGAAACCAACTCTCTACTAGGAACTAGGCAATCAGGCTTTCGGCCCCAACACGGGACAGAAATAGCCCTCATAGACCTCAAGTTACAGATAGACGAACTCCGGGATGAAGGGAAATCAGCCCTCCTTCTACTCCTGGATCTATCAGCTGCCTTCGACCTGGTCAACCACAGGGTCCTATGCAGCCACCTGGACTCGGCAGCTCACTTCTCTAAAGAAGGCACAGCATGGATACAATCGTTCCTAACAAACAGGACTATGAGAGTCTTCTCCCCTATGGCAGCAGCCAACCCCATCCCCATAACTTGCAGAGTGCCCCAGGGATCTTGCGTTTCACCCACCCTCTACAATATCTTTACCAAGCCCCTTTTCGATAATCTGGACCCTCTGGGTGTCACCTACACTAACTATGCAGATGACACACAGATTCTCCTACCGCTTACCGGTGATTATGACAAGGATTTGGCCTTGGTGAACAGGATATATCTCATCAACCAGGCATGGATGGCCACCCACGCTCTATGTCTGAATGACGACAAAACAGAGATCATCATCCTAGGCACTCCCTTGACCCTCAAAAAACTCAGCCCCGAATACTCAGCATTCAACATAGACAATAACATTATTACTGTCGCCAAGGAGGTTAAAACTCTGGGCTTCTATTTGGACTCCACTCCCTCCTTCAACAAGCAGGTCAATGCCTTGGCCTCGGCCACGACATATACATGCAAGTTGATTAGAGCAGGCAAGGCCTTCCTGTCACAGGACAGCTGTATCACCCTAGCCAGAGCCCTCATTTTATCCAGGCTGGACTACTGCAACGCTCTATACATAGGAGTCAATAAACAGACCATCAAAAAAATCCAACTCCTACTAAATAATGCACTGAGAGCAGCCACAGGAACCCCCAAGAGAGAACATTTCTCTAATACTAGAAGAGCCAACAACTGGCTCTCCACACTTGATAAAATAAAACTAAAAACTGCCTCCCTCACACATAAATACTTGAACAATCAGCACCCCCCTACCTTTCTGACAGATTGACTTTGAAGGCTGCCACAAGAATCACCAGACTCGCCAACACCAACTTCCTCTGGGTCCCCAGATACAAACTTGCCAAAATCGGAGGCAGCAGCTTCCAGTTCAAGGCAGCCCTCCTATGGAACTTGCTACCATCCCCTCTAAGAATCGATCAAACCTATCACAAGTTCCTCCAGAGCATCACTAGTTGGCTCAAAGATGCCGACATCTAGGCATGTATCTTGCTGACTTTGCCCGGCAACTCTCTCTACACTGCATGCACCAACCACACCAACTACTTTGTGAAACTATGCATGACTTCAATGTACCTGCCTGTATATATCGCAACTTCATTGTGCCTACATGTAACCAATCGGCACCTGCACCTAAATGTATTTTAAATGTATTTTACATGTTGTAACTAAGCTTTGAGTATCCTTATGCCTTGCGCCTGAATACCCTTGGGTCTGGAGCGCATTACAAATAATAAACTGAACTAAACTAAACTAAACTAAACTACTACCACAAGTGTATATGCAGTCTTGCATTGTTAGCTAGTTATTGCATGTTTACCATTACATAAACACCCCTCACATCTTGCTACCAACATAATACTCACAACCCCTTGCAGATAGGCATTTTTAATTGGCATTATTTTCACATCTGATGTCATCAGTGATGTCATCAATGATGTTTGTCATGTCATCTTTGATATCCCGGGTGTTAGTCTTAGCAGTGCACGGTGGTGGCACGAGTTATTGTTGCTTAGCTGACATAAAAGAAAGGGGCTAAAGATGTGATGGCATCAGTGATGGCATCAATGACATGTGTGGTGGCATCTTTTATGTTTGGGGTGGTAGTGGTAGCAGTGGAGATTGCTGATGGGAAAAATGGGTGCTTAGCCTACCATAACTCCCGAATTTCAGGGGGGTTTCAGATGTTACTTGTAATCATAACGTCCTTTTTACAACGTTTTTGTACAGAATGGCATAGGTTTTTAATAGGGCTATAACCTCCAAAAATAATACATTCATTTAATGAGCCCGGGTCAGCCGGCTCACTTCCAGGCATAATACCAAAAAAGAAATACATTTTTCAAAACTACACAAAATGAATCACTAAACATTATCCTTGCATAGTTATACATATATTAGCTTCAGTCCAACTAATTGCTACTTGTTTCAATCATATTTCCATAATTCTTTGTATGTTCTCTTGTTACAATATAAATACACATACATGTTGTCCTCCGCTAGTGATTTATAAAAAAAATAATTGTCAACAGCATGTAGCTACTTTCTCTGTGAAGACTGTTTCAACTGCATTAACTTCACAGGATTATCCCTGTTACTAACTTTAAAACAGCTCTGACTTCCCCCCCACCATTAATCATTCTTTTTGGCTGCGCCACTGCTATCTGTAGATTTGAAAGGAAATGCTGGTTGTTCCCAGCAGCGCAGATTCAAACATACTTTACTTGTGTATGTGAGCGCTGGCTTTCCGCCAACTGCGCACATCGGATACAAAATTGCATATCTCTCTGCCTCAATACATTTTTTCAAGATGCTATATATCACTTTACGTTCATTTTCTGCTGCAGAAGGGGAATCTGCTGTCGGTTTTTGCATTGAAGATGTATTTTAATGATGTTTTCTTGTTTTAACTACACAGTTGTAATCAGAAAAAAAATGATTTATGTGCAATTTTCTTTTGTCTTCATTTCTATGAAGCGCTTGGTGGTTTTTTATTGTTCAAAGCTATTTTGGCTCACTAAGAATGTCAACTAAGTAGGTATGTCAAAATTAACCCTCTGGCTGCCATCACCTACCTACCCCAAGGGTGAAAGTAATCACAATTTTCAATGCATTTATTATTTCCTCTGCTTTTTTTCTCCATAATATCTCAGACAGTGAATATGAGTGCCCCCATCAATGGCTTGTTCAAACCTCTACCTTTTTCACTGATCCCTACCTACTTTTTGATTGGTGCAAATCACCTCCCCTAAATATATAAGGTCATTTCTTGACTCCACCTCAACATTTTACAATTCATTGTCGCTCTTCAACATCTTAATACAAACATATAGACAGACAAACTAGTCAACTCTTCACATTAATCCTCAGCACTCTTCACTTTATCTCTGCCCTAAATATACCCTGATAGGGGTTTAAGTCATTATTTTACAGGGACCTGTCCTCTGCATCTCCTATGTTTACTTCACTTGAAGTGTATAAGGACTTCTTCAGAAATCCCTTGGACCAGGACTCTCTGGGAATTCCTCTTACAATGCTTTTTGTTTACAGTTTAAAGTAAACCCCGTTACTTTCCCCATTAATATATACAAAACATGTCATTGTTTCCTCCTTTGGCTTTGTCCCCTCTCAATACATACCATAATCTACAGATGTCAAAGTGTTCCACGCTATGCTGACAGCCATAGGGAGACTTCCCCCGACAAATGAAGGGGCGCACTGCAGATTCACTTACCCTGTGACTTCTCTTGGGCATCTGCTATCTCTGTCAGCATTGGTCTTGGTTCTTGTCCCTAAAAGATTTTTAGGGTCCCTTCGTATGGTTGCCATGTGTAAAGGGGGACACTATGCTCTTTACCAGCTTTGACATCTTTAGACCACGGCTTTGGAGACTGGAAAAAGGAGGACAGATGCCTAGGTACAAGTTCACAGCCATCTTTAATATAGGTTTAGAAAGACACACTGCAAGGCATACAGATCTGATCTGCTACAATCAGCTTGCTTTTATATTCTTTTCCCCAATGACATAATGCTTTAATATAAACCCTCCTTGTCTTTGATTGGTTGGCTTATTTGTCACTCACAAAACCCATATTAGCTCATGTTGGCAAGCACCCGTTGCCTGACTCATAAACTGATAAGCCTGCTTCAGATTCCAAGAACCAGCTCTTATCTACCTCTCGAGATCCTGCCTCTCGAGATATTACCTGGCAGCTAATATCATGAAAAACTCCATGAGCTCATTTAATTTGTTGCTAAGTAAGCAGCTGTTCTGTCTACTTGGTAGCCTTGCCATGCACGTATCTGATTTACTATCAATCATGTCTGCTTTCTCTGCCAAAATGTCTAAATATACCATCCTAGACTTACCTTTTAGGTTTTAGGTGTATCTTTAATTTGTGACATCATGCACCAACAAAGCTGGATGACAGACTTGTGATCGAGGAAAGAGAACACTGGAGAATGTTGCATTGTACATGTCTCAATCTCTTTTGATTATTTACTTAAAGACATCAAAACGTGTGTCGCATGTGTAGAGGAAGTCCCACATAAAGCCTGCACTCCCATCGCCCATTTTGAAGTACCAGGAACATTCACACCAAAATATGTGATGTATGATGAGCAAATAAACCATGAGAGAGACGCAGTAGGGCTCTGCCCAGTACCCATCAGAAGAGCAACACCTATTGAAGTACCAATAACCAGACAACCATGGACAGTAAGGTATCCATTGAGAAAACCCTACCAACAAATGAGAAAACAGGGTGGCTTGCCATGCTAAGTAGAAGAATAGCACGGCAAACACCATTGTACATAATCTTCCTCAAAACAAAGCACATTCTTATAAGTGGGATTCCACTTTACACGAAAAGCAGAATCAACTCAGGTTACTAACGGCCAAACAAGACAAGATTCATATTCTAGCAAAATGAGAAGAGACGGCTGAATCAAAACTCAGCAGATGCAACTCATGCCAAGAGAGCTAAGGTCATACCAATAGAAGGAACGAACAGTAGCTACATTTAATTGAAACTTAAGGACAGAATATCCTGTCTCTGAAAGGTCAAGATAAGGAAGCAGGCAGGTGGCAAGCCGAATAAGAATTAAATGCACGAATTGAGAGAACCTGGGAAAGATTCATGGTGCCCGCATCACGTGACCATCCGAGCGAGGAGAAGCACGAGTTCACACCTACACTTGGCATCTGCCCACACAGAGATATCAGATCTTTTCCAGACAGAAGATGCAGTTTCGAGGCCAACCACAGAAACATAATTGACACATTGTTGTTGAATTGATGATTGATTGTAACTTTAATTGGAGGAAGGCTGGGTAGCTGAGGGGGCACCCTGCACCTGGCTGACCATTCTGCATGCTGCTAAGTAAAGTGGAAATGTATGAATGGGGTTGGTGCCAACCCAATCACAATGGACCATACAATCTAGGATCTTATAGTAGTAGAACCAATGGGACGTTGTACTTTTAGTGATGTCTACAGTAATAATTTTGAAGTAAGGGCTTAGACGCCCACCTGACAGTACTTACCCAATCCCCTCAATCCGTTACGATATACAGATATAGCTTACCTTTTCCGAACCAATAGAAATGCTTATTAACTTTTAAGTGTTACATGTCACTTATGACGGGTTTTGAGTATAAATGTTACTACTTGTATGAAGTTCATTGGAGTTGAAGCGAGACAGACTATCGCATCACTGCTGATTGCCATGACTCCCCATTTTTTGTACTTGTCATTAAACAGACTCCCTTTGCCAAACCATTGAGTTGTCCTTATTGATTGGTGTTAGAGTAATAAATCTGCACCCCCATCCATCTCAAGGTGCAGCTATCTCGTCTTAAAGTACTCTCAGAGCAAACCTCGGCTATATGGGCTGGCCAGGGGTCTCCTGAGTACACTTGGTAGCAGAGATTTGATGGTTATCGATTATCGATTATTGATTTGAATAAGACACCTATTGACCATCGGCATAAAGTAACTCTAGGTCTTCGCCAATATCACGAGTCCTTTGCCATTCAGCTGAGTAGACCGTGAAGCTCCACGTAGACAATGGTAGCATAAAGAGACTGCAGTCAGGGCCTCAAGGGACTTGTGTTCCCCACGCATCCCTTCCCATTCCTATGGCAGCTGAACGGGCAAAAAACCTAAGAAGGCAGTAACAAAGGCAGTGATCCCGAGGGTCCAGAGAAGAACCATTCGAACGGTGAGTGAAAAAGACTAATGTCCTGGCAAAATTACATGCTTTAGAACAAGTAACAGGAAAAGGTAACAGAGGGAAGTGAGAAAAAACGAAATATAGTTAGAAGTAGAGAAGACTGTATATATATTCTTCTATACATATATATATATATATATGGGGATAATGACTGGGGAATAATTAAATAAATAAAGGTTGCCGGGAGGACATCCGAGAAGAGAGAGGTTACCGGGGCAGACACCCAAGAAGTGAGAGGATTCGCCTTATTCCTACGCTTTAATATAGCGGCTAGAAGAAACGTGTACCCAGAGTCCCACATAATGGGGAACAAATAGTCTACCAGAACATTTAAAGACGTCGTGAAAGGGGTACGTTTACACTCCATGAAGGGGTAATGATTAGAGGCAGAGATATCTGTGTCCAGCTGGTGTTTGTCTCGTCTGTCAAGCGTCTGTCTTACATGTTTTTGTTATGACGTCATACGTAAAAAAAAAAATCTTAGAGAAAATTGATTTAAATTTTATCCGATTTGATAGCTGAGATAAATCGCATATGAATTGATGTTTTTTGAGTAAATCAGAAGGTATACAATTTTGTGAATTTGGATTGGAGCTTGCAGTGTTTAAGCCATACGAAAGCGTTGACAAGTGTTATATAAGAGAAAAGGGAACAGATTTAAGCATGGAAGATATGACTCCATTGGCACACTTATGTAAGCAGTTGCCAAAACATGCACCCAAGCTAAAGAAATATAGTACCGAGTGGGTTAAAGGTACCGCCCACAAGATGTTTATGCCATGGCCACAAAATGGGTCTTTATCTAAAGCCGTCTTACAACATATGACAACATATGACAACATATTTGCATGCCACATATACAGGCAAGAATTTAGAAAAAACGCTTTGCTGTTCTCGAGTTATGGAAAATGTATGAATAGGGAAAGAAGGAAGAGCCACCAACAGATTGGATATTTAATGTATGCACAGAGGGGGTGAAATGCCTACCGCTCCACCTGCCCCACCCGAAACGAAAATTGAAGAAAGTAAGGATGAGGGATTATACCCACTGAGAGTACTCAAAGCAGCTACAGGGTACAGCAACCCAGCATATGAGTCACCTACACATAGTAGTGACGAAAATAAAGGGAAAAATAAGGATAAGGATATTGCCTCTGCAGTCCCAAGGGACAAGGAGAGACGTGATGATGAAAGAAGAGATCAAGCACAGACAAGTGCATCTCTCGACAAGGAAAGAGAAGGGAATAGATGGAAGGGAAGCGAAGATAGAACTGATGAGATGGCATTCGCAAAAGACGAATGGATGGGAGGACACATTTTATTGAAACTCGATGACAAAGGCATTGATGACACGAAACAAAAGGAGAGGTTAGATGAGACACAGAGAAAGGGGAAAGAGAAGGAGTTAAGAGACAAAAGGATAAGAAAGAAAGACAGACAAAGGCGAGAACAGCTATATCGCGAAGAGCAAGAGAGACAGCTCAATCGCAACCCAAGAGCAGCCAATGACCAAGACAAACACAAACCGCAAAGGTTAGAGGAAGAGCAAAGGATACGTGAGAAAAGAATAAAAAGAGGAAGAGATGACGAAATTTGAAGGGCAGATGAATGTAGAAATGAAAAGAGAAAGGAAGAAGATAGGGTCAGAGAAGAGGCAAGGAAACGCAAAGAATTTGATGACGATGTAGAACGTAAGCGAAGACAGAGAGCACGTGATCTTGAATATCTGGGGAAAGAGGTTAAAAAACCAGCTCCAGTTGTAGGCTGGGAAGACATCCAAGAATTCTTTGCCGAGTACGATTCAGTACCAGGCATGTCACATTGTAGTCTGCTGCAGGAAAAGAATCTCAAAAAGGAAGCCGAAAAGGTGAGGAAGCGAAATTGGTGCAAAAGAAATTTTAAAAATATGCTCTTGAGGGAGCCATGATAACTAGCACAGCTGAATCAAGCATGCAGCAGGTGGCTAGTCCACAGCAGAATAATCAGGGCAATAAAGGGTTTTTATCCCAGGGAAGAGGATTTAGGGGAAGAGGATGGCAGAGCAATCAGGGAGGTTTTCAAAATAATCAAGGAGGCTTTCAAAATATGCAAAATGGTAACCAATATATGTCAAATGGGCAAATGGTCCGACCACTGCCAGTTTGTTGGCTGTGTGGAATGACAGGGCATTTGGCGCACACATGCAGAAATCAAGGCATGATGCAGAACGGCCAAGGAACAGGAGCAGGCATGGCAAATCCACCTGTAGTTTTACAGCAGGGCAGTGCACAGAATCACACGGTGCAACAACAAGCTCCAGGAATGCAACAAGGTGTGCAACCGCAAAGCATGGGGAATTTTCCACAAGGACAATCCCAACAGGCATTGCTGCAACTTTCACAGACGATGAGCACAGGGCAGACCACAAACCCTGGAATGGGGAGTAACAATGGGAATGGGGGAAATTCACCAGCATACAGTGGGCCAAATTTGTATATAAACTAGGACAGCTCACTGGGAACCCTGATGTGTTCTGTCCTATCAGTGACACCAGACCCCACAGGGAACCTAGGGTGGATGTCATTATAGGGGATAAAGAATATTCCTTCTTAGTTGACACGGGTGCAACACGCTCGTGCATACATGAAGGCAAGTTTTCCTTGTCCGGCAAGGCCATAGATACTCAGTTTTACAGGAGCTACCATTTGTGTTCCCTTCACAAATGCACTTCCAGTCTCCATATGAGAATGCGAAACAATGTAGTTCTATTATATTATCGGCAGACCCCAGTAAATATTTTGGGTCGAGATTTAATGACAAAATTAAACATGACAATTTCGTTCACGGAGAAGGGCATAGTATGTTCCTCTCCAGAAATGCACTACTCAAATGTATGGAAAATGATTAGAGAATATTCAGGAAACAGAGCCATGAAGGCCATACCATTAGAGCCAGAAATGTTCGCATATGGTATGCGAGTGCTTATGGCAGGATTGCCAGGCCTTGCAGACAAAATCATGAGAACCCCTGATGAGTTCTTATTCAGACTCAGAATACCGATGCATGAGGAGAAGGGACAAGCATTTCCTTGATGATACATACGGCTGCAGTGAAAGGGAGAGTGGCCTTGATTGATGGTTATGACGACGAGGGCTGACAATGGTGTGCAGTAATGGCCATTAAATAAGGATATCGATTAACTGACGTCACCGATGATGATCTGTTTGAAGAACAAACAGACATAGGTGAGACAATGGTGGAAGTGAGTCTTACCTTTTGGGTAAAGATGATTAAAAGAGAAGTACCTCAGAGAATGATGTTGGCACTAAATCATCCTGAATATTTTGATGACGACATAGCCAAGGTGCCTGTCTCAATATGGACTACAGGCCCCTATGACGTACACCTCTTGAAGGGGGTTGGGGAAGTGAAAATTAATGCTATGATAGAGCAAGGCATCTTAGGGACGTCACAGTCATCATGTAATACGTCAGTTTACCCTGTGAAAAAAAGTAAAGGGGGGGTCATGGAGGCTAATTCAAGATCTGAGGCCAATAAACGATATTGTTGAGGCTGAGTTCCCTCTAGTGCCGAAACCGTCTACAATTCTATGTAACATACCCGTTGAGGCAAAATATTTCACGATGATTGACTTGAAAACTAAATTTTTCTCAATCCCGTTGCACCGTGACTCACATTCACGTTCAGACAAATGTGTCTGAAAAGCATGAGGCTGCCACAGGGGTACTGTGAGTCTCCTTCTATTTTCAACCGAGTCCTGCAGATGGACTTGAGCAATATTGCACTAGAAAGTGTTGTCCTGCAATACGAGGATGACATCTTAGTTTGCAGAACCACAGAAGAGCAATGCAGGCACGATTCTATTCAGCTATTGACTATACTGGCTGAGAAGGGATATAAAGTTGACAAAGAAAAGTTACAATACTGTCAACAAGAAGTGCTGTACATAGGCCAGCTGATCTCACATGAGGGAAAAAAGGTGACCCCAGAAAGGGCTGAAGCCATATTTAACACGGCTAAGCCACATATGATAAAGCAGATGCAGAGCTTTTTTGGCCAATGGCTTTGCAACTATGTGAGGGCATGGGTCTTCGACTACAGCTCTTACACCAAGCCTTTACTTCAGGCCCTAAAGAAGGCCCAAGTGATGAAAGAAAAGATCAAATGGTCTGAGACCATAGAGAAAGGATTTGCCGAACTCAAAAGAGCCATTTGCACAGCACCAGTTTTAGGGATCCCCAATTATGCAGAGGAATTTTACCTGTTTTCACACACAAATGGCAGCGCTATGATGGCAGTACTCACACAGAGAACCACCTTGGGGTGCAAGCCCCTGGCGTACTTTAGTGGGAACTTGGACCCAGTTATGAGGGGTCATTTCCTGTGCGATGCTGCAGCTTTCGCCAAAGAGAAAGCTACAACCATTGTAATGGGATGCTGAATGAAGTTGTACGTCGAGCACTCGCTATTTGCCACTCTAGAGAAACCAAAGGGCACATTGACATCTCAGAGAGCTTCTGCTTATGAAGTGATCATATCAAATCCATTGATTAAAATAGTCTGATGTAACACAGTGAGCCCAACTATGTTCATAGCAGAGCCAGTCACTGAAGGAGAGCCCATACATGACTGTGCAAATTATGAAGAATACTATGATGAAATCCCCAGGGTGAAAGAAAATGCCTTGGCAGAAGGAGAGATTGTCTTTATTGACAGGTCTTCGAGGATCGACCAAAATGATGGGCAGAGATACAAAGGCGTTGCTGTAATGAAACAGACAAGGAATGGAGAGTTTAGAGTGCTTCTTAGTGCATGAATACCATCTCATTATTCAGCACAGGCTGCAGAATTATTGGCATTAATAATCGCCATCGAGAATCACGCAGACCGGGAAGTAACGGTGAACAATGACTCCGCCTATGTGACATCAACAGTGCACTCAGGCTTAGCGTGCTGGAAAAGGAGGGGCTACCTCTGAGTAGACAGCATGCCAGTGCAGCACGCAGCCTTATTGGACAGACTGATCAAGGCACTACAGCTCCCAGTGGGAATAGTGGTCATGAAATGCGCCACCCACATGAAGGGACAGACTTTATCTCACACGGAAATCAAGCAGCAGACACAGAAGCCAAGCGTATGGCATCCAAAAGTTAAACAATCATGGAAGTGGAAGTTATACATGCCAACAAGCGAATGATGCTTACACGAACTGCATCTGAAAGTTACAGTAATTTAAGGCAAACACAGCTAATGGAATTCCAAGGGGAGCCACCACAGAAAGAGAAAAACCTGTGGAAACATTGAGGGTGTTCTTTAAACCCCTCTGACAGCTTGTGGCGACAAGACAGCACTGGTAAACCAGTAATGCCTGTAGCCCTATTAAAGATAGCGCTGGAGCAGTTACTTTACCTGGCACTCATGACAAAAGAGAATCTATCAGCAACACTTGCAGAAGACTGTTTTTTACCGAATTTACCCAAGCACGTTGCATTCTTTATGGTAAACTGTATAATTTGTCAGCAATTCACGGCGGGGCACACATTAAAAGTAATGAGAGGAATCATCCCAAAGCCAAATGGGTTTTTCCAACACTTGCATGTCGATTACATCGACATGATTCAAGTATGTAACGGGTACAGATACTTAATTGTTGTGGTGTGTCCATTCTCTAGATGGATTGAGGCAGGTTCATGTACACACCCAGACTCTACCTGTGTGGTCACATTTTTTGTGAGAGAATTGTTCCCCAGGTGGGGGGTGTGTGAGGTCATGAGATCAGATAATGGCCCTCATTTTGTCAATGCAGTATTCGAGCAGATTAGCTTGCTGCTGGGTATAAAGCACACGTTCTCATCGGCGTATCATCCACTAGGTAATGGAATCTGTGAGAAGCTCAACGGCTTGTTAAAGGAAAGAATAGCCAAGTTGAAGCTTACTCTAAAGAAGGGACGGTTGCACTTCCTTCCACTGGCACTTTATGCACTTCGGAACCAACCCGGGTCCGACCATCATTTTACGCCACACGAGATAGCCACAGGAAGAAGAATGAGAACTCCTCTGATACCCTGAGATAGAACTAGATGTGATGCCCAGTCAACAGGAGAGGTTTTAGGGTCTGAAATGCAAAACTATCTGAACTGCATGACATCTTGCCTTACTTTAATTTCAGACCAGCTGCAGCGACGACGAAAAGGGTGCAGAGCAGCACAGAACACAGAACGAGACACTACAACAGACCAAGTTCAAGGTCTACGTATTCCACCCGTCTTCCCTGGCGATGCCGTCCTTGTGAAGAATCATACAAGGAAAAAGTGGGACGAGCCAAGGTTCAACGGTCCTTTTGCAGTGGAGGACTGCACTCTGTTCGCAGTGAAACTACAAGGCAGGAGAGCTTGGATTTTTCTCGCCGATATAAAACCCTACATCGGAGAAGGCCCCCTGACTGCACCCCAACGAGAGGAATCGACGAGCAACGGGGAAGAACCGCAGCACGTGCAGACGAGATCCATGACGCGGAAGAAGGACGCATGATCAGTGGGACAAAGACAAAGAACTTTTTTCCAAGTTGTGGATTAAATTGGACACTTCCTCTAAGCAAAAAAGGGGATAAGTACATAAAAAACAGACACTCTGTGCATCCTAATTGCAGGGTGAAGAAGAAAATTACATGCACAAGCCACAACACAGTCTGATGACTTTGAACTTTGGACTGAGGCACAGTTAAGCTTTGAGAAAAGAATATGCCAAATTTTGACCGAGGGCACTTACATTGAAAGCAAATACAGTATCCTCATTCGTTTAATACTGAGACACTATTCGGAATCACTTATGGTGTCCCACAGTAGAGACATCACAAAGGACATAATAACCTATTTTGATCTAATGCTAAGATCATACCCGTCATTGGTAGGGAGGCTTACCAGTGTCACTAACTTTCTACAAAATCCTGAAAACGAAGAGACAATAAGACAACTCCTCACTGTCATTGCTGAAGAATTTATCCTACTCCCTGAGTACAGTGAGAAAGAATCAAATGTTCCCAACATGCGGAAATAGATGAGCTCATCAACACACTGTTCTTTCGCATAATCGAAGACTGTTCAACTCTTTTTGGGAGAACAACAGATATACTCACATTCCTCAGAGACCCAGCAAATACAGAACATTTAAGCCATCTTTTAAATAAAATCATAATTCTAGTTGCACTCCATGTGACCGGACAGTGCAGACATTGTTCACATTTAGGAGAAAACATATAGTCCTGAACCTCAGCAAAGACAGGATAGATGTCCCTGTCACCAGAAGACAGCAGGTTGGCACACAACATCCTTTTTTGTCTAGTCACTAACTTTCCAGAGCTAGTGGGGAGACCAATCGATGTTGACGCCCTCACTTTCATCGGAGACCAAGCTAATATTGCACAGATGGGAATGCTCTTACACGGAATCATACTCCAAGTGGAACTTTCTAACCATCAGAGGAGCTATCTAAGTAGATTCTAAGAGCCTTCTGCCGAGGGACAGATCAAGGAAGCGGTGCCAAGAACTCCACGTGTCATATTTGATGTTATTTTTGTCCCTATTCCTTCATACTGATCAACGTGCATTATGTCCTCAGGGCTGAAGCAAATCCGAGGAGTGGATTGGGAGCTCACCTATTTTGAACATACACAGTAAAGTCGACTCACTAAAATGTTATTTTATTTCTGATTTTTCCCATACTTTAGCTGTATCCTGCCAAAAGAGACAATTTGTCACTCGCAAGAGGGGGGACACTTGGGGAGTACTGGACACTCTTAAAAACACAGAAACAATAAACACAGACATTTGTTGAATGATTGAGATGGGTGTCCAGAGCAACAATCTGGTCCTCCCACAAGAAAAGAGGCACCCCTGCTTCTCTGGAAGAAAATGCTGCCGCCTGACCTACAGTACTTATGCATCATATTCATCATTGTTTTATTGTCATTAACGATCAGAACTGCATTCTTTATTGGTGCACAAAGCGTTCCAATTTCAGTGTAACCACCTAATGATGCACGCATAAAACCCACAAAAGCACCCAGGCCTTATATAGTCATTCCAGTCCCTAGAACATCTGACGGTGGAGTGAATGAACTTGAAATGGATGTAATTAGCAATGATACCCACACGCTTGTGGTAATGAACCAAAAGAAAAGCCGGAGACAGGGTCAGCAAGGGATGAATGAAGTTACATCACTGACAACTACACGCATGCAAACACTGAATGCACACGAAACAGGCCTAGTGTCAATGACTGCAGAACCACAAACCAAAGAGGTAGAGAAGACGAGACTGCCTGCCATAAGAAACTCCACAGCAGATGTTGTGAGAAAACAAGAATTAAAGCAAAAACCAACAGAAGCTGTTATATCAGAAACTCTTAAGAAAACAAGAGCCAACACTGAGAAACTCTCTGCACAGACACAACTGATAGTAGACTTATTAGTTCCGCACATAGCCCGAGCAAGGGAACTACAAGAGGAACTGAAGAACAAAATCGCAGAGACTGTATTACCAAACATATGCAGTCCAACACAAGGAACAAGTACCAGTTCTACAATACAACCATACACCGGACCAGTGTCAGGCTGGTTGGTATGGGCATTTGCAACCAGCAGGAGAAAGATGTATGAGGAGAGGGAAAGAATTACCAGGCTCTTGTCCACTCAAATGGCGCAGATGAGGAGGTCTGCACCATGGACCAGGATACCTGAAAATCCTCCAGCAAGAAAAAGCCATACCGATGCATTCAAGGATGTAGTCATAGCCAACTACAGGAAAACATTAAGAATCAAGAGAAGCATGCATGGAGATGACAATGAACTGAACGATTACCTGGAAAGCAGAGCACATTTGGGAAACAACATTTGGCACTAGCACATGAAAGAAGTTGGAAGACGAAGTACAGAAGGGCAATGCTTTGTTTGCGCACTCCTACCATACAGCATGGGGAAGTCCAAGATATTCGTAGCTGTAGAAATCGATATCCAGACAGCACACTGTATGTCGTACGTGGCAATGTGCAAGACCAGAGGCCAGTTCCTGGTTAGTGATGCCTCACTGAAGTGGGCAACTGAAGCAACTGATCCAAATGAAGACGATTATGTCCAGGAAATAAATACAAGAAACAATGGAAAGAAGCTAAATGTCCAAGGAAAAACTACCCAAGAAGCTCGGAGATGGAAGAATCAAGATCAAATGCAAATTTGGGGAACAGTGCTTTCACCAGACGGATTGGAGAAAGGAGTAGTGATATGCTGAGCGTGGATGGTCTTCGGTTACTACGAGCCAACCATCAACAGAGTACGAAACGGATGCAAGCCATTATGGTTAAAACTTGCAAAGCTACTCACCTGGGTCGAAGACAGAGGAGGACCCTTGCAGATAGTGCCACTGGAGAGCCCAAAGTTCTGCTTCAGGAATAATGGCACAAGGAAGATGGGAGAGAATCAGAACTGTGGACGAGTTTTCAACGCTCCAGGAATGGTACATGGAACTGCAGTGATTATGGATCATTATTGGGCGTTTGGATCCAAAGCATAGATCAGACTGCCAAGAGAATGGGGAGGCATATGCACGATAGTGAATGTCCACGTTCCAGCATTGGTGATCCCGAAAAGTGACCTGAATATTGACAGCTTCCCAAAAGCAGATGCTCACCTGAGGAAGAAGAGATCTGTGGAACTGATGACTTGGATGAAGAGAGAGAATTACTTCTCTGCTAAATCAGAAGAAGCTTTTCATGCAATCCCATATGAACACAGGCTGTTCAGCCTCACCTCATCAGTGTTCGCAACAATTTTCATGGCAAGATTCCAAGTTGGAGCAAATTCTAAATGGTTACAGATAACCAGATGGGAGTTACTGCAGACCATCAACACGACAATAAAAGGATTCATTGAAATAAAAGAAGAGTTAAGAGCCATCCGACTGATGACTCTCCAGAACAGATATGTGCTTGACATGATCACTGCCATGGATGGAGGAGTTTGTGCAAAAATAGGAGAATCATGTTGCACATTTATACCTTCTCACAACGAGGAAAATGGAATCTTAACAGAAGCCATAGGTATGCTGACAAAGCTACAGAACCAGATGATCGACAAAACTGATGAAGTTGATGATGACAGCTGGTTTGGATCACTATTCTCTTGGGTCCCACAATGGATGGCAGACATATTAAAGTTTCTAGGAGCCCTGCTAGTGATGATATTACTAGGATTTTGTGTTATCAAGATAATAATCTCGCAATGCCAGAAAACTGCGAAGAAAGCCATAGGGATGAAGATCATGATTGATGTATAGCCAGAATGGAAGCCCAATGACCTAACTGATGAAGAAATAAGAGACTTTGTGAAGGCCAGCAGGCACCCGCCAGAAGGGACAAAGTTTCTCTATCCCAGGAAGCGCAGAAACTATGTGGGAAGATGGGTTTACTGTAGCCCAAATGGACAATGTCAACTAATGACATGGAATTAAGGCGAACATGTAAGGACAGCAGGAAGCCTGAAAGGAGTAATAAAAATAGGGACTCCAAAGGGACACTTATTCAAACCATCATGTATAGATCCAGAAGATAAAGAAGGAATGAACCCAGGCTATGGAGTGAAGATAAACATAGAAGAATCAAGCGAATTGCATCCAAAGAAGGAGGTGAAAGTGGTCGATGAATCGCCCAGAGGGGGGAGTGTGGAGGAGGTCCCAAATAAAGCCTGCACTCCCATCACTGATTTTGAAG